>NW_021635315.1:0-632406 GCF_004799145.2 Neltuma alba | reverse complement strand
TGCGGAAATAATTGCAATTCATGAGGCAAGTCGAGAATGTGTTTGGCTGAGGTAGTGACTCAACATATTCAAAAAATTGTGGTTTTTCCCTTGAACAGAAGATTCCAACAGTATTATATGAAGACAATACAGCATGCATAGCTCAATTAAATGGAGGATATATCAAAGGAGACAGAACAAAACATATTTCTCCAAAGTTCTTTTTCACTCATGATCTTTTGAAAAGTGGTGATATAGATGTTCAACAAATTCGCTCATGTGACAATCTTGCTGATTTGTTTACCAAGACACTACCGACTAGAACATTTGAGAAGTTAGTGTATGGTATTGGAATGCGCAGACTTAAAGACTTAAAATGATGTTATCATTAGGGGGAGTAAATATTGTGTACTCTTTTTCCTTCACTAGGTTTTTGTCCCAATGAGTTTTTCCTAGTAAGGTTTTAATGAGGCACAATACTCATTATGGACATCCAAGGGGGAGTTTTATGAATATTGCATGAGTGGATGTCCATAACCCCTAACCCTTAGAATTCTCATAGGATTCCTTACCTTCAAGTGTCATAAATTACATAACCTCCCTAATGAATGACTTGGGAGGAGTTTCTCATTGTTAATGCTATTATGATGTTCTTTATTCTTTTGTAACCTTAGTATAGGACTTCAATGCTTGGAGACCTATAAATAGAAGGCATACATGAGGTATTTGTACTTTGAACCAAAGTGAATGAGAAAAGGCCATTGTCTTCTCTATCTCTTGCTACTCTTCATTCTCCTTATTTCTTGTAGTTTTACAACAATAATAAAATTTTAGGCCTTGGACAATCCTATCATAAGCCAGATTAAATTATCTATCATTTTAATGTATAATGGATATTACGATTCATGAGATTTTTTTTTTTTGCCAGCACGATTCATGAGATTATACAATATATTACTCGCATCAAACAAATAATAAACCCACAGTTTATTATATCAACTTACACCACGCATGTCATATATGAACCCCTATCAATAGGATTTGGACCTTGTAATGAAACTAATCATAATTAAAGATTGTCTTCAACTAAACTCCGTTTATTTTTAATTATTAAAATATAAATATGTTCATTTTTTTTTAGCAAAGCATAATCTTTATTAATCGAGGAACTAGTACACGTGAAGGGGAATACAGATCAAAATAAAAAACTTGACAGACAGCAAACCAATTCCCACATGAATTTTCAAGGGAGAATTACAATAAGGTCAAAAGAAAAATAATTACAAAACAAATATCAAAAGTTGTCATTTTTTACTCTGAAACTTGTGTTATTACGGGCTGCTTACGTTGTTACTAGGACTTTTTAATATTATTTTTCTTTCTTGGGACCTTATTATAATTGTTCGAATTTCCAAATTGTTTCCTCCATCAAGACACTGACTGTTCACCCCATTACACAGATCAGCCCTCAAAATTTGATGAATAGGAGATGGCAAACCCATCCCTCTTTTTCCACAAAATCAGCAGCATGATTCCTTCGCCTTGAAACCAAAGCAATTTTAACAGCGGCCTTCTTCCTAAGAAGCAAAGAATCTCAGTCATTAGATCAACACACTGCTACCCAATATTATTAATTAATATCCTCCCTATCTACAGCTTTATAAAGCTCCTCGCAGTCAGTTTCTAAGAAGATTTCAAAGCCTGAAAAATGATCGCTGAACAAAGTGCCTTCTTTAAAAGCACACACTCAGAATGGAAAGGAGAAATAGCTCTGATCCTTTTGCAATTTGCAGACACTCCTTATGAGCAAACCAATACAATTTAGTACTCTCCAAATACAGTTCCAAAGCTGAGTCGGAACCACATTAAGAGCTACCAGCTCTCATGTTAGGTTCATTTGAAATACATGCACTTCCATATAGAAACGGAACAAAACAATGATAAGGGTAGCGACAAGTGACAGAATTATAAATATTAATTATTCATTAAAAATTTTATTTCAAATATTTACGAAATCAATATACTAATAAAATTTCCTAAAATTAGAAGTAACGATGCATACATCTTGTGTCATTATCAATCGAATAATATAGATATGTATAATTTTATACATAATATTAAATATAAAATATAGTTATAGGTAAGCATAAAAACAATTTTATCTTAATAATTTGTTAGGAGTTTTTATAGATAAGATTTATATCTAGAATAGAATGTTGCATTATCCAAGTTAAAGTGTAAGCGTATAATCGAACTATCACTGATGATCACCTCACACTTCTCAAATTTTCTATAAAAAGGAAAAAACTAACTAAAGTTGAAAAAATAATTTTTTATTGGATACCATGCATCCTCTTAACCCCCAGCCATTAGCAATTTCAAAAAATTCTTGTTATACCAGTTCAAAAATTTGAGTACATATTATGATGAATGAAATTAGAATTGATAAAAATATTATTAGGCATCACAATCATATCTATTAGTTCTTACTTGAATATAATTCATTTATTTTTCTCAGAGCCTTCTCTAATTTATTGAACAGAGTCCTTATATTCATTATAAACTCCTAAAATGAGAATAAGAGTACACGTTATGGTTAAAAAAAAAAGAATAAGGTACAAAATATACCATTAATGAATCACGGAAAATAAAAACAAACATTTCCTTGAGAATTTATTACAATTCATCCACTTGAGGAGTAAATTTGCACAAGGCTTTCACAATAGTAAATGGTATTTTCATAAAAGCGATCTCTTTTTGTGAGGAAAGTACAATGGAAGAATCCCAAAAAAAATATATTTGAATTTTAAAATTCTAAATTAGTTTTGTTTGCTGCATTTTAATAATAATTGAAAACATTTAATAAATAAATGACAATACATTTTTGTAATCATTCTTGATTTGGGATTTTAAAATTTCAAGTGTTTTTTTTTTTGAGATTTTTTCAAGTATAATTTGCCTAAACATTCTTTGGTTATGTGGCTTTATTACATTTACAAGGAAGAGATTGCTTACCCCGAGACATGTTTAATTTGCTTTAACTGTCAGGTTGAATCTTTTGTATGGTTGTATATTGCTATGTAAGTTTTTTTTTAAAATTTAATCACATGTATTACAAGTGATTTTGACTTTGAGACTAATTGATTTCAAAACATTCTTACCTAGCAAATGTATTTTCAAAAATTTAAACTTGTGTTTTTCTTTTCTATGAGAGTGAGACGTTTATTTCCATAATCAACAGTTTATTGCTTATGTAAAGCTTTTTGACAAATTAGAGAATCATTTGTAGTTTTTTTTTTTTTTTGGGTTCCTACAGATTTGTCAATTATAAGCAATAGTCTCTATATGCTAATAATACACTTATTAGCATTGATGTGGATGGTAGCTAAATGACATGTAACTTTCCATGACATACAAAATAAAAAAGAGGCTTAAAAAAATTTGTTTATTATCAACGTAAAAATAAAAAATCATTGTACTCATAACAATCATTACACACACACACACATATACACATACATATATCTATATGTAATGAAGTTGATTTCGATCATAATTAGATTATTCATGTGGTCAACGTTCATTAAGGTGCATGCTAAATGAGAGTCACATCAGCATCAACTAATGTTGTTTATCTTATAAATTAAAATATTATGAGCATGAGAATCAATACTTATATTTAGAAAAACTATAAGGATCCAATAAAAAAGTTAAAAAAAAATCTACAAGAACTAAATTAAAAATAAAGTGAAGCTATAGGAACTCACATATTTATTTTCTGTTAATTAAAATAATGTTTACATATTCAAGAAAGAGCTGTAAACGTGCAGAATAATTACAAATATATGACAACATTATTAATTGAAAATAACATAGTATGAAGGTCACACAATGTTCCAAGCTTTAGCCATCACTTCAACAATAATCACAAATATTATTACACAAATATCAGAGCACTAAAATATTATCATGATGCTAATATCAGACCCTGAAGCCCGCGTGAAAGCTTGAATGATTTTTCAATTTCTTCCAAACAATGATTCTTTTCTTCTCTGGTCCATCCCTGAAACAAAAACCATTGAGCAATTTTTTTTTTTTGAACTATCTCCACTTGAATACCAAGTAAGCAACCAAGAAAATTTTCTTCAAGGTTTAAACATACATTGATCACATGTCACCGCAATAAAAAAGACGTTCTTAATTACTCATCTTTTCCCGCTGCTTATATTAAATGGTTGTGAGCATGTTTATATAAATTGAGACAAAATTTCACTCACATATTTATTTCCTATTTCGTAAATCACGAACTCACGATTAAGAAACTACTACTAAACATTCTAAACAAGTGCTAACATTTCAACTAGTTCATGGTTTATTAATCGCAAAGGTTTCCTTTTAGCCTTTTACCTTAAAATGAGATTTTATTCTGATGCCTTAATTTTATAAAATATTTTTTAATTTTAGAAATCATTTATGGTCCAAAGGAAGGAATGTATTTATTAAAAAGTCCTACAATAATTTAGCAACTTGTAATAACACCTCCAGTGCAAAAAACGACAACAGATTCTAGCTTCTTATATACTCCCTCCGTTCCTTATTATAAGAGACAATAAACGAAGTACGTTGATCAAAAAAACAGTTAAAGTTAGTTAAGAACAATTAATGTATAAAAGTATAATTTTTTTCCAAAAATGCCCTCATTAATAAGGAGAGAGAGCATGAGAGAGAACAATTAAATTATTAAAAGAAAGAGAAGTGGAAGGGAGAGAGAGTGTGAGTTGGAGATAATAAATATGGGTAAGTAGTAAATCAACACAAAAAAGTAGAGACAACTTGTAAGTGTCTCTTATATTAGGAACATGACATAAGCATCAAGTGTCTCTTATAATAAGAAACGGAGGGAGTTCATTCAGACTTTTTGATAATTACATTCCTTTTGTGAGACCTCACAACAATACTCCATTTTAATCTTCTAATCCTAAAATGGTCAATTTCACCGAAAATGTTAGATATTGAAATTTTTTAAATATTAGCAAAACATTCACAAAGACTAACTTATTAATTTTTTTTTCAAACAACAATGATAATACAGAAAACCATCGTTCAAGATTAACGGCACTTTATATAATTTAAAAATAAATCGAAATCTTATACAAAACTTTTGTCGTCGTTATAATCATAATATGATGAATTAGTAGTGTGTGGACGCCTAAAAATATAATAATATTAAATATACAAAAGCAAAATAGAAAAAGAATTTTTCCAAGGATCACTTCGGAATTTTAATTGCAAAAAAAAAAAAAAGATTGATAACAAGTAACCATAAAGATATGAGCCTTTCCGATTTCAAAATTTTTAAGATGATTTTTAAATAAAATGGCTGGATGTTAATATATTACCCTGATTTTTAAGCAATTGGATCCGATCTTTATCAATTGTTTTGTTAGATGATTTTTGAGCCAACTAAACCAAATCAAGAACTAGGGAAGCCAATCTGATTCAATTTTCATTGCCTTGCAGTTTAAGAAGCCAAATAAATCAGCTTTTGTACTTAAAGACTCCATTCTGTGTCTTTTTATTTTTTATTTTTTGGGGTTGTCACCCAGTGAACTCCACACATGACAGAAATCTATAGACAATAGAACAACAAACTATTGCAATTGTCACAAGGACTTAATTATGGGTAAGCAGGTAAAGATTCATGATACAAGAAACTCACTTCTGCAACTTTATTCAACTTGTCCCTCACGTTCTGTAACAGCTGGGAAATCTGACCTTCCCATTTATAGAACTCCAACACCTTGTTGTTAAGTATCTTCTCAGCTACCTGCAGATTAGAACTAAAAACTAAGAAAATGGAATAATGCGATGACTCCTGAGTATAGAAGGATTAAATAGCATTGACTATAAAATCACTGAAATAAAAACCTAAAACAGTTGAGTTCCGTTCTTATTGCTGCATAGCAAGTCCTTCTTAATAACACAGATGAATTGGGAATTTCTTGCAATCTTTCACACTCAGTTGGGTTAACCTGGCACGGTAAGGTAGAAAAACAGATCATGAATAGTAAATTTGCTGCAAGACTCTAAAAAGGACTGTATACTGACGGTTAGACGGTTATCCTACTTCATTTTCTCATCTCCCTCGACCTTTCATATTCAGAATCATGTCTAATGGGAAAAAATCAAAGTGATGATCATGACGACTATGCTAAAGGAGATGGACTAAAGAACCATTTGAATAATACTGTATTACTATAAACATGCCAGTCCACAAGACAGACTTCTAAACCAGCTAGTTTTTGTTAAAGCATCGTGATAGACCTTGAATCACTAGTGACAATTTTCATAGTTATGATCAGTTACCTTCTTCCCAATCATCCTTCCACCGGCCGAATGGCCAAAGTATATGGTGTAGAAGTGGCAAATAAAGGCCTGGGGATCCTTCGCAGATATCTCAATAAGATATTGTGCATAAGTAAGACCAGGTGAAGAAGGTTCCGGAATGGTATGACCTTGCTCCCTGAACCATTCCAGATCTTTTGCCAAGCTCGCAGATCTTTCCAATCCCGTATATCTGAATTCAGAATCTACAGAAAGAAACTAAGAATTTCAGCATCCAGCAAGCAGAACTGATAAGATAAAGGTACGGGAAACTTCACGTAAATGAACATCAAGGAACACCGACTTATGAGTCATGCAAGCACCAAAAGCTAGAAATGGCTAATATAAATAACAGAAATAATTATTCGAAAACAAGAAAATATAAAGAAGAAACAGAAAAGAACAAAAGTCTCAAATATAAGGGTTTGTTACTCAGAGTTGTTTTCGATAGGCTGAGTGAAAGAGTAAGCCGGTTTTCACGTGGTTCAGATAGTTCTTTTAACTGTCTAAACTCTTATTATTTTAGAGCAAACCTCGAAGTGTGTATGGACTAAGCCCCATAAGTTATAACATTCACTTACAAAACAGGGCAGGAGTGGTATATTGAAATCCCAAAGTTATAACAGAAGGAAGCTTGAAAAAAGGCGAAAAGAATTTCCAGATGGATTTATTGCATAACCTTATTGCTCTGTCATAATGCAAGAGAGAACTAATCATAAATAGGATAAAAACAAACAGTTAGCCAACATACTGCAGAATGAGAGGGGAAAAAATTAACAATGTAGTAACAATCAGATCATCAATAGATATCAGTAACCATTCAAAATTAACTCATAGATGCAACTCACAAGCGGGAAAAGAAGCATTATCGATGATCTTCTCCAGTGTATCATGGACCAATTTGCTATCCACGAGAAACCTCAAATATCCCTCAGTTGTGGGTTCCCACTTGTCCAATGATTGCTCTTCAATCTGACCGGCACGCTTTTCTTCCTCCTTAGCCTGCTCCTTGGTATGCAATTTCATTGCCACAAACCTCATCTCCTCCACAAACCCCTTCGCTTCACCAGCGTGACACGTCTTGGTACTCTCGGCCATCGTTGCGGACGCAGTAACAGCCTTCAATGGCATTTTTGAAACCACGGGAAGAGCCCGAGATTTCACAGATAAGCTCCTTGGCGAAGATTGAACTATGCTTTGCGTCGGGAATGGTAGGATTTTGAAGAGTTGCGCAGATGTATGGGTTCAATATAAAGGAGTTTGAATTGAGAAGCTGGGTTTGGAGGGAAGGGAGGAAGCTACTCATCATTAAAATAATACTATAGCTTTAGTTTTAAATATACAAATTTAATTCACTTTATCTTACGTAACACTCAATTACTTATTACAAGTCATTTATAGGAAAAAAATTTTGATCCCAAGCATACATTTGGAAAAACAAATCCGACGAATTGAATCAGCTTTTTAGTATATGCGAATGAGTTATAAGTTAGATGGTACCACCTCTGGTTGTAATATTAAGTTCTCGTCTGTAGGCTATAAATAAGGTCTTATAATTAGGATCAAAAGTAATATTTATTCATTTTAGTTAACACGTATATATTATTTTTTCTACGTTGAAACTATTGGCAACCGACTAATCCAGACTCGAGAGGTAGGAGTGCTGCGGTTTTCCAGTGGTGGTTGTCCCCTCTCCCAACGAGAGCACTTTCCGGGATTCGAACACGCGTTCTCATCCTTACGGGGGGCGAGCGCACTTACCAGCTCGACCAACTGCTCGTTGGTAGATCTTTTTTAAATTATTACAATTAACTAATGTATATAATTTTTTAATTTACTCTGATTAGTTAAATACTCATATTAAATATCCTAAGTAGCATATAATAGGATTAAAATACTCCTTCAATCATACACACATACATATATATCTATATATAAGATAATTTCTTTTGTTGGTGCTAGCAAATATCATATGATAGGATCTTTTGCAAAAACAAAAGATTGGTAGGATCTTTTATTACATAGGAGTATAGTGTTATATTATTTCATATGATGAGATTTATTTCATATTATATAGGATCACATGATAGGAATTTCTTTTTTTCTTTTGCTATCCATTTGGGATCTATTTGGGATCTCATATTAAATAGTGGTATGGATAGGATTTCTTACACGTGAGTTTGCACAGTGAATAAAGAATTAAAAAAGTAATATTCTTACAACTGAATATCTCTTTGTATATACGCTTATTATCATGTATTGATCGCAACTCACGAACAAGACACGTGTGAACGTGCCACCTTGGTCTTAATATTCTGTTTTGTTAATTCATTAGCAAAAATCCACGTTACTCATCTAACTTATAAGGTTTTAGTTTCCTCTTTTCTTTTGATACTATTTATAAAGCATTTTCAACATGTTTTACACAGACTAAATAAAATATTAAATTGTATTAACTCTTCGTTAAAATATAATAACTTTCTAATTTTACTCATATTTAATATATACATTTTTTTTTTAAAAATGACTATCTATACTATAATAAATGAAGAACAAAAGATAATATTCATACTAAAAATTTAATTAATGACTTATAAATGGGATTAAGAAAAACCTCCTCTCTTTACTTTATAAATATGACTAGATGAGTATATCTTTCTTTTTAACTCTAATATCATTTGTCTCCAAATGATAAGATGTTATAATTATTCATTCCCTAAATGTAATACCTATTCTGTAGTATAAATTATATTATAAAATGAGTCTTATATTTAGAAGTGAAAAAAATTATTTTAAAAATTAAACTTAATATATCAATATTTGATAAAATATCAACATTCAAGACTTTAATGTTAGACTTTTTTGTTGCTAGCGTTAGAGTTAAAGAATTGTAGATGTACTTCATAACATAAAATTCGGGAAAAAGCACTAAGTTAGCGTAATGCACTTAATTACGATGAGATTTATTTCATATTAGATAGGATCACATGATAGGGTTTTTTTTTCTTTCACCATCCATTTAGAATATCATATTAAATAGTACTCTCCCATCCTAAATACAAAATCTATTTTATAGTGTAAATTACATTATAAAATAGATTTTATATTTAGGACCAAAAGGGAATAGTATGGATAGTATTTCTTACCCTGAGTTTCAACTCGCGCGTTGAATAAGGAATTAAAAAATAATATTCTTGCAACTCAATGTCTCTTCGTATATACGCTTATTATTATGCATGGATCACAACTCACGAACAAGGCACGTGTGAACGTGCCAACTTGGTCTTAATATTTTGAGAAAAATATTAAATTACATTAACTTTTTATTAAAATATAATAACTTTCTAGCTTTACTCGTAATTAATATATAGACTTTTAAAAAAAATTTCTACCTACACTATAATAAATGAAAGAAAAAATAATAATACCTATCTCCAGTTCTAATAATAAAACCTCGTTTACTACAAATGACGTTTTATAATTAGAATCAGAGATAGTATATTAATACTAAAAACTTAAATGAAATAACGTATTAATAGGATTAAGAAAAACTTTTTCTCTTTGCTTTATAAATAGGACCAGAGGAGTATCTCTTTCCTTTTGACTCTCATATCATTTGTCTCCAAATGATAAGATGTTATAAATTACTCATTCCCTAAATATAAGAACCATTCTGTAGTATAAATTATATTATAAAATGAGTTTTATATTTAGGATAAAAGAGAATTATTTTAAAAATTAAACTTAATATATCAATATTTTATAAATATCAACATTTAAGATTTTAATGCTAGCATTTTTTTGTTAACAGTGTTAGAAATTGAGAATTGTAGATATATTTATAAAATTACGAAAGAAGCACTGAACTAGCGCAATGCACTTAATTACCTACATATCATGATACAAAAGACCGGGCGGATATTATTTCCACGTCACTAAAAACTGTACCAATAATTAAATTAAAAGACAGTGATTCAAGGGTAAGTAAACTAATCATAGTTGAATCGAGATCAACTAAATCGTAATTGACATAATATAATTTAATAAAATATAAAAATATTCATATACACGCACACACTGAAAAGAGTGATATTCAAATAAAAAAGCATTAATCTACCCAGTTAAAGAAATATTCCTGTATAAAATCACACATAATTTAATAAAATACTGTTGCTAAAGCATGAAATGAACAAAATGTATTTTTTTGTTTTAATTCAAAAGAAGATCATTTCAAATTTAACGAGATCGGAAACAAAAAATGCAAAATTCAATTCAATCAACCCTATTTAAAACTCTTGACCGAACTAGTTAAAAAATCAGTTTATTCGATTATTAGTCTGGCCCGGCTGTATGAATTGGGTTTGAAGAAACCTAATGAACAAGATACCTTGGGAAATAAAATGAGATTGTGCTCTAATCTGAATCCAATATAATCGAAAATATCATGGGTCGGTGGGAAGAGGAGATGGTTTTAAGTATGCGAATGAATGTTGGCTTATAAATGGTAATGAACATGTGCCTAAACTATGTGGATATAAAGCTTGATGGGAAAAAATTTGCAAAAATTTAACGTTATAGAATATTGTGGAATATAAATTAATGTTATCCTATGTTTATATATGATCCTGTGCAGTACAAAAGACCGGGTGGATATTATTTCCAGGTTACTAAAAACTGAACAAATAATTAAATCAAAAGGCAACGATTCAAGAGTAAGCAGACTAATTGTAGTTGAATAGAGATCATCTAAATCGTACTTGATATAATATAACTTAAGATTAAAATATTCTGTCTTCCTTTACATTTTGTCCTTATTATACGAATCTTTTATCTATTTTGAAAACATATACTTAAATCTAATTAGTTATATACTTATATTAAATATCCTTGGTAGCATATAGTATTATCAAAATGCTCCTTCAATCATATAAATATATATATATATATATTTATAGAGATAGTTTATTTTGTTGGTGCTAGCCAATATCCTATGGTAGGATCTTTTGGCCAAAAAAAAAAAAAGAAAAAAGGTACTGATGGGATTTTTTCTTTCTTTAGCCATCCATTTAGGATCTCATTAATAGTAGTATCGATGGTACTTCTTACACGTGAGTTTCCACCCCGCGTTGAATAAAGAATTAAAAAATAGTATTCTTGCAACGCAGTGTCTCTTTGTATATACGCTTATCAATATGTATTGATCACAGCTCACAGTGCCCACTTGGTCTTAATATTCTGTTTTGTTAATTCATTAGCAAAAATCCACATTACTCATCTGACTTACAAGGTTTTAGTTCCCTCTTTTTTCTTATATTATTTATAAAGCATTTTCAACGTGTTTTATACAGACTAAAAAAAATTAAATTGCATTAACTTTTCTTTAATATAGGACCTAATTGCTGAGTTGGTTTTGGTCCTAAATATAAGACGCATTTCTTATATTTATCAATTTTCTCTAAATTACCCCTATAGATACTCCTCAACCATAATCAAGTAGAAGATAGAGAGGGTGTTAAGAAAGATGATTATGGTATTTTAGAAAAACGTGTCATAATTTTTATAATTAACTAACTTACCTAATTTCCTTAATCTAATTAAATTAGTTCAATGAGTCCTATATTAAGGATTGGAGGAGTAATAACTTTCTAACTTTATTTGTATTTAATAAATACACTTTTTTTTTAAAAATCACTATCTATACTCTAATAAATGAATAACAAAAATAATACTACTTCTGGTCCTAATTATAAGACCTTTTTTGCTATAAACAAGGTTTTATAATTAAGACTAGAGGTAGTATATTAATACTAAAAATTTAATGAAATGACTTATTAATAGGATTAAGAAAAGCTTTGTGTTTTTGTTTTATAAATAGGACCAGATGAGTAACTCTTTCCTTTTAACTCTAATATCATTTGTCTCCAAATGATAAGATGCTATAAATTACTCATTTCCTAAATATAATAACCATTCTGTAGTATAAATTATACTATAAAATGAGTATTATATTTACAACTGAAAGAGAATTATTTTTAAAATTAAACTAATATATCAATACTTGATAGAATATCAGCATTTAAGATTTTAATGTGAGCATATTTTGTTAATAGTGTTAGAGTTAGAGAATTGTAGATATACTTTATAAAATTAGGAAAAAAGCTTAGTGGTTTCTCTTTCAAATACACTCACTAAGATCAGTTCCCAAGCTCAAAAAAACACTTGGACAACACTTCTCCTATTTTGTCAATTTTTTTTGCCTATTTTAGTGTACTTAGGGGGTATTTGTAGAACAAGTAATATGCTCTTCCCCTCTCATTTTAGGCACGTGAAGCTGCCACCTAAGGGGACACTTAGCTGCCATCACATGCTTAAAATTTTCATATCATGCCATGTGTAAAATTCCAAGAATATTCCATTGATTTTTGTGTGAAAATTGGGTTTAAATCCAAATTAATTATTGGACCAGGCTCTTACCCAAAATTTTGGACTTTTCTTGAGCCAATATGGGACCCAATTTGATCTAAAAAGTTTCAAAAATTTAGTTTAACAATAAAATATTAATTCCAAATAATATTAAAGCTTATCAGTTACTATTTACTTGTAACTCTCTGTAATTTTTCTAGGCCTCTAAAATTAGATTTTTCTCATGAAAAATCCTTTTTTTAATATAAGCATGTAATCTGGAAAGTTCTAGAATTTTTTGTCATTTCTAACTATTTATTTTGAAGTTTTCCCAAACAAGGCTTTACCGGTAAGACTTTTGGAAATAAATTTTCTAAAATAATTTCACATACTTCTAGGGCTTGAGACCAATTTTATAAATTCCAATAAATATTTAGATAATTATTCTTTTTTTTTTGGGAATTATTGAGGCATCTAAATGATTGTAATAATTATTTTTATTCGATTTTCACTATTTCTTCTGAAAAACCTCAGTTTTTAGAAAATTCCGTAATAATCTTTTTTCATACCATTTTTACTTTTAGGGCCTTCATTGAGACTCCAAATCCTCTAATTTACTTTTTTACAATTTTCTAAAAACTTTCTCAAATTTTCTCATTTTGTTCTTTCTAAACTGATAATTCTAAAATTATCAGTCTGGATCTTATCGGATTTCACATCAAAAATTATTTTGTCCTTCCATCTATTTTTCATATTCGCCTGTAACAAGATTTTTAACTCATAACACTATGATGGATTTTTCAGGATGTAACATAATGCATTTAATTACCTACATATCATGGTACAAATTAAAAGACCAGGAGGATATTATTTTCAAGTTACTAAAAACTGTACCAATAATTAAATTAAAAGACAGTGATTCAAGGGTAAGTAAAGTAATTGTAGTTGAATCGAGATCAACTAAATCGTGATTGACATAATATAATTTAATTAAAATATAGAAATATTCACACACACACACACAGATATACACACACTGAAAGGAGTAATATTCGAATAAAAAAGCATTAATCTACTAGCACAAGAAATATTCATGTATAAAATCACACATAATTTAATAAAATACTTTTGCTAAAGTATGAAATGAACAAACTGCTATTTTTTGTTTTGATTCAAAGCAAGATTATTTCAAACTTAGCGAGATCGGAAAAAATATATAAAATCCAATTCAGTTGACCCCTATTTAAAACTCTTAACCGAACCAGTCAAAGAATCGGTTTATTCATTTATTAGTCTGACCCGGCTATATGAATTAGGCTTGAAGAAACCTAATGAACGAGGTAATAATATAAGATTATGTTCTAATCTAAATCGAATACAATCGAAAATATCATGGGTCAGTGGGAAGATATGATGGTGTTAAGTATGCGAGCTGATATTGGCTCATAAAAATGGGAATGAACATGTGCCTAAACCATGTGGACATAAAGCTTGACAGGAAATAATTTGGAAAAATTTAACATTATATTATGTTTTTGGCATTCCATTGTATAGAATGTATTATATAAATTAACGTTATCCTATATTTGTTTATATATGATCCTACATAGAATGAAAATAAACTTTTTGATGAATATACCCTTTATTTAAAATTAAATATATTGTATACCAAAAAAATTAAATATATTCAATTAAAACTATTATATAATTTATTTATTTTTAGAAAAAAAATCCTGTGTAACGATAATGGAGGTGATGATGCAAGAGGTGTTAAAATTGATCACGGGGGTGGCCGGTGGTCATGGTGGTTGTTAGCAACATTTGATAAAACTTGTTTTAGACAAAAAAAAGTTGTTTGATAAAATATCCTTTATTTGAAATTTAAATATATTCATTTAAAACTTTTATGCTAATGCATATGTATATGTATATTCACTCTTGAAGATGAAATTTCTTTTTTTCTTTTTTTTGGGTGAAGAAAGAGAAAGAAAATAAAAAAGAGAAAGCACTAGCTACTAAATTCTACTACTGCTTAAAACTTCAAAATCCAGCAGATCATCACGTAACAGCTTTTGGAGGTCCTCCGCGGGTAGTTTCCAGGAAATCTTTATCTTAAATTGTTCCAATCCTATGGTGGCCGTTCTGTCAGCACAGTAATTGCCCTCTCTGTCCACATGGTTGATCTGAACTTGCCATTCTAGATTTAACATCTCATGAATGCTAGCAAACGAGTTATAGTTGCCTTCAATATTTCTTTTGTACTTGATAGCCTCCACAATTAACTTTGCATCGCTCTCTACTTCTATTTTCCTGAACCCATCTTCCAGCAAAGCTCCAATCCCTCCAAGATACCCCTTGCTTCTGCCTCACCTACAATGCATTCAGCTATTCTCATTGTGAATCCTTCCAGCCATTCGCCATTGTCTCCTCTCATCACTCCCTCACACCCATTCCAGCCGTTCATTGCTCCATTCCATCAGTATTCAGTTTACACCAGCCTGATCTTGGTGGCTGCCAACTCCCATTGATCACATATGTTTCAGCCGTATCCCACATATTTTCCCCCCATTTATGGTGGTAGTTGTCTAGATACCTTTGAATTATTTTCTCTGGCCTGAACGGTAGTTCAAAGTCCTGGTTGTGGACCCATAGGTTCCGCCATTTCCAGATTTTCCAGCATCCCACTACAAATAACACAGCCCATCTTATTTTTTCTGAGACCTTATCCTTTCTACTGCTATTTCTTTCAAGCCACTTTGACCAAGCTTGACCAAAGAACTTAACTCTCTTCTCACTTTGTACTAGTTGTCTCCAAATGTGTGTTGCATAGGGACAATCTCGGAGTGCATGGAGTATCGTCTTGTTTTTCTTGTTGCAGACTGGGCACCACCCTTGTCCCCCGTCCCATTTGCTGGTCAGGACCTTCGTTGGTAGTCTATTGTGCATAGCTCGCTACATGAACATTCTCATTGTTTCAGGGATTTTGAATTTCCAGGTCCTATCCCACTGATTCCGTTGCCCTCTTTCTTGCCTTACTTTGATCCACTTATATGCACTTGCCGTTGAAAACTCCTCATTACTAGTGAGTTTCCATTTGCATTTAGCTTCTGGTTGTTGCTTCCTACTCTGTCCTACTTCAATATTCATGACAAATTTCTCCCACAACTTGCCTAATTCCTTCCACAACCTTGAGTCAGATTGTTTTGTCAATATTGGCTCACCTTGTCCTCTTTCTCTATCATATTTTCCTTTTAGTACCTAAACCCAAAAAGAGTTAGGTTCTTGAAGGAATCTCCATAGCAATTTGAGTATAAAGGCATCATTCATAGCCTTGAGGGACCTGATACCTAACCCACCTTCTTCCTTCTGTCTACAAAGAGTCTCCCAATTCATGGCATGCCATTTATGGGAGTTCTCATGCTTTCCCCAGATAAATTGCCTTTCTCCTTTTTCCATTTCTTCAATAATTGACAACGGGATAAGCAATGTTTTTAAAATTTTAACGAAGCTTCTTATAGAGAGAAACGACCTAGGTTGACCAATCTATAATATATAGAATTAATCTATTTAATTAATTTGAGAGCTTACAAGATAAGCAATCAATGCTCAAAGATGACAATTGTGGCGTGTGACAATTTGTACTAAAAAAATGGTGTGAAACAAAATATGTGGGTGTTTAGGGTAAGAAGACATTGGTTAGGTGTCAAATGTACGATCTTATAAAGCCAAATTGAATTCATTTTAACGTATAAGGGATATCATGGTACATAAAATTATCCAATATATTACTTACACTAAACAAGTGATAAACACATGCTGCATTATATTAATTGGCTTATGGTATCATCCGTATCCACATACTCTATATACACTACAAATAAATCAAATTTTACCAATATTTTGTAACCACCAAGTCGTCGCTCCAACGACAATTGTTGAGACCCATTCGGAGGGACAAAGAGGAGTCGCCACTAAAGGTCGACTTTCACAACAACAAAGTGTTGTTGCTGAAACACTACAAAAAAATGTCAATTGTAGCGGTTAGAGTGATACATTTCTAGCGGTTTTAACCGCAATAAATCAAATTTGTAACGGTTTAGGAAACCGCTAGAAAAACAGGTGCAAGAAAAAATTTCTAGCGGTTATTTCAACCGCTACACATCATGGTTAAAACGATAGAAACTTTCTAGCGGTTTCTAACCGCTAGAAAATATCTGAAGGGGAAACATTACTAGTGGTTAGAAAACCGCTAGAAAATGGTCCCGGAAAAAAATTTCTAGCGGTTTTATAACCGCTAGAAACCTGCTAAACCAAATCTATTTTGCCGGGAATTAAATAATTTCAGTAGCACGCG
The DNA here is from genome assembly GCF_004799145.2 of Neltuma alba. Taxonomy (NCBI): domain Eukaryota; kingdom Viridiplantae; phylum Streptophyta; class Magnoliopsida; order Fabales; family Fabaceae; genus Neltuma; species Neltuma alba. The sequence continues at coordinate 615,287 of NW_021635315.1, read as the reverse complement.
GAAATTTCTAGCGGTTCTATAACCGCTAGAAATGTTTTGGAAAATAAATTTTCCCGCCAATTGAATTTTAGGAAAGGCGGCAAAAAATTTTCTAGCGGTTTGAACCGCTAGAAATTTTGGCGCAAAATTTGAATTTGACGAAATATTTCTAACGGTTCAGAACCGCTAGAAATTTTTACCGTGCCAGAAAAAAAAATTTATAGTTTTTCATATTATAATTTTAAAAATCATTAAATAAATTATGTTGAAGAATTTTTGTTAATTTGTATAATTAGTTATATGTTACATTTTATATATTTAAATTTTGTAATAAAAAATATGTAATTAAATTATGAATGTGTCAAAAGAAGTGAATTTAATTTAATAAGATAATTTAATTGAATATTTAATAAGATAGTTGAATTGATGATGATATATTTTGTAATATTGAACCTATAGTATTAGGTTGATGAGTATTTGAATCAGTTGAGGAGGGCATGACAAGTGTGGAGAAGAAAAATCTGAAAGGAAAGGAGAAATAAATATGTTAGTAAATTTTAAATAAAAACAAATAAAAGATACAATGAATTATAAAATAAAATTCACTTACCATACAGTAAAGAGAAAAAAACTACCATATGAGATAGTAAGAAAAAAAGAGAGAATTATGAAGAAGAATAGGAGAGGAAAGAAAAGAGATGGAGTAAATGAATGTAGAGAAGATATGGTATTTATAGAGATCAGCGACACATTTGTAGCGGTGTTTTTGTAGCGTTTTATTGCATTTTGTAGCTGTTATTCATTTTCTAGCGTATATATAAGCGCTAGTATTTTGTAGCGGTTATATTTGTAGCGGTTATTAACCGCTACAAATTTAGTTTTTTTATTTTTTAATTTATATGTATGTATTTGTAGCGGTTAAAAACCGCTACAAATTACAATTTTCTAAAATAAATTTGTAGCGGTTAATAACCGCTACAAATTACAACTTCATAAAATAAATTTGTAGCGGTTATGTAACCGCTACAAATTAAAATTTTTTTATTTTTAAAAAAACTGTACGAATTTTAATTTATACATATGTATTTATGGACGGAAAATTTTTTAAATAATTTATTTTGGATGCTGCTATTCTCCATCATCATCCGGCCTGAAAGGACACATTTTAAAAAATTTGTTAAATTTATAATGTATTTGGAAAAAATTAGTAATTAGTAGTTAATTATTTAAATAATTTAAGAAAAGACGTGTACCTGATAATTGGCAAATTATCATCTCCTTGAGGAAAGAAGTCTTCAAAATTCGAGGGTTGGAAGGGTTCACTGTCGTAAATAATGTCACCATCACCCATATCATAAAGATCCCGTGGCTTGAGGTGAACGACCATATTCCAGTCTTTATGTTTCTCGTCCTCGACATAGTAAATTTGGTGTGCCTCAGAAGCAAGGATATATGGCTCATCATCTTCAGATGCCCCCGTATGAATAAGTCTAGAAAAATTAACTGAGGTGATGCCCAAATGGTCAGTAGCGAGTCCCCGTGAAGTTGTCGTATTTGCCCAGGAGCACTTGAACAGTGTCACGGTAAAAAGCTGGTAACTCAACTCAATAATGTCAATTAGCTTTCCATAGTAAGTGACGCCTCTAAAGCGCATATCGCCATCACTACTGCTAGCATAACATCTCGTTCTGAATGTCCTGCAAACTCCAGAGTTTTGTGTGAGCAATCCCTGATCACGTCCAACCGTACAGAACTTGAAGCCGTTGACATTGTACGCGGTAAACCTTCGTGCATGGTCTAACGGACCGAGAGAAAGAGCTTTGAATTCATCTATGTATGGGCTGTTGTCATTACGTATTCGACGTGTAAACCAACTGGGAAACTCTTTGTGGACTCTTTTATCAATGTCAGCAGAACGCGCACGGCCCCGTAGCTGACGCCTGAGATAACTCCTAAACTCACTATAGTAAAGTGTAATTTGTTAGAAGAGTCAGTAAGAAACAAATATAAAGTGTAAAAGCTAGTGAGCTTATATGATATATATACTTACTGCATGAAGGGTTCAACTTGGCTGCAATTTATCAAAACGTGTCTGTGTGCCTGGAGTTTCTCTGTAGGAGTGAGTCTGAAGAATTCATATCCTCCAACTGGTTTCCCAACAGGAGGAAATAAAGTTGACGTGGAAGGACCAGGAGGAGAATCATCTACGCGACGCGGGCGGTTAAAAGATGTCTCCATGTCATCAAAGTACCTCGAACAGAAAGTTAGGACCTCATCTCCGGAATAACCTTCTGCTATTGACCCCTCAGGCCATGCCTTATTCCTAACATATGATTTTAATTTTCCCAAGTACCTGTAAGTTAAAATTGCATTAATAATTACGAGTAAATGAAAGAACAATGTGAAATTTAAAGAGGCGGGAATAAAAGATAATCTAGTACCTCTCTATAGGGTACATCCATCGATAGTGAACTGGGCCAGCAACCTTTGCTTCTCGAACAAGGTGGACAGTCAAGTGAACCATAACAGTAAAGAATGATGGAGGAAATATCATCTCCAAGTGACAAAGTGTAAGAATAATTTTATTTTGCAGTTGATCAAGCTCTTCCGCTACCAAGACCTTCGCACACAACTTCTTGAAAAATGAACATAATTCTACCAAAACCACCGATACATCAGAAGGAAGTGTGTTTTTCAAGGCCAATGGAAGTAACTGTTGCATAAGAACATGAGAGTCATGACTTTTCAACCCAGTAACCTTTCGAGCCTACAGATCGATACACCTTGAGATGTTGCTAGAATATCCATCTGGTACTTTTATGTTCTTCAACGTGGAGAGGAAGATATCCTTGTTCTGCTTTGTCAAGGTGAATTTAGCTGGCTGAAACTTGTCGTTTTCATCAGGCCAAGCCTCTTCACGAATTCCCCAGGCCCGTAAATCTTTTCTAGCTGCTAGATGGTCTTTGGACTTTCCAGCTTCATTGAGCAACGTATATAGCACATTATCGCACACATTTTTTTAATGTGCATAACATCCAAACTGTGTCGTAGCAAATTAGATTCCCAATAAGGAAGAGTGAAAAATATGCTTCTCTTCCGCCATTGCATAGGTTGCGTATCAGATGTCCCACGAGATCGTCATCCCAATCGTTCGGGATCCACACTCTTACCAAACTCGACATGAACATCTTCTAACTGCCGCAAAATATCCATACCAGACAAAGTAACAGGAGGATCTCTCTTCTCCTGTTTCCCATCAAAGCGAATCCGTTGCAATCTAAGTCTGTGCTTGGAATCAAGGAACCGTCGATGTCCTATGAAACACCATTTGCGACTGTGTGGAAGGCGACATGGCACAGAATCAAAATTGCACTCAGGACAGGCCAACCCAGTATGCACATTCCAGCCAAGCAAAGTTCCCAAACCGGGAAAATCACTTATTGTCCACATCAAGGCTGCACGGAGATTGAATAGTTGCTTGTCATGTGAGTCATATAATCATTTATTTAAATTAAAAAAAATTATAAATAACAATTTTATATTACCTTCATCATTTCCCAGCCTTGCTGCTTCTTGTCTGCGGTGATCTTCTTCCAGTCCTGCACGTAGATGGGGAACAGCGTCCACTGCTGACCAAGGAGGCGCACGTACTTGTTGTACAACTGGCCACCTTTCTTCGTCGGTTGGCCCAACTCATTGAGCAACACAACCACTCGTCCGCTCGTCATCATAGACAGCTCTCTGGCTGTCAGCCTCCGATAGGACCTGTTCCCCTCAGTGTCTGCAAAATTTAATTAAGAAATAAATTATATATCAATAAATTAATACAATTTCTATATAAATTAAATACTGATCAAAATTTTAAAAAGTTAAATAAATACTTACCGACAAATTCCACCTCATAACCAGCTTGACGTCTCGGAGCAGGACGTTGCGCAGCCTGGGGATACTTATTCCCCTGATCCTGCTGCTCCTCCTCCTCCTCGTCAGCAGCATCAGCATCAGCATGGGGTTGCTCATCCCCAGTAAAATGAGCCTCCTTAGTCTGCTCAACATCATCCTGCTCCATAAAACTGAGGAAATCCTCCTCGCTAAGATCGTAGTCATGAATGCTGGGGAATGGCTCACCAGCATCATGATGAACCTCACTGGGTCCAGCTCTCTCAGGATCAACTGGGTCTTTCCCGTGTCGACGAGTCATCCTAATAACAACAAATAGTAATTATTTATAAATAAAATAAAAAGAAAAATTATTTATAAGCTACAACATAATAAATTAAATAAAATAAAAATTATTTATCAATAAATTACTATTTTTACCTGAAAATAAGGATCTGCAACTGAATCAGAACTCGAATATGTTTGTGGAGAAAATTCTGCAGAGCTTCGCTTCCAGAACGATTGAAGAAGTGAGAGTGGGGGGAGGGGGTTATATAGACCGAGAATTTCTAGCGGTTCGGTCCAAAACCGCTAGAAATTTCTAGCGGTTTTGGACCGAACCGCTAGAAATTCCCAACGGTCACAAGTGCCTCGGGAATGGGCAGAAATTTCTAGCAGTTCGGTCCAAAACTGCTAGAAATTGCTAGCGGTTTTGGACCGAACCGCTAGAAATTTCTAGCGGTTTTGAACCGAACCGCTAGAAATTTCTAAACTCCTCGGGGAATGAAAAATATTTCTATCGGTTCATATATCAACCGCTAGAAATTTTCAGTGTCTAGCGGTTTATTGGCCTTAACCGCTAGAAAATAAACGCTACAAATTTGGCGCCAAGTTCCCGCCAAAACCCGGGGGATTTTCTAGCTCTAACTTTCTAGCGGTTAGGTGGTAACCGCTAGAAATGTGCGGGCAATGGTCAAACCGTCTGTATTTTGCAGCAGTTTTTAGAAAAACCGCTAGAAATATTTGGAATTTCTAGCGATTTTGTTGAACCGCTAGAAATGTTCCGCTGCTACTTCAACATTTTCTTGTAATGAAAGTCCTCATTTAGAAAAGTCCTTTTAGCGGTGACATCATGTCATTGTTGAAAAGGAAATTAGTCTGTCACTATGACAAGTCGCCATTGAAAGTCAAGCATTAGCAGTGACAATTGTTGACACTGAAGCAAATTTCAGCCACGATGTAAATTATCATCACTGCAACCATATTCAATAGCAACAGTCAATGTCCTGTGAAGGTGTCATCGCTAATTTCCCTTTTGTTGCTCCATCCTCTATTCAAGTTGTGCATGCTCTACTTCCATCTTTGCATGCTCTGCTACACGATCTATTTCCATCTTTTCTTGTTCTGCTGCAAGATTTGCTTCCATCTTTTCTCGCTTCTCCTGAAGTTTTCTTCCAAACTCTTCTTGCAATTAGCTGCGCATATGCTTAAGTGAATCATAGATTGAGTGTAACCTTTTCCTCTAACATATCCTAACCACTGACTAAGAACAGCTGTCAATATCTCACCAGAGATCATTTGAGTATTACTCTCTAAGGAGTGTTGTTGAACAAGTTCATACATAAGACCCTACAATTACAAAATAAAAATAAAATTGTTTAACGAAACATAAAAGATAAATATAATGTACATATGAATCTCTTCAGAATGTGGATCTATCAACTCTAATTGGCCATCTGTAGTTTTTCTAGTACGAGTTATCTCCCATACCTAATCGAGGGGTGCAGGCTATCCAATGGTGAGGTCTCTCTAAAAAAACATAATATGCAATAATAACAAATATTGAAAGATGAAAAAAAAGATAAGAAAAACAATTTAAACTAAACAGGCAAATTGAACTTCCTATAAGATATTCAACCTCTGCAAATGATCGGGGACTACAAGTATGCTTTGTCACTTGTTTTCCCTAGTTTCATGTGTTTCTTGCACTTTTACTCTGCATCAAATTGGGGTGACTAACAAGAATGTCATCCTTTCTTCATTAAATGGATCAAATTGAAAGTATATCAATAATCACTCTCAACCTTCAAAACTTACACCACAAAAAAATATGTCAATTGTAACGATTAAATTGAGACATTTCTAGCAGTTTTAACCGCTACAAATATTATTTCTAGCGGTTACAAAAACCGATAGAAAATCAAGTGCAATAAAAAATTTCTAGCGGTTTATGGCAACCGCTACACGGTATGGTTAAAAAGTCAGAAACTTTCTAGCGATTTAATAACCACTAGAAAACGCTAGCAGTATGAGATGAATTTCTAGCAGGCAGAAACTGCTAAAAAAATTTGTAGCGGGTATATAACCGCTAGAAAAATCTGAACCAAATCTCATTTTGTCGGGAATTAAAAATTTACATTATGGTACCAAAATTTCTAGCAATTCTAGAATCGCTAGAAATTCAATGGGAAATCAAATTTTGCCAGCAAATTAAATTTTTCAATTGGCTCCAAAACATTTCTAGCGGTTGAAACCGCTAGAAAATTTGGAGCAAAATTTTAATTTCACGAAATATTGCTGCTATTTTTTTATTTCTAGCGATTTTGAACTGCTAGAAATGTTTTCTGAGGCAGAAAAAAAATTTATGGTGTTTCATTATTAGAAAATATAATATTATAAATTTAAAAACCATTAAATAGATTGTGTTGGATAATTTTTGTTAATTTGTATAATTAGTTATGTATTACATTTTATATATTTGAATTTTGTAATAAACAATATGTAATTAAATTATGAGTGTGTCAAAAGAAGTGACTTTAACCTAATAAGATAATTGAATTGAATATTTAATAAGATAGTTGAATTGAAGATGAGATAGTTTGTAATATTGAACCTAAAGTGTTATGTTGAGAAGTATTTGAATCAGTTGAGGGGGGCATGACAAGTGTAAAAAAGAAAATCTGAAAGAAAAAGAGAAATAAATATGTTAGTAAATTATAAGTAAAAACAAATCAAAGATACAATGACTTATAAAATAAAATTCACTTACCATACAGTGAAGAGAAAGAAACCACCATATGAGAGAGTAAGAAAAAAAAGAGAGAATTATGAGGAAGAATAGGAGAGGAAAGAAAAGAGATGGAGTAAATGAATGTAGAGATGATATGATATTTATAGAGATCAGCGAGACATTTGTAGTGGTTTTTTTGTAACGTTTTATTGCATTTTGTAGCTGTTTGTCATTTTCTAGCGTACAGATAACCGCTAGTATTTGTAGTGGTTATATAACTGCTACAAATTATAATTTTTTATAGTAAGTTTGTAGCGGTTATGTAACCGCTACAAATTTATTTTTTTATTTTTTAAAAAGCTATACCAATTTTAATTTATACATATGTATTTATGGAAGGAAATTTTTTTTAATAATAAAAATTTTGGATGCTGTTATTCTTCATCATCATCTGGCCTGAAAGGACATATTTAAAAAAAATTTGTTAGAATTATAATGTATTTAGAAGAAATTAGTAATTAGTAGTTAATTATTTAAATAATTTAAGAAAAACGTATACCTGATAATTGGCAAATTATCATCTCCTTGAGGAAAGAAGTCTTCAAAATTCGAGGGTTGGAAAGGTTCACTGTCGTAAATAATGTCACCATCACCTATATCATAAAGATCCTGTGGCTTGAGGTGAACGACCATATTCCAATCTTTATGTTTCTCGTCCTCGACATAGTAAACCTGGTGTGCCTTGAAAGCAAGGATATATGGCTCATCATCTTTAGATGCTCCCGTATGAATAAGTTTAGAGAAATTAACCGAGGTGATGCCCAAATGGTCAGTAGCAAGTCCCCGTGAAGTTGTCGTATTTGCCCAAGAGCACTTGAACAGTGTCACGATGAAAAGTTAGGAACTCAACTCAATAATGTCAATTAGCTTTCCATATAAGTGACGCCTCCAAAGCGTATATCGCTATCACTGCTACTAGCATAACATCTCATTCCAAATGTCCCACAAACTCCAAAGTTTTGTGTGAGCAATCCCTGATCACGTCCAAGCGTACAGAACTTGAAGCCATTGACATTATACGCGGTAAACCTTCGTGTATGGTCTAACGGACCGAGAGAAAGTGCTTTGAATTCATCTGTGTATGGGCTGTTGTCATTCCGTATTCGACGTGTAAACCAACTGGGAAACTCTTTGTGGACTCTTTTATCAATATCAGCAGAACGCGCACGCCCCCGTAGCTAATGCCTGAGGTAACTCCTAAACTCACTACAGTAAAATGTAATTTGTTATAAGAGTCAGTGAGAAACAAATATAAAGTGTAAAAGCTAGTGAGCTTATATGATATACTTACTGCATGAAGGGTTCAACTTGGCTGCAATTTATCAAAACGTGTCTGTGTGCCTGGAGTTTCTCTATAGGAGTGAGTCTGAATAATTCATATCCTCCAACTAGTTTCCCGATAGGAGGAAATAAAGTTGATGTGGAAGGATCAGGAGGAAAATCATCTACGGGACGCGGGCGGTTAAAAGATGTCTCCATGTCATCAAAGTACCTCGAACAGAAAGTTAGGACCTCATCTCCGGAATAACCTTCTGCTATTGACCCCTCAGGCCATGCCTTATTCCTAACATATGATTTTAATTTTCCCAAGTACCTGTAAGTTAAAATTGCATTAATAATTACGAGTAAATGAAAGAACAATGTGAAATTTAAAGAGGCGGGAATAAAAGATAATCTAGTACCTCTCTATAGGGTACATCCATCGATAGTGAACTGGGCCAGCAACCTTTGTTTCTCAAACAAGGTGGACAGTCAAGTGAACCATAACAGTAAAGAATGATTGACAAACTCAATTATTTTTATATATTTTGGTATCTTTTATATGAGTTTTGTCAGCTTAATTGGTCCCTTTTTGCCTTAATTGATTTATTTTGTTTTATTTTGAATTATTATTTTATAGGGGCAAAATTGTCATGTTTTGATTTAATTATGATTAATTGATTTTTAAGGACAATTAATGCTACCTTATCCTTGAATTTTGCTTGAGGTTCTTGGAAGATTCAAAAATAAAAAATAAATAAATAAAAAATAAAAAAAAGAAAAAAATTAAATTAAAAGAAAAAAAAATAATAATAAAAGTGGGGGCAAAACGCAACATTTTGCCCCAACCTAATAATCATCATCTCCAGAAGCAGGAGCGGGGGGACACCAAACAAAACGGAGAAGCTGGAGGCGCACATTGAAATAAACCACACACATGACGCCGAACACGAGCGGAAGCGGAGAAAGACGCAAGCGGCACGGAGAAAGACGTTGAACACGCTAGCTGGAGGAGACGCACACACGCTGGGCGGTGACCGACGAGCTGAGGCGGAGACCGAACGAGCTGGGGGCTGGGGCTGAACACCGAAACACACCACAGAACCAGAGGTAAGTAGGAGCTGGACGGCACGAGCACGACAGATTCAGCGTGAACAGTGTTCTTCCATGGGATCCTGTAGCAAAATACTGATTATGGCATTTTTCATGGCTATGCGTGGCTAGAGCTATGAAATCCTCTAATTCAACAATAATGGCAGGAACTCGAATCTTCAAAGGGGAGTTTTAGTTACTTTAATTTCCTGTCTAATAGTTGATTAACAATTCCTAGGCCTTAGGATAGTTATTCTAATTATTAGAAAATTTGTATTGTTAAATCTGATTATTATTTGGAGATTATTGTGACTGAATTATTGTTTAGCATTTGACATTGAGCTGTTTATAGCTTTGATTTCAATTATAATGTTGTGGTTATGACATTTGTATTGATTTTGGAGTTAATATATTGTGATTTTCTAAGGTGACTTGGAATTTTGGATCATATTGTCTCTTGCTAGCTTTGATTCTGTTATTTTGGATTTAAGAGTTCTAATTAAGCATTGGTTTTTAGCATCCTTAATCCCATTTTACTATTCTGGTTGCAGTTAGTAAGTTGGGATTTTAGGAAAATATTTTGTGGCAACTCGAGGTGGCTCGGTTGTTGGATTAAAAGCTTAATTATAATTCTAAATTCATTGTTTTAACTCCCGTATCTTTTAGAGTGATGATTGCTTGCGTTGTTGAATTGGATGATTGCTTATTATCATTGTTATTCGTGTGTTCATTCTTATTTCTTTAATCTTCTTTCATTTTAATCACTTTTACATAAAAACAAAAAAAAAAGTATTTTGATTTCAATTTACTTCAAGGTGTTTACTTAGCAATTATCAAATTAAAATCATTTTTATAGTTTAGGTTACTTGCATTTATTTACTAGGATTTAATTTCGTTTTCGGCTCCTCAAAGTGAAACGACCCAAGTTTTGCACTATATTGCATTAATTCGGTTAATTTTTGGAGTAACCCCAAAGCGACAATTAAGGGCAAGTTAACTTCAATGATGGAGGAAATATCATCTCCAAGTGACAAAGTGTAAGAATAATTTTATTTTGTAGCTGATCAAGCTCTTCCGCTATCAAGGCCTTCACACACAACTTCTTGAAAAATTAACATAATTCTACCAAAACCACTGATACATCAGAAGGAAGTGTGTTTTTCAAGGCCAATGGAAGTAACTGTTGCATAAGAACATGAGAGTCATGACTTTTTAACCCAATAACCTTTCGAGCCTGCAGATCGATACACATTGAGATATTGCTAGAATATCCATCTGGTACTCTTATGTTCTTCACGTCGAGAGGAAGATATCCTTGTTCTGCTTCATCAAGGTGAATTTAGCTGGTTGAAACTTGTTATTTTCATTAGGCCAAGCCTCTTCACGAATTCCCTAGGCCCGTAAATCTTTTCTAGTTGCGAGATGGTCTTTGGACTTTCCAGCTTCATTGAGCAACGTATATAGCACATTATCGCACACATTTTTTTTCAATGTGCATAACATCCAAACTGTGTCGTAGCAAATTAGATTCCCAATAAGGAAGAGTGAAAAATATGCTTCTCTTCCGCCATTGCATAGGTTGCATATCAGATGTCCCACGAGATCGTCGTCCCAATCGTTAGGATCCACACTCTTACCAAACTCGACATTAACATCTTCTAACTGCCGCAAAATATCCACACCAAACAAAGTAACAGGAGGATCTCTCTTCTCCTATTTCCTATCAAAGCGAATCCGTTGCAATCTAAGTCTGTGCTTAGAATCAAGGAACTGTCAATGTCCTATGAAGCACCACTTGCGACTGTGTGAAAGGCGACATGGCACAGAATCAAAATTGCACTCAGGACAGGCCAACCCAGTATGCACCTTCCAGCCGGACAAAGTTCCCAAACTGGGAAAATCACTTATTGTCCACATCAAGGCTGCACGGAGATTGAATAGTCGCTTGTCATATGAGTTATATGCCTCAATACCATTCGTCCACAGGTCAATCAATTCATGTATCAAAGGTTGCAGGGATACGTCTATATCATTTCCTGGTGCTTTCTTGCCAGGAATGATCATGGAAAGTAAAAATGAGCTCTGCTTTATGCACATCCAAGGTGGTAGATTGTATGAAATTAGCACCACCAACCAGATACTGTAACTTGTGCTTATGTTTCCGAAGGGATTGAAACCATCAATTGCCCATGCAAGACGTACATTTCTAGGATCATTGGCAGAGTCTGGAAATTTCGCATCAAATGCTTTCCACGCCTCCGAGTCTCGTGGGTGCCTTAACCTACCATCTGTATTTTCCTCAGTTGCATGCCACCTCATGTGCTGAGCCATTTTTGATGACATATACATTCTTTGCAACCGTGGTTTCAAAGGAAAGTATCTAAGAAAATAATATATTAAAAATTTCAAATACTGAATATTTAAAGACTGAACAAGTAACACATCATAATCAATTGTATTGAGAATTTCAAATATCGAATATTTAGAGACAGAACAAGTAACACATTGTAATAAATTGTACTTGAAAATTTTGGTTGGTTTCTTCTTTTGCTTTTTGCCCTTCTGTACTGACTTATAGCGTGACGTCTTGCATCTCGTACAAATCTCCTTGTTTGCATCATCTCCCCAGTATAGCATACAGTCGTTTGGGCATGCATTTATCTTCTTGTAGTTTAAGCTAAGCTTGTTAATAATCTTTTTTGCTTCATAAAAAGATGGAGGGAATTCAGCTTGGGGGAAAGTATCTCCTAGTAATTCCAACAACATGGACATCGCCTTGTCAGTTATACCACACAAGCATTTGATATGATACAGCCTCACCAGCAATGACAACTTCGAATACTTTGTGCACCTAGAATAAAGAGGCTTATTAGCTTCGCTCATGAGGTCAAAAAATTCCCAAGCAGTTTCGTTTCTTAGAAACTCCGGTTAAGGCCCCTCTACTTCATCTTCGTTGGGATTCGGGCTTTCGTGAACACCAAAAGCATCACGCACAGCATCGTTCACGGCATCGGCTTCATCCACTCGAACTCCTATCCGTGAAACTATTGGAACTAACTCAGTAACCATATCTGGCCGTTCCCCATGTAGTTGCCAAAATACGTACTCTCACGGGAAGGGCTTAAAGATCAAATGTTCTCTAACAACATCTTTGGGATGCCACTTCTTGAAATTACATTTAGGATCTAGACACTGAATCTTACCATATACGGTAGCATTGGCAAAAGTAAAATCCAAGAAATAGTTTAGACCAGCCAAGTATTGCGGAGTCGACTAGTGCAAATTGATCCACGACCTATCCATCACTAATGTTGCTCAAATGTCGTGAACATATGACACAGGAAGCTCAAAAAGAAGTTAAAATTCTTCGCCCCTTCGGTTTTGTAGCGGTTTAGTAACCGCTAGAAATGGTAATATTTTTTAAATATTAAAGATTCCAAAAGTATTTTAAATACTGCGCAATAAATTAATAACATTTTTAGTATAATGTATTAATTAACACGTGATATAAACAAAATTATTAACAAATTAATATTTATAAATATTTATTAAATTAATAAATAATTATGGAAATATTTAATTTATAGAAATAAATTGTAGAAATATTTTAATTAATTAACATGTTTAACATGTTTAATAAATTTTAATGTTTATATAGTAATAAATTAATAAATATTTCAATGTTAATTAATACTTGACATAAATAAAATTATAGAAATAAATAAATAAAGTAAACAAATAAATATAAAATTTAAATAAATATCTAAATAGAATATAAAATCATAAAATCAAAATTCAAATAAAATCCTATACAATGAAAACAGGAGAAATCATGGGTGAGGGGCAAAAACAGCATCATCGTGATCGTCCTCCGCTGGATCCTCCTGCTGGGGGTGGGCAGGTCGCTCAACGTGTTGGGACTGGACTGGCTGATGGGGGGTAGGGGCAGGACTGGTGGCAGGCGTAGGTCGGGGATCTTAGGAATCGGGATGTTTAGAGCCATACGGATCACCACATGACGCATAGCTGTAGTAGCTGCCAAGAGCTGGTCAAGCTGCGCCTGGAACTAAGCATCATGCTCTTGCAACTGACGATCACGCTCCTGCAATTGACGATCACGCTCCTCGATCCTGGCCTCCACCCTGGCCTCGATGCTGGCCTCTAACTCTTGTCTGAGCTCCTCTCGTAACTCCTCTGAGGATGAGGAACTCGGTCGCTTCGCTCTCGCACTCGCCTGAGAGCTCCTGGAAGTATATAAAGGGTTAGTGCCACTTGAGCGGGGCAACCTAGTTGGTGTAGGTCCAAGTCCAAGCCAGCTAACTCGACCAGGGTGCTGTGGTCGGCCACGACCAGCAAAAGTGAGGTGGTGGGATCCAAGACAACCCCTGAGACTCATGCAACTCGGTATCGACCTGAGTCATCCGTGCCTACCAAAATTAATGTAAAGAAGTTAATTAGAATAAAATGATATTTACACTGTGATATTATATTAATATTTAACTTATTACTTACCTCATCCAATGCACGCCCGTCTCGAGGTCTATACACCATCGGCCACATCTCGCCATAAGTGGCTGTGTATCCCCGCTCCTGCCGTATCTTTTCCCTCTATAAATGAAATGAAAGAAATAATTAGTTACAAATTAAATAAATTTATTTCAAGTACTCACAATCTCGTCATAGGTGATCGCAAAGCTCCTGGATCCAGCCCTATGACGTATCGTTTGATGCCTGACACTCCCAGCATTTCTCCGGGAAAGAGCCTGAAGCAAAATGTAAAAAAATTAAATAAAATTAGTCAAGTTGGACAAAAAATAAAGAAATTATAATTAATACAATATTATCGTACCATTTGGTTAGCCGTCATCTTAAAATAGATGTAACTGGACCAGTCTTGGTCCGGGACTCCACCAGGTATATCTGCCAGTATCTCCTGCATGGGCCTCGTCCTGTCACCTTTCTTCTCCCTCCACAGGTCGGCCCTCCTGTTCTTCCATGCCACACCAAGCCTTTTGATAGTGCCGGCTCTCAACTCCTCCCCCTGAATAAACTTACTCTGTGATTAAAATAATAAATTAACTAAATAGCAAATTATAAACAACAATTAAGCAATTTTCATGAAAAAATATATATTTTTAACTAACTTAAAAATATTATAAATGAAATATAAATTATATCAATGACAAGTCATAATTAAACAATTAAGTAATTTAAATGAAAATATATTTTTACTCAACTAATTTAGAATTATTATAAGTAATAAATTAATGAAATCAATAACAAATTATTTTCAAACAATAAAATAATTTAAATAAAATATATATATTCATTTAACTATTTTAAAAATATTATGAATAACAAAAAAATTAAATAAATAAAAAATTATAATCAAACAATTAAATTATTTGAAAACAAAATATATAATCATTTATTTAAATTAAAAAATTATAAATAAAGGTTTTATATTACCTTCATCATTTCCCAGTCTTGCTGCTTCTTCTCTGAGGCGATCTTCTTCCAGTCCTGCACGTAGATGGGGAACAACGTCCACTGCTGACCAGGCGCACATACTTGTTGTACAACTGGCCACCTTTCTTTGTCAGTTGGCCCAACTCATTGAGTGGCACAACCACCCGTCCGCTCGTCGTCATAGATAGCTCTCTGGCTGTCAGCCTCCTATAGGACCTGTTCCCCTCAGAGTCTGCAAAATTTAATTAAGAAATAGATTATATATTAATGAATTAAAACAATTTCTATATGAATTAAATAGTTGTCAAATTTAAAAAAGTTAAATAAATACTTATCCACAAATTCCACCTCAAAACCGGCCTAACGTCTGGGAGCAAGACGCTGCGCAACTTGGGGATTCTCATTCCCCTGAACCTGCTCCTCCTCCTCCTCAGCAGCATCATCATCAACATGGGGTTGTTGATCCCCAATAAAATGAGCCTCCTCAATCCGTTCAACATCGTCCTGCTCCATAAAATTGAGTATATCCTCCTCGCTAAGATCGTAGTCATGAATACTGAGAAATGGCTCACAGTATCATGACTACCATCATGACGATCCTCACTGGGTCCAGCCCTCTTAGGATCAACTAGCTCCTTCCTTGGCCGACGACTCATCCTAATAACAACAAATAGTAATTATTTATAAATAAAATAAAAAAGAAACTATTTATAAGCAAAATATAATAAATTAAATAAAAATAAGAATAAAAATTATTTATAAATAAATTACTACTTGTACCTGAAAATAAAGATCTGTAACTGAATCAGAACTCGGATATGTTTTGTGGAGAAAATTCAGCAGAGCTTCGCTTCATGAACAACTGAAACAGTGAAAATGACCGTAGGGGTACATATGGCAGTGAATTTCTAGCAGTTATCAACAAAACCACTAGAAAGTGCAACAGTTAGCAACCTGCCTTTAGGGCACCTCGGGAATTTTCAAATTTTCTAGCGGTTTCGGTAATAACCGCTAGAATTTTTCTAGCAGTTTTCAACAAAACCGCTAGAAAGTGCAACGGTCATGAAATATTTTCTAGCGGTTTTAGTCAAAACCGCTAGAAATTCTTAGACCATTACTAGCGGTTTGCAGAACCGCTAGAGAATTGCAATACTCTAGCGGTTTGTTGACCTTGACCGCTAGAAAATAAACGCTACAATTTTGGCCGCCAAGTTTCCACCAAAACGCGGGAAGGATTCTAGCTATGATTTTCTAGCGGTTATAATCCCACAGTCTATATGGTCAAAGCGATGCTAATTTCTAGTGGTTTTTCTTGAAACCGCTAGAAATGTTCCAAAAACCGCTAGAAATGTTCCGCTGCTAACCCACCATTTTCTTGTAGTGTTACAATTTGAGGTGGATTTGCCAACCTTTCTTCATTAGTGTCAAATTTCTTATAGTAGGCATGCAAGTTGGTCTTCTAATTTCTGAAAACATTTTGCAAAGTAGTAACTTTGATTTTTGGGAACTTCTCTTCATTTGTTGCAACAGTAGGTTCAAATTTTTTCTAAAATAAACATCAATATTACCATAAGTACTTCTTTTAAAAGCATAGATAAACTAGGGTAAATATTTACTAGCCATAAAAAATACCTTTGCTTTTAGAATAATCACATCAATATAATTTGTGTAAGCAATCTTCCATTAAGCACAATTCTTCAAAGATATTATAGTTCTAATAACATAACCACAATAATTAGCTAGATCTCTTGCTTCTGCCCCACTGCTCTTGTCATGTCATCTATAAAAGTAAGTTGAATTTTTACTCTAAATTTAGTCCTTAAGTCCACATTAATCTGCCTTTCTTAATTATATAAGAGAAGCCTATCATTCATATGAAAAATAATACCATCAAAAGCATGTGATATTGAGTAGTTACTTTTATTATATAAAATTAAAGAAAATTTACCTATACTACTGTTTTAAGCAGGAGGAGAGTTGGCAAGCATTTTCTCAAATTGTACTTGTAGTGATCGAGATGAAATGATATATCTATTTTTAGGAGTAGAACTAACACCTCCGCTACTTTTGTTGCCATGTCGTGTGAAGGAAGAACTTCTCCCAACTCCTCCTCTCTTTAGTCTTGACATATCCTGCAATAATGTACAAAATTTAGATTGTTCTGTATATTAGAAAAAACTACAATTATGAAGATAGTACATATTAGTAAAAACTACAAAATCTAACTTATTAAGAAGAAGATATTAGTAAAAGCTACCATTTATAAAGATAATCATTTCATTCAATTGAGTCTTCTGTGGTACTATTACATGCATTAATATCTTCTAGTTCATCTTCTGTGTCACTTTCTTTTTTCAGTATCACTATCATTATCATCAAGCACATCTTCTTCATCACTATCTTTATGAACTAGTGAATTAGATTCGTTATCATCAATAAATCCAATCTTTATAGTATCATGATTATTTCTTTGGATGATCCTCCTACTACTGAATAAAGGTATGGGGTTGTACATCATCTCCACGCAAGTAAATGAAAATATCATGTTGTATAGGACTTGCATTTAAGTCAACATCTAATTGTTGAGAAGCCTCTTTATCAACCATTGCGACATCATTAGCATTCTTAATTGGCATATTGAACAAGTCACGTGGATTTGTTTTGACGACAATAAGCCAATCAGGTTCAAGAATGTCATCCACATAAAAAACTTGCTCTGCTTGAGATGCTAAAATAAATGGTTCATTGGTTTGTAATGAATATTGAGTGTTGATACTTGTGAACCTATACTTGTTGACCTTATATCCTTTGCCATAATTAGCTGCATCCCACCAATGGCACATAAACAAACAAGTATACTTTTTTATTTTCAAATATATGATAATTATATATTCTAATACACTTAATTCTATTATTCCTCCCAATTACATTAAAGCATATTAATTATCTTCCTCTCAAACACTATCTCTCACTTTCCCATCTCTCTCTCCCTGCCTCATAAAGCACTTTCTCTCTCTTATGCTTACACTCCCACAATGACATACACATTACCTATTTAATTCACTCTCTCTCACACTAGCAGACATAATTATGATATTTCTCTCTCTCTCTCTCACATACTACATCTCTTCTTCCCTTCCCTCTCTCACTCTAACACAAAATATATCTCCCTAACTCTCTCTCTACCACAATATGTAATAAGTATGGTATATATTCATAAAAAATTACATTAATAAACAAATATACTGCATAAATATCATAGTTCTTGTAAAAAAAAACATTATAAGAAAAATAATTTGAAGAAGACTTTCAGTAGCAACAAAAGATTGTCACCACTGCTAAAGACCACTTTCTGTGGCGACAATACAGATCGCCATTGAAAACATTTCCGCATCGACATAAAAGTCGCAGCTAAGGACTTCTTTCTGTAGGGACCACAAATGTTGCCTATGAAAATCTCTAACTTTTAGCAGCAACACTAAAAATCACCAATAAAATGGATATCTTCAGCAGCGACATTACAATGTTACCACTAAAAGTATCACTTTCAGTGACGACTTTTATTGTCGCCGCTAAATGTCCTTATTTTTAGCAACGACCTTTTTATCGTTACTAAAAATCATTGCTGAAAGTCTCTTTTCTCATAGTGATATATATATATATATATATCTGTGTGTACATGTATTGCCGTCCTATGCATGCTATATATGAATCCTTATCAAATCAATGGGATTTGAAAATTGTAAGGACATTAATTATAATTAAAGATTGTCCCTAACTAAACCCATGTTAAGGCTAAAGTCTACGTTTTGTTTTTAAAATTTGCATCAAATTTTAGTTTAGTCGTTTAAGTTATAAAAAGTATATTTTAAGTCCCTTAAATTAATACTCTTAGCCTTCCTAATTAGAAATGCTGACTCAACTCTTTCAAAATGGTGACTTAATATCTTAATGCTATAACATATTGATTTTTATTTAAAATATTTAAAATAAAACCTAATTAAAGGCGCGATCAAACATACTTACTATGATTGAATTTTTTAACAAGGATCTATATGATTTACTCTTAAATAATCATAAAAATAATAATTTAAAATATTTTTAAATTGTAAATTTTTAATGTTTTTGATGATCAGCTTTTTAAATTAGACAGAATTCTAATTAAATTTAGTTTAAACACCTAAATTTCAATTAAAATGGTTTTTTTTAAACTGAAATTCGAAGGAAGGCAAGAAACTCGCCAAGTGGACCGTCACTGAAAAATATAATATAATTAAAAAAACTTTTATGTTATGTTTGGATGGAGAAAAAATGATAAGCGAAGGAAAACTAGGAAGGAAAAAGGGGGAGAAGTGGTTTTTCACCTGTTTGGATGAGAAAAGAAATGTGGGAGAGGAAAGAAAAGTTGTGGAGAAAATGAGGTGGGTCACACATCCTATTTTCTTCCCAATTTTTCTGTCCATAGATAAAAAGAATATTAGAAGAAAACATATTTTTCATTTCTACTCTTGCATATGTTTTTTCAACAAAATAATACTTATTTATTTTTTTATTTTTTCGCTTTATTTATTATTATCAAGTCTTTCTTCTGTATTTGCTTCATTGAAAAATAAAATAACTAAAATTGCAAAAACCCTTCTAAAATAAACTAAGAGGAAAAACAAGTAGAGTTTTTGTTTTGGTTTTTTTAGCATTACATTACACAAAATATTATTTTTTTTTACAAAATTATTTGATATTAAAATATGATAACATGATAACATATCTTTATCAAATAATTTGATTTTAAATTATATGATTATGTTAATGTAAATATGGTTTTTCATTATGATATTCAATTTGATTTTAATCAAGACATATCTTGATATAACAGAAATGGTATTTTAATCATTCGTATATTTACTCATTTTCTTTCTTTTCTGTTTTCTCTTATCCATCCAAACATGAAAGGTGATAATATTTTTTCTCCAATTTTCTCTTCTCTCCATTTTCTCTCCTTTCATTTTCTATCTTCTCAACTTCTTTTTTCCCATCTAAATAGAGGGTTGGTCCGTTTAACCTAACACCATTAATCTCACCGACAAAAATTGCTATGATGATTCAGCATTTTTTTGGCCAACAGTTGACATATGAATTTTTAATTTAAAATATATAAATTAAAATATATTTAAAATAAAACCTAATTAAAGGTGTCATTGAACATGGCTATTTCCTATGACCAAATATTCTATTATGATTCTATTGGATTTACTCTTAAATTTTCATTTAAAAAATATTCTACATTTTTTAAATTGTAACTTTTTAATTTTTATGATCAATGTTTTGAATTACGACATTGGATATACTATAAAATTTAATAATAACAATAATCGTTAAAATAGTTAATATTTATGAAATATTTTAATATAAAATAAGATTAATTAGAAACGTTTATAAAAAGTAAGGAAAATTGTTTATTTTATAATTAATATGCCAACATTTAAATAGTAAGTGATTTAAAAGACTAAAAATATACTTTAAAAATTTAATAAACTAGATTGAAAATTGATGTAAATGAAATAACCAAATATATACTTTAATCTATAAAATATAATTTTTTTAATGTTAAATAATATCTGAAATTTGAATAATTATATTCTTTAACCTTTTAAATTATCTTTGACACTCCTTTTTACCTACATACACTCTGTTTCATTCACCTTTTCTCTCTCCATAAATAAAAATAATTTTAAAAAATTAAAATTATTTTGATATTTTTATTGTTTTTAACCAATTTAGTCGAACTTTTTATGTAGTCTGCTAATTATCTCTCACATATTTTTATATTTATTCCTCTCAATAATTTTTCTATCTTCATAAATAATTGAATTTTTCCTAAATAACATATTTGGCTAATGTTTTTATTATTTGTATGTTATATATAAAATTGGACGTATATAAAAATATTTATGTTTAATGTCTAAAAGAGTAATATTTAAATAAAAATGTATTAATCTACATGTAAATAAAATATTAAAGGGTAAAAACTACAAAGACTGCAAAAGTATAAAAATAAGGGACTATTATTTTGTTATCTGATGATTCAAAACAATCTCATTTTAAGCTTTGTAAGTGAAGAAAAAGATATAAAATTCAGCTCAATCAATTTATTCAAAAATCTTAATTAAATGAATGGAACCAGTTCACTTATTCATGAATCTAAATCTTCAACTCCAATTAAGTCGTAATATCATGGATATTATTTTTCCATGGTTTTATTCAATTCTTTTGAAATAATAAATAATGATCCCAAATTTTGAAAGCAATCACATGTCTAAATCATGTTTTAAAACACTAAAAAAAAAGTCAACACACACATAAAACAGTGCATTACAAATATTTTACATAATTAACATTTAACATTAACTCATGAAGTGATAACTGTCAAGACATAAAAATATCTTAGTCTGAATTAAAGGGTAAATGGCCGCACACACTATACGCTTTGATCATACTGAAAGCATGATTGTGATGGATTATTTTCTTGCCTTTACTATCATAACAAATAGAGAATGGACAAGGAAACGTACCGGATTGGATCTCGAGTCGGGTCGGTTGGATCTTCTAAGCTCACACTATAAGATAGACTATAAAAGTTTAAGCTTTTGAGTGCACAACAGAGCACCCTTTCCCAAGAAAGAATAAGAGAGAGAGAGAGAGATAATAGGAAAGATCAACTACTGGAGTGAGTTGAACTGATGGGTGGAAGCCTCTATTTATAGCTTTTGCTAGGGGTATTTTGGGAAGCCAAAATATCTAATGAGCCCATTAGTTTGAATTTGAATTGGGATATTCAAATATATCTTTAACTCATGATATCATGATATTTGAATTCAAATCCAGAATCAACCACAATTAATTCTAAATATATACATCTCCCATATATATTTAATCTATACAATATAAATTATTACATTTATATATAACATAAATTAATTAAATTTATATCATAACCAATTGGATTTGATTTAGAATGTTTGACTGAGTCAAACATATCATAATCTTGCTTCGATATTTGACTGGTATATTCTTTTAATATCTAGTCAAATAGTCTGGCCTATCAAGGGTGGATCCAACCCAAAATCCAACATCTCCCACTTGTACTTGACGGGCTGTCCATCATGTGATAGCTACATCTTTCGTTGCTTCATACTAGGTGTCTTCTATGACCACATGGGCATGACGTTATCGATTTGGGTGCTTGTGCACTAGGAGTCTTTTATACAGGATCAACACATAAGAACACCCTTGGTGTACTTGCAAATTGTATGCTTGTTGCCTCGAATGCCCTATTTTTATCCATACACTTTACTTATGGCATATAATCCCTCTCAAGTTATTTTGTTTACTCAGATTGCCTTCCTATACGCATGGTATCCACACTTGCTTAGTTGTTCTATTCAACCTACAAGGGACATGCCACAGACACTAAAGTAGATGTGTACTTTAAGATAAATCTTCCTTCTAACTATTCATCACTTAGATTTGGCATAGTCCCTATCTTGACCCGTTAGATCACATCATTCTTGACCGTGGGGTTTAGGCTAGAGTAACTGTCACTAAACCAGACCCTTGTGATGCTATCCAAGTCTTGAGGGCATTATGAAAGGTTTATTTCCTTTCTACGACTCACACTGTAATGGATTAGAGATCTTTAATCTACGTCCCATGTTGCAGATTTGAATAATGTAACATCCAAACTTTTAGGCCTAGAAGTACCAGAAATAGCATAAATTGGATAAGCTACCAGACCCTTTTTGAGCAGAAGTCCCAAAGATGAGAAAGGAAGTCAAAGCAGTTTTAGGGACTAAACTGCCAAGTGAATGTTTTTAGTGGCTCAAGTATAATCAAAGTTAGAGGTTGCAGTAAAGTTTCAAAGGCCCAGAGAGAGAGAAAAGAGACTAGATATAGGCCAAAGGTTAAGCTAGAAGCCTCAAAAAGAGGATTATATAAAGCTAAGTCCAAGCAGGGACTAAATCGTAAATTCCGAAAGTTATGACCAACAGGGGTAAAAATGGAAGAGTATACAAAGAATTCCAAGAAAATGGGAAATAATATTCTAAGGCTCTTTTGTGAAGAGAAAAGACAAAAATACCCCTGAGGCAGCTTAAATAGAATTTATAAGGTTATGGCCAATAAAAAGTACATTGTTTCAGGTAATTATTTAAAATAGCAAGAGACCTAAAAAATATATACAAAAATGAGGTTAAATGGTTGAAAGGTTGTACTAATTTATAAAATTAGTCCTGCAACCAAAAGGCCAGTGGAGTTGCTTTAATAAATTAAACAGCTAGTTTTGCTGATAAAAAGGTATTTTGGTAAATGAATTTTTATGCAAGGCTTAAAGGAAGTGTTATGGCCTAAGAAAGTTCATAGATATTCTCTAGAATTAAAGAGAATTTATGGAGTAGATAGAAGAATTTTCTGAGCTCCGGAAGGCCATAAAGGAAGCCGGAGAAACGTGGGCCAAGTAAATTTGGAGGAATTAAGTTTGATCCAACGGCTAGGATCTAATCTCCCATCTCCTCCACCACTTTCATGACACTTGGCAAGAGGATGATGCAATGATGATGTAAAAGTCAACTTGAAGTTCCAAAATTGCCCTTACCCCTTCTATTAGGCACCAAGGGCATTTTGGTCCATTCAAGCCAAATTTTTGACTATAAATAGACACTCCTCCCCTTCATATTTTGGCCAAGCAAGGATCAAAGGGGAAAATCTGCCTCTCTTGCATCTAGAGAGAGAAAGAACTATTTCTAGTGAGAGAAAGTCCACCTAAGTTCAAGCTTCAAGATCAAGGTATATGGTGGTTATAGCATCTGATTTGATGCCTATTTCGAAATAGTTACTGTGCGTATCTGATTCTGAAGTTTTTCACAGTTAAAGTAAACTCTGTGAGCTTCAAATCCATGGGTAGAACACTTTATTTGGATATGTGTACGATTTATGGTGATATTTCAAAATTAGAGTTTGAAATCTGGAAACAGTGTTCAACTTTTGGAAGAGTTTTGAGTTCTATACAATTCTGGTACTGTTCGGCATAGAATTGGTTTCTAAAACTATTTTTTATTTAAATTTAACTTAAGGATATTTCAGTGAGACTTAGAACCACTCAATTTGGATTTTTCTAGAATTAATTATGAATTTTCAAAGTTGAGCAAAAATTCTGGAGTTTCTGCGTGAACAGTACTTGCGAACCAAAATTTCTAGATTTGATATTCTTGAATCTAAGGCCATCTAAAGTGGTCCTAATTGACAAGAAATGGATTATAAGGATGGAAAATGATGAGATTTATGTTAGACAAGCTAGAAAGAAAACCCTAAGACTAAGAGAAAGGGTTAGGGTTCAAGAAAGCTAGTCTTGAACTTTATGTAATCCAGAGGTCCTAATGGATTATATGATCAATGTGAGAATGTTTAGGACCTTTGGAACATCCAAGAGGATGTTTGGTGATATTGACCAAATTTCCACATGGTTGGAAAGTCAAGGAGTCAAATGAAAAGTAAGAGGAAAGCTTGAGGTGCAAGGTAGTGAACTTACCTATTGTCATTGCTTGATGTTGTATGCTTGTGTGTTGCTGTGTACATGTTATTGAATGTTATTATGACATGTTTTAGCTGCTGTAATTGCTATTCATGATGAGTAGATTATGTCTCCATGGCTATGCATCAAGAAGTTAGCTTTGAGCATGCTAATATGTCACTAATTAACGAGAGAATAAACAAGTTACATGTAGTGCATTAGCATCCATCTAGCATGATTAATATGGTATTGTTTCCTGCTGAGATTCCCTCGAATCTCACCCCTTCCTAACCAACCATATAGGTCAATCAATGATGGGCAATAATGGCATGAGAAGCAAGGAGAAGAAAGTGGAGAATTGTTCATGTTAATGAATGATATTATTATTTAATGTGTAATTCTCCTATTATGTAATTTATGCTGTGGATGCCTATGATGCCATGTAATTAATTATAATGCTTATGGCATGTATGGAAGTATATGAGCATGGATGGGAAAGAGTAAGCCCATGTTATGTATGCAAAAGAAATAAAAAGAATTAAAGTAAAGAGATGTTAAGAGATAAAACGTAAGTCTTGGAGCAGTGAGTTTGTAGCTCTAGTTTGACCTATCAAACAAATGAGTTAAGTGATGATATTTGGCATACTTATAGTACACGTCCCAAGCTTTAAAATGAGAGGTAGATCATCTTATTGGATGAGTACACAAGGAGATACGAATTTCCAAAGTTGAAGCATAGAATCTGGAAGTTCTAGATTTTACGAAATGAACAGTAATATTTATTGATTAAACTGTATGAATTGGGCAATGATAAGTCCAATTGGATATTTTTCCCTTAAAGAGCATCGAAATAGCTTTTAGTAGAATTTTAGATCACCTCAACACGATTTGTATAGAATTAGTTATGAATTTGGGAAGTTGGACCTGTAATTTGAAAATTTAACAGTGAATAGTAACCCGAGTAATTGTGTTAAAATTTTAAATCTGCAGGCTTGTGTCATGATCTGCTTGAACCATAATGCTTATGAATGTGTGCTCTGAGGGGTTAAAGGTAAGACGTTTCAAATAAGCTGATGCAGTATGAATTGCATGCTATGGTGCTTGCTCTTCTAGGTGGAGTATGTCGCTTTTGGTTTCAGTAGTTCTGTACAATCTTAAGTTCCAAATGTACTTCAACATTTGAACCAGGAGCTCTTCTATCACAACTATATATAATGTCTTACGAGTGAAAAGTTCCTTGTCTAGCTACAGGTCTCATGGATTACACATTATCCATGATTCAGCTCAGAATTTTATGGGTCTCATCTCAATCTGGTTGAGGCGACACTTGTATAGTGATTCCTCTCTACCATCTCATGGTGACCATCTGCTGTCAAACCTCCTGTGTCCCATGAGAACATAGTGACATGGTTGCTCATGTGAGTGAGCTAACCTTGTGACCTGTACGACATATTGGTGTTGCATACCCCATGCCTATGCATATATAAATACACAAATGTATATACAAGAAAATTTCTTTGAACTAGATAAAACGCATTGAATTACTAAGTAAGAGGAAACGAAAAAGTTTAGTACAACATGCCTTGTGCCTACATAATTGAACAAGAAAAAGGATAAAAAAGAAAAAAGAGTTCAATACATCATGCTTTATGCATGCCCAAGGCCTTTACATGCTTGACAAAAGGATCTCTAGCTATAGGCTTGGTTAAGGAATTTGCC
Source organism: Neltuma alba (assembly GCF_004799145.2). Classification (NCBI taxonomy): domain Eukaryota; kingdom Viridiplantae; phylum Streptophyta; class Magnoliopsida; order Fabales; family Fabaceae; genus Neltuma; species Neltuma alba. The sequence goes on along the minus strand of NW_021635315.1, from coordinate 589,257 downwards.
AACATCTTATGAGTGGACAAGTATTGAACTGTCACTTGTTTCTTAGTGATCATATCCCTTATAAAGTGATATTTTATGTCTATATGCTTATTATGATTGTGGTACTTAAGGTCCTTTGCATATGCTATTGCTACTTGACTATCACAGTGAATTAGAGTTGGTTCCTCACTACCACTATAGATTCCCAATCATACTAAGAATCTTTTGAGCCATACAGCTTCTTGGACAGCCGCAAAACATGTTATGTATTCTACTTCCATACAGGAAAGAGACACAAGTTTGTTTCTTGCTGCTCTAGGAGATTGCTCTATGGTTTAGTAGGAATGCATAGCATGACGCCGAGCGTCGGTCGTCCAAGTCTCCTACCCAATTAGCATCGGAATAACCATTCACATGAAGGCTGTGTCCTTGATAACACAACTCATAATTTATGGTTCCTTTTAGATATCTCATAATCCTCTTTACAGCTTTCTAGTGTTTTACTCTTGGATTGGATTAGAATCGACTCATCAGTCTAACTACAAACAATATGTCCACCTTGGCACATAACATAGTATGCATTAGGTTACCAATGGCGCTCAAGTATGGGACACATTTCCTCACTTAGGTTATGTCCCTTAATCACAGGGGTATCCATAGGCTTACAGTCTCTCATATTGAAACACTCAAGAATTTTTGCTATGTATGCCTTTTGTGACAATGACAGCAACTTTCTAGAATGATCTCTTCTTATCTTAACACCTGAGATATATTTTGCTGCGCCCATGTCTTTCATCTCAAAGTTCAAAGATAACCACTCTTTGATCATCTTGATTAGTTTGAGATTGGTACTAGTCAGGAGCATGTCTTAAACATAGACGATAGAATGACAAAGTTATCTCCAAATCGCTTCATATAAACACAGTGATCTTCCTTGATCATTTGAAAGTCATAGGAGCTTATAGCTTTGTGGAACCTTAAGTACTACTACCTAGATGATTGCTTGAGTCCATAAATTGATCTCAAGAGTTTAGAAACCTTTTGTTCATTCCCTTTCTATATTAAGCCCTTAGGTTGTTCCATATAGATTTCTTTATCTAGTTCTCTATTCAGGAAGGTGGTTTTTACATCCATATGATGTAACTCTAAGTCTAAACTTGCTACTAGAGCTAGTATCAACCATATTGAGTTGAAACGTATAACAGGTGAGAAAGTGTCTCCGTAATCCACTCCTTCCCGTTATGTATACCCTTTGGCAACTAACCTTACTTTGGGTTTATCAATTGATCCATTAGCCTTATGTTTGTATTTGAGAACCCACTTGCTCCCTACTGCTTTTTAGCCAGGTGGTAGATCAACTAATTCCTATACTTGGACTCTATGGAATCTATTTCCTCTTGTAAGGCCTTTTGCCATTTTTCCTTAGTAGGCCCTTTTAGTGCTTATTTAACACTTACAGGGTCTTGTTCATCATTTTTTGGACTAACGATGAAGGTTGCTCCTTCAATTGAGAAGCGTCTCCTAGGAGTTTTGTCTCTATTACTTCTCCTAAGTAGGGTTGTTGCAGGGCTTTCTTCCTATGGTTGAGTTAGACCTTGTTGTGAAAATGTTCAACCCTCCCACTCAGATCAATAGACTGAGGAACACTTTGTTGTACCTCATTGCTATCATTTTCATAAAGACAGCTTATTTGATCAATACTCCCTCTGCTAGGAAATTTGGTCTCTATGAATGTTGCGTCCCTTGACTCTATCTCAATCATTGAGCTGTCATCATTTTCACCAATGAAGACATAGCCCTTAGAGTTCTCAGAGTATCTTATGAAGATACAATTTTTGCCCCTTGGTTCTAGCTTGTCGTACTTATGGGAAGAATCACGAATATAGGCCGCTGACTCTTATGGTCTTAGGATGCTTAGATCCAGTTTGTGGTTTGTCCATGATTCATAAGTAGTCATGGTGACTGATTTAGAAGGCACTCGGTTAAGTATGAATGTGGCAATTAGAAGAGCATCTCTGCAATATGAGGTTAGAAGCTCAGCTTGGGCCATCATTAATCTAACCATATTGAGGAGAGTTCTGTTTCTCCTTTTAGCAACTCTATTTTGTTAAGGAGTGCTAGGGATTGTTAGTTGCCTAATAATACCCATTTCTTCACAGAGCTCCTTGAACTGATCAGAGAGATATTCTTGACCTTGGTCAGTTCTTAAGGCTTTGATTTTTGAGCCTAGCTAATTTTCCACTAGATTGAGATATTTTCTAAAGCACCCTAATGCCTCAGATTTGTGAGAAATCAGGTAAGTATAGCCATATCGAGAAGAATCATCAATGAAGATAATAAAATACCATACCTCGTGATGTAACCTTACACTCATTAGTCCACAAATATCAGAGTGTACCAGTTTAAGAGGGTGGTTAGCCCTGGTTGCCTTTCTGAAAGGTTTTCTTGTGCTCTTGCCAGCTAGGCAATGTTTACACAAAGACATTTTCTTTTTGGACACGTTTCCTAGCAAACTCTCTTTTGCTAGTTTAGTCATGTGTTCTTGACCAATATGTCCTAATCTAACGTGCCATATAGTGTAATTGACATAGGAAGAAAGTTCATAGCAAAAACTAGAAAAATTGTCATTAAAATTCTCTAAAACAAAGAAACCATCTAAAACATAACCAGAAACTAAAAAATTAGTCCCATACAAAATGTCTATTATGAAATCATGGAAAAAGACATTGAAATAAAATTTGACCAAGGAAATAACAGAGACAAGATTTCGCCAGATTTTCGGAGTGTAGAGGATATTTTGCAGGAGTAGGGTTTTTCCTCCATGCAGGGTCAGTTCATAAGTGCCGATTCCTTTGACTTCTATTCTCGCGTTGTTCCCAACATAAAGTCATCTGCTTCTTGCTAGTAACCGATAAAATTTTGTGAAGTTGCCATGATCCTTGCTTACATGGTCATGGCCCCTAAGTCTATAACCCAAATAGGATTAGTTTCAATAATAAACACAGTGCTAGAAACATAAGAGAAATGTATTGAATCTAAATCTAATACCTTTTTCTGCTCAGGGCAGTCCTTGGCATAATGCCCCTTCTGTTGGCAAGCATAGCATTTGATAGTTGCTATGTTTTGCTTCTTTGCAAATTTCTTGCCTTTCTTGAAGGAATTCTTTCCCTTCTTTACTTTAAGGCTGTCTTTCTTATTTTGAGAGCCTTTGCTTCTCTTGGATTAGTTTTGGGAGGTTGACCCTCCCTTTCTTTTAGTTAAATATGCCTTACTGACAGATTTCACAGTCTCCATTCGGTCATCCTCCAGTTGGAGGTGGTGAGCTATATTAGCAAAGGTTTTTATACTCTCATTATGAGTAATAGTATGCTTTATCGTGTCCTAACTGGCTGGGAGAAATCTCATGACAGGTTGAATCTGTTGCTCATCAGATAAGGCACCTCCGGCTTCCTTAAGCTCCTTGATCAAGTTCTGCATCACCTTTTGGTGATGCCTTATGGGAGTGTTAGGACACAGTTTGAAATTGTGAAGTTTGATGATGAGTCTCCTAAGCCTTGTAGTAGAGGTACCGTCAAATTCAAATTTCAGTGCTGCCCACATGGCAGAGGCAGAAGGATGTGTTTCGAATTGCACCAACACATCATCAGTCATGGCACTTAGCATGGTAATTCTGGTGATGGTATCCCTTCTTTTCCAGGCCGCGTAGTCGTCCAGGTCCCTTCATGATGTATTTGCCTCAAGCTCTGGAAGAAAAGTTGTTAACACATCAGTAACTTCTTGTTCTTCAAGGACATATGGTATCTTACAACACTACATGCTATAATTGTCCCTGTTCATCTTGTCACCTCCTACAAGATCAGCTATGGTGTACTTGATTCCTCTTTGAGACATCGTGCTATCATATAGAAAATAATGCATTTTAGTATGGTATGCAACATACACGTTATTCAAGTAGGTCATAGATCGTCCGAGTGAGAGTCTTGCCATTTTCATGATCAGGAAACAACTAGGTTAGCTCTTATTCCATTACTCTTGGTTTGCCTCTCACGTTTCTTATCTTTGACTTGCCTTGAACATGTCCCCAATTTGAGTTTTCCTCATAAAATTCCCACTCAAATACAAAATTTATAATAATAAAAAATTTATTAATGCAGCATAAATGTTTACAAAGATTTGTATAACCCAAAAATAAAATCTCAAAGAGTAAACATAAAATGGGAAAAATAAACACAAACAAAAACTCATTCGTTCATGATGTATTTTATCATGAGTTCTCTCAAACTCTCTTTAACGTCTTTCTAACATCTACAAAGACTTTGTTTGAAAAAACCTTCACTAAATATGTGTCCTCTCCTTGCCAGTTCTTCTCTATATTGGATTACAATGTTTGAGAAAAAGAGTGTATTTTGCTCATTGGTAATTTGTTTAGCATAATAGCTTAATTTTGAAGACAAACATTTTTTATGCTTGTATTCATCAGCATGCTTTTCTGCTATTTGTTCAATTAGATTTATGTCCTTTGGTCTGTAAACTTCTTCCTCTTGTTGTTAGGAACACATTTTCTTTTACCATTGCTCCCCTCAGGTACATTAGAGCTTACTCGTGATTAAGACGTTTTTCTTTTATTAGTACTTTCTTCAGCATAATTATTTGATGACTTTGGAGCATCAGAAAGAGGAGAATAACTTGGACATATTTCAAAAGAGGGGTTAGAATATGAGATTGCCATTTCCTAAACCAAAAAGAAAAATTTAAGTTAAGAGGGGAAAAATAAAACATTGATTTACTATTTTTCATACCCAAAAAGTCATCAAAACTAAGCACATAATATATCAATTTATAGCTCATGATTTTATGAATATTTCAGGCCAAACAGTGTCCAAAAACAAACCTCCATGCACCTTTACGTGCCCCTAGAAGCCTTACCCAAAAAAATTTAAAAAAAAAAAAACAGAAGGAGAGGGTAGCCTACTCTTGGGCTCAGCACGTATCATCCACGCGCTGCTATGGCGGCTTTTTTTGTCATTAGACCCACTCCATTTAATTCCTCATGTCTTAAGGAGTTCAAATATGTGCTCATTATGACCTAAAGGACGCTGGGTGTATCCCATGCGCCCACATGGCACGTCTCTGGAAAAAAAAAAGAATTTTTTTTTAAAAATATTTATTTATTTATTTTTGAAAATTTTTTTTATTTTAGGTGACCGACCCGACTCCATGGAGGTTCCAGGTCAAACAGACCTGAAACACAGCATTTCACTTAAGTAAAATGCTGTTCCCTGGCCAGCCCAAAATGACGCCATTTTGGGTTGGTCAAGTTGTCCCTAACCTCTAGTCGGGTCACCCTAGACCCAGCTAGAGCTCAAGTAGGTTTGTCGTGACCCGCCAACTTCGAACCCCCATATCTTCTACCTCCGATCTCCATTTTACGTGTTTTAGGTGTCTATGAAATTGTCTTTTTGAGTTCTTCAATCATATGGGTTCATTTTCTTTAAAAAAAACCTTGCTTTTAAAGACCCAAAATCTGATTATACATGGCCAATGACGGAGCTTGTGAAAACGAGCTTTCATTGCTTTTTTGAAACTTTACGACATTACAGATAAATATACATGCTTCAAATATAAAATCAGAGTGCATTTTGGAATTCAATACTCAAGCATATCAACATTCTAAAATTGATGCACAGACAACGCAACGGAATAAAAAAATGTAGAGCCCAAGCAATATACACACACACATGTATCTTGAGCCTTAAGATTAGTAGGGCTCTAATGCCAATGTCATAACAAATAGAGAGTGGACAAGGAAATGTACCAGATCGGATCTCAGGTCGGGTCAGTTGGATCTTTTGAGCTCACGCTATAAGCTAGACTATAAAAGTCTAAGCTTTTGAGTGCACAGTAGAGGACCTTTTTGCAAGAAAGAATATAAAACACACAGAGAGGGAGAGAGAGAGATAGTAGGAAAGATCAACTACTGGAGTGAGTTGAGCTGATGGATGGAAGCATCTATTTATAGTTTTAGCTAGGGGTATTTTAGGAAGCCAAAATATCCATTGAGCCTATCAGTTTGAATTTGAATTTGGATATTCAAATATATCTTTAACTCATAATATGATGATATTTGAATTTAAATCCAGAATCAATCACAATTAATTCTAAATATATATCTATAATATATATATTTAATCTATACAATATAAATTAATTAAATTTATATAATAACTGATTGGATTTGATTCAGGATATTTGACCGAGTCAAATATATTATAATCTTGCTTGGATATTTGACCGATATATTCTTTTAATATCCAGCCAAATAGTCCGACTCATCAAGGGTGGATCCAAGCCCAAAATCCAACACTTACAATCTTTTCATATAATGTTTGATACAAAAAATTGTCTGTTAAAAAAATAAATTAGAATGCATCTATCTAATTTTTTTAAAGTTCATTCACCATTTTTCTTTCTAAAAATCTTTTTTTATGATAAATATTATCTTATATTTTTTGTATTTGTTGTCAATTCTTTTTATAAACAAAGTATGTTAATTTTTTTAAAAATATTTTCTAGATATGTAACATGAAAGTTAAAATGTAGATGGGAAAAAAATTTTCAAATATAATAATATATTATTTACATCAATTTCCTTTCTTTTTTAAGGAAAAAAAAAAGATGTGGTGGTTTAGGTAGGCTAGCCGTCCAAACTGCGAGATTACTAGTTCTGACCCGCAGGTTAAGCGGTAGGGGTTAGAGTAACCTACACTTTGGTAGGTTGGTAAAACATCAACACTAACCCACCTTTTTATGGCAGGTTAATGGGTTGCAACTCATTTTACTAATTTTACTTGTAACCTACTAATACTAAACACTTCTTAAGTTTGTTTTAATTATGAGGCCATACGAATTTAACTCTGTATATTATGAGCGCTTGAAGTCGTTCCATTGTTAAATAATGATAAAATAAAACTCCATGCTATAATTTTTCCTTTTGCCATCCTCACACTACAATGTCTCTTTGTATATGTACAATTCGGTAAAAGGCAGCTTCAAACATGATACGTCGCGTCAACAACAGCCTATGACTCACCGTGATTTCTTAATTTTAAGAAGTACTACTATTGACTTTAACAGGCTGAAATATTGTAAATACACTTTGTAAGATTGGGGATTAAAAGAAGGGAAAATTTCAATTAAGGATCATAGTAGCCAATTTATCTTAAATAGACTCTAAAATATTCTGAAATTTCACTGCACGACGGAAGGCAAGGTGAAATTAATTACAGAAAATAAAAGAAAGTAATGCGCTATGAAAATGAGAAGCAATTTCAGTGTTGGAAAAGAAAGAAGAAAGAGAGAAAAGAAGAAGTTGATGCTATCTCCTCCCCACACCCATATAAAGATGAAGGGAGATTATCCACCACAATAAGCTGAGAAACTACAGTGGCTAATGGTCAATCTGAAGGTGCCTCCCTCTACCGTCTCTAGGAAGGGAACCAGTTTCGGTGCTTATCACTTTTATTAGTACCCTAACCTCATCTGATATAGATCGTCTATATCTGATTTGAACGGTCCAGATTTAAAATCTTTAATTAATTATTTTTAAATAGAGAAAACTATTTTTTGAAAGAATAATAATTAAGAGATCATCACTGTAACATCCCAATTTTTTTTATTCCTAGTGTTTAATTAAGTTTAGAAGGAGTTTAATGCTTAATAAATGAGTTTTATTCTCTAATTATTTAAGAAAAGAGAATTATTGAAAATAAGATTTATAAAATATATATATATGGAAATTACTGAATAATAATAATAATAAAACGGATTAAAAAAAAGAAATGGAAAAAAAGGGGTGGCAAACTATAATGTTGTCCCATTTTAATATGGGGTCTTTAACTGGAATTTATGCCAAAATATTATTTTAACCGTTGGTGGGGCCAGAGAGAGAAACATTTCGACGTCTTTCTTTTTCACCTTCTTCTCCGGCGCGTTCTCTCATTTTTTTCCAATGGGATTTCAACTTTGCAGATCATTTTGGTAAGCCAAATGACTTCTTTTCATTAAACCCTCTTCATGAAAGTTTTTCCACTCATCTAAATCTATCTAATGATAGTAGTTTTATACTGTTTAGAGATAATTTTTAGGTTTAGGATTTGAAGCAAGTATTGAGTTTTGATGATAGGTGAGTATAGTATTGTAGAGCTATTTTAGTAAATCATTTCTATCAGTTTAGTTTTATTTATTGACTGACCTAATATTTTTAAATGAATTATTTTGGTTAAACAGATATTTATTTATGAAAAATATGATATTTATACTATGAAACTGTTGATTAAATTATTTACTTAGATGCATTTGATGTATATTGAATTTATAATGGTTGGTTTTTGAGATTTAAAGTTAAAATAGGATTTTTGAATTTTAAATATGATAATTTCATATTTAAAAATTTGAGAAAAATCTGTATTAAAGTAAATACTTTGAAAGGTTTAAATGAAAATTTTGGATTGTGGGGATATATAAATTTTGTGCTAAAAGACTTAATTATGGGTTATGAGAGGTTTGGGTTTAGCATAGAATTAGAAACTTTAACTTATATATATGTTTTAGTTTAAGTAATTAATTAAATAACTTGTGTATTGATATGTAAATGTATTGGTTGTGTAAATTAAATTATTAGGCTATTGATGTGAGCACGGGGTCAACCTTGTGGTAATACTTGTTCTAGATAAGAGGTAATCACTTTCCACTTATTATTCATGTTGGTAGGTTGTTTGTGATTAATTTTGAATTATAAGGAATTTATGAAATATTATTGAATTATGATGTGAGCTATGAAAGTATGTTATTATTGAAATTGTCTTGTGAGACTTTTGTTGCAAAAGATATATGTTTACTATTATGATGATCTCAGGTATTATGAGTTAATTGAAAAATGGAAAATCCAAATTAATTTTTACATGTTGATGATTTATTATGAATGGAATATTTTGAGTGTTGATATATGAGGGGTGGCGGATGTTGATGATGGGTACTATAACAAAGAGGATATAAGGGGGTGAATTATGTACATTTGAGGATATAAGGTGGTAGGGCCATCAGGTGTACACTGATTGGTCCTTTGGCCCAATTGTTCATTGTAGGGCATTGACACCCTACTAGTAGACTAGAGGGGGAACCCATGGTCTGGTCTTACGCTCTGTGGATTTTGGCCGGTCCATATCACTTGATCGGTGAGCTTGTCTAATTACTAGTCACATGGATGAGGATTTAGCCCATGGGTTTAGTCAGAGGATATAAGGTGGGTGGATATAAGGGAGGTGAAAAGATTATTGGTTGTACTTTTTATATGCTTTGACCATATGAAATTTGTTGGAATACTATGAATTTGCAATTGTCTCACTTGACACGTCACGAGCACTTACTTGTATGCTTAATAAGTAGGATTGTTGGTTACTGAGACTTTTGTCTCACCCCATTGATTTAACACTTTTCCAAGTGATAGTTCCCATTCGGGTCAGTCAGGGAAGGCTTCGGAAGCTTGAGCTGCTATTGCAAAATTGTAGCGCTTCCACTCTTTTGATTGTGTTGGATAGATGTATATTGCCATGATAGGGCCATTCCACATACTCTGATATGTTTGAGATTGATTATTTTGACAGTGTACTTTTGATAACTGTTACTGGACTGTATGCTGGTAAAAGGCCGGAGGCCTTTAGGTATTTGCATGTGATTTCTTTTGTTTAATATGAGTGGTGAATCCACAATGATCTTTGACATCAAATGACTTTTGATTTTTTTGAAAGTTATGAAAGGTACTATTTAGTAAAATCGTGTTATGTACTTATGGTTGAAAATGATATTCTGGATTCATAATACCTCAAGCCCTATCCATTGTGAATATCGTTTTGCACGCAGTTAATTTAGAAAAGTTCTTTTAACCATGATAGACATATTTATGGATTGGTTTAACTCTTTTTCTATCATGGTTAATCTCATATGATTTAGGATGTTTATATAACCATGATAGTATTTCTAAATATTTTTACAAAATTTCTTTTCTATCATGGTTAACTTTTCAATATTGATTAATTTAAAAGTGTAGTAGTTTCATTGTTACAATCACTATTTTAGATTCTATACATATTAAATAATTATTTTGGATAAGTAAAAATAAAAAAATCAAATATGAATCATTCAGATGAGATATGGATGATTTAGATATGATGAGAGCTTATAATGCTCATCAAAAGGATGAGCACTAAAATTAGTTTCGGAAGAGAAGTCACTGTTAGTGCTGGTACAAGTGAGAGAAACCATAAAATATGTGACAGGGAGAAAATTTCTCTCCACATTTAATCCAATAAAAAATTATAAGTATAAAGACTAATAACTATAATTGAGAAGACTAGGGCTCCAGGTCAAAAAAGACTAAAAGGATCCAATAGGGAAAAAAAAAAAACATGACAAGGACTTAACTAAAATGAGATAAAATTATAAGGATATGTTGGGGAGAAGAGTGATACCACTAACTTCCCTCCTCACTTCTTCTCCACTTAATTTCTCTATTATTGGATTGAGTTTTAGGGTGTGTTTGGTATGAGGGATTTGGGAGGGAGGGGAGGGGAGGGATTTTAATCATTTTCCCTTATTTGACAACACACAAATTTTAGGAGGGGAGGGAAAATTTTTTAAAATTTTCCTTCCCCTCCCCTCCTCAACTGCCCCTCCAAAATTAGGAGGATTTGGAGGAGAAGGGCAATATTTTGCCATGTTGTGATCATTATGCCCATATTTTGTCATGTTATGACCATTATGCCCATATTTTAAATAAAATAAGAACAAATTTGTCCATATTAAAATATTTTTCCCTCCCCTCCCCTCTTTTTTTATAAATCTAAACAAGATAATATTAAAATCCTTTCACTCTCCTCCTCTCCCCTTCCTTCCATTAAAATCCCTCCCCTTCCCTTCCTCTCATTGAGCCAAATATACACTTAGTGGCTGAGATTTTTTTTTTTTGATAAGACGGAAATGTAATGATTGAGATTTAAAACTAAGTAAAAATATTATTATAATATTAAGTATAATAAAAATTTATCATTTTAAACTACTTATATCAAATTTTAACAGTATAAATTTATGTCTACTTGTTATTATTTAATTTTTAATATTTTAATAACATTCTTATGAAGTAAACCTCAGCCATTTAATTTAGTCTAATGATAAAAACATTAAGTGGAGAGAGAAGTTAGCAGACACGTTACGCTCCCTGTATAGTATTATACATATTAGTTCTTTTCCCCGAAAATTTATGATAAAATTTCAATTAGAAAACGGAATTTAAAATTTCAAGGTGATCGAACACTGTACGATGTTAATTATTTTTATCTAAGCAGCAGATCTGATCCTCGTCACAAAACTATCAACTTCTTACTGTTATGAGATTAATCTGCAAAGGAAAGGATCAATACATTCCAAATAACATCTGATTCAATTAGTTATTCGTTTTAATGAACATCAAATGCATTATATGCTACACCAATTAAGTTCTAAGCTTAGTACGCACAGCATGAAGAGGCTGAGACTTCTTCAAAGTCAACCCAAACCTGTCACTCATGTCCATCTCTTTCGGCTTCAAATCATCCTCAAGAATCCAATCAAAGTTATTCAAAAGAGTGACCAACATGAAGTGCACCGACCTATTCGCTAATGGCCATCCAGGACAAATCCTTCTTCCAGCTCCGAACGGAATGAACTCAAAATCTCGACCTTTGAAATCCACCTTATGATGATCATGACCCTCCAAAAACCTTTCTGGTTCAAAGGAATATGGCTCCTTCCAAACTCTTGAGTCTCGTCCCATGGCCCACACGTTCACAAGTATCTGTGAATTTTTGGGCACTACAAACCCTCCGATCTGCACGTCGTTATCTGACTTGCGAGGTATCAGAAATGGAACCGGAGGATGCAAGCGAAGAGTCTCCTTCACCACTGCGTTTAAGTATGGTAACTCCGAGATTCTTGATTCTTCGAACTTCCCATTTTTGCCAATAACATGTTGAAGTTCTTGTTTTGTTTTTACCAGTTTTTCTGGGTTGTGAATAAATTCTGCCATTGCCCATTCCACGGTGCTTGAAGTAGTGTCGATCCCAGCGGCAAATAAATCCTATAGAACACATTAATTTGAGGTTCAGCTCATAGTTTCAGGTCTTCTTATATGAAAAGGAAATAAAATGAAGTTTACCGAAGACTAAGAAAGTTTGTAAAGAGAGAAAGAAATGTAGAAAGCCAAATTACTAATTATCCAGAAACAAGTGAAGCACTTCTTCGCGAGTCAACTGAGAATTTATCAGGAGATTTAGGAATGAATCCATCACATCATTGGTGATCTCAGATTCCGCTTTTGAGCTTCTCAAACGCAGTTTCTCCTCCACAATACCATCAAAAAACTTAAGCAGCTTCCCAAAATAATAATCCATCCTGGCTCGTACACCTTGCGGATCAAGTCCACGAAACACGGGAAAATAATCCACAATATTGGGCCTCCCAGCTTCCTCCATTATACCCCATATAGTGTCCTTAAACTCCTGAGCCCTATCAGAACTATAATAAGCCAAATCCAGGGAGAAGAAAGTGTTAGATGTAGAGTTAAGGGCTGTAGTAAAAGCGGCCTCACCAATATCCACAGCTTCCCCTTTCTTGCATCGTTCTTCAACAAAATCTAGAAGCTCTTGCATCTTCTTTTGACGAAGAGATTGAGTTGAGTCTAGCCGCTTAGGTGAAAAGAGTTCAGTGGAGCAAGCTCTTCTGAGAGATCTCCATTTAGCAGAAGCAGATATCCACACTACTGAAACTCTGTCGTGGCCGAGAGAAGAGACAGAGTCTGGGACCGTTCTGCTGGAGAAGACTAAGTCATTAGTGTGAAGAACTTCTTTGGCCATTGCAACAGTGGAGATGACTATTGTGGTTATGGTTCCAAGCTTGAGGGTCATGATGGGTCCATAGCGTTTAGAGAGATTAGTCAGAGATTGATGAGGATTGTTCCCAACATCTAAGATGTTTCCTATTACTGGTAACGGGGAAGGCCCAGGAGGAAGGCGTTTCGAAGATCTGAAGACTTTGTTAGAGATGAATATGTGAAGGAATGCCCAGAGAAATGGAAACAGAAGAGAGAGTAGTACTGTGAAGAAGTCCATGGCCGTGAGTTTTGTGGCCTGAACACATTTCAGGCGCATTATATATAACCAGATTGACGTCTAGGATTTGTTTTCTTTATTTTTGCAATGTTGCTTTGTTTTATTGTCTTCCGCATGTGGTGACAGAAAGATTTTCAGGTTTTTTTTGGGAAAATTGCATTAAGATCCTACCTAAAAGGATTAAATACAAAAGAGTCCTTTAAAATTATCAAGTTAATCTAAAGTCCTAAGAGACCTCATTGCAATAGTTCTACTTGTTCAATTGCTAAATTGTCCTTATCTTTTTGTTTTTTTAAGTATGTATTGACAACTGAAAAGGCAGTCGTTAACTCGCAACAAGTATTAATAACATATTTTTCAGCACATCACAAAGATTTAATGCATAGGTTGTTAATACCTATCTTGATAGTTGTTAATCATTAAATCTTATATTATTAATAACTGTTTTTTCAGTTGTTAATGCATACTTAAAAAAAAAAAAGATGAGAGCAATTTAGTAATTAAACAAGTAAAATCTATTACAGTAAGGTCCTTAGAGAGATTAATTTGATGATTTTAAATGACTTTTTTATATTTAATTCTCTTAAGTAGGACCTTAATGCAATTTTTCTTTTTTCTTTTTAAATATTACAACCATTCAAATTTGGATTATTAGCGTGTTTGCATTGTACTGTATTGTATTGATGCGCGCAACTTGACTAGTTGTGATTTAATTTATGGTAAAAATAAAGACTAGTTATGATACAATTAAAGGTGATTGATGGGAGAAAGGCTTGCATAGTCCCCACCTCTAATAATATACTCCTCTGGTAATGCGTAGGGAAAAGAAATTTTTCTGTTATATTTATACGGTAGTGAGAAAAAAATTTTATATGTATGTACAATATTATTTTTTATTTATTATTGTATTGACTTTGTTTACATGAAGTATAATATCTATTAAATAGGAATAAATTTATAAAGTTATTGGATTTTAAACGAGAGTTACTGAAATTTAAGGTTTTTTTAGCTTGTGTGAAATATATTAGAAGTAACTTATAAATAGGACAAAAGGAGTATAACTTTTTTCGGCCGATTAAACACCCACATTAGCTTTTTGTGGACCACTTCTAGGAACACTTCTTGGTTTTCTAATATTGTACTTTTTAATCTTTATTGTTATTTTTTTATATAATTTATTGTTATTTTCTCAATTGATTTTTTGAATATGGGTAAAATTAAAATGGAAAAAATAGTTACTTAATCCTAACTTTGGATAGGCATAACTTTTTGTACAAAACTCTAATTTTGATAAATTACTACCTGTTTTAAAGCTAAAAATATGATCTTTACATCAGCCAAGTTTCAGTCCAAAACTCATTCAATTGAGCAGAATCACGTTGGTATGAAATTTGGCCATTATTAGGGTTAATTCATACTATTTTCATACTTTTTCTTGATTATTTTCTTTCTCGACATCATATACTTGTCTCATACACATATCACATGTTCAAGTATAATATTTCCCATCCATTACAGCCACCAAGGTCATTAATACAAGTATCCAAACTTCACACATAATTATTATAAACTTGCATAAATAAAAGTTCATAACAACATAAGCATGTAGGCATCCTTATCCCACAATGATCTTTTCGCCCTTCTCCTTAGATGATACAACTTCTAGATTGTTGATTATTTAAACATAAAAGGGAGTGAAATTTCATAGAAATCTCAATAACAAAAACTACAATAATCATGCTCAACATGCATTGCAAGAATGCCATATGTCACTAATACAATAACAAGCATACTGATATGCTCTTATGCCATGCAAAAGGAGCAACTAAAAATACCATCATACCACTCAACATTGTATAAAGCCAAGGCACATTATGAGTGGAGTTAGCATTAGCACGTTATCATCTATCTAGCTCTACCATATTATGGCATAGAAAAATCAAGCAACACATGTCAAAGCAAGTTAGCATTAAAATTGCAACTTCATTACTACCTCTTTGGTATTCCAAGTATATGGTCTCCTCCTTTTTCTTTTTGCTCCTCTTTGTATCTTTGATCAATGCCTACAATTTATGTATGAATATATGCCAAACTATCAACAATGTGTCATAAAATACATTAGGTATCAAAATAATTTTATAACCCTTTTTTTTTTTCCAACTTTTGACTTCAATATTCCACTTTTGTTTTGACAAGTCTCAAGGGTTATTCCTACACAATTTCTCATATAGAATTCAAATATCAACTTGGTTTTATCAAAATCAAACTCCTTCCCATTGTTCTGTCCTTGGCCGAATAGTGTATATATTAGGGTTAGAGATTCCATTTTAACTCCAATGTCTCTTGGTATTTTCCTATGCAAAATCACATTCTAAACTCAATGGAATTATCAAATTAATGTAAAACAATCTCTAACCCATTGAACAAAGCTTGACTGAATAGGTTCCCTAACTTAGGGAATTTGGAGTTTCTTCCAAAATCAATCAAAACAACAACCAAACAAGCTAATCCAAGCTCTCTTAATCATGGTTTCTATCATTCCTTAATCATTTCTTATTATTTCAAAAGTCTAGACAACATCTTCCTCATGATTTTGGGCCATGAAACTTTACTTAAAACAAGCTAGAAACAAATCTAATGGAAGCTCTTATATACCTTGATTAATCCTTAATCTTTGCTTGATAATTTCTTGCTATTTTTTGCGTGCTCTTCCTTTCTAATTAAAGATGAGTTTTTCTACAGCAAAACTTTCCCCTTTACGGTGCCAAAAGAACAAAATTGAAGGGCTTGGGAAAGGGGAATATATAGACCTCCATTCGGCCTCCCTCTTTCTACAAGTTTCCCTGAAAAATCTGAGTTAAAAAGCCATATGTTTGTTAGTGGCAGTCTCACCCAAGAGGGGGGTGAATTGGGTGAGTTATAAAAATTTTGTGAAATTAAAATAATGAACTAACGGAAACAGAGAGTGTGAGTTAGAAAGATTTCATCATAGAAAAGTGGACACAAAATTTATACTGGTTCGGTCTCAACCACTTGACCTATGTCCAGTCCTCAGAACACCTCTGAGTATTCCACTATGTTCCAAGATTAATTGGGCTCTTGGTGCCGCCGCAGTACAGTAATTGATGCTCTCAATCACTCCCCCTTACTACCCATAAGGTTACAATCCCACTCAAGAGTCCACACTCTTGAGTTTCACATAGAACGTGATTAATGATGATGGATATAACCTCTCTTACAGAGTGAATAAATGATAATCACTAAAACTCAATGTATGGAAGAGCAGAGTATTGAATGTAACAGTAAATGATCAACAGAGGGTAGCTCGGGTATTCAATCTGTTCATTTAATGCTTCTTCGCGCCCTTTATAGTTGAGGTAGTTTAGTAACCGCTAGATGGAAGAGCTTCTAGCCGTTGAGAGTCTGGTTGCGTGTTTTCCCAGTTGCAATGGTTCCCGCCATTAATGCTTATGATAAGGTAGGTTACAGGCTACTTAGATAACTATTGGAGAGCCGTTAGGTTTTTCTTTGCAATCTGCAATAATACTTTAATTCAATAAGTTTTTCTTTGTAGAGTAAGATCAAAAGTAGAACCAAACAAATGATAAAATGAACATCATAGTTTACAGGTAGAATCAATCAGTTGTTAAATGTGCTGAGTAATAACTGATCGTGCTTGATCGAAGTAATGATTGATTACTGGTTGATCAATCAGGTTATCGATTATTTAGAGTAAGAGCTTTTGAAACAGATAACTAAGTCTATCGATTAAGTGATGAATTAATGATTTATTGATCAAGTGATCGATAAAATGAAATAGTGACTTTATACTGATATGTAGAGAAGAAGAAGATCAAGATCGCTTTTGATTTTGAGTCTCTTTAAATAGAGAATTAAGACAAATATGAAGGCTGAGAAAAGCTCAAATGAAATAGATGATAAATTTTGAGAACCATCGTGACTGGTTGAAGTTTAAACTGAAATCGCTCCATGATCGAACAAGGGATTGAACACTTGTTGATTGATCAGGTTATCGATAAACAAAGTGTTATAGAACAGAGTTTAAAGCAATAATTTTCGAACACATTATCGATAAATAGATGATGGATAACCTTATTAATAAACAATAAGCAAAAGTATATTCAGTGAAAACACAGGCTATGTAGATTAATCGAATAGGTGATTGATTAATGAATGATCGATCAAGTGATCGATAAAGAGGTTTAAACCTATAAAGTCAAAGAACTGATTTATCGATCACGTTATGTGAAAAATAAAGTAGACATGTAAGTGCGGTGATCGATCATATTATCGATGCTCTGCTTATTGATCCGATGATCAAAGAACCATAAACTAGGAGCGATGTATCGATGATCGATCATGTGATCGATAATTTGCTGATTGATCAGGTGATCGATAAGCTATTGAAATAAGTACCTGCATGCGGAGAGTGTTATGAAGCAATGTTTGATCATATTATCGATAAATGACTGATCGATAAAGTGATCGATAAATAGTGACTAAAACAAAACATAGAGTAGAGCACATTACCATTTATCTATCTTCTCATCGATAATTTGCTTATCGATCATGTTATCGATAAATGTCTATCAGATTTGTATCCCTTTATCTGACTGATGTTCGATCATCTTGATTATCGATCAAGTTATCGATAATTTACTCCATACTTTTATACATAACTAAGTTAACAATGATCGATCAACACATTATCTAACAAGTTACCGATCAAAGTTTCTGCTAAGTTACTTGATTGTACAGAGATATTATCTATCAGCTTATCAATAAGTCCTTGATCAATCAGATGATCAATCAACATACTGAGACACAAATTTCTTACTTTGTTACCATCAAAACCTTATTCCTAACATTCTCCCCCTTTTTGATGATGACAAAACATATGTGAGGAATATTAACTATGTAGCATCAGATAACAGTAAAATCAAAACAACAAAAACTCTTGACAGATCAAAATAAGACAGAAAGGTAGCATAAAAGAAACTATAACTAATAAACATGAGCTGTCATATCAGTAAGCAACAAATTACACAATTGTGAGAAACTAACATACATAACATCAAAAATTGAATAAAAAAAGACTTAAACAATAGAATTAAACAGCAGAATCCTTCTCCCCCTTTTTGTCAGCATCAGATGGAGAAGGGGAAGGAGTAGAAGCAGTAGGCATGGGCAGTGGAATAGGAAGAGATGGAGGGTGAGAAAGTAGAGAGAATGGTGGAAAATGTAGAGAAAGGACTGGCTGGGGAACAGTAATAAGGGCTAAAGTGGTAGAAGGAGTAGGAGAGGTAGGGGGTACAGATGGTGAAGTGGAAATAGGAGAAGTGGGTATAGGAGAAGCAGATGGTGCAGGCTCATGGTGAGGAGGAGATGGTGGATGAGATAGTAAGTCCTCAAAGCTAAAAGTAGTGCTGGGGGCAAAGAAGTTGTTGCAGAGAGAGGCCACCGTCCCTTTAAGCTCTCGGATCTCTCTATCAACATGGTCGAATCTTTGAGAAACCTCTTTTCCAATACCATCATTGCTTGTCGGTGAAGATCTAGGATTTTGGAAATGCCCTCAAATTTTCTGTCTGAGATTTCCCCATAGTCTTTGGCAGTGGCATAGACTCTCCTCTCAAACTCTTGAAGTTCAACTTGAAACATTTCCTTGATTGATCTCTCCATAAATGATGGTCCAGGGGTATGAGAGGGAGCTACAGTGGATTCGGCCTTATCTTGGGTTCTGGAGGTACTGGTAGCTGGTTATTTCCCTCTATCCTTCTGAGGCATCTTCTGTAAGGGTCTAAAAGGTACAGGGATCCTCATTTTGTTAAGCTGGGTGATGCCAAATGCTGGAACTTTTTTCTTGGATTCTCCAAGCTCAAAAGGGGCAATGTTATTTGCCTGTAGGATATATGTGGCCAACTGAGGGTAGGGGATTGGTGTAGACTTGGATTTGTTAAGAACAAAATCCTTTATCTCATTATAGATCAAAGCCCCTATGTTGATTCTTTCCCTACTGATTATCCTAGCCAGCAGCAAATAATCATCCTAAGTTATATGTGAAAAGCTCCTGGATTTGTTGATCATACTCCTCGAATAGATATAGTGGATCATTCTATAATAATCACATATCTGCTTAGGTAGAAAGTTTAGCTCTCCGAGGTAGTCATCACTCTGCATCAAAATCTTATAAGCTTTTATATTATTAATATCTCCCCCTCTCACAGATTCTTGAGTTCCCAACAACTCATTCAACTTAGCACCAGTAATATGGAAGGTTCGTCCTCTAAGTTTAACCCTTAAATAATCTTCTATCAGATTGTCCTGCTCATCATATTCTTCCACTGATTCCATATTACAGTAGAACCTCTTAATTACTTCAGGACAATATTCTCCCCCAATAATCAACCAATTCAAATAGTATTCCAGGGGGTCACTCAAGTCCAAATTAATTTGTTTATTTTTCTTTAAACTCTCAATATCCATAGACACAATAGAATAGAATATTCGATTTGCAAAATCTGTCTTAAACTTAGCCAAATTCACATCTTTATCTAGGTTTCCAATCAACAGCTCAAAAAAATCAGATGGAATACCTTCAGTAGGAATCTACTGTGACACACCTTCACTGGCTCTCTGCTTTCTTTGTCTCGGTTGCGTGGGGATGGGAACTCTCAAGGCGGTATCCACAGCTTTCTGAACTGAGGCTCCTTCATCTAACTTAGTTTTCGATTCCTCAGTGACTACTAATAGCTTGGATTTGAGCTAGGGAGATTTTCTTTAAGGAGTAGGTTGCTTTTCAGCCCGACTCTCTCAGATTTTAAGGACTCCTCTCTTCTTTGATGATTCTTCCCTCACTTTCAGTCTATACCTCTTCTTAGTACCCGAGGGAGTAGTGCTGCTTGGTTGAGTTTGTTTCTTAGTGCTTTCTTCCCTCTCAATGTTAGGCTACTTCACTCTCGCCATTTTTGAGGTACCGAAGGATTTTTGAGGAATTAATCGGTTGAAGGAGTGTATTTCGAGTTCGATAGAGGTCGAGTAAGTGACAGAGATGGATTCGAGTGAAAGGGAGTCAAAAATTTAATGGAATAGTGATTTCAGACTGTTGCATGAAATAAGGGATCGGTTTTGTTCGAGCTAGGGTTCAATAACTAACGGGGGGTTTTCAAAAATTGAATGTTATAAACTTCAGAATTATCGATCATGTTATCGATCAATGGATAGTCGATCACGTGTTCGATAAATATGAAGAACACACAAGAACACTGAAGACAATTATCGATCAAGTTATCAAATAAGCAATTATCGAACATGTTATCGATAAAATTGATAGAGAAAATGCGTACCTGGTTTATTTTATCAATTATTTGATCGATTAACAGGTTATTGATCAGGTGATCGATAAATTTTTCCTTTATGGCATCATGATTATCAATGTCTTGTTTGATTATTCCATACTTTGTTTACCTCTGTTTTTCTTTGACAAAACAGAGCTTCCTGCAAAACAAATTTCTATCCACTCTGATGCTTAAGTTAGTCATTTAATCATCAAAACATTAACTCTAAAGATTCAAATTTGAGAGATAATATGAGATTTCTTACAACTCATTGGGATTTACCATTCCTAATTCTCTTTTAAAGTAGTTGAATTTCTATTGATCTAGTGGCTTCGTGAAAATGTCTGCTATTTGATATTCAGTGGGAATAAATTCTACTTTTACATCTTTCTCTTGAACATGATCCCGAATGAAATGATATCAAACATTGATATGCTTAATTCAAGCATGATGGACTGGATTCGTGGACAGGCTTATCGTACTCGTGTTATCACATAGGATTGAAATCTCTTTCAAGTTGATTCCTAGATCCTGTAGTTGTTGTCTTAACCATAGAATCTGAGCACAACAGCTGGCAGTGGCAACATATTCTGATTCTGTTGAGGAAATTGCCACAGTATTCTGCTTTTTGCTTGACCACGAGACAAGGCACCCTCTGAAGAATTGACATTGTCCACTAGTGCTTTTTTTGTCCGTCTTATATCCTCCATGATCTGTATCTGAGTATCCCATTAGATATTCTGCTCCCTTCTCTGGATACCAGATTCTCAAATTTTGAGTTCCGACAAGGTATCTGAGAATTCTCTTGACGGCTTCTTCATGTGATTCTTTTGGGGCTGATTTCTATCTTGTGCATATTCCCACACTAAATTGAATATCTGGCCTACTAGCATTGAGATAGAG
This sequence comes from Neltuma alba, assembly GCF_004799145.2. NCBI lineage: Eukaryota > Viridiplantae > Streptophyta > Magnoliopsida > Fabales > Fabaceae > Neltuma > Neltuma alba. Next base: position 567,821 of record NW_021635315.1, on the reverse strand, counting down.
TAATGAACTAATCATTCGTCTATATCTAGTCAGACGCTTTGCCCTTTTCATCTTCATCTGAGTAATGATGTCTTTGCCCTTTTCGTCTGCATCTAACGAGATAGTTGACCTCATAGGAGTTTTTACACTTTTAGCATTTTCTAGTCCATATTTCTTTAGTAACTCCTTCAAATACTTCATCTGGGATATAAATATGTTATTTTTCTTCTGCTTGATTTATAATCCCAGAAAGAAATTCAATTCTCCCATCATCGACATTTCGAACTCTCCCTGTATTAGCTTAGCAAACTCTTGACACGAATCTTCATTAGTAGCTCTGAAAATAATATCATCCATGTAAATTTGAACAATCAAAAGATCTTTCCTACGTCTTTTAATGAAAAGGGTAGCATCTACTTTGCCTCTTTCAAATCCTTTTTCTATCAGAAAATTGCTAAGTCATTCGTACCAAGCTCTAGGAGCTTGTTTTAAACCATATAAAGCCTTTTTCAATTTATAAATGTGATCAGAAAAGTTTGAGTCTTCAAAACTAGGAGGTTGTTCGATAAAAACTTCTTCTAAAATATAGCTGTTCAAAAATACACTTTTAACATCCATTTGATGTAATTTGAAATCTTTTATGCAAGCAAAGGCTAAGAGTACTCGTATGGCCTCCAATCTAGCTACTGGAGCATAAGTTTCCTCATAATCAATGCCTTCTTCCTGATTATATCCTTTAGCTACTAATCTGGCTTTGTTTCTGATGATTTGCGCAGATTATCGAGCTTATTTTTGAATACCCATTTGGTGCCTATGACCGGATTATCATTAGGTCTGGGTACCAATTCCCAAACTTGATTTCTCTCAAATTAGTTAAGCTCTTCCTGCATTGCAACTATCCAGAATTCATCGGATAGGGCCTCGTCAACATTGGTAGGTTCAATATGCGAGATGAATGCAAAGAAGCGTACTTCATTGAACACTTGTCTTTGGGTTTTGACCCCTTCATTGACTTTACCAATGACTTGTTCCAAAGGATGGTCTCGATTATGTCTCCAAGCCTTAGGCTGTTCTAAATTTTCTTGTGAAGAAGGTTTATTTAAATCATTTTTGTTTTCTAAACATTCTTCTGAGGGTAATTTGTTTGAAAATTTGTTTAAATCCAGTTTTTGAAAATTTTGAACGATCTCAGCATCATCATCTAGAGGTTTTAAAATCGGCTCAATTTCAGCAAACACAACATGTATTGATTCTTCAATTGTAAAAGTATGTTTGTTAAAAACCTTATAAGCTTTACTATGATTAGAGTAACCAAGAAATAAACCTTCATTAGTTTTAGGATTGAATTTACCGAGATTCTCTTTGTTGTTGTTGTGAATGTAGCACTTACTCCTGAAGATCTTTAAATGAGCTAGGTTAGGCTTTCTTCCTTTGTATAGCTCATATGGTGTTTTCCCGAGCAATGTTCTGATGTAAGCTCTATTAGAGATGTAACAAGCCGTGCTCATTGCTTCTGCCTAGAACACTTGTGAAATTCCTTTCTCGTTTAGCATTGGCCTTGTCATTTCTGTGAGAACTCTGTTTTTCCATTCAACAACACCATTTTGTTGAGGAGTTCTTGGTGCTAAAAAGTTGTGATCAATTCCATGCTCGTCACAGTAGTCTGCGAATTTGTTGTTTTCAAATTTTCCTCTGTGATCAGACCTGATTGACGCAATGAAAATACCTTTCTCATTTTGGACCTTTTTGGCAAAGACAATGAATGCATTAAACGTTTTATCTTTAGAGGAAAGAAACAAAGTCCAAGTGAATCTCGAATAGTCATCAACTATCACAAGAGTGTACAGATTTCCATCAAAACTTTTCACTCTCGATGGACCAAACAAATCCATATGAAGCATTTGGAGTGGCCTTTCGGTTGAGACTGTCTTCTTTGATTTAAATGAAGACTTTGTTTGTTTACCCTTCTGACAGATATCACAAATGATATAATGTTCATATTGAATTTTTGGTAAACCAACAACCAAATCCCTTTTTGTTAATTTTGAAAGTTGATTCATGTTAACATGTGTTAGACATTTATGCCGAACCCAACTTTCCTCCTTTTTGCTAATAAAACAGTTTTGAGAAGATTTTGAGTCAATTTGGAGTATATAACAGTTGTCGTCCCTTGGAGCTCTCAGCTTTATATTCAACTCTTCTTTCTTCAATGGCAAGTCGTCTTTGCTTATGACTAAGCATTCTTCTGAATCGAAGATCAACTGGTTGTTTTTGTCGGTACTCTAACTGATGCTAAGTAGATTGTGACACAGACCTTCCACGTAGTGCACATCTTGAACCTTCATTCCTTTGTTACTTCCTATCTCTCTGATTCCAGCAATTCTTCCAGATTGATTGCCACCGAAACTTACTTTGCCTCCATCTTTTGGTTTGAGTGATGTGAACTTCTCAGTATCACCCACCATATGTCTGGAACATCTATTGTCGATGTACCATTTGTTCGTTCTGGATACTTTGAGGTATACCTGCAACAACACAGTCATGTTTTAGATACCTATACCTTCTTGGGTCCTTTTTGGTTAGTATGACTTGCCCTAAGCATATAAGTACCTTTGGGCACCCATTTTAATGTCCCGTAAATTCCTTTCTTCTTATGATAACAAGAAGAGGTTGTATGACCTTTACGGTTGCAATAAGAACATAGTGCAAAAGGATTAGAGGAGTGAATAGTATTTCTAAAGAAGGTAAGATACGATCGGCCACTACTCTTCTTCTTTCCCTTCGTCTTATCTTGAACAGGATTATATCCTATTTCAGTTTTATCCATCGAATATCGTTGAGCTCCCAAAATTACTTTGAGCATTTCACTACCCTTAGTGAATTTTTCTAAGGTTTTTATGAGATCCTCAACCTTCTTCTGTTTTGTTCATATTTCGTACATACTGGAGGTGGGACTGCGTTGTCCTTCTGCTTCGTTTGCTGGTCCTCCAAAATTTTTCTTTTCTTGGAGCTTACCAACTCCTTTGCAATTCTTACTAATTCTAAATGTAATGCATTGTATTCAGACTGTAATTCATTATAGGAGGGTTCAGAAGTGATTACCTCATCTGTCTCTGATTCTTCATCTTCTTGAGCCACAAGACAGATGTTAGTTGTTTCTTCATCGTCACTTTCTTCTTCTTCTTTTGAAGAACTATCTCCCCAGATTGATGTGACAAAGGCTTTCTTCTTTTTGAATCCTTCTTTCTTCTTTTCTTTGTCCTTCATCTTCGATAGCTGGGGACACTCTGCTTTGATGTGTCCTAGTTTCTTGTATTCGAAGCAGATGATCTGTTCTTTTGGCTCATTCTGAGATGTGAAGATTCTGCATTTGACTGAAACTTCCTTCCAGTTTTGTTCTTGTAGAATTTTTTGAATCTTCTAATGATAAGACTCATTTCATCATCTTCCAAATCTTCTTCGTTGTCGTCTTCGCTTTCTTAAGTTCTGAGAGCGATACTTTTGCTATTTTTCTCGTTTATCTCCTTTTTATATCTTTGCTTGCTCTCATATTCTGCAAGCCTTCCGAATAGCGTTGCAACTGAGCCAATTGATTCTCCCTTCATTTCTTCAATGGCTGTTACCTTCGGCTCCCATTCTTTTGTGAGACCACTTAAGATTTTTCTCACTTGGTCCTCCTGACTATACTTCTTTCCAAGTGCTGTGAGGTGATTTATGAGATGTGAGAATCTGACTTTCATGTCCAGACACTCTCTCCATCCGTCATTCTGAATAGCTCGAATTCTATGGTGAGAGTGTTGATTCTGCTCTGTTTTACACTGGTGGTCCCTTCGTGAGCTATCTCCAGTGCTTCCCACATTTCTTTCATAATTTTCAGACTGGAAACTCGAAAGTATTCTCTTTGGCTCAGTGCACAGGTAAGTATGTTGATGGCTTTGTCATTTAGAGTCACCAACTTTCTGTCTTCTTCATCGAACTCGCTGGAACTTTTATGTACTTGCTGTCCGTCTACAGTTTTCATAGGAACGTAGTTACCATGCTCATCACGTCCCATAATCCATACTCGGTCGCCTTGATGAAGATCTTCATCCTCATCTTCCAGAAAGTATAGTTTTCTCCATTGAAGCTAGGCAGTTTGGAGGTTAAACACCCTTCAAGTAGCACGCTGTCTCTGAATCTTGCCATGGGATCTCTCTTTAGACTGTTAAGTCTTTATTGAAGAGACCTGCTTTGATACTAAATGTTAGTGGCAGTCTCACCCAAGAGGGGGTGAATTGGGTGAATTATAAAAATTTTGTAAAATTAAAACAATAAACTAATGGAAACAGAGAGTGTGAGTTAGAGAGATTTCACCATAGAAAAGTAGACACAAAATTTATGTTGGTTCAGTCTCAACTGCTTGACCTACGTCGAGTCCTCAGAACACATCTGAGTATTCCACTATGTTCCAAGATTGATCGGACTCTTGGTGCCGTAGTACAGTAATTGATACTCTCAATCACTCCCCCTTACTACCTGTAAGGTTACAATCCCACTCAAGAGTCCACACTCTTGAGTTTCACACAGAACGTGATTAATGATGATGGATATAACCTCTCTTCCAGAGTGAATAAACGATAATCACTGAAGCTTGGTGTATGGAAGAACAGAGTATTGAATGTAACAGTAAATGATTAACAGAGGGTAGCTCGCGTATTCAATCTGTTCATTTAATGCTTCTTCGCGCCCTTTATAGTTGAGGTAGTTTAGTAACCATTAGACGGAAGAGCTTCTAGCCATTGAGAGTCCGGTTGTGTGTTTTACCAGTTGCAACGGTTTTCGCCATTAATACTTCTGATAAGGTAGGTTATAGGATACTTAGATAACCGTTGGAGAGCCGTTGGGTTTTTCTTCACAATCTGCAATAATACTTTAATTTAATAAGTTTTTCTTTACAGAGTAAGATCAAAAGCAGAACCGAACAAATGATAAAATGAACATTCATAGTTTATAGGTAGAATCTATCAGTTGTTAAATGTGCTAAGAATAACTGATCGTGCTTGATCAATTACTGATTGATCGATCAGGTTATCGATTATTCAGAGTAAGAGCCTTTGAAACAGATAACTAAGTTTATTGATCAAGTGATGGATTAATGATTTATTGATCAAGTGATCGATAAAATGAAACAGTGACTTTATACTGATATGCAGAGAAGAAGAAGATCAAGGTTGCTTTTGATTTTGAATCTCTTTAAATAGAGAATTAAGACATATATGAAGGTTGAGAAAAGCTCGAATAAAATAGATGATAAATTTTGAGAACCATCGTGACTTGTTGAAGTTTAAACTAAAATCGCTCCATAATCGAACAAGTGATCAATCAGGTTATCGATAAACAAAGTGTTATATAATAGAATTTAAAGAAATAATTTTCAAACACATTATCGATAAATACATGATGGATAACCTTATCGATAAACAATAAGCAAAAGTATATTCAATGAAACCACAGGCTATGTAGGTTAATCAAATATGTGATCGATTAATGAATGATCGATCAAGTGATTGATAAAGAGGTTTAAACCTGTAAAGTCAAAGAATTGATTTATTGATCACGTTATGTGAAAAATAAGGTAGACATGTAAGCGCGATGATCGATCATATTATCGATACTTTGATTTTTGATCCGGTGATCGAAGAACCATAAACTAGGAGCGATGTATCGATGATCGATCATGTGATCGATAATTTGCTGATCAATCAGGTGATCGATAAGCTACTGAAATAAGTACTTGTACACAGAAAGTGTTATGAAGCAATATTCGATCATATTATCGATAAATGACTGATCGATAAAGTGATTGAAAAATGGTGACTAAAGCAAAACACAGAGTAGAGCGCGTTACTATTTATTTGTCTTCTCATCGATAATCTGTTTATCAATCATGTTATCGATAAATGCCTATCAGATTTGTATCCCTTTATCTGACTGATGTTCGATCATCTTTATTATTGATCAAGTGATCGATAATTTACTCCAGACTTTTATACATAACTAAGTTAACAATAATCGATCAACACATTATCTAACAAGTTATCGATCAAAGTTTTTGCTAAGTTACTTGATTGTATAGAGATATTATCTATCAGCTTATCGATAAGTCCTTGATCGATTAGATGATCGATCAACATATTGAGACACAAATTTCTTACTTTGTTATCATCAAAACCTTAATCCTAACAATGTCCCACCTCTATATGCTACAAAAAATTGGAGCAAGCCAAGTGTCCTCAAGTAATTATGTGCTTAGGCTAAACATGTACTCAATTTCCATTATTTTATTCTTTAATCACATGGGCCACTTGGGCCACAAAAATTTTGGGATTTTCTAACCCAAATTCAAGTAAGAAAGAAGAAATGTAACCCTTCAATTTCTAACATTTCTCAATCTGATTTTGTCGTACCAGCTAAAATTTTTGTTTAATTTCCAATATTAGTTCTGAAACTCCAAAAATTCATTTCCACCCATCAAAAATCTTCTTTTAACATGGGAAGGTCTCTTGAATTTTTTTATAATTTATTTCAGCCCTTAACTACCTGTATTGAATTTTTTCCGAAATTAGGTTCTATTGATAAGATTTTGACAATAATTATTCTAAAATTAATTCTTTCACTTTTAGAACCTGGAAATAATTTTATAATCTCACATAAACCTTCAAATAATTTTTTCATATTTTTTTCAGAATTATCGAGGCCTCTACGTATTTAAAATAATTGTTTCCGACCAATCTTCTACTGTTTAGATGGAAAAACCTCAATCTTCAAAAAATTCTATAATAAATAATTTTTATACTATTCTCACTTCTAGGGCATCAAATATAGTTCTAAAATCTCTATTTTATATTTATATGATTTTTTTAAAGATTTTCTGAAATTTTTATCCAACTTTCTTATTTTGCCCTTACTAGACTGATAATTTCAAAAATACTAGTTAGGTTATGGGTCAGATTTCAATTCAAAAGTTATTCAGTCTCTGAATTTATTTTACTACTTGACTCTCTGTCTAATTTATAATTCACACTCCCAGGATTAAAATTAGTGGGATATGACACCAAACATCGACTTTTTCATGTTTTTTATTTTCAGTGAACATTGAAGGTTGAAATTTTTTTTTTCAATTTAGTGGTTGTTGAATTTCATTTTGAATGGTTTAATTTTAGTTTTTATGAGAATTTAATTTAATTATTTAATTTTAATTTTTATGAAATTTAACTTAGTTGTTTAATTTTAATTTGCATAAAAACTTAACTTAATTGTTTAAGTAATATGTTTAGTTTAGGGTTTAGGTTGTATGTTTAAGTTATATGTTTAACTTTGTGTTTTAATTTAAACTGGTTTTTCCTAGATTGTAGCAGTTCTTTACTTAACTGCTATAAAGTATCTAAAATTTGAAATTCAGACTTTCCTCCACATCTATTTTGTAGGAGTTCTTTACTCAACCGCTACAAAGTGCCTGAAATTTGAAATTCAAATGTCCCTCCACATCTCATTTTGTAGCAGTTCTCAGTATCTGAAATCTGAAATTCAAATTTCCCTCAAAGTCTATTTTCTTGTGTTTGTAGTGGTTTCAAAACCGCTACAAAATTGATGACCGTTGCTTTTTCATTTTTTAAGGCTACCATGTGTTGAAAAGTTCATTTTTACTTTTGTTTGAGCTACTGTGAGAAATATATTTAATTTTCCATGATTTTTTTCTGGGGTGCAATTTCACCTCTAATCTTTGGGAGGGGTAAAATTGCACCCAAGAAAAAAAATTCATGATAAAATTGCACCACTCAAAAAATACGATGCTGGGTGGATTTAAAAAATAAGATCAAGAATAAATTTGCACTTTTTAACCTTAATTTTTCTCGTGTACTGCACAAAGTATTTATTAACTAATTTTATTCATAGTCAAGTACAAATTAGGATCCAACAGCTGCATATATTCCTAAGTTAAGGCACATGAGAATATGTGAAATATTGTTGACTTCACAGTTTTCCAAAAACATGCTTCTTTATGGGAAGATAACATTTAAAAAACAAATACACACACACAACGCTAACTTGTACAGTAAGATTTAACATAGATGATAATTTCAACGAAAAACTTATTCTATAATGTTACCTAATTTTTAATCAGGCTCATATAGTTTCTTTTAGGGTTAAGGTGTAATTTTGATAATTAAGTTTACTCCAAAAGGTACTAAGTACTATAAAATTTATTTAGGTGTAAAAATATACAAGTTATCAAAATAGTGTAAAAATAATAATATCATCAATGTCCATTACTTTATCATTAGTGGGACCCATGAAATCAATTCTAAGGTGCATCTATAACAATGAAATGTACACTAAAAGGCACTAGGCATCAAAAAAATTTACTTGAATGAAAAAATATATATGAACTTTTAAAAAAAAAAAATAACAAAATTGATCAATTCCTATAAACATTCGTTGCCTTGATTCTTTTAGGCCCCATCAAAGGCTACTCTTTCTCTCTCTTAGCTCTCTCTCCAGCTGCATGGTAGAGAGGCAAGAAAGAACTTTATAGTTGATAAATGGGTAAATGCATATAAAAAGTTTGGAGGGTGAAAAAACCAAATGGTAGAGAGAGTGTGTTGACTGTAATAAGAGAAAGATGGATAGAATTGAAAGTAAGAATAGATAGATAGAAAATGTGACATTTCATGGAGCTCAAAAAAAAATAAAGTTAATAGATGTTTATGAAAATTGATGAATTTTGCTATTTTTTTTCGCTTTTAGAAAGTCTATATATATTTTTGCACTCAAATAAAATTTATAGTGTCAATACCCATGATTGTAAACTTCATTGTTAAAAATATACTTTAAAATTGGCTTCATGACCCCTACTAAAGACATTGTTTTTTTTTTTTTATCCCTTTTAATAATTTCACGTATATTTTGACATCTGGGTAAACTTTATAGTGCTCTTTAGGATAAACTTAGTTATTAATATTCCATCTTAGCCCTTTTTTAATTAGGTCCTTAAAATTTCATTTAATTTTTAATCAAGTGCTTGTAACTTCAAGTAATTGATAAAAAGGAAAACAAATTAAAAAACTCAATTAAAAATTTGCTGAAAATAATTATAAAGACGCAATAAAAAAGAAATTGCAGAAACATAACTAAAAATAGGTGAAACTATAAAGACTTATAGATTTTTTTTTTCTAATTTTTAAGTTGAACAAGTCCTCTATGATTTCTGCTTTTAACGTTATTGTTGGCACGCCAAAACAAAGTGTGCAATCTTGCAATATTGTTTTGAGATGCTCTTTGTATATTATATTATTTATATGTTTATTGTTAAGTATTTAGAATATGATCATAACTGTTCGCATTCCATTCCACCCTCGTGCTCTCAAAGAAAAGGACTTATTTATATTCTCGCCAATATATAAATATAATATCAATATAAATAGACAAGGTTAAAATACTTTGTCGTGTAGGTAGAACATAGGGGTACTATGTTTTTTTTTTTTTTCAAAAAAAGAACATATGTGTATATATTGCAAAGATTATTAATATCTTCTAATTAAATTATTTGTATTATTTTTGTAAATGTGGAAAATTATTTTTATTATCGGTTGTATTAAAATAATATATAATAGGAAATCGATTTGTTTTCGTGGCCGATGGACTGAAGTGAAGATAGCAGGAGCTCAGTAGCTCATTATCGTTGCTGGTAAAAAATAAATAAATAAAAAAGCTGCTTATCGTTGCTCGCGATTCGCGAGGGAATCATGTGACTCATCTCTCAAATTAAATGATTCCATGTGCAACTCGGGGACTTGTTTCTTTTTCCTTCTTTCTTTGTTTTTTTTTTGAGAAAATCACAAATAAGAACCCTTAAATATATAAAATTATGAAATAGACTTTTTAATTTATAAAGTTACTGTCAGAAATCATGTCTTAAATAGAAATTAAGAAATATTGAAAAAAAAAAATGCCAAAAGTGAATTTTCCTTTCCCTTCTTCCCTCACTTTCCTGCTCGCGGAAGAGCGCCAAAAATTCTTTCCCATCACACCGCAAGCATTGCTCATGCCATGCTCTCCCAAGACCCAATTCCAACCAAAAAAAAAAAAAAAAACCAAAATACATAACTTTAGAAAAAAAAATGTAAATAATGGAGATAAAAACGAAAATGTGCCATTGCTATCAAAATCTCTGACAACACAGATGGAGATTACTCATGCGGCTAGCATATTTTCCTATCTCTTTTACGCATATAATCACTGAATAAATGAGATGTATTTGATTGCTCTTTTAGCAATATAATCTCTCTTATATTGATGATTATACAGGAGCCTGTATTTTTCCCCCCTGAAAGTCATGTAGATTTATTTGTCTTACAAAACGCGTTAATCTTTAAATAACAATCATTATTGCCCTTCATTAAACATCCAGTTCGTCTAAACAATTATATATTATTGATTGCCTTTTCTTTTTGTTTTTTGTTTTCAATAACCTTGATGTGCTTAGCTTTAATCAAGAATATATAATATGAGATGGTTATTGGTTTAGGTACAGAACTCTCCACTCATTTCGCTGTGAAAAGTAAAAGTCAGTCAAATCCATTCCGGTACAAATTGTTATTTTCATGTTTCATTATCAAACTACAAAAATGGTAAGCTAAATAACAAGAATGATAAACGAAATAAAAAGATTAGTAAGCCAAATAATGAGTTTTTTTATTAAGTTTTTTTAATCATTTTCATATTTCACTGTCAAATAAAAAGATTAGTAAGTCAAATAACAAGATCAGTAAGTCAAATAATGAGTTTGGTAAGTGAAATTATATACTTGTGACTGAATTTCTAATGATGTGTAATTAGATTCCATGATGTCATGATAGATTACACTCATTTGTTGTGATTCTCATATATTTCTCATATATATATATAGTCTTTAATTTTCTATTGTAGCTTTATAATAATTTTCTATTCTAAACGTATAATTTCTTATTATGCACTTATAATTTTTTATGGTAGACTTATAATTTTTTATCTCAAACTTATTATTTCTACTTGATATGAGGCGATCACCCAATCACCAGAGATAATTAGGATTGCCACATGTCCTTGCATGCACATAGCCATTTGACCGTGGGTGCCACGTGGAATCATAGTCATTTGACTTGGTCATTTTGAAGCCACTGCACGTTGAAGTTATTGGGATATATGTGGGAGTAAATCGAGGGAAATTTTTCTAGGAGTCGGAAGTCTCGCACCCGAAGCTTGTTGCGATTTTGTTACTTTTTTATTTTATTTATTTTACTACCCATCAATATCAATTCTCAAATAAAAAATTACAAATCTACAATAAAAAATTACAAGTATATAATAGGTAATTACAAATCAACAAGAGAAAATTATAGGTCTTAAATAATTAGAAATTATGAGTTTATGCCAGGAAATAACAAGTTTAAAATAGAGACCTACAAGTTTGTAATAAAAAATGATAAGTTTTAAATAGACAAATAAAAATCTAACATATGGAATTACAGGTTTGCAATAAAAAATAACAAGTTTGAAATGAAAAATTATAAGTTTGAGATAGAAAATTACAAATCTAGAATAGGGAATTACAAGTTTGGAATAGGTAATTATAAGTCTAGAATAGAGAATTACAAGTATGAAATAAAGATAGGTTTGAAATAGAAAATTATAAGTTTAAAATAGAAAATTATAAGTCTAGAATAGAAAATTACAAGTATAAAATAGAAAGTTACAAGCCTATAATTAGACTGTTCATGGAACGGATCGGGATCGGGACTGACCCGTCCTGGTTCCGTCCCGATGAACAGTAACGAGACAGAAAATCTATCCTGTGTCCCGGCCCGTCCTGGGTTTGTTCCGGTCCCGGTTAGGATGGGACCCGGACGTCCCAAAGTTTTTTTTTTAATTTTTTTAATTTTTTTAATTTTTTTAAAAAAATATGATTTTTTTAATTATATTTTTTTGGACTTAAACCTTATAAAAACATCTTTTTATTTTCTTTTTTATTTGTTTGGGCACTCTTAAACAAAAGCTCAAAATATTACATATAATAGTCGTTAAAAACTCTAAATAAAAGCTTTTAACACAATAAAAACTTGCTAAAAATTATCGTCATCAATAATCTCAAATCATTAACAAATATAAAAACTCTAATAAATATATCCATAGTTCCATATAATAGTCTCAAATCTTAAAAAAATGAAAAAAAATGATATTATATAAATAGGATAAAAAATTTAAAAAAAATTTTTTTTTAAAAAAAAAGGAACCGGGACGGGAAAACCCCGTCTTGTGTCCCGTCCTGTGCTGGTCCCTTTTTTGTCACGTCCCGGTTTGTCTCGTCCCGAAAAATTTCGGGACAGATTCGTCTTGTCCCAATAAGATCAAATCAAAACAGCTGACTGAGACGGATCAGTCTTGAACACCCCTACCTATAATAAAAAATAACAGGCCGATCAAGAAATTATAAGTATTGAAAAATTAAAACACCTAACAATGTTTAGTGCACAAAATTACAGGTTTTAAAGACTGCCCAAGCAAGCACAAGACCATTCTTAAGAACAAAAGTCATTGGACATGTGTCCTCCACAGTCTCACCTCATATTTCAACAACCTCACATCTAATTTTAGAAAGGCATGATAATGGCAACAAAAGACTATAGCATATATAGCAGAGTTTGAAAGACTGTAGCCACTAAAAGCCAATACATGACATCTTGACCAACCCCACCGCTAGAACCAATGATTGCCTTTTCGTTGCCATTGCTGCAATTTACATTCTCCCCACATGCTACGACCCCTTCAGTGTGCTTGGTCTGATTGTTTTTACGATCCTTCTCAAAAGGGCTCATGCGGTAAGTCCAATAGTGCTCTTTGCACTTAAATTGAGCTCCTCCAAAAGTCTGTAGCAGCGGTCTAGTTGCTTGATTTGGTGGAGTCAGTGCTGGAGTACTGCGAATTGACCAAGACCAGAACTTGGTCGGATTCAAGTGTAACAATAAATGTGAAGCCATCACCGAGGAAAGAGCAGAGAGAATGAGAGAAGTGGGGGGAAATGGGGGTGGCATCGAGGAAGTTGCATTGGAAAAGAAGAAAGAGGAAGAGGAAGGAGAGGAGCAGAAAAGACGAACAAGAAGAGAAGGGAATGGCATTTTCATCTTTTCTCTAACATTTCATAATTCATATTTAAGACCTGGTCTCTAACAACAATTTTGTGAATTGAAGAACTTGTTTTGTACTTTCATATATTTAGGGGTCTTTATTTGCAATTCTTTTTTTTTAAGCAACCAGAAATACTGAAATATCATCAAGAAAAATTACAATAAGATCTTACAGAAGAGAATTAAATACAAAAAGATCCTTTGAAATCATCAAATTATTTTGAAGTCCCAAGAGAGAGATTCCATTCATTTAATTGCCAAATTGCCCTTATCTTTTTTAATTAATGTATGCATTACATAAAGAAGTGGATAATTGATTGAACTGTTCATCAAATTTGTGAATAATTTGATTTAGATTAAAAAAAAATTTTAAAAAAAATAATTGAGTCAAGTTGGATTAGAGTTGAATTGCCATTGTAACAACATTGCTTACCTAGCTAAAAGTAACAATGATAGAAAAAACAAAGCCAATAAATACACTATATCATGGTTATTTAGAAAACAATCACATCATTACTGGGTGACTATGATAGAAAAGCAATCATCCTTGCCTGAGGCTATGATGATTAGGGGGTGGGAAAACCCTATAACCTATGTTATTATCATATAATATTATAACACATTCACATGCAAACCATGTTAGAAAGAACTAACCTCATCTAACATAGTTATAAAATAATACACTTCAGATTCACAACAATTATAATTTCAAATATAACAAACTCCCTGTTATAATCCATTTAGGAGCAATTAACAAACTTCAAAGGCCCTGTTACTTATAAATGACATCTCTTATAGGTCATAAATTAAAAATTGTAAGGTTTAGTCTCCTTAATATTTTAGAACAATTTAATGTCAAATAAATCACAAATAGTCATTGGTCTCTGGTCAATTACTAGCACACATACACCATCAAAATAATTCAAGAAACTTGAAATCAAAAGTATGGTGTAACATCCTAAATTTTGGGCCTAGGAATGTGGGGAATAGCCTAAAATGGGCAAGCTACTGAGTTCCTATGAGTTGAAGTTCTGAAAATATAAAAAGAAGATTAAAAGTTTTCAGGGACTAAATTGTAAATCGAGAAAGTTTTAGGGATTAAAATGTAAATAAAGTTAGAGATACCAGTTAACTCTTGAGGCTCAAGAATGAGAAATGGAAATGAATTTAGGCCTGAAGTTACATTAGAGGCCTCAAATAAAGAAGAAAGAAAGAAAAGGAGAAGTTGGCGCCATTTCTTCCCCACACTCATACAATAATGAAGGGAGATTATCCATCACAATGAGCTGAGAAAACGTAGTAGCCAATGGTCAATCTAAAGATGCCTTCCTCCACTATCTCTGGGAAGTAACTGTCAGTGTTGGTGCAAGTGAGAGAAACCATAACTCTGCTTTACAGTGTCACATCTTGATAGTTACTGGTGCTTGGTGTGTGAGGTAAAATTTTATTTTCAAAATTTTTGTTTTCTTGATCTGTCTTGTTGGGTGCAGGTAGGTTATGATGGGTGACTGATGTAGAAATGAGTATTTAAATGCATAGGTAAGTAGGTAGTGATTGAGGAAAAATCTGATAGTGCTTTTGATTTTAGAAAGAAATTGTTATTGTTTTCTTGTTTAAAGTTATTAAACATGGGGTGTTAGTGATTATTGAAAAGTGGGTGAGAATGGGTGAATATTGATTGCAATACACTGTTGAAGGAACTTAGGGAGGGAGAAATGAAAGGGAAATGAGTGAATACTGAAATGAATGATATGAAAGCAAAGTGTGTAGAAAAACGATAACTTGGAGCTCTAAAAATATATATTTGGATTGTAAATTTGTAAATTTGAATTATCTAGAAAAATGATAATTTAGTATTGTGAAAACCTGTATTTCTATTATCAATTTGCAAATTTCTATTGTAAACATATACTATATTTAATTATTGAAAGTTGATTGAAATTGATATTTGAATGATATGCAGCAATAGATTATAATTAGTTAGCAGTAGTAGCAAACAATTATTTTGCATCTTCCATGTGAGAAGGAAATTTGTAAAGACGTTAGAGAAAAATTTGATATATGAAAGGGGTATTATAAGTGGAAAATTAATAAAAGAAGGGATGATATACGAAGAACTACAAAGCATGGTAGCAAATGATGTTTCGCTTGGGAGTTGTCAATATAAATTGAAGTATATCATTAGTTTCGATAGGGAATCATTATTGGATCCTATTAATGATATTGGAGTTTGACAATTAATTGAGTACAACATAACAATATACATGCTTATGGTTGCAAGAATGAGAAAGACTTGAGACTAGTGTCACAGGTGGACAAATTGTCACTCCCAATATTGGTGATGAATTCTTCAAGTGGACAGATTTGTTGATGTCAAAAGGCTAAACTTTTGTTGATGCTATACATTTCACAGAATCATTATATAAGTAAAGAATAATAAGCATAAGCTTATTGTGAAGTGCTATGTGGATGGTTGCACACAGGAAATTTTAGCATATGGTATAGATAAGAAGAATGCATTCTTAGTCATAAGAAGATTTAACAATGAACACTTATATTATGCACAAGACAATTTAGTTGTCCCTTATAAAAAGAAGTGTAAACTTACTTAAGCAATAATAGTAGATGAGTTGAGTTTAGCATAGACAAATATCCAAACAACATTAGACGGGATTTGGAAAATGCCTATGGGTTTAGCCTTAACTTCCAACAAGCATATAGGGTAAAAGAGAAAGCATTTGCATAAATTCATGGTCATCCAGAGAAGTCTTATATGTCAATCTTTTGGATATGTGAAAGGCTAAAAGAAAGTGATCTAGAACTGTAGCAAAGTGGGTTGCATAATCAAATAATAGATTTCAAGATGTATTTATTTCATATGACCGTTGTATAAAAGGGTTTTGGAAGGTACTATACCTATATTATATGTAGATAGATGCCATTTGAGTAGTCCGTATAAAGGGGCTTTATTGGGAGCACAAGCATATGATGCAAACAATAAGGTATTTCCACTTGCATATGCAATTGGGGGGGTGATACTTTTGATGAATAGGCATGGTTTTTGGGTAACATAAGGGATATTACAAGATCACTGAAATTAATAATAGTATCGGATGGGCACAACTCAATAAAATGTAGTACAAACTGTGCTTAGAGGAGATCCACATATTTTTTGTTCTCGTCATGTGAAAGAGAATTACAGTGTTGAGTTTTTAAAAATAATTAAGGGAAAGACGAATACTAGCGGATAGACAAAGGAAGTCTCACTAAAATTACTTGATTCAATTACATATGCAAGACTTGATGAAGACTTTGATCATAGTATGGACAATATAATAGGATTTTCTCTAGAATTGGAATAATGGCTTCAAAAGAATAGAGACATTCAGCATTAGACACAAAGCAAATTTTCTTACAAGAGTTGAGATAATATCACTACAAATCTAGCTGAATCCTTCAATGTTTGGTTGGTTCATGAGAGGAAGCACAATATTATTGTCTTGATAAATAAGCATAGGGAATAATTAGCAAAAAAGATGTATAGTATGGGAAATTGGGCCAGTGGTGTAGGACCTAATATAAAAAAAAATTGATAGATTATGTGGCTAGGTTAGAAAGAATGGATGTACAAGATTATCAAATAAACCAATGTTTTAAAAAACTAGACCAGAAGTTGAGCTAGAAAGATCAACGGTTCATGGCTTAAACGGTTGAAATGGTTGATCTGATGACTTGTCTAATATTGGAGGATCTTGATTAAGCCAAGCATGAGTCTCCAAAAAGGCATCTGGGTCTGCAGCCTCTGTACTATGACTATCAATATCTTCTTGAAAAACCGATCCTAAATCAACACCTACTCTAACTCCAGTTCCAAAGCATCCATCCTCAACTTGAACTTTATTGCCCCTCTCTTCATAATTATCTTTATAAAATAGTTGGCAACAATCATATTATTAAAAAAAGTAACTTGTATAATATAAATTTAAAAAATAGCAAGATTGGAATTGAAAACATCTAACCTTCTTTATTGATGAAAACTTTTAAAATTAGTAGTGTTGTATCATCATAATGATATCTTCTTTGATCTCATCAACACGAAATGTTGAAAGTAGAAGAGGATGAACTTCTTCCATTATTTAATATTCAATCTTATCAATACTTTCATAATCAATAGGGTCAAAAGTTTTGTTCTTGTTAACAACTCTAAAAAACACATGACAATAACATACTATTAGCATTCATTTAATTAATTATTTGAAAAATACAAATTCAAGTAAAGTGTAAAGCTTGGAAAAATATACCTATTCCTCAAACAAAAATTGTAATAAACAAAGATAAGATCATTCAGCCTTCTGTGCTCCAACCTATTACTTTTCTTAGAGTGTATTCTTTCAAAGACACTCAATTCCTTTCACAACCTAATGAAGATACAGTTTGGCTTAACAATTGAATAGCCATCTTTTTTACCTTTAGACAACTACCTCTAAAATATTACCACCATTTATTTGTCATATAAAAAATGGAATATAATCAAATGATTAAGTCACAAGCTTAATGCATAAGAATTAAGAATTATGACTCATCAAACTGTCATCAAAGCTTAAAATATAAAACTTTACTAGGTCACACTAATTTTTCAGATTTAAGGGCTAAAGGATGATTAAAGCTACCACTTCTATTTTAGTGTTGTGTGCCTTCTTGTAAGAATTTGGTCTTATTGGAAGCTATTTTCCTATTTATAGCCATAAGATATCTATTCATAACCTCTAGCTTCTGAGAAAAGTTAGCCCGGTCATAAAGAAAAGCAGGATTTAAGACATAAGTAACTATGTGAAGATCTTGGTGAAGTTGTGTATCCCATCTTCTCTTAATAATCCTTGTATGAGGCTTATATAAGTTTTTTTTTTAATTCATGAAAGTGCTCTTGATAGCTTTCCTTGCTCTATACATACCCTTATAGATATATCCAAGTGAAGGCTTATCATTAGAATCAACTATTCTCAGTAGTTGGACAAGTGGTTTTACAACTTTAACAATAATCTTACAAATGTTCTAGAATTTGTTGTCTAATATAATCGTTGTTACATCTTTGGCTCTCTGATCTTTATAGTATCTAGAATCTAAAAATGCCTTGCTAGTTACCAGGACATGTAAATCATGCTTGTGATCAAGAAGACTTTTCAATGCAATAAATATAGTAGCAAATTGTGTTGGCCCTAGGTGGGTGATTTCTTTCTAACCTTCTCTTCCCTCAGCCAAGCAAGGAAAAATGCATGATTGTAAATGAAGTTTGAAACCTTTGAAGTGCTTGATCCCAAACTAGTAACAATAGTCATTTTGCTAATATATGCTAAAATTAAATTTAAGCAATTGGTAGCACATGGAGACCAATATATAGAAGGATGCTTGTCAGAAAATAGCCTCCCAATAGCTTTATAATTAGCTGCATTATCAGTTACCAAATGAACCACATTATCTACACCAACAAATGTAACCGTTTCCAAGAATAAGTTATAAAGAGTGTGGGCATCCTTCACAATATCTGAGGCATCAATAGACTTAATGAACATAATTCCTCTAGGACAATAAATAAGAAAATTAATCAATTGCCTATTTCTTTGATCTTGCCAACCATCAGCCATTATTGAGGTACTAGTTTCTGGCCAAAAGCTTCTATACTCATCAACTAACAATTGGACCTCCTTTTTCATATCTTATAGTAATCTGGTTCTAAAAGCATGATAAGCTAGCCTTTTATAACCAGGTCCAATAGCTATAATAGCATCCGTTATAGGTTGAAAATAAGGAGAATTAAGAGCATTAATTGAAATACAACAATCATATTGCCACCTAGCCATAGCTAAGTCTGCTCTATGCACGGCTTACTTACCTACAAATGAGCTTCTAATTCCTGGTTGTGCACTTAGGGTTATCCCTGGAGCATAGAATTTGTCTATAAGTACAGATGGCTTTCTTTTCATAGCTTCAGATGATCTTAAGGTAGAAGTTTGAATATTTTGTTGCGAAGAAGTTAGAGTAAGATTTTGAATCTGTGTAGGAGGAACCTCTTGCAAATTTAGAGCATCCCCTTTAAATGATATGACACTTGGACCATAAGGATTGTCCTCTTCATATGTATCTTTTTTTCTGACCTTTTTGCTCTTTAATTTCTTTCAAATTTTCTCCTAATAGAAACTGAACATCACCCAGAACCTTTTTACAACTTATTATATCTCTTTTTATTTTTGCAAGATGCTATTTCATTCTCTGTGTCTCTCTAACCATGAAGATTATTTGTTCAACCATTCCCATTCATCTTTCTTGATGTCACATGGCCCTAATCACATTAACACATAATAACCAATCCATCAATGCCATGAAAATCATTAACAATGCTTACTTTTAAACTTCACTCCTCTTTAACTTAATTTTTCTTCTTCTTATTTTTAACTTCAAAAATCATTCTCTTGACCATTTTTCACTTAATTTTTCATAAGGAATTCAAATATGAGCTTAGATTTAACAAAATCAAACTCCTTCCCTTTGAATCTTGCTTGGCCAAGAGATTAAGGTTTGGAATCCAAAATTTTCATTTTCAATTCTAATGCTTCCAAACTTATTTCCTTACTTGTACCCTACATAATTTTATATTCTAAGCTCATTGGAAGCATCAAAATCTAACCCTAGCCTAAAAAACCAGCCCTAGTCACAATATAACCCTAGACATACAACCATGAAATCTTTGCTAAATCATCTCAAAATCACTTGATTGTCATTCCTTTTAGACCTTTAAACATGATTATAACATTAAACAATCTTTTCTATGGTTTAAACACAATTCAACAGCATCTCAACTTAGGGTTTGAAGCTTTCAAAATCACTCAAAACCATAGCTATGCTCAACAAGACAAATAGTAAGATAAACTACATAAAAAATCATGCTCTTACCTTGTTTTAAAGCTTGGATATTCCTTGAACCTTATGACCTTCTTCTTCTCTCTTGCCCTTGATGAATTTTCGCCTCTCCTCTTCCTTCCTATGATTGGCCAAGCCCTCTCTCAAATAGGAGGGGAAGGGTATTTAAAATAACAAAATTACCATTTATCTTGGCTAAACTAATTACCTTTACCATGATACTTGTTTTGATCTTGCCACATAAACCCATTAGGTATCCCCTTCATTTAATGGAAATGCCACCTATCACATCCTAATAAAATTAACCCTAATGATGTGAACAAAAAAATTAATTCAAGGGCTAATAGAGAATGCAGATAGACTTATGAAGCCAGGCATGGCATAAAATCCAAATAGGGTTTGGATTGATATTTTTTAGATTATTGGTCCAAGAAGGGTAAAATGAAAAAATTTCAAAAAAATTTCAGAAAAATTTCAAAAAATTTCCAAAAAAATAGAAAAAGGATAAATTAGAGGTTTTGAAATATTATTTGAGGCACTGGAGGTGGAAATAACATGAAAATGACTTATTACAGAAGTTTTTGAAAACATAGGTTTTCCAAGAAAAATAGTGAAAATTGAGCAAAAATAATTATTTTAAATATGTAGAGGCCTCAATAATTCTAAAAAAAATTAAAAAATTATTTAAGGATTTATTTGAGTTCATAAAATTATTTTCAGGCCCTAAAAATGCAGAAATTAATTTTTACATATTTATTACCGAAATCTTATTAGTAAAGCTTGATTTCGAAGAAAATTCAAAATAAATAGTTAGAAGTTGAGATAAATTCTGAATATTTTTAGGGGCCTTTTCTATATTAAAAAAGGATTTTTGATAGAGAGAAATGAATTTTTAGAAGCCCCAAACTATTTTTGAAAATAGTAACCAAAATAATACATTTTGGTTAGAAATTGATAGTTGTGATTGGGCCACATTTGCTCTTCTTTTCTAATCAATTTTGGGCTAAAAGAGATCAAATATTTTGTGCAAAAAGAAGTCTTCTAAGAGCAATATATGCTGCACTTGAGTTGGAGCTCTTGAAAATAAGTATACTAAGAGTTCTCTATGAGCTTGTTTTATCGTACTTGTATGAAATTCCGGATAGATAGTAGTGACATTTGCCACATCCCATATTTTAAGTTATAAAAAAGAGAAATTTAGAGCTGACTAAGGATTAAATAAGATAGAGGAGATGTAGATGAGACAACTTTTGAAGTAAAACCCTAGTTGGGACCAAACTATAAATTTAAAAAGTTTCAATCTAGGAAGAGCAATTTTGGAAAGTATGCCTAAAATTCCTAAAATTCCTAGTATTTAAGGCTTAAAAGTGAAAATATGATGAAAATAATTTATAAAAAATTTTATTTAATTATGAGAATTTTAGCTAATTAGAAAAAATTATTCAAAATTAATTATTTTAATTACTTAAAAGCCTCAAATAATTGGATGAAAATAAAGAAAAGCTGGCTTGGAAATTATAGTAGACTGTAAAATTGTTTCCAACCTTTGAAAGTATAGAGGTTGGCTTTAAAGAAATTTAAAGCTGAATTTTATAGAAAGCAAGGGTGTCCAAGAAATTCTTAATTGGGGAACTTCTCCCTAATAAAAGAAGAGTATTTGAACAAAAAAAACAGAATTTTCAACAGTAGAAACTATTTGAAAATAATTGGTCAAAGTTATAGAGAGATTAAATAATTCCATGTTTTCTTTGAGACACATAAGCACTAAGTGTAAAGCCTTAATTAATCACCTCTTTTCATATCAAATAGAAGCAATTGAAACCATTCAATAAGTCCTTAAGTTGAAAAAATTTAAATTTTAAGATAAACTTTCTTGGATTACAATTTATTGTAACCCTAAAAATTGGCTTAATTTTAAAAAATTATAATTAATTTTAGAAAAATTGAAATGTGGTGGTTCCAAGTTTTAATTGAAGCTTACAAAGAGATCTTTAACAACAAAAAAAGCTTTTAGGTTGTGAATTCAACTCATGTGTGTCTAGTTTTTATGTCAATATGTACTGTTCATATAGTCAAATTTTCAATTTTCCAGAATTTATTCTTAACTTTGGACAGGCATAATTTTTTTGTAAAAAGCTCCAATTTTAATGAATTACTACTCATTTTAAATATAAAAATGTGATCTATGATCAAATTCCTCCATTTGATTAGAATCACATAGAGTCAAATATTGGTCCATTTTAGGTCAAGTTCATCCTTTTAAAATATCAACTTAAATTAATTCTACCATAGCAATTCAAGGCATGCTTCTACGATAATTCACACTAGTTAAAAGCCATTCTCCACTTATGTTACATACCATCAAATAGTCATCAAATCATCTAAAGTTATAATCATTACAACATTATATATAACAGAATATTCACATAAGCACATTAAACCATTCATCAAGCTAGGGCCACTTTTGTACCTTTTTCTTGAGCACTTGTAGCCCTTAATGGTGTTAATTTGAGCATAAAGAAGAGTGAAATTTCATAGAAATCTCAGTAGTAAAGAACTGCAATTACAATATCAATCAAGCAAGGCATGTCACATGTGATCTCACAAGGTATCAATCAACATTCATGCCACGGAAAGAGAGCATTATACCATTCCAATAATCAACTCACCAATGCATATAGCCAATGCATAAAATGCAAGGAGTTAAGCACATTGCCCTCTATCAAGATCTGCCACACCATGGCATATAGACAAGAAATTACACATAGCAACAAACTAAGCAAGTTAACATTAAATTGTAAGTTCTATGCTACCTCTTAATGCTCTTGATCACATGGCCTCTTGCTCTTGTCCTTGAGCTCTCTTACTTGATAATGATGCCTATTAAACAACAAGAACAATGGCATTCTAAAGCAATTACATCATCTATTAAACACTTAACTCTAAAACCATAACCATTAAACCTTTATTTTAGGGTTTTTGTATCATCTTCCTTAACAAAATTCTTATATATTTTTCCTACATGATTTTTCATGTGAAATCCATATATGAACTTAGACTTATCAAAATCTAACTCCTTCCTTTATTTTTCATCTTGGCTAAGAGATAGGTTTTAGTGTTCCAAAATTTTATTTTCAATTCTAATGCTTCCGACCACATATTCTCCAAATAACCCTACACAAATTCACCTTCTAAATTTATTGAAAGCATCAAAACAACAAAAATCAAACACTAACATGGTGAACAAGCTCTGGCTAAATAGCTATGTAATTACACAAGTTGAAATATTTCAAACAATAAGGTTTAACTACCATCAATCAACCATTTTTTATCCCTTAATCCATATATAAGCTTACAATCAATCATATTCCATTAAAGGACAATTTGAACAGCAGCCATTCTCAAGGCTTACCACCATCAAACTCCATCAAAACCATGTCTACAACCATCAGTTTATAATATCATGGACTGGGAAGGATATAGCTTTTACCTTGATTTAGGACTTGAAACTTCCTTGATTTACATTGTTCTTCTCCTTCACCTTCTTCCTCCTTGTTTGGCCAATGGTCTGTGATTTGACTAAGTCATTACACCTTAGGATCAAATGCAAGAAATTTATAACCTGATTTAAGAGATGCAATATAGCAGTACAATCTAGGTGGTATTCACATAGAGCCTTTATTGATGACCTAAGCTAGACTAAATGCTATGGGATGTAATGAAAGGGGTTATGGTTTTTAAAGATTAAATGAACTATGACTAAAGAGTATGCAATGAAAATAAACCTAAGCTACTATATTTTTAGATTTTTGATAAAATGATGATGGAATGGAAATAGATGATAGTGAGCCTCTTGAAAATGGATTAGTGCAATCATTATTCATAAAAGATAATGGGAGTTTATCATCGAGTCCAATATCTTAATTCATGAATCCAGTTCTTAAGACACTATGAAGTCCTCTTAGTATGTGCTTGTGATTAGTCAATATATTAGATTTAATTAAAACCCTTTACTTCAAAAACAACTAACATGATCATACTGAATGAAAGGCAAATAAGTAGTCAAAACTATATATATATATATATACACAATTACATATATTGAAGAACACGAATCCTCATTAACCAATCCGAAACACAAATTAATCATCCAATAGTGATTACAATCATAATCAAAGAGTTTAACTACAATTTACTATTCCTAAGACCTAGGAAATCATAAACCTATAGCTAAACTAAGGATAAAATAAGAAAACTCCCCTAATGAGATTGGGAACTCAAGCACCATCTTCCATCTTCAAGAAGATGAAACCCTAGCCTTCTATGGCTTCAATAATAGATCCAAAATATTGCGATAAACTACAACATTAAAATGCGAGAAGAGGCAAGTATGATCAGTGAAATACAGTGACAAGCAAAAAGACAACAAATGGAGAACCAAAAACGATGGTAAAAAGTGAGGATTTGCAAGAAAATACAGTTTGGGTGGTGGGACAGACCAGGGAACCATGGTGCTGTGAAACTATGAAAACAGAAATGTGTGAGATAGGGTTTATTTTAAAACTTTTCATGACAAATATATTAATAACCATTGTTAAAAGATCTTCTCATGGCAGTTATATTAATAACTACCGTTAAAATTTTTTTTCATGGAGGTTACATTAATAACTGTCGTAGAAAGTGAATTGTCATAGTAGCATAACTTGAACAGAAAGCATTTTTTTTCTATCTTGCCCTATCCTTAACAAGCGCACTTATCCAATAATATAGCCTGGTCAAAATCTATAGAGCACAAGATCGAATCATGAGTTCTCTTTCAAGCCCACTAGTGAGGTGTTAATGTCTTATAATGAGTAATCAGGCCAAAGAACCAACCAATGTATACCTGTTGGTCCTACCACCTCACATTCTCAAATGTACATGTTTCATTCACTTATATCCTCTTTAGTATATTTCCTATCATCAATATCCACCACCCCTCTCATATCAATGCTCAAGAGATTAAAACCATACATAACCATCAACACACCAAAGTCAATTCACAAGTTGGAATGATCAAATTTCCAATTCTAGCAATCAACATAAATTTGTAAGATTATCACACTACACATTTATTAAAAGAAAAAAAAAGCTCCACAAGACAACTTCATTAATAACATAGTCTCATAGCTCATATTATAGTTTAATAGCATTTCATAAATTTTATACAATTTAAAATCACTCACAAACAATATACAAGTATGCATATAAGAGGAAAGTGATTATCTCTTTCCTAAGTAAAGAAAAGGATTACCACAAAGTCAACCCTATGTTCAACCCAATAATCAAATAATTAAGTTACAAAATACAATTACATATTCTAAATTCTCAAATCTCTCATAACTCATAATTAAGCCTTTCCACAATGGTTTGTAGTTTTCCTAAAAATCCAAATTGCTCATTTACATCCTTAGCTAACCTCCAAATTATTTACTTAATAAAAATTCTTAAGTTGATCAAACCTCAAATCATATTTAAAATTCTCAAATTTTATTTCTAGTTTAAGTCTCAAAACCAAACCAATAAAAATTCAATAGCACCTCAAATATACATAAGCAAATAAAGTTTCATAATACAACTATCATATTTCTTACAAATAATAAGGTTTTAGGATACAATAGTTATTTTAAATTCTCAAATCAATCAATGAATAAATCTAGAGTTAAGGTTCAAATTTCCACTAGAAGTTTTTGTTGAGATGTGAGTAGTGATATTGCCATGGAAGTTTACAAAACCCACTCCTAGAAAAAAGTTATTTTAGGTTGGTTAAAATGTCTATTTTACAACAGAGTCACACCCAAGATAGAAACAACAGGTTTTAAAAGTCTCCCATTTTTACACTCGTTTTATAACTAGTGTAGAAAAAACAACCTTTTAGATAATTTATTTTTCCAAGTGTATCTATTTGAAATTTTATAAGGAAAAATGTCTACTTTTTAAATCGACTACATTTGTTATAGCAGGTCAACAAAGTAGACCCTTTTTTAATTTATTTTGTTTCATATACTAGCTAGTTGTTCCCATGCCATGTGTCTTTTCAAAGTTTACTTCTTTGCTTGCTTGGTCTATTTGCTACCTCCAAAGGAGTTACATGATTTTGGAGTGTTAGATTTGTAGATATAATTTAACCCAAGGTCTACTTGAAGCTAACGGCTAATTCTTTTTGCAAGGATTGGTGAAATCAAACCATGCAATTCTTAAAAAAAAATCAACATACGTCCAAGACATAGAAAATTATAACACCTTAACTTAGAACCATACATAGAGCCAAAACATGTTAAATGGGACCATATTGCATCACATTATGCTTAGAAAATTTGTCACACCCTAAATTTTGGGCATAGAAGCACCAAAATTAGCCTGAAATAGGCAGACTACTAGACTTTTTTTGGCAGAGGTCCTAGAGGTTCTCTCCAGGGAACAGAGGTATTTCGAGGAACTAAATTACAAAGTAAAAGTTTTTTAAGACTGAGAAAATAAGAAGATAGAGACTCTAGTGAAGTCTCGAGATCCAAGAATGAGAAATGGAAATAAATATAGGTCAAAAGTTACATTAGAGGCCTCAATAAGGTGAATTATGGGGTTAAACCGAACCAGGGACAAAATTATAATTTTGTAAAGTTTCGAGTTGGTAAGGGCAAAAATAGAAATTTATACTCGAAAATCCTAGAAGAATGCCAAAAAAAGAGGAAATGGCATGTTAAGACCTGTATGTGAAGTTTTGAGGTTCATTATAAGGAGTTAAGATAATTAAGGGTCAAGAGTTGTGCTATGAATCTCCATAAGAGGATTCCTGTGGCTAAACCTAAGCAGGACCTAAAATGCAAATTTTGCAAAGTTTGGCTGAAAAGGGCAGTGATGGAAAGTTAGCTTGAATACTTTAGAAACATTTCAGAAAAATAGGGATGAGGTCCAGAGGCCTGTATGGGGGTAAAAATGACAAAAATGCCCGTGGAAGGAATTTGTGGAATTTCCAAGTTTCGGCTAATTTTGAATATTAGTAGAAATTGAATTATTTAAAATACAGGAAGGCCTTAAATAATTGGGAGAAAATGGAGAAAAATACTTGAGAAATTATCATAGGTTTTAAAAATAATTTTGTTCCTAGAAAACGAAGAGGTTGGTTTTAATAGAATTTAAAACTTATTTATACATTATTCGGGTAAAGTCAAAGTCAAGGGTCTAGAGTAGGGGTGTTCAATTTGTCCCGTCCTGGTCTTGGTGAGTTCGGGACAGGATAAAAAAAATTTCGAGACGGGACAATAACAGGACGGGACGTGGGACGAGGTCGTCCTGTCCCATCCCGTCCTGTCCCATCCCATCCTGTCCAGGGATTTTTTTCTTTTAAAAATTATTTATTAATAATTATTATTAGATTATTTAATTTACTTATTAATAATAACTCTTATTTTTATGGTGATTTGTAGCTTTTAAATTGTAGTATTATCTTAAAAAAATCTCCTTCCTCAATAAAATAATTCATAAAGTCATTATATAGTGTTTTTTATGGTTTTTTTTATAGTATTATTTTTATACCTTTTTTATGCTATATAATTGAGCTTTCTATATAATAGTTTTTTATAATACTTTTATCTTTAGAAGCCCAATAAAAAATAAGTATTATAACATATAAAAATTCATATAAAAATTATAGTATTTTTTATTTTAAAAAAAAGGAGAAGCGAGACGTCCCGGTCCAATCCCTGTCCTGTCCCTATTCACTGGGACGGGGCCAAGACAGGCTTGTCCCGGTCCTGTCTCGTCCTGTGAATACCCCTAGTCTAGAGGTTGACTTTTGACTTAGGAAAAATTAAAAACTTTCTCATGATGAATAAATAGTATTGGTACCTAGAAACAGATTCTTGAAGTCATGGATCGGTAGAAAGAATTCAGTCAAGTTTAATCTGAAATAAATATTATTAATTAAGCATTTTACAATGCGGAAGAACAAGAGAAGAGCATCACTTCCTCTTTAAGCATGTTATACAATGCCATGTGGACTTATTTGAGGTGAGAAAATAGTGCCATAACATATCCCAGTGGTCCCGAGTAAGTCATGACCTAAAAAAGTACCTGACATAGTGCAAAATAACAAAATAGGTAGAGCCGTGGAGGAATGCTTAAGGGCTGTATTTTGAATGAATTTTATATTAATTTTCTCTCTATCTTAATGCCAAAATAATGAAGGGACATGAAGGAGACAAGTGTATGATTAGATAAAAGACAAGTGTACTATTAGATGAAAGACACTGGTACAGTTGGATGCAAGACACATGTATGATCGGATAAAAGACACGAGTATGGTTAGATTAAAGGCATGATGTCATCAAGATGATCATCAAGATGATGTAAGCATAATGTTATAAGGATGTCACCACAAGACACAAAGGAAAAATAGACCGTCAAAATTAAGCCACATATTTTCAAGATCAATGATTAGGATTTATTCTTAAACTCTATAAATACCGCTCCCCTCATTTCATCCTAAGCTCATGAAACCATAGGAAAAATCTTGCAAAATGAATTCTAGAGAGAGAAAGGCTAAGTGATCATATGCAAGATTAAGCTCTAAAATAAGGTATGTTCATGGTTTTTGATGTAGTTTTTACTACCCTTATTGTTATTAAGCTTGGTTATGGATTTTAATAATTTTTGGCAGCTTAAACTCTAAAAGGTATGCTACAAGAAATTTAAGGGAAGATTAAATTGATGTTAGAATAATGTTTAAAAGCTTGAATGGAACAAGATTCAAGTGGTTTTATGTTGAAATTGGTTGAATTTCATAACTATGTAACTTGAGTAATATTTCGACCAAAGATGGTTCTTCAAGATAGGATTAGATTTTGATGATTTTGATGCTTCCAATGTGTTTAAAATGAAAAATTGTGTCAAGAAAAGATGAGAAAACAAGTTTAGAAGCATTAGAATTGAAAATAGAAATTTTGGACCCGAAGTGCATACTATTCTGTCAAGGTTACTTCATGGCAAAGGAGTCCAATTTTGATTATTTTGAGCTTGTAAATGGATTCTACATGCAAAATTATGTGGGAATAACATGTGGAATTAATTTTAGAAAGGTTGAAAATCAAGCTTAAAAGTTAGAAGTTAATATAGTTAAAAAAAAAACAAAGTATTGATGTTATTGATTACCATGACTCTAATGAATGAATGGCAATGATGTGTTGATGCATTTAGGGCCATGAGATATCAAGGAAAATGAATGGCAAAGGTTGAGCAAGAAAATTTAATTGTTGGAAGCAAAAGGAAACAAGAAGAAAGCTTAAGGATATAATGTAATGAATTTACCTTTCTTGTGTGCTTAATGTGTATGCTTATGTGTTGATGTGCATTGTGTTGTTTGGTGATGATATGAGATGCTAATGCTAGTATGATGCTTTCTTTTATTGATGTTTTCTATGGCCATGCATATTTATGTGAAACATTGAGCACGAGAAAATGTTATAAGTAAACATGAGCTAGATTAAGGAAGCATGTTATACACTTGCATCTATCTTACATGCAAAAAGGGTCATGTTTGCTACTGAGGTTCTCCTGAATCTCACTCTCCCTTAACCACCCATAATAGATGATAATGATTAAGCAAATGATACATAAAGTGGAAGCAAGGAAAGAGGAAAAGAATTGAAGAAATTCATTGTATTAAATAGTATAATTTTTATGTTAATGTATGATATAAACATGCTGCTAAGGTTATGTGATGATATATAATGATGATGGCATGTGTAATTGACTATGATAACGTATGAGAATAGTTTATGGATTGATGGAATGGTATTATATAAGGAAAGAATTAATTATGAATTATTAGTACAAGTTAGTCGGACAAAGCATCCCCAAAAGAGTCATGAATTAGTGACAAAGTAGAGGTGAGGCAAACAATTTATTCTACTTGTGAAATTTGGTACATTAAAATACACAATCTAAGCTTTAAAATAAGTGGTAGATTACTTAAAGTAAATGTGTGTGCTAAGAGCTATGCTTGATCAAAGTTGGGGCAGAGAAACTAGAAAGTATAGTTTTTATCAAATAAACAGTAATATTTACGGATTAAACTGTATGAGTTAGTAAGAGATAAGTCTAGTTTTATTTTTTTTCCTTATAGAGAACTCACAGAGCTTCAAATAGAATTTTGAACCACCTTAATACGATTCTTTTAAAATTAGTTATGATTTTTTTAAAGATGGACCAAGAATCTAGATTTTTCAAGTGAACAGTAACCCGAGTAATCAATTATTTTCAATTTAAGTGGTTGTTTCGTGAATTGCTTAAACTATAACACTTTCAAATGCGTACTCTGAGGGGTTAAAGGAAGGATGTTTCAAAATCAAACTTTGAAAAATCACTTTCTTGGGTTACTATTATTTGGTAACCCAAAAATTTTAGGCAACTTTGAAAATTCATAACTAATTCTAGAAATATCAAAATGATGTCATTCCAAGTTCTATTTGAAACTCTTTCACTTCTCTACATAAGAAAAATATTCATTGGTCCATTTTTTTTTTAAGTAATTAGGCTATATATTTCATGTAAAATATACTATCCATATAGGTAAATTTTCAATTTCTAGCTATTTACAATAACTCTAAAAATTTATAACTTTCTACACATAACTCCAAATTAAGTCGTTTCTCATGGCCAAATTCTCTCATTTGGTCAAAAAAGTCACAATCACAAAATCGTGATTTTACAAGCATTATTAAACCTTTTAAATGCTTTGTCTTGAAGAGTTAAAGTTGTGATCATGCAATTTAGTAATTATCATTCATGCTATCATGTTTCAAGCACAATCATACTTCCCAATGGGTAAGAATATAGTCTCTTACAAATATTCATCAGTGTTGTACAAATTACGTGACACTACTCAAAAGTCATAATTGCACATTATAAACAATAAAATAATCCATATCAAAGTATAATATTTCATGTAAATTCTTCTCATGCCTCCATATTCTTTCCTTTTTCCCTCAATGGACCAGCCCCTAATGGTGTCATTAGATAAAGAAAGGAACGGGATTTCAAATCCCACTAGCAAAGAACATATATTAGTCCATTTTATATCAAATTCCAGGATACAAAAACCTACGTGAAAACGGCTCCTAATCATTCTTCATCAATTCGAAAATCTAGACAGCAAGATACCATTGGAATTTTGCCACCAAACTTTACTTGAAACAAGCTAGAATCATAGTCAAATTAAAGATTGAATATACTTTGATTAATCATTGATTCTTACTTGATAATTTTTGGCTTAAAACCTGTGTGAAAACGGCTCGTAAAGTCATCATTTTCTGTAGTAAAACCTCCCCCTTTTAGGTGTCTAAAAAAACAAAATGGAAGGCTTGTAAGGGGGTATTTATAGACCTCAAAATGGCCTCCTCTTCCTTTCAAGTGTCCCTTAAAAATCTGGAGCTTTTAGGATATGTGGACACCTTAAGATGCTGTAGAAATATGGAGGTGTTCAAGTGCTCTTTAAGAGATAATGTTTAGGATAAAATCATGTAATATTTTGCATTATTTCATTCCATAACCATGTGCACCACTTGGGCCACAAAATTACTGTTTATTCTTGACCCAAAATCAAGTCCTGTGGGTTGGATAAAGAAGGAAGAAGTATCATCAATCATTTCCAAATATATTTCCACCCGATTTTGCTATATCAGTTAAAATTTCTTTCTAATTTTCAATAATAGTTATGGACCTCCAAAAATTCATTTATTCCCAAAAAAAATCATATTTTTAATATAGGAATATCCTCTGAATTTTTTGAAAATTTATCTCAACCCCCAACTATTTATTTTGAATTTTCTTCGAAATCGGACTTTACTGATAAGATGCTGGTAATGAATATTTTAAAATTAATTCCTGGACTTACAAGGCTTGAAAATAATTTTATAAACAATTTTTTTCATATTTTTTCATGAATTATTGAGGCATCTACATATCTAAAATAATTATTTATGCTCAACTTTCACTATTTTTTCTGAAAAACTTCTATTTTCAAGAAATTTTGTAATGAGCTATTTTCACTTCCAGAACCTCAAATGGGATTCTAAAATGTCTAATTCATCATTTTTCCAATTTTTAGGAAATTTTTTGGAATTTTTCTGTAATTTTTTCATTTTGCCCTTCTTGGACTGATAATTTTAAAAAATATCAGTCCAGACCCTATCTAGATTTTATGTCATGCCTAACTTCACTAACCAATCTACTTTCCCTACTGGCCCTTGAATTAATTTTATACCAGTTATCAGGGTTAAATTTTACTGGATGTGATAGTTATTGACCTGATATGTATATCGTTCCATAATATTGATGTGATAATTTACCTGAATTAGTTGTCGTCTAAGAGCCCGTTTGGTACATTAGAATTCATTTTGATGGATATGGATATGGAGATAGGTATGGAAATGGAAATGGGGTTTAAAATTATGTTTGGCATGTTATAAAAATGAGACCCAATTTTTATATAAAAAGACTAAAATACCCTCCTAATTAAAAAATTAAAAAAACTTCCTGAACCTTTGTCTTCTTCTTACATCTTCACTCAAGTTGCACTATTGAAATATTTCAGCGAGATTTCATATCCATGTAGGTCTAGCAAAAGCCACAGCCAAATATCTCAAGAACTTCAACTTGCTCATGACCGCCCTTCAATGAAAATCATCCACTAAACTAGATTTCATAGAGTAATAATACAAAAAAAAAAATAACCAAGAAAGAAAGCAAAAGGAATCGAAATATCATTGGAAGGAACCCAAAAGAATCATTTCTCAATAAAGCCAAAAATTGCCATCCATCACTACTGAAAAATGAAACCCAGATACAAAAGCAAAAATTACAAAGTAGAGGCAAAAATCATGGTTGCTAGATCTGGTGTTCTCACTGTGTGGCATTCTTAAAGCGCCAAAGCAGGCCTTTTAGGGAGATGGGTCACCGCCGGTGGTGGGTGAGACAATGTGAAAGCAATAAAGATAATGGACAGGTAATAGGTTGTGCTCGATAGTGGTAGTTCCCTTCGCCAACAAGTTGAGGTCATCATAGGTTGCGGGAGATGAAAAAATGAGAAGGGTAAAAATAGAATTCCATGAAATTGTAAGAATGGCTGATCACCCAAGTGGGGGGTGAATTGGGTGTTAATTAAAATTAAAAACCTTTTTGCAACGTAATAAAATTCATAAGAAATTCTAAGTATAAAAAGAATGAATCGACATAGTAAAATGATTTAGCTAGAAATATAAAAAGGTAAGGGAAGAGAAGATGCAAACTGTGATTTATCCTGGTTCGGTCCTCACTAACCTGCGTCTAGTCCCTAGGCTCCCCCTAAGACTTTTAATCGACTATCTCCCTCAAGTTTAATATGGGTACTTGAGAACCACTACAACCACAAGTTTGATCTGGGCACTTGTGACACCACTTACAATTCTTAGACTAACCAGTCTATTCAACAGCAACCTCACATCTAGGTAAATACTCTCCCTTACTCACCATAAGGATACAGTCTAATAATGATAATGAAGATTGGATATTTCTTCTCTCAAAGAAGTGATAGATGAATCTTAAGCACGTTTCGAAAACTTTCCTCTCTATCTTATGAATACATATGTTTTAGTCTATGAAGTACAGAGACAGAGAGTTTTCTTTCGGAGCTCTAAATGAGAATATGTTGATTTGGAATTTTAGCATTTGATGTTGTAAGCTTAGACTCTTCTTCTTTTTCTTGTTTTGAATGCTCTTCTATTTATAGATGATGTTGGATACTTGACTGTTGAGGATTTTCTTCCCGTTTGGCTTGAAGAATATGACCGTTGAAACTACCTGTTAGAAGCTTGTGACAAAAGTCGATTCTTCACATCATAAATTCGTTGTGGCTCTTTACCTAAAATAATCTTTCTCAGATCAAGTGATAAATATATGATAATCTTAGAAACAATAAGTTAGAAAACATGGAATCAATCATCAAATATTCAGATATTCAGAAAGTAAGATGAACTTACTTAACCGATTTCGTGATTGATAATCCTTTGATCGATCATATTATCGATTAATTATATGAAGAAAAGATATAGTAGATATATGCAATTATCGAATAGATTATAGATCATATGATGATCAAACAAATAATCGATAAATGATGAGACATGTATGCAGCGAGCTTTAAATGGATTATGCAAGGATAATCTTTTTCAAGTTACGTTTGCCTTCATATCCTTTTAGTAGAGAGTTATGTGTAAAAAAAAAGGTTGAGAAAAGCTTAAAGATAAAAAGATAAAATATTTCAAAATCATCGTGAAATGCTGTTATGAAATGAACTTATACAATGATCGAACAAGTGATCGAACACTTGTTGATCGATCAGGTTATCGATAAACAAAGTGTTATAGAACAGAATTTAAAGCAATAATTTTCAAACACATTATTGATAAATAGATGATGGATAACCTTATCGATAAACGATAAGCAAAAGTATATTCAGTGGAAACACAGGTTAATCAAATAGGTGATCGATTAAGTAATGATCGGTCAAGTGATCGATAAAGAGGTGCAATCCTGTATAACCAAAGAATTGATTTATCGATCATGTTATGTGAAAAACAAGGTAGATATGCAAGTGCGATGATCAATCATATTATTGATAATCTGATTATCAATCTGGTGATCGAAGAGCCATGATTCAAGAGTGATGTATCGATAATCGATCATGTGATAGATAATTTGCTGATCGATTAGGTGGTCGATAAGCTACTTGGATAAGTACCAATTTATCTGAGTCATTATCGATTACCTCCTGATCAATCAGGTGATCGACAAACCTTTTGTTATGAGACAAAGGAAGTTAAACCTTTTTCTGACAGCTTATCGATAAATCAATTATCGATTAAATGATCGATAATTTACTGCAAAATCTTACACTGAAACAATTCTATCAGTGGTCAAATATCTGATTGATTATCCTTTAATCGATAATGTTATCGATTACTTGTGCTTTCATATTTTCAAAGATAGATTATAGCTTGAGCACCTTAGAAATGCATGTGAAGATATAAGAGAGAATTGAAGAGATAGTACAGAACTCGATAAAGTGATCGAGTATGTAGTTGCTTGATCAGGCTCGAGTAACATCTGATAATGGCTTTTCATTTCCTCATTTCTTCTAGTGCTTTTACTCAATAACATGTTTGAGTAGCATGTTGCTTGAGAGCTTAATCGATCAGTGTAGAACTTCTAGTCTTTGCCTCGATGAATTTGAATTTTAATTCAAGCAAAATGAAGGTTAACTTTGAGTGATCATAAATCTTCCAATTCAAATCCAAAATTTTCAAATGACCTATCCCCAGAAAGAGCTTTGATTCTAGTTTCTAATGCAACAAGGATCACCCTAAAATTCGTTGTAGTTACAAAGTTATCTTTATCATAGTGACTAGAGGTCAAAATCAAGGTATTAATCCTTACTGGAATGTTTTGAACAACATATCTCCCTCATATGGAACTATTTAAAGTTGATTTTGGTGTTCATGAACCCTGTTCTGAGTCTAGTTTCATATGAATTAAGTTTCACCTCAAACGGATTTGTGGTTTAAGAGATATCATAGAAATACCAAACCTATGTTAGAGCTGAACGAAGAATAGAGCATAACAGAGTATGTGTTTTATCGATAACTTGATCGATAAGTGGATGATCGATGACATGATCGATAAATACCCATGAAAATCACCTCTGAAGCTTATTTTCCATGTTTATATGAAGGGTGACTCAATATATGAGTATATAACTTTCGGTTTGTGCATTTTAGCTTTCGATTGAGCCATTCAAACTTCTGATTGAGCATAGCAACCTTTAACATCAAATCTATGAACTTAAATCTTGATATTTCCATTTGGTCTTGCAAGTTCTTCTTTCTTCCTCTTGGTCATTCTCCACAACTCAAAGTTCAACATAATAACTCCTTTCTTTTTTGAGGAAACTACACAAGATATTAAGTATAATAGTTAGTCAAGATATGAGGTAAATAATTTATGTAAAATTTTTGCTCTATTATTTGACGTCATCAAAACTAATCATATATAACAGAAATTGTTCAAGGTTCCATGGGTTAGCTCATGGAATTCAAATCAGCCCTTTTTGATTGAAATGATTTCCACATGGAATTGAGATATGGCATACCGACAGCCATTTAGCATGGATTTTAGTTCCAATTCCATTTCCATCTCTCTAATTCCAGCATACCAAATAGGGCATAATAGTGTACTCCTCAATTGTAAAAAGAAAATCATAATCCTTCCTCCTACGGAAGTTGCTCCTTACCTGAAGGTGGGACTAAATCTTATAAATAAGACCCAAGTGGATAGATACTAGAGACAGGGATGCGGAGGGTACATGGTGTTTTTTTGGGTATAGGCAGAGATAGAAGAGGGAATTGGGGACATACCAGTAGTAAGAGATTTTTCATAGGTGTTTCCAAAAGAGATTAATGAACTTCCACTAGAAGGGGAGGTAGAGTTTGCTATTGATCTAGTACCCAGAACTGAACCGATTTCAAAAGCTCTTTATTAAATGACTCCGAGTGAAATGGTGGAATGAAAGAAGCCGATAGAGCAGTTGTTGGAGAAAGGTTTTATCAGACCCAATGTATCTCCCTCAGGTGCTCCAGTATTATTCGTTAAAAAGAAGGATGGGAGCCTGAGATTGTATATAGATTACCTGGAGCTAAATAAGAAGACCACAAAGAACAAGTATCCTCTTTCTTGGATTGATGATTTGTTGGATTAGTTAGCTGGTGCTATTGTATTCTTCAAAATTGACCTGAGACCAATGAATGCCATTTAGATTAATGAATGCCCCGCGATATTCATGGATTATATAAACAAGATTTTCCTGTCGTATTTAGATCAGTTTGTCATAATCTTCATTAATGATATTTTAGTATATTCTAAATCCCTGAAGGAATATGAGCAGAATTTGAAAGTGGTGTTAAGTACACTAAAGGAAAGATGATTGTACATTAAACTTAGTAAATGTGAGTTCCAGCTAGAAGAATTGAAATTTTTGGGTCATGTCATTACCCAAAATGGAGTAGCTGTCAATCCTAATAAAGTAGAAGCAGTATTAAACTGAGAGTAGCCCAAGATAGTAATAGAAATTAGAAGTTTCCTTCAACTAGCAGGGTACTACAAGCAATTCATTCAAGACTTTTCTCAATTTGCCCATATGCTGACCAAGCTTACCATAAAGAATTTATGTGGGATGAGAAATGTGAGGTGAGTTTCTAAGAGTTAAAGTAAAGTTGACCTCTACTCCCGTACTAGTTATTCCCAATCCAACACTACCTTATGCAGTGTAGATAGATATGATCAAATAGGGTTTGGGATGTGTGTTGATGCAATAGGGGAGAATGGTTGCTTATGCCTCACACGAGTTGAAATCGCATGAAGAAAACTACCCCACACATGACCTGGAGTTGGCGGCAATAGTTTATGGCTTGAAAATTTGGAGGCATTATCTGTATGGGGTAACTATAGAATTATATTGTAACCATAAAAGTCTCAAATACCTGAAAGACCAGAAGGAGTTAAATATGAGATAGAGAAGCTGGATGGAGCTACTCAAAGACTATGACTATCAAATAAATTATCACTCGGGAAAAGCTAATGTGGTGGCAAATACACTTAGCAAGAAAGTGGTGCAGATTGCAACGATGATGATCAAAGAGCATGAGCCGCTAGATAATATGAGAGAAGGGGGTCCTATTTACCAAATGCAAATGACAACAAAAGGAACAGGAATATTGAAAGCAGGTACCTTGCTAACAGAAAAGATTTTGAGGCTCAAAAGAGGGAGCAGATGACAAATGACTATAAAACCAAAGGATTAAGAAGGGAGACAAAATATCTTGAAGTCTCAGTTGAGGGATTACTTAAGTTCAAGCGAAGAACATATGTCCCTTTAACAAATGATCTTAGAGAGCGAATCTTGAATGAGGCACATAACAACAGATATACTATTTATCACGGTATGACTAAAATGTATCATGACATTAAGAAATTATTTTGGTGACCTGGTATAAAGAAAGGCATCACTTAGTATGTGTCAAGATGCCTAACGTGCCAAAAATTCAAGACAAAACATCAAAGACAGTTAGGATTTTGCAGCCCCTTGATGTCCTAAATGAAAATGTGATAGCATTTTGATGGATTTTATCATAGGATTGCCTTGTACGTCATCAAGACACAACACAATCTGGATTATTGTTGATTGGTTAACGAAATCAACCCATTTCCTACCCATGAAAGTCAAATATTTGTAAAAGAAATTAGCGAGGTTGTATATCAAGGAGATTATATGACTATATAGGGTGTTAGAGAATATTGTATCCAATCGAGATCCATGGTTTATATCTCGATTCTAGAAAGTTTTACATGAAGCAATTGGCATGACCTTGAGATTTAGTACAGCGTACTACCCCAAGACAAAGGGGTAAATGGAACAAACCATCTAGATAATAGAGGACATATTGAGAGCATGTGTCTTACACTTTAAAGGAAACTGGGATGAATACTCACCACTGGCAGAATTTGCCTACAATAATAGTTATCATTCTAGTATACAAATGGCTTCGTATAAAGCTTTATATGGTAAAAAGTACCTATCTCCACTTTTTTAGATAGAATTAAGTGAAAAAAAATTTATGGTATAGAAATAGTGGATTGAACCTCAAAACAGATAGAGATTATTAGACAAAGGCTACTTACGGCTTAAAGCGTATAGAAA
This sequence comes from Neltuma alba, assembly GCF_004799145.2. Lineage (NCBI taxonomy): Eukaryota > Viridiplantae > Streptophyta > Magnoliopsida > Fabales > Fabaceae > Neltuma > Neltuma alba. The sequence continues at coordinate 528,899 of NW_021635315.1, read as the reverse complement.
AGCTATATTGATGTTAGAAGAAAACTGTTGGAATTTGTTGTTTAAGACCATATGTTTCTGAAGGTATCTCCAACCATAGATGTAGGTTGAACCCTAAAGGTGAAAATGTTGACACCAAAGTATATCAGACTATTCCAAATTCTATTTAAAATTAGATCTGTGGTCTATAGACTAGCCTTATCCCCTAATCTCAGTCAATTACACAATGTATTTTATGTTTCCTAGTTGAAGAAATATCATCCAAATCTTGCAGATGTCATAGAATATGACTATATCGCACTACAAGATAAACTTTCATTTGAAGTATAACGAAGCGAATTGTAGAACAAAAGGTTAAGTGGCTAGAACAAAACGCTTCTGCTAGTAAAGATGATATGGAAGGACATGATGCAGGAGGAAGCAACTTGGGAAAAAAAGATAAGTTAAAGAGCAAGTGTCTAGAACTCTTCTAATAAAGTACACTTTAAAATTTTGAGGATGAAATTTATTTTAAGAGAGAAAAAAAATATCACATCCTATTAATTTTAACTTAAAAAAGAGGGGAATATAAAATAGACCAATGGTCAAGCAGGATAGTAGACGGATAGATAGCACAACTTTTGAAACAAAATTGGATTGAAGACCAAATTGTCATTTTCAAAATATCTGATCAAAATAGAATAGAGTAAGAAAGTACACCCAAAATTCCAAAAAAAATTTCAAAAAATCATGAAAAATATAATAAAGGGTCTAGAATAGTATTTGAGGCGTTGAAGATAAAAATAATATGAAACTAATTTATTTTGAAATTTTCTGTATTTTCATGAAATTTTAGCCAATTAAGAGAAAATTGGTCAAATTGAATAATTTAAAATATACAGGGGCCTTAATAATTCATGAAAAATTATAAAAAAATATTTGAAAGGTTATTATGAATTTTAATATTCTTCCCAACCTTTAGAGATGCAGATGTTAGCTCTAAATTATTTACAGCCAAATTATATCAGTTAGAGGCTGATTTCAACAAAAAATTTGATCAAAGGAGTTAAAGGGCAAAATAAAATTTGGAAAAATTAAAAAAAAAACTTCTCCTCATTGAAAGGAAGCTATTAATGAATAAAATTTTGAAAACAATATATTTAATAGGATCCAAACAAAATTTAATCAATATCATGAGATTGTACGATGCAATAACCATAAACTCGGTGGGGCAAAATTTTTCCCTATTTTTTTTGTCAAGATGGAACCAAATGAGGAAGAAGAGGACCTAAGTCTAATAATATAATTTGTTAAAGGACAGAATTGGAAGATTAGAATTATAAATAAAAAATAGAGATTTTCACACGTGTGCTTATGTGTCCCTTGAGGTGGCATCTTCATTTAATTGGGAAGACACCTAAGAGGGCTAGGTGGTGTGATTTTGAGGGAGAAGAAGTAAAATGTGTGATGTGGTGAAAGTAAATGGTAACTTAGGTTATTACATGGTAAATGTTTAGGCCAAGTTTATATATACCACTTCCTCTCCTCTTTAGTCACATTTTTCAGTTAACCTTAGAGGTGAATTTGTATAGGGATATGTGAAAAACATGTATTTGGAAGCATTAAAATTGAAAATAGAATTTTTAAAATCCTAAGGGTACCTCTCGGCCAAGATGAAAATTAAGGGAAAGAGTTAGATTTTAATAAATCTAAGTTCATCTATAGATTCTACATGAAAAATTATGTAGAAAAAGCATGTAGGAATTATATTAAAGAAGATGATACTAAAACCTATTATTAAGGCTAAAGGATGAGGATTTTAGATTTATGTTTCTTGTGGAATGATGTAATTGATTTACAATAACATTGTTCTTATTGTTTGTTAGGAATTATTGTTGAAAATTGAGAGCTCAAAATCAAGGGCAAGAGGCTGTGTAATGAAGAGTATTAAGAGGTAGCATAGAACTTACAATGTAACGTTAACTTGCATGGTTTGTTGCTATGTGTTGTTTCATGTTTATATGCCACGATGCAGTAGAGCTACAGATAATAATGTGCTTAACTCCTTGTAATTTATGCCTTGTTTATATACATTGTTGAGTTGATTACTAGAATGGTATATTGCTCCATTCTCCGTGGCATGAAGGTTGATTGATATCTTGTGATTCACATATAATATGCCTTGCTTGATTAACATTGTAATTGTAGTTTTTTACTTCTAAGATTTTCATGAAATCTCATCCTTCTTTATGCTCAAATTTACACTATTAGGGGCTATAAGTGCCTAAAAAAAAAAAGGCAAGAAAGTGGTCCTAGCTTGAGGAATGGCTTGATATGCTTATGTGAATTTATGAACAATATGTTGCAATGTTGTAATGATTATAACTTTTGATGATCTGATGAGTTATTTACTGGCATTTAACAAAAATAGAGAGTGGTTTTTAAATGGTGTGAATTATTGTAGAAGCATACCTTGAATTGCTATAGTAGGATTATTTAAAGTTAACATTTAAGGGGATGAATTTGATCTAAAATGGACAAATATTTAACTCCACGTGATTCTAAGTAAATAGAGGCATGAGAAAAATTTGATTAGATTTAAAGCAGAACCCAGTGAGATCATAGTGGATCTTGAGATCACAGTTAGATCTTACGGTCACAGTAGACCTAAAGAAGAGTTATTAAGCCATAAAAACATAAATATGGTATCTCTAAGAAGATGATAACCAGGGATAAGTTTAAGATACAAAAACCTCTCTAGTTGACTAACTAATATAGAGAGAATACCCAAGATTTCTTCCTAGATAGCCCTATTTTAAATTAGGTCGAGCTTAGTTTTCTTTTGATCAATGAAGGAAAGCTAAAGTTTGAGGTTGTAGAGCTATAAATCTCTATTAGGATATATTCAGGCATGCTAAGTAGGGAAAGATAATGCTGGAATAGCAGAAAAACTCCTTTATGTTACAAGGAAACCCCCTTATGACATGAGAATGAGTGTAAGCCAATAAAATTTGAAGATGATATTAAAATCAAGAATTTAAATTGAAAAGACCCTTTAGAGATAGGGTAAGAAGGGTTGAGATAGTAGACTACTAGGATTTCAGTTTACCAAGTACCAGTATATCATTACCCATTGCTTCTAGGATTGTAACCTAGCTCAATTCAAATGGCACTTTTTAGAGCAACCAATTTTAAGCTCAATTTAACCTACCAAATGAATGAATCAAGTCATGATTTTTGGTGGCCATATAGTACACATCCCAAGCTTTAAAATGAGAGATAGATCACCTCAATTGGTTCTATACATAAGGAGATATGAATTTTCAAAATTGAGGCACAGAATCTGAAAGTTCTAGATTAGACCAATAAACAGTAATCTTTACAGATTAAATTCAACAAATTGGTGAGAGATAAGTCTTGTTTGATATTTTTCTCTTAAAGAGCACTAAATGAGCTTCAAAAAAAATTTAGAGCACCTCCATATGGTTTTTGTAGAATTAGTTATGATTTATCAAAATTGGACTTGTAATCTAAAAAAATGCATAGTGAATAGTAACTGAGTAATTTAAGGAAAAATTTTAATTTTTGGGTTTAAGTTATGATCTGAGTGCTCCATTTCACTTCCAAACATGTACTCTAAGGGGTAAAAGTAAAGATATTTCAATTTATGGCCAACTTTGGAAGGGCATTACTTTCTGTACAAAACTCCAAATTTAGTAAAGTACCACATGTTTTGAAAATAAAAATAAGATCTATAAGCCTACCAAGTTCCAGCTCAAGACTCATCCAATTGTATAAAATTTTCTTTGTCAAACTTGACCCTTAAAAAGCCAAATTTTATCCCTTTTTGCAATTCTTACCTTTTTCTTTTCTTTCCTTTCGCTTACCCTTTCTAATCACATAACATCTATTGAAATATGATTCTTTAATCAATTGCTCATACATAACGATCCCTAATCTTTATTACAATGTCTCAATATAATTCATAAATATACATAACAATACATAACAATGTATATTAATTACAAGACATAACTTTGATAACATTAAGCTCAATCATCCTTCAAAGTAAATTCCTTTCCTTTCTCCTTGCATGATCCAACCACTAGTTGATGAATGTTGGAATATAAAGGAATGAGATTTCATAAAAAATCTCAATAGCAATGAATCATAATTGTTACACCTTACTATCGCATCATCTTAGGGTTTAATTACAACCAATTTAGACCACATTGGATGGTCTTGGGCTCAATTTTATCTCAAAAATGCTAAATTTCATATTTTCACTGTTCATCGGGTAAAAATCCAGTTTTCTGCCCATCTTCCAAAATTCATAATTTAATATAGAAAAATCAAAATGCAGTGATTTTAAAATGATATAAAAAGCTCTTTGAATGCTCTTTCAGAGAAAAATAGTCTTGTGAACCAATTCTATTGGAAAAAACGTCAGGTTTTTGTGAAAGTCACCTCTGTCTATTATGCAAAAACCCTTTTTCCAGATTATGAACCTTAACTTTGAAAAGTCATTAAAAATCGTGTATTTGGCCATTTTTAACGTGCTAGAAATCAAAATGAAGCTTAGAACGTGATCTACAAACATGCCAAATTTCATAATTAAACACATTCAGGAACTTAATCAAAATGTTACGTAAATGTGGCAGTGTCAGTGAATTTACGGCACTACCTAGCATAATATTACATAACCCAAATGTCCACAAATTTTTATGGTATGATACCATAACTTTAACCTTCAATCTGCAGCTTGCCCTTGGATGTTTTAGGTCCTAAAATGTTAGATTGTATTTGGGGAATGAGATTTCTTTGAAATCCCAATAGCAAATTAACCAACTATATCATCAACAAACATCATCAACATGCATAATTATATTAACTACTATTGGTGAACTAGCATGCTTATCATTTAGCAAACTCAATCATGCAAAGGCCAAAGCAAGAAAGTGCAAAGAGTAGTCACATCACGATCAAGAAAGTTCAACCACATAATAGCAACTAATCATGCAATAATCCATAATGCCAAGTCAATGTTAGTAGTTAGGTTTAACTTGCTACCTTGCTCCAAAAGCTTGAGTTCTCTTTGTTTCTCTTCTTCTCCTTCACAAATATCAAACCCTAGAATGGCATTTCACTAAAAATGGCAGCAAAAGTCATTAACCAAACCAAGTAAAAGCAAGAACACAACTTAAATATGACTCTTGCTCCTTAAAGCTTCCACCTTTGTTCTTCATTTTTGAACTTGTTTCCTTTTAACCTTAAAAATTGCTTCTTGACTTATTCCTACATGGTTTTTCATGCAGATTCCAAATGTATGCTTAGATTTTAAAAAATAAAACTCCTCCTTTTAGTTGCTCTTGACCGAACCAAGAGGGTTCTTTAGCCCAAAAATTACAACTTTGGTTTTAATGCTTCCAACACTTGCTCCTTTTTTGTTTACCCTACATCATTTTTCATTTTGAGCACCATGGAAGCCTTAAAACATTGAAAAACACATCCTAAGGTCTATTTACTACTTTGGCCGAAATGGTCCATATGGTACACAACCAAGAAAACACTTCCAAAATCAACTCACAACCACTTGCAACTACTAGGATCTAACATGTTTTGAAGTGTTCTAGCAAGTATGATCAACAAAACTTCTTTTCCCACATGAGAAGCATTTCATTCATCACCCAAAGAAGAGAGGAAACAAAAATTTCAACCATACAAAGAAAGAAAACAAGGCAAGGATCCATTTAGAACCAAGAATTAACCCTGGTTGTATGATCAAGTTGGTAGCTTTTCCCTTGATTTCCCTTTGAACTCCCTCTTTTCTCTCTTGGTTCCCTCTTGCACGAAATAACATCTGAATATTAGGGGAGATGAGCTTGTTTAATGAGTCAAAATATCCCAACCACCATCATAAATGAAATTCCAAGTGTGATTACCCCTTTTAATCTTCCTTTCTCTTTCATAATTAACTAAATCCAAATGAAATTAATTATCAAACGTCAAAATCCTCTTCATTTGAGGAATGACACTTGGCAAGTTCAAGTCCTCTCCATTAGGGGCTTGACACATGGCTAATTGTGGACCATTTGAATTGCAAGACTCTAGTCTTGCTTTATCGGTGCACTTTGACTTCGAGTTTAACTTCGTTTCTATAATTACAGTATTTTAGCCTCTGTAATTATTTTCTATCAGATCCCTAGTTTATTGTCCTTATTTTTATCTTTCCAAATTTTCCCCTGTCTCAAAATTAATTTCTCAATAATTAAATAAAAAGGAAAACTAATTTCCTTTTCTATAGGGTTTTTCTACTTTCCAAAGGTATTGGAAAAAATCTTAGATACTTGAGAGTCTTCATTTAATTCCATAATCTCTTATAATTCCTTGGGATATCATAGGAATTTTCTTAGGATTTTATTCCCCTTAAAAATATTTATTTGGAATTTTTCAAATAAAATCCCTTAAATTGGCTTAAATCACCCTTAAATTCTTTTGTAATTTCTCTAAGGGTAATTTGGTCATAAAAACAATTTTATAATCCCATATAATTCTCAAAGGGTATTATCTTTATTTTTCATTAATTTTCTAAGGCTCGAAAATATTATTCCATAATTATATTTGACCAATTTTTCTTAATTAGTCAAATTTCCATAATTAGCTTAGAAAATCATAATAATTATTTTCCACTAAAATTCTTCTAATTATCCTTATCATTTTTTACCCTTAATTATTTAGGAATATTTCTTATTCGTAATTATCATAATACTAGATGTGACAATAATCATCATCTTAATCAAGCTTTGCATAAGGCATTATGTTACAATACTTTAAAATATTCTCAAATCATTATGTCATGCATTATACCATGAAAGAAAACAAGCATATAATCATATTGGCATATCATTATGCATTTGGCCAAAGCATATGAAGCATCATAAAATCAACCATTACCATAATATAATTCAATAAACACAAAGCAAGCAACATAAATACATTAAGCAAGTAACAAAAACAATCAAGTTATAGATTCAATGCTACCTCTTATACTTGAACCAATTCAGCCTTCTCAAGGGTTTAAGGTTCTCCTTGATTCTTCTCCACAAAACCTATCAATTCAAGTATAATTATAAGCCATATTAACAACCATTCAAGCTTTTGCTCTAAAAAGAAGAAAACCATTCAAGCTTGAACATAAACACTTAGCCTTAAACCTTATTAAATCCCTCTTTTCTTTGATTTTTAACATAGTCATTCATCCTTTAATTCCATCAATCTCTTAGCTCATTGCTATATAATTTTTTTATATAGAATTCAAATATCAATTTAGATTTATGAAAATCACACTCCTTCCCTTTCATTTAAGTTTCGCCGAATAAGGATAGTATATTTTTTCACAAATTCTATTTTTGATTCTAATAATTTTAAACACTTTTTCTTAGCATTTCGCTACACAATTATACCTTTTAAACTCATTGAAATTATCAAATTATAGCAAAACAAACTCCTACCCCACAGACGCACCTTGGTCGAATTGTATATATAAAATCCCTAACTTAGTTTTCTTCCAAAAATCAATCCAAACACCACTTAAACATGATAATTCTAACTCATCTTCAAGGCTTCTATCCTTCCCTAATTCATATTTATCTTGACGCAAATATGACAGCAAAATAACCTTAGATTACAACTTGATTTCCTAACTAAAACTAGCTTTAAACTTAACCAAAGTAAAGCCCAAACTTACCTTGATGAATCCTTGACCAAAGCTTGGTAATTCCTCCTTCAAATGCACTAATTAAGACTCACTTCTAGATTCAACAAATCAATTTGGCAACACCTCCCTAAGGCTTTCCAATATAACCGAATTTTTAGTATTTTAGGGGGTATTTATACAGCAAGAATCTGACCTCTCCCCCCTCCATTTAGGCAAGTGATTTGGCCACCTAAGAGGCCACTTAGCTGCCATCAAATGCTCTATAATTTCAAATCATGCCATGTGTAAAATTTCAAGAATATTCTATTGATTTTATGTGAAAATCAGGCTTAATTCCATTTAAATGTTTGCGCTAGGTCTTGTATGAATTTTTAGGCCTTCTTAGCCCAATGTGGGGCCCACTTCTAGGCTAGAATGGTCCAAAAAGGGTGGCCCACCATTTGGATATCGATTCCAAATAATATGGAAGTTTATTGGTTACTATTCACTTGTAGCTTGTTATAATTTTTCTAGGCCTTAAAAATTACATTTCTTTCCATGAAAAATGCTATTTTAATATAAGAATACAATCTAGAAACTTCTATAATTGTTCTCCACCTCTAACTATTTATTTTGAATTTTCTCTAAATAGGGCTTTATCCGTGGGACTTTTCAAAATAAATTCCCTAAAATTAGTTCCTGCACTTTCATGACCTGAAATCAATTTTATAAATTCCATTAAATATTGAGATAATTATTCTATATTTTTTCAGAATTATTAAGGCATCAAAATATTAAAATAATTATTTTTCTCAATTTCTACTATTTTTTTTCAAAAACCTTTGTTTTTAGGAAATTCAATAATAGGTTACTTTCATACTATTTCTACCTTCGGGGCCTCAATTGAGGTTCTAGATTTTTAAGAAATTCAATAATAGGTTATTTTCATACTATTTCTACGTTCGGGGCCTCAATTGAGGTTCTAGAACCTCTAATTTATTTTTTTACTATTTTTTGAGAATTTTCTAGAATTTTTTTCAAATGTTTTCATTTTGCCCCTTCTGGACCGATAATTTCAAAAATATTAGTCCAGACCCTATCCTGATTTTATGTCATACCTGGCTTTATCAGGTAGTCTACCTTCCATATTGGCCCTTGACCTAATTTTTATATTCATTGTCAAGGCTAATTTTTTAGAATTAAAAATTACATTTCTTTCCATGAAAAATGCTATTTAATATAAAATACAATCTAAAACTTCTATAATTGTTCTCCACCTCTAACTATTTATTTTGAATTTTCTCTAAATAGGGCTTTATTATCCGTGGGACTTTTCAAAATAAATTCCCTAAAATTAGTTCCTGCACTTTCATGACCTGAAATCAATTTTATAAATTCCATTAAATATTGAGATAATTATTCTATATTTTTTCAGAATTATTAAGGCATCAAAATATTAAAATAATTATTTTCTCAATTTCTACTATTTTTTTTTCAAAAACCTTTGTTTTTAGGAATTTCAATAATAGGTTACTTTCATACTATTTCTACCTTCGGGGCCTCAATTGAGGTTCTAGATTTTTAAGAAATTCAATAATAGGTTATTTTCATACTATTTCCTACGTTCGGGGCCTCAATTGAGGTTCTAGAACCTCTAATTTTTTTTTTTACTATTTTTTGAGAATTTTCTAGAATTTTTTTTCAAATGTTTTCATTTTGCCCCTTCTGGCCGATAATTTCAAAATATTAGTCCAGACCCTATCCTGATTTATGTCATTAATTACCTGGCTTTATCAGTATCTACCTTCCATATTGGCCCTTGACCTAATTTTTTATATTCATTGTCAAGGCTAATTTTTTAGAATCTAACATTTCCTCCCTGTTAAATAAATTTTGTCCTTGAAATTTAATACATACCTTACACAATAACTCTGGATGTTTAACCTTCATGTTGTTTTTCTTTTCCCATGTAGCCTCTCCTTGAGGTAGACCTATCTAGATCACCTTCGATTGTTGAAATGGTCTTATTTCGTAGCTGCTTAGTTCGTTGATCCACGATCTTCATTGGTTTTATCTCGAAAGTGAGGTTATCTTACTTAGCTTTATATCTTCATATTCCAAGATGTGAGAGGGATTTGGTTGGTACTTTCTTCAGTTAAGAAACATAGAAGACGTCATGTATCTGAACAAGATTATGGGATAAGGCCAACTTATGAGCTATCGACTTAACTTTTAACAAAATTTGGAAGGGTCTTTGATGTTAACTATTTTGCCTTAAGGGCTTGACCCATTCTTATGGTTAATATCTTCAACTACAACCTCTAACGGCTTTCTTCTTAGGTCTACATAGCTTTTTCACCTCTTTTGTGCCATTGACAATCATCCTTATTTACCCTCAAACTTGATTTATCATATTTGCACTGTAAACTCTTCTTATCCTTAGTTCAATCGAACATAGTGATGATTGACACTTTCTACAATATAAGGCTTCACACAAAGCCATTTGTATGGTGGAATAGTAACCATTCTCATAGGCAATGTCTGCCTTTAACAGGCGTGTTGGCACATTTAGCCATCCTTCTCTTTACCTTAAAGGTTTATGTTCCTTCTCTTACCTTTTCATTGCATAATTAGCTTGCTTGAATGCATATTGTTCAAGACTTATAGCTCTTGGCCCAATCGATAATAGTGATATCTGTGAAAAAGTTAAGGGTACTTTCTTTGTACTAGTTAGCCACTGGAAGGGGCTTATATATCTTAAACTCATCCTTAGTCATCTCGTTATCAAGCCCCAAGAGGAATTATCCTCACGGCTTAGTATGTCATCTCATGCTCATACCTCAAGAGGCATCACCCTCTCGGCTTAGTATCTTCTTTTTTAGGCTGGTCTAATATGACCTTGGAGTTACTGTGCTCTATTGTAGCCTCTTTCAGGATCTACTGTGATCCTGGAATATCATCCTTGTCAGTCTCGTTATCATCACCCATTTGCCATATTAAGATCTTTAGGAGGTCTTAGACCACGGGACTGAGTAACAAAATAAGTCACCTCCACTCTATGGATAACTTGATAGATCATTCCCCAAGATTGATCACAGACACCAATATTGTCATTTTAGACCTTGCTTAATACCTCGTGTCAACTTTAGAATTCTTAGCCTTTTCATTTTCATATTCATTAATGAGTGTGGATGTTTGTTATAATTATTTAACAGAGGTTGGGCACTTTATGTCTGCTTTATGATATATTAATATATTATGGATGTTATTTAATTCTTAAAGTATGGATATTTGTTAAGAAATATAATAGTATCTTAAATTTTAAAACTCAAATTGCAAACTTACTATGGAATATTACAAGGCTTAAAAGTATGGAATGTATTTTTTAAGTATAATTTGAGATTTTTTCATATATTTTATAGGTAGGATTATCACTCAGATAGGGAAGCCTGCCTTATCTAAACCTAACTGTTAGGGCTTTTAAGGGGTCAAGTAGGGCCCCTAACCTATCCAGCCTTGCCTAGGCTTAAACACTCCTATATGATACCCAATCCTTGTAAACGTTGGTATGTTTAAAGTGAACATCTAGAGCTTTCCAACAAGTTCTGAATCAAGTAAATTAGTGCTCTATACTTAGTTGATCATGAATTTTTAAATATAAGGCATAGTTGTTAGTGACAGCTTCATCCAAGAGGGAGGTGAATTGGGTGAGTTATAAAAATTTTAACATATTGAAAACAGTGAAGTAAATAAAACAGAGAAAGCTGAGTTAGAAGGATTTCACCGTAGAGTGAAGATACAGAATTTATATTGGTTCGGTCTTAACCACTTGCCCTACGTCTAGTCCTCAGAACACCTCTAAGATTTTAACTATGATCCTAAGATTAACGAGCTCTTAGCACCTCAGTACAGTAATTGATTTTCTCAATCACTCCCTTTTGCTACTTGTAAGGTTACAACCTCTCCTCTCAAGAGTCCACACTTTGAGTTACTCTTCAGACAGTGAGTAAAGTAGATGTATCAAACTCTCTGATAGAGTAAATAACTAATAAACATTGAAGCTCGGTGAAAACAGAGTATTGAATACAACAGTAAATATTTCAACTGAAGGTTGCTTGCGTATTCAACACTTTATTCAATGCTCTTCGTGCCTTTTTTGGTTGGAGAGATTTGATCAACCATTAGAATGGAACATCCTTAAAAAAAGTTATTATTTCAAAAAATATAGATATTATATTTTATTTTATTAATATTTCAAAAAAAAAGGGGGGGGAAGGGATAACATGTTTAGCTTTCTACTGAAAGCTGAACGTATTTAAGAGGAAGAGGAATTTGGGGGAAAGCTTTTGACTAAAGGAAGAAAAATATGGAGGGAGCATTAATGAATGAAGAAAAATTGAGGAAGGACGGTGAATTTGAATGATAAAGAGAGAGTGATCGCAAAGAATGGAAAGAAAGAGTGAGATACGCAAAAGGAGAGACTTAGAGAAAAGAAGAGAAGTGTTAGCAATTTGAAGAGTCATATAAGCTTTGGGGATTATATAGGTACATTAAACACTTCTTTCTATAATTTTCTCTATGAATATTTCCTATATATTTAGAGCTTATATTATTAGTAGTATTATATAATGTTTAGAGAAAATTTTGTGATCTGGGGATAGAGTAAATATTGAGTTTTAAAAATATTTGACTATAGAAATTTAAAGGTTTATTATTAAGAAATTTTAATCGGTTTAGATTTGTCCATTTATTACCTGGTATTTAAAATCAATTTATTTTGTTGAAAAATCTATCATTTATGATATATATATATCATATTTATACCAATTAAAATTAAGTTAAATAATTTATTTGGGTTGTTTGATATATTATTGAAATTTTAACGGTTTATATTGTTTTGATTGTTTTGAGAATTTTAAACTAAGATTTTGGTTGGACAATGTATTATTCAAGGTATATAGAATGTTTTTACCGATTAAATTTAAGTTCAATAACTTATTTGGGTTACTTAATATATTATTGATATTTAATCGGTTTAAAAATGTAAAAAGGTTAAGACTATATATTATTAGAAAAATTTGAAACAAGAAACTTAAGTTATAAATTGAGATTCTTACAATATTAGATAAAAACAATATTTTATAAATATTTATAATTAAATGAGTTATTTGGGTAGAGTCATATTTATACCAATTAAAATTAAGTTAAATAATTTATTTGGGTGTTTGATATATTATTGAAATTTTAATCGGTTTTATGTTTATTGATTGTTTTGAGAATTTTAAACTAAGATTTTGGTTGGACAATGTATTATTCAAGGTATATAGAATGTTTTTACCGATTAAATTTAAGTTCAATAACTTATTTGGGTTACTAATATATTATTGATATTTTAATCGGTTTAAAATGTAAAACAGGTTAAGACTATATTATTAGAAAATTTGAAACAAGAAACTTAAGTTATAAATTGAGATTCTTACAATATTAGATAAAAACAATATTTTATAAATATTTATAATTAAATGAGTTATTTGGGTAGAGAAAAATTGTTATTTAAAGTAAGAATTTGGATAGTAAGTATATGTATAAATATTAATAATAATAAATTCTATGTAATTTAAGTTAATTATTTGTAGTATATTAAATGTATCTATATTATTTGTAGATTATCTTGTACTTCGGAATTTATAATTTGTGCTCTTATTTCTCAAGCTGTGAGGTTAAGCTTGGAGTAGAGGTAACCGAGGTTAATTTATTTTTATATGCTTTAGATTGTAAAGTGTTTATTGTGTTTTTATTTCTCAAGTTAATTTGTGAAATTATGCCTATGAATAAAGTGTATATTTTCTTATATGACAAATTTTGGTGAAGTGGGAAGTATGTTGATTTAAGTATGCTTGAGTTGTGCTTTATTATAAATTTTGTTTTCTTGTGGTGCTGAATTTAATATACTAATATTATGTTATTAAAAAAATAAAAATGTATCATACTTTGTTTGAAATTATATCATCTTACTTTGAAAATTATGAGATTTTTAATATATATTGTGACTATGCATGGGGTCATATGTGGAGGTTGGGATTTGTTATGTGGAGGATAATTGTTCTTGAAGCCCACATGGCATGCCTACACCATTGATCCTAGTGTTTGGCCTTTTTGTTAGACTCTTGTAGTTCTTCTTTTTTCTTGGCCCGGAATTGAGAATGAACTCTTGGGTAGATACTTCTTGCACCATAGTCCATTCTTGGGCAATGTAGGTACAGGAGGGGGCCCGTTGCTTGATGTGAGTGGGGTGACCTTTGGCTGGGTTACTCAACACAGAAAACCCGAGTCCTTGTCAAGGAGTCATAAGGAGGAGCAAGGTGATGGGAAGGCATATTTCATTGTGTTGTTGCATATATGTACTTTTATATGAGTTGTGTTGTGGATGGAGAGATATACTCTTTTTATATGATTGTATCTATTAAAGTATCATTTATTTCTTAAACTATATTTAAGCACTATTTCACCAACTTGTCATCCTACTTGTATATGTCATAAATTAATACTTGGTTACTAGGACTTTACGTCTCACCCCGCTATTCCTCAATGCTTTTCAGGAGAGCCATCTAGTTTGGCTCGGTGTGAAGGGAAGCAACCAGAGGCATAGGTGAGCATAGCCTAGCAATCCTCTTCTGGTTTAGGCATGTAATGTTATGTATATTGCCATCTTAGGGCCCACGACTGTGTTGACGTATACTTTCTTTTGCTTGGATAACTATATTTGATGGAATGCTATTAAAATGGCTAAAGGCCATAAGACTCAGCTGTATGTGATACTCTTATGTGCATGACTTGTGGACTGGGTTGAGCACTCTATGTTTCTTGTGCCCTAAGTCTTTGTGGGATGAATGTTATGTTGGACTTGTGGGTGGTTACTGTGCCCTGAGGCTTGGTTCTACGTGTTGTTAAACCCATGGGTGTTTTATGTATCCTGAGGCACTTGGGATGTTTTCGAGATAAGTCAGACTCTTTATAACCATAGTAGTATTTTAACACTCTAACTCAGTTCTTTTATCTACCATGGTTATCATTTTAAAAATGGTTTTATAATTATGTATTAAGAAGAGGCCTTTTCAAAGAGCTTCTAGTCATTGTAAGTTCAGTTGCGTGTGTTCGGCAATTGCAACTGTAGCTTGCCATTAATGTTCTTGACACAGTAGGTTGAAGGCTACTAAATAACCGTTGAGCTTTGTAATTTGTAACAACCTCATAAACAAGTAAGTCTTCTTTTAAAAGGAAATTTGTAAAGCTAACTGAACAAATGATGATTATTGATATTCATATAACATTTGGAAGTACAAAGAATCATTCATCAGATACTTTAAATATAACCTATACATTCTTGATTGATGAACAATTGATCAATCAAGTTATCGATTGAACACAGAGAAAAAGCTTGAAACAGCCATGTATATTTATCGTTCAATTTGTGGATCAATAGATGATCAAACGTGTGATTGATAACTAGTGAGATATGACTGCAATGACCTATGAAAAGGATTATGCAAGAATAAAGTTTTAAGATCATATATGCCTCTGAATCCTTTCAAAGAGAATTATGTGTAAAAAGAAGACTGAGAAAAAAGCTGAAAGATAAAAATATGAGAGATTTTGAAATCATCGTGAAAAGCTTATTATGAAATGAACTTGTACAATGATCAAATAAGTAATAAAAATTTCTTGATCGATCATGTATTGATAAAGTTAAGTATGCGCATAATAGTTTTTAAAGACCATTGATCGAATACGTTATCGATAAATGAATAATAGGAAAGCTGATTGATAAAAGGTCAAGAAAAGTTTTTACATTGAAATCACAGAGTGTATAATGTTCAAGTAGTTGATCGACTAAAGATTGATCGATCAAGTGATCGATAAAATAGCATTGGAAAAACTTAGTTCAAAAGGCCAGGAAAGAGTTTAATCGATCATGTTATGTGAAAACAGAAGTTTCAGAAGATTGGATGATCGATCATTTCATTGATAAATCAATGATCAATTAGGTGATCCAAAAGAGACTTAATACAGTTTAGTGCAATGAGATAGTGATGATCGATCAGTTGATCGATAAAGCATTGATCAATCAAGTGATCGATTAAAGAACCTGACAACACACTTGGACAGAATATCAATAATCCATTATGTTATAATGCAATGATAGAATAGGTTATTGATAAATCTTTGATCGATAAAGTGATCGATAAATAGTGAATAGAACAGAATACAATGTGATTAGGAAACTTTACCATTTATCTGTCTTCTCATCAATAACTCATTTATCAATCAAATGATCGATAAATGGTTATTAGAATTGTGTCCATTTATCTGTCAGTTGTTCAATCATTACATTATTGATTAATTGATCGATAATTCTCTGCATACTTGTATACTAAACAGTGTTAACCTTCATCAATAAATTGATCGATCAACACATAAAAATAGATTTATCTAGCAAGTTATCGATAACCTTTATGGCTAAGTTACTTTTATACTAAGATACTTTATCTGTTAGGTGATTGATTAACCTTTGATCGATCAGGTGATCGATCAACTTACTAAGCCAGAAATTACTTAATTTGTTATCATTAAAACCTTAAATATAACATTCTCTCCCTTTTTGATGATGACAAAACATAGGTGTAAGATTAATAAAGTTTTATTAGATAAAACACTTAAGCTAGATCCAGATTTAAACAAGAACTTACGACAGAAAAAAAATATTCATCAAGA
The DNA here is from genome assembly GCF_004799145.2 of Neltuma alba. NCBI lineage: Eukaryota > Viridiplantae > Streptophyta > Magnoliopsida > Fabales > Fabaceae > Neltuma > Neltuma alba. The sequence goes on along the minus strand of NW_021635315.1, from coordinate 512,473 downwards.
AACATCAAACTATCAGAAATGCACAACTGAATCATTTAAGTATTGTCAGCATAACAGAAAGCATAAAACTTAGGATTTAAATAACACAAATACATGAAAACATAACAGAAATACATGAAAACGTAACAGAAGCATAGTGAAAAGACAGAAGGACTAAGCAGATTTCTTTTCCCCCTTTTTGTTAGCATTAGAAATTGGGAAAGGAGAAGAGATGGTAGCCAAGCTGATGGCAATAGGGAAAGGGGGGAGCTGGGAAATTAAAGAAAGGGCTTGAGAAATAGGTGGAAGAGTTAGAGAGGGAGTAGGTTGAGGAACTGTGATAATGGCTAAGGTAGTAGGAGGAGGAGTAGGAGATAACGTGGAAGGGACAGAAGGTGAAGTAGAAGTAGGAGAAGTGGATATAGGTGAAGTAGGTGGTTTAGGATCTGGGTGAGGAGGAGAGGGTGGATGAGATATAAGGTCTTCAAAAGTGAAGGAGATACTAGATGTAGAGAAATTATTACAAAGAGAGGCTACCATTCCTTTTAACTCTCTGATTTCTTTTTCAACAAAATCAAACCTTTGGGAAACCTCCTTTTCTAAGATAGCCATTGCCTGACGATAGAGATCTAGGACTGTATAAAGACCCTCAAACTTGCTATCAGATATCTGCCTATATTCCTTGGCTGTATCATAAAATCTCCTTTCAAAATCTTGGAGCTCTGACTGGAACATCTCCTTGATTGATCTCTCCACAAAAGAAGTCTAGTCTAGTGGATGTGAGGGGGATTGAGTGGATTCTGCCTCATCTTGGAGTCTAGAGGTGCTAGCCACTGGTTGTTGACCTTTTTCTTTGGGTGACAATTTTTGTGATGGTCTGAATGGTGCTGGTATTCTCATCTTGTTGAGTTGATTTATGCTAAATGCAGGAAACTTCACTTTAAGTTCTCCTAGCTCAAGGGGTGCAATGTTATGCACTTGAAGGAGACAGGTGGCTAGTTGAGGATATGGGACTGGTGTAGACTTGGACTTATTGAGAACAAAGTCCTTCATTTCATTAAAAATCAAATCCCCTATGTTGATCTTTTCTCCGCTGATTATTTTGGCCAACAAAAGGTAATCATCTTGGTTCAGATGTAAGAAACTGCCAGATTTATTGACCATACTCCTTGAGTAGATATAGTGGATTATTCAGTAATAATCATACATTTGCTTTGGGGGAAAGTTCAGTTCACCAGGATAGTTGTCATTCTGCATCAGAACTTTATAAGCTTTTACCTCATTCATATCACCTCCCCTCACATATTCTTGAGTCCCTAGAAGTTCATTCAGCTTGGCATGGGTGAGATTGAAGGTTCTGTCTTATTTCTAATCAGCTCCATATGCCTTATTTATCGATCAGTTGATTGATAATTAATGCCTATTCAATATCTAATTATTGATGTGTTCATCAATTATACCATACTCTATTCACCTCTATTTTTCTACGACAAAATAGAGTTTTCTACAAAAAATTTTCTATACACTCCGATGCTTAAGTTAGTTTTTTTAATCATCAAAACTTGAAGTCTAAGTACTCAAATTAGAGAAGTAGTATAAGATTTCTTATAGCTCATTGGGATTTACCATTCCCAATTCTCTTCTAAAATATTGAATTTTTGTTGATCGAGAGGCTTTGTGAATATATCTGCTATGTGATATTTAGTGGAAATGAATTCTACTTTCACATTTTTCTTTTGAACATGGTTTCGAATGAAATGATGTTGAACATCAATATGCTTGGTTCGGGCATAATGAACAGGATTCTTGGATAAGCTTATTGTACTCGTGTTTCACAGCAGGATTGGTATTTCCTTCAAGTTGATTAACCAAATCTTGTAGTTGCTGCTTTAAAACACAATAAAATCTAGGCACAACAGCTGGTAATGGCAACATATTCTAATTCTGTAAGGATATTGCCACAGTATTCTGCCTTTGCTCGCACACAAACGACAAGGCATCCTCCCAGAAACTGACATTGTCCACCTGTATACTTTTTCCTATCTGTCTTATAGCTTCTATGATCAGCATCTGAGTATCCCATTAGATATTCTGCTCCTTTCTTTTGGTATCGGATTCCTAAATTTGTGTTCCAACAAGATATCTGAGGATTCTCTTACGGATTCTTCAGGTGATTCCTTAGGAGATAATTGGTATCTTACACACATTCCCACACTGAATTGGATATCTGGTTTGCTTGCCGTGAGATAGTATAGTTATCCAATCATTCCTCTATACTTGGTCAGATTCACGTTTCTACCTACCCTTCTCGTCTGCATCCAGTGAGATAGTTGAGCTCATTGGAGCCTTCACACTTTAGCATTTTCTAATCCATATTTCTTTAATACTCTTGAGATACTTTTCTGGGGTATGAATATACTATATCTCTTCTGCTTGATTTGCAATCCTAGGAAGAAGTTCAATTCTCCTATCATTGACATCTCAAATTCACCCTGTATTAACTTGGCAAACTCTCGATAGAGATCCTCATTAGTAGCTCTAAATATAATATCATCCCCATAAATTTGAACAATTAACAGTTCCTTTCTACTTCTTTTAATGAAAAGTGCAGTGTCCACTTTGCCTCTTCCAAAACCTTTTTCTATTAGGAAATTGTTAAGCCTTTCATACCAAGCTCTAGGAGCTTGTTTTAAACCATACAAGGCCCTTTTCAATTTGTAAACATGATTAGGAAATTTGGATCTTTGAAACCAGGTGGTTGTTTGATGAAAACTTCTTCCAAAATATAACTATTCAAAAATGCACTTTTAATATCTATTTGATATAATTTAAAATCTTTTATGTAAGCAAAGGCTAAGAGTACTCGTATGACTTCCAATCTAGCTACTGGAGCATGTGTTTCCTCATAATCAATACCTTCTTCCTGATTATAGCCCTTAGCTACCAATCTTGCTTTGTTCCTGATGATTTGTGCAGATTCATCAAGCTTATTTTTGAATATCCATTTGGTGCCTATGACTGGATAGTTATTAGGTCTGGGTACCAACTCCCAAACCTAATTTCCCTCAAATTGGTTCAACTCTTCCTGCATTGCTACTATCCAGAATTCATCAGATAGAGCTTCGTCAATATTGGTTGGTTTAATGTGTAAAATAAATACTAAGAAATGCACTTTATTGAACACTTGTCTCCGAGTTTTGACCCCTTCATTGACTTCACTAATGACTTGTTCCAGAGGATGATTTCCATTATGTCTCCAAGCTTTAGGCTGTTCTAAATTTTCTTGAGAAAGAGGTTCATTTGAATCATCCTTGTTCTCTAAACACTCTTCTCAAGGTACTTTGTTTGAAGATTTGTTCAAATTTAGTTATTCAAAATTTTGAACAATCTCAATGTCATCATCTAGAGGTTTTGAAATCAACTTAGTTCAGCAAACACAATATGTATTGACTCTTTAATAGTGAACGTATGTTTGTTGAAAACTCTATGGGCTTTATTACGATTAGAGTAACCGAGAAATAAACCTTTATTGGCTTTAAGATTGAATTTACTGAGATTTTCTTTATTGTTGTTGTGAATGTAGCGCTTGCTTCCGAAGATCTTTAGATGAACTAGGTTAGGCTTCCTTTCTTTGTACAGCTCAGATGGAGTTTTCTCGATGTAACATCTAGACTTTTAGGCCTAGAAGTTCCAAAAATAGCCTAAATTAAATAGGTTACCAGACCCCTGTGAGCAGAAGTCCCAAAGATGAGAAAGGAAGTTAAAGCAGTTTCAGGGACTAAACTGCAAAGTAAAAGATTTCAGGGGCTCGAGTGTAATTAAGGTTAGAGGCTCCAGTAAAGTCTCGAAGGCCCAAAAAGAGAAAAGAGGCTAGATACAGGCCAATGGGTAAGTTAGAAACCTCAAAGAGATGGTTATATGAGGTTAGGCTTAAGCAGGGGTAAAACCGTAAATTCAAAAAGTTATGACCAGCAAGGGCAAAAATGGAAGAGTGTACAGAAAATTCCAAGAAAATCCCAAAAAATGGGAAATAATATTCTAAGACTCTTCTATGAAGAGAAAAGATGAAAATACCCCTGAGGCAGCTTAAATGGAATTTATGAGGTTGTGACCGGTAAAAAGTATACCGTTTGAGGTAATTATTTGAAATAGCAAGAGACCTCAAAAGTGTATACAAAAATGTGGTTAAAGGGTTGAAAGGTTGTACTAATTTATAAAATTAGTCCCGCAACCAAAAGGCTAGTAGAGTGGCTTTAAGAAATTAAAGAGCCGGTTTTTGCCGATAAAAGGGTATTTTAGTAAATGAATTTTATGCAAGGCTTAAAGGAAGTGTTATGGGCTAAGAAAATTCATAGATACTCTCTAAAATTAAAGAGAATTTATGGATCTGACAGAAAATAATTACAGAGGCCAGAGCACTGTAATTAGAGAAAAGAAGTTAAACCCGGAGTAAAAGTGCACCGATAAAGTATTAATCAGAGTCTTGCACTTTACTTGGGCCACAAGTCGCCACTTGTCAAGCCTTTAATGGATGGTAATTAAAGCTTTCCAAGTGTCAAGCTACCAATGGAGAGGATCTTGACTTTGGAATTTAATTACATTATGATTTAAGTTAATTAAGAGAGAGGATTAAGATTAAGTAGGCTAATGACACTTGGCATAACATTAATGATGGTTGGTGGGATATTTTGTACACATTAATGAGCTCATCTCTCCCCTAAATCAGATGGGAATTTCGTGCAAGGCATGAAGAGAGGGAAAAAGAGAGAGTTTTGAGGGAAAACCAAGAGAAAGGCATCAACTTTGGTCATACAATCAAGGTTCAAGGTGAGTTCTTGGCTCTAGATGTGTTCTTGCCTTGGTTTCTTTCTCTTTTATGGTTGAAAATATGTCTTCTCTCCCTTTTGATGGCTGGTCGAAATGGTTGATGAGTGGGAAGGGAGTTTGGTTGTTAGATCTTGCTAGAACACCTCAAAGTATGATAGGTCCAAGTGGATCTATGTGAAAATTGGAAGAATTACGTGCTGATTTGATGGCTTTTTCGAATTATTTACTGTTCATATCTGGTTCTGAAATTTGGCATGCTTAAAGTACACTCTATGAGCTTTAAATCCATGGGTAGAACACTTTATTTGGATATGTGTACGATTTATGGTGATTTTTCAAAGTTAGGGTTTGAAATCTGGAAACAGTGTTGAACTTTTGGGAGATTCTCGAGTTCCGTACAATTCTGGTACTGTTCTGAGTAGAATTGGTTCCTGAAAATATTTTTCCTTTAAATATAACTTAATTATCTTTCAGTGAGACTTGGAATCACTCAATTTGGAGTTTTCTAGATTTAATTATGAATTTTCAAAGTTGAGCAAAAATTCTGGAGATTCTGCGTGAACAGTACCCGCGAACCAAAATTTCCAGATTTGATATTCTTGAATCTAAAGCCATCTAAAGTGGTCCTAATTGATAGGAAATAGATCATAAGGATGTAAAATGATAAGATTTATATTAGAAAAGTTAGAAAGAAAACCCTAAGACTAAGAGAAAGGGGTTGAGGTTCAAGAAAGCTAGTCTTGAACTTTATGTAATCTAATGGTCCTAATGGATTGTGTCATCATTATGGTTATGTTTAGGACCTTTGAAACATCCAAGAGGATGTTTAGTGATGTTGACCAAATGCCCACATGGTTGGAAAGTCAAGGGAGTCAAAGGAAAAGTAAGAGGAAAGCTTGAGGTGCAAGGTAGTGAACTTACCCTTTATGTGCTTGACATGGTATGCTTATGTGTTGGTTTGTATTTGTTGTTTGAATGATGTTGTGACATGATGATTGTTGCTGGAAATGCTGTTTTTAATATGTTCCCATGGCCATGCATTTTTATACCAAGCATAAAGCATGATGGCATGTCACTAGTTAACTTAAATTTATGAAAAACTACATACCATACACTAGCATCCATCTTGTGCATGTATGTGGTAGTGTTTGCTACTGAGATTCCCCCGAATCTCACCCCCTTCCTAACCAACCATTTAGGTCAAATCAATGATGGGCACTAAGGGCATGAGAAGCAAGGAGAAGAAGTGGAGAATTATTAATGCTAATGATTGATGTTATTATTCAATGTATAATTCTCCTATGTTGTAAGTTATGTTATGAATGCCATCAATTCAATGTATGTGCTTAGGATGTTTATGGCATGAATGAAAGTATATGAGCATGAATGGGAAAAAGTAAGCCCATGTTAGGTATGCCAAAGAAATAAAAAGAATTAAAGTAAAGAGATATTAAGGGATAAAACGTAGGTCCTGAAGCAGTTAATTCCAAGCTTCAGTTCGACCTATCATATGAATGAGTTAAGCTACGGAATTTGGTACACTTATAATGCATATCCCAAGCTTTAAAATGAGTGGTAAATCACATCATTTGGATGTGTATACAATGAGATATGAATTTTCAAAGTTAAGGCGCAGAATCTGGAAAGTCTAGATTTTACCAAATGAATAGTAATTTTAATCCAATAAACTGTACGTTTTCAGTGAGGATGAGTTCAGTTGAATATTTTTCCCTTAAAGAGCATTGAAAGAGCTTTCCGTATAATTTTGGAACACCTCCATACGATATTTCTAGAATTAGTTATGATTTTTTAAAGTTGGACCTGTAATCTGAAAACTGGACAGTGAACAGTAATTTTCCGAAAATTAATGTCCAAATTGAAATTTTTAAGCTTAAGACCATCCAAAGTGGTCTGGAATGGTTCTAAATGAATTCTAAGGCATTATATAAGTAAGGTGTGACACTCGAGCAATGTTCTGATGTGAGCTCTGTTAGAAATATAGTAGGCCGTGGTCATTGCTTCAGCCCAGAACACTTGTGAAATCCCTTTTTCATTCAACATTGCTCTTGCTATTTCTGTGAGCACTCTGTTCTTTCTTTCCACAACTCCATTCTGTTAGGGAGTTCTAGGGCTGAGAAATTATGGTCAATCTTATGCTTGTCATAGTAGTTCGTGAATTCGTTATTCTCGAATTCTCCTCCATGATCAGTCTTAATTGACATAATAGAGATACCTTTCTCATTTTGGACCTTTTTGGCAAAAATGATAAATACACTAAATGTCTCATCTTTAGAAGAAAGAAACAAAGTCTAGGTGAATCTCGAATAGTCATCAACTATGACAAGAGTATGTAAGTTTCCACCGAAACTTTTGACTCTAGACAGACCAGCAAAATCCATGTGGAGCATTTGGAGTAGTCTTTCAGTTGAGACTGTCTTTTTTGATTTAAACGAAGACTTTGTTTATTTACCCTTCTAACAAGCATCACAAACAATATCATGTTCAAATTGAATCTTAGGCAAGCTAATTACTAAGTCCCTTTTTGTTAATTTTGAAAGTTGATTCATATTGACATGAGCAAGATGTTTATGCCAAAGCCAACTTTCCTCATTTTCTCTAACAAGACAGTTTTCAAAAAGTTTTGAATCAATTTGAATAGTATAGCAGTTACCGTCCCTTGGAGCTCTCGGTTTTATGTTTAATTCTTCCTTCTTCAGTGGCAAGTCATTTTTGTTTATGACTAAGAATTCCTTTGAATCGAAGATCACCCAGTTGTTTTTATCGGTACTTTGACTCATACTAAGTAGGTTATGACATAAGCCTTCTACATAGTAGACACCTTCAACTTCCATTCCTTTGTCACTTCCTATTTCTCCAATTCCAGCTATTCTCTCGGATTGATTTCCACCAAAGCTTACTTTGCCTCCTTCTTCTAGTCTGAGTGACGAGAACTTCTCAGTGTTTACCCATCATGTGTCTAGAGCATCCACTGTCGATGTACCACTTGTTTGTCCTGGATGCTTTGAGACATACCTGCAACAGAACAATCACGCTTTAGGTACCCATACCTTCTTGGGTCCTCTTTGGTTAGTATGATTTGTCCTAGGTACATAAGTACCTTTAGGCACCCGCTTTAATGTCCTGTAAGTCTCTTTCTTCTTGTGATAACAAGAAGAGAATGTATGACCTTTACGGTTGCAATAAGAACATAATGCAAAGGGATTAGAAGAATGAACAATATTTCTAAAAAATGTAAGATACAACCGATCACCACTTTTCTTCTTTGCTTTTCTCTTATCTTGAGTAGGATCATATCCTATTCTTGTTTTATCCATTGATCACTGTTGGACTCCCTAAATTACTTTGAGCATTTCACTACCCCTAGTGAATTTTTCCAGGGTTTTTGTGAACTCCTCTGCTTTCTTTTTACTTTGCTCATGTTCTATGCATACTAAAAGTGTGGTGTCTGTTTGCTTCGTTTGCTATTCCTCTAGAAGTTTTATCTTTTTCTTGGAGCTTACCAACTCCTTTACAATTCTTACTAATTCTGAATGTAATGCATTGTATTCAGATTGTAATTCATCATAAGAGGGTTCAGAAGTGATTATCTCATCTGTCTCTGAATCTTTGTCTTCTTGAGTCACGAGATAGATGTTAGCTGTTTCTTGATCGTCACTCTCTTCTTCCTCTAAAGAATTGTCTCCTAGATTGATGTCATAATGGCCTTCTTTATTTTGAACTTTTCTTTTTTCTTCTCTTTATCCTTTGTCTTGGACAGTTGAGGACACTCAGCTTTGATGTGTCTTGGCTTTTTGCATTCAACACAGATGATTGGATCCTTGGGCTCGTTTTGAGACGTGGAGGCTTTACGTTTTGATTGAAACCTCCTTTGGGCTTTGTTTCCATAGAATTTCTTGAACTTCTGACTATAAAGCCCATTTCATCATCCTCTAGATCTTCTTCGTCATCATCTTTACTTTTTTTAGTTTTAAGAGCGATGCCTTTATGACTTTTCTCATTCATCTCCTTCTTGTATTTTTGTTTGCTCTCGTACTCTACTAGGCTTTTGAATTGTGCTGCAACAGAGCCAATTGATTCTTCTTTTATTTCCTCAATGGCTATTACTTTCAGCTCCCATTCCTTCGTGAGACTGCTTAAGATTTTCCTCACTTGATCTTCTTGGCTGTACTTCTTACCGAGTGTAGTGAGGTGATTGATGAGATGTGAGAATCTAACTTCCATGTCTCAGATGCTCTCTCCATCCTTCATTATAAACAATTTGAATTCTGTGGTAAGAATGTTGATTCCGCTTTGTTTCACACTAGTTGTTCCTTCGTGGGCAATCTTGAGTGCCTCCCACATTTCCTTTGCATTTTCCAGACTAGAAACTCAAAAATATTCCTTTTGGCTTGGGGCACATGTCAGTATGTTGATAGCTTTATCATTTAACGTCACCAGCCTTTTGTCTTCTTCATCAAACTCCCTGGGACTCTTACGAACTTGTTGACTGTTTACGATTTTCATTGGAATATAGTTGCCATGCTCAATCACGTCCCATAATCCATATTTAGCAGCCTTGATGAAGATCTTCACCCTCATCTTCCAGAAGGTGTAGTTCTCTTTGTTGAAGCCAAGTGGCTTTGATATTGAACATCCTTCAGGTAGCACACTATCTCCGAAACCTGTCATAGAATCTCTCTTCAGACTGTTAAATCTTTACTAAAGAGACCTACTTTGATATCAAATGTTAGTGGCAGCTTCACCCAAGAGGGGGTGAATTGGGTGAGTTATAAAAATTTTAACATATTGAAAACAATGAAGTAAATAAAATAGAGAAAGCTGAGTTAGAAGGATTTCACCATAAAGGGAAGATGTAGAATTTATACTAGTTCGGGCTTAACGACTTGACCTATGTCTAGTCCTCATAACACCTTTGAGATTTCCACTATGATCCCAAGAATAAACGGGCTCTTGGTACCTCAATAGAGTAATTGATTTTCTCAATCACTCCCTTTTACTACCCGTAAGGTTACAATCCTTATTAAGAGTCCACACTCTTGAGTTGCTCTTCAAAAAGTGAGTAAAGTAGATGTATCAAACTCTCTCACAGAGTAAATGAGTAATAAATACTGATGCTTAGTGAAAACAGAGCATTGAATGTAACAATAAATATTTCAATAGAAGGTAGCTCACGTATTCAACACTTCATTCAACACCCTTCGCGCCTTTTATAATTGGGGAGATTTGATCAACTGTTAGACTAAAGAGCTTCTAGCCGTTGTAAGTTCAGTTGCGTGTGTTCAACAGTTGTAATAGTAGTTCACCATTAATGTTTCTGACACAGTAGGTTGAAGGCCACTAAATAACCGTTGAGCTTCATAATCTATAACAACCTCAAAAACAAGTAACTCTTCTTTCAAAAAGAAATTTGTAAAGCTAACATAACAAATGATAATTATTGATACTCATATAACATTTAGAAGTACAAAGAATCATTTATTAGATACTTTAAATATAACTTTTACATTCTTGATCGATGAACAATTGATTGATCAAGTTATCAATTAAACAGAGAGAAAAAGCTTGAAACAATCATGTATATTTATCAATTAAATTGTGGATCAACAGATGATCAAGCATGTGATCGATAACTAGTGAGATATGATTGCAATGACCTATGAAAAGGATTTTGTAAGAATAAAGTTTTAAGATCATGTATGCCTCTGAATCCTTTCAAAGAGAATTATGTGTAAAAGAAAGGCTGAAAAGGCTTAAAGATAAAAATATGAGAGATTTTGAAATCATTGTGAAAAGCTTGTTATCAAATGAACTTGTATAATGATCAATCATGTTATTGATATGAGCGTAACAGTTTTTCAAAGACCATTTATCAAATACCTTATCGATAAATGAATGATAGGAAAACTAATCGATAAAAGGTCAAGAAAAGTTTTTACATCAAAATCATAGAGTGTATAATGGTCAAGTAGTTGATCGATTAAAGATTGATCGATCAGGTGATCGATAAAATAGCATTGGAAAAACTTAGTTCAAAAGGCTAGGAAAGAGTTTGATTGATCATGTTATGTTAAAACAGAAGTTTCAGAAGATTGGATGATGGACCATTTTATTGACAAATCAATGATCGATCAGGTGATCCAAAAGAGACTTAATACAGTTTATGTAGTGAGATAGTGATGATCGATCAATTGATCGATAAAGCATTGATCGATCAATTGATCGATAAAGCATTGATCGATCAAGTGATCGATTAAAGAACCCGACAACACACTTGGACAAAATATCAATAATCCATTAAGTTATAATGCAATGATAGAACAAGTTATCAATAAATCTCTAATAAAAAAAGTGATCAATAAATGGTGAATAGAACAGAATACAACATGAGTAGGAAACTTTACCATTTATCTGTCTTCTCATCAATAACTCATTTATTGATCAAATGATCAATAAATACTTATCACAATTGTGTCCCTTTATCTGTCAGTTGTTTGATCATTACATTATTGATCAATTAATCGAGAATTCTCTACTTACTTATATACTAAACAGTGTTAACTTTGATCGATAAATTGATCAATCAACACATAAAAACATATTTATCTAGCAAGTTATCGATAACCTTTGCGGCTAAGTTACTTTTATATGAAGATATTTTATCTGTTAGGTGATCAATTAACCTTTGATCAATTAGGTGATCGATCAACTCTAAGCCAGAAATTACTTAATTTGTTATCATCAAAACCTTAAATTTAACAATAGTTTTAGTTTGAAAAAAGAGAACTTTAGAAAATGAATAAGTTGTATCAAGATGAATTGGATTACACTAGAAAGATATTTTTCTTATATGAAGGACTTTGAGAGCTTTTAAAAAGAGTTTCAGATCACCTTTATACAAGTTTTCCAAATGTAGTTATAATTTTTTTAAAAGTTTGACAAAAAATAGGAATTCTAAATAATAGTAGCTTGAGTCAGAATGTAAATTTTATTCATAAGCTTAACTAATGATTTGGTTGAACCCCATAGCTTCTCGATGCATAATAAAATTGACAAGCTCGTCCCTTTCCTCCTCCTTCTCTTTCATCTCCTCTATATTACTTTGCTCTTCCATTTTATTTTTCTTTCTTTCTTATTATCATCAGTGAAGAGGGGCAAACCCGGGGGTGGTTTAATAAAGTAGAGGATAGTAATATGGGAGAATCTCATAAAAAAAGGTTTAAAATTACTAAATCTTAAATAAGAAATCATAACAAAAATGTGTTATTATTTGTAGGTTCAATGTTATCAAAACGTGTTAAAATGTTGTTTCCCAACCTAATTTAGGATTTGATAATTTCAAATTTCTTTTTGTGAGGTTCTCTCATATTATTTAATTTCATTGGGCGCGCGCACAACTAATCTTAGGAGCTTATCTTTGTTGTATGGGCCAAAATATCTTTAAAACTAAAACTCATCGTTCGGTCTTTCACGGCATGTCTTGGGCTCCAAATTTTGGATCTAAATGTGGCCCAATTCCATTTTTGGACTTGGGATATTGAATTTACTATTTCACCCCTTCTTTTTTTTCTGTGTTTAATTAACAAGTAAATCCAATAAATTAATTCCTAATAACTTAATTCTTGTCCTTAATTAACTTCTTTACTTTTTCAAATTTCTCTAAAATCTTTGGACCAAAAATTTACCTCTAACACTTTTTTTTTCTAGTCATAAGTATTCTCTTATTGGAAACAATCATGTTCAAAATATTGTTGGACACTAAATATAGGCACTTTTTCCAACAAGGATTTAAACATTAATACGCCATATTATGAGGGACTACTTCTAATTATTTTTCTTAATTGTTTTTGGAAAAATAAGCCCTTAATTCTCAAAATTTGCTTTAAAATTATTTAGGCCACTTTTGGGAATTAAACCTCTTCAAAAATTTTCTAGAATCCCCCAAATAACATATCATAATATTTCCTCAATCACTCTAAGGCACTAAATAATTTTAATACTTATTTTTATTTTTATTTTTTTTAAAATTTTATCCCATAATAGGCTCTCTTTTTTTGGCCAATAATTCATTTTTTGAACACTTAGACTTTAAATAACGTCTCTGAGACTCAAATATGCCTTGAAAATCTCTTATACTTTTTGAGACTTCTCTCTAATTAGTGGCCATTTTTCCATAATTATACCTTTGCTACATCTTTAGGAACTAAGCATTTTCTAGAAACATGATTATTTTTGTCAGGAAAACATGATTTTTTTCTCATCAAGTTTTTATATTAAAATCGCAACTTTTTAATTCCTACTTTGAAATGGGTAAAATGCATTCAAAAATTGTTATCACTGTTCGAAGTTTGGGAATTGAGACAAAGTCACTCTTTGAAGTCATTCACAACATTTGCACTAGAATATTTGCGGTAGTTTTGACAACACTTCATGGGACATAAATAATTTTTCGTAGCAATATCATTCACAAATTTTGTACAGATTTTATGTCACATCCTGAGAAATCTCACATGGACATAGGAAGTTAAAAATTAGAATGAGAGTCAATGTAGAAACTAGACGGAAAGATGAAATAACTTTTGATATGAAATCCCGATGGGGTTCGAGCTAGCATTCTTATAATTATTGATCTAGAAAGGACAAAACAAAAAATTCTGAGAAAATTCTAAAAAAATTTCAAAAAATGAGAAAAATACAAATTAGAAGTTTTGGAGACTTGGTTGAAGCATGAAAGGTGAAATTATTGTGAAAATAAATTATTATAGAATTTCTTGTAAACGAAGGTTTTTCAAAAAAAAATATTAGAAAATCATAAGAAAATAATTATTTTAATTAGTTAGAGGCCTCAATAATTATAGGAAAAACATGGATGAATCATCTAAATATTTTTTTTGAATTTATAAAATTGGTTTCAAGCCTTGGAAGCTCCAGAATTAATTTTAGAAAATTTATTTTCCTATAATGACAAAATGTTACTAGTGAATAGTAACAGATAAAGTTTCAAAATAGTTTGGGATTGTGATTTGGTTCGTGAGTCATCTTTTTGAGCCAACCTAGAACATTTGTGGGACTCATATTGAGTCCAATTAAGGCCTAATTTCATACAGCTTCTGGACCCTACCATTTTAATTAAAATAAATTCTAAAATTAAGGGATAATTGTTAGAAAACTCTAGAAAATAGCCACTTGGATGGATATGAACCTTTCTTGCTGTTGATAGCTGCCAAGTACCCCCATTTTGTGTCATTCGGTCTTCGATCATGGGGGGAAGGGTAGATTGGTTTGTCTATAAATAGTTCTCCCTAAAATACAAGAAAAATGTTAGAAAATTAGAAAGAGAGGGGAAAGGTGCTGCCACTTTTATTCCAGACCAAGGAGACCAAATTTGAGAGGGAATTTGAGCAAAGAATCATTTAGTTTTTATTAAGGAAGCATCAAGCTATGTTCAAGCCTTCCTATCCCTAAGTTTCAAGCTAGTTTAGTTAGGGTTTTGGCTTGAAAAATCAGGTGGTGATGGTGTCCAATTTTTGGTCTGATCATGTAATGTTTAGGAAAGGATAAAAACCTTAAATATCAAGTGGAATAAGTATGGTTAAGTGGTGTATGGATTGTTTTTTTGAAGAAAACCAAGTTAGGGTTTTCTATGCTTCATTTCCGCCAAGCACTATTCATGGGGCAGGAGCTTGATTCACCTTGATTTGATGATTCCAATAGGTTTAAAATGTGTTATTGTGTAGGGATGTGCTAAAGGGAAGTACATAAAATCATTAGAATCAAAAATAGAATTTTTGGAAGTTATATACCCCTATTCGACCAAATCAGTTTCATAGGAAATGAGTTTGATTTTTGAAAAACTGATCAGATATTTGAATTCCTCATGAAAAATTGTTAAGGATTGAGCCATGAGATCATTGATTTTAAAGGAGAAACAATTTTGTTAAAAATCAAAGGAAAAGGGAGAAAATGTTAAGTTAAAGTGTTGTGTCTAAATTGTTTGGTTGTTAATGTAGCTTGTATTTATGCTTGAGTTAATAGGTTTTGGGAGGAGGATAAAAGGGGGGGATAATTACTTCAAGAAGGCCAAACCTATTAAGTTTGAAAGGTAGCATTGAATTATAATTTGATTGTTTATCTTGCTTGATGTTTTGATTATGTTGTTTTTTTGAATTGAGGAACTTTTGTTGTGGTTATTGTTGATTGGATTAATTTGGTTTGTGTTTTGGCCAAATACATGGAATTATGTCAATGTGGAAGTGTTGATGTTCCTCTCCTAGCATGATGTTAAGTATGATTTTATGTGGCTTCAGGATGTCTTAAAGTTTTATAACATGTCACATTTTATCTTGCTTGATTACATGATAATTATAATTCAATTGCTACTAAGATGTCTATGAAACCTCATTCCTCCTATGTCAAATTATGTCTCAAATAGATAGTAGCTCATCCATGGATCAAGGTAAGGAATTGGTGTTGGGATAAAAGAGCTTTGCAAATGTTATAATATCTTAGAATGATATGTAACATTTTGCTAAACTATATAGTGACATTGTAATGGATTATGTATGATATTATGTTATGTCCATATTTGTATAATGTGCTTTGTTGCTAGAACTATGGATCATGGATTGCTAATGTGAGGTAATACAAGGAAAAAGGAATTAAAATTCAAGAAAAATGAGATTAGGGGATAA
Organism: Neltuma alba; assembly: GCF_004799145.2. Classification (NCBI taxonomy): domain Eukaryota; kingdom Viridiplantae; phylum Streptophyta; class Magnoliopsida; order Fabales; family Fabaceae; genus Neltuma; species Neltuma alba. The sequence continues at coordinate 496,958 of NW_021635315.1, read as the reverse complement.
AATCTCCCTAAACAGTTCCAATCTTATGTCACATAAAACAATGAGCAAATAGACTAATTTTGATCTGAAACCTGGCAATCTTGTAGAGCTCATTTTTAGCTTAAAAAAAAGTAGTAAACCATCGAATTTGGAGTTTTGTGCTAAGAGTTATGACCTTCCAAAATTAGGCTAAAATACTAAAAATTTGAAAATTGACATATGAACAGTGCACTTTGTCGATTTTTTTGGTGTTGCCTTGGATAGAACTAAGGCTTATGGGTATTTTTCCTTTAAAGAAATCTTAGCAAGCTTCATGTGGAAAATTATAATCACCTTATTTTGATTTTTCTAGAGTTAGTTATGAATTTTCAAAATTAATCTGAATTTGGATAAACAGTGTACGGATAGACTTGAATACAAAGTTTTGAAATTAAAATTTTTCACTAGAAAATATATCATGATGGTTCCAAATTGACGTATAACATGATAATAAAGGAGGTGTGACATTTTAACTACAATTCATCAAATATTAACAATTTTTAATTAGCAAGTCATTTACAACTCTTATATAGGTATTAACTATAATTTATTACATAGTAACGACCACTTCCCAAAAACACTCATCCCCCCGGCAGTCAAAATATTCCTCTGGCTCAAGGTTGCTGTGGTGCCCACAGTGGCAAGTAGCCAACGAGTTCTTCAGCAACGGGTCTTAACTTTTATTTATTATAAGTGGAGGTATTTTTGTCTTTTTATTATAATTTTAAAATTCCTTTATGTGATTGGTTTCCCTCCTAGGAATTAGTAAAATTCATATATTCATTCTGAGATTTAGCAATTTTGAGATTCTCTATGTATTATTTTTTTCAAAATAAACTTGTTTGGTTGTTAATTTTTAATTAAATGTTTTCTAGAAAATAGAAAAATGGTTTTAAGACCAAAAGAAGAGCCCAATAACTTTTACATGTTATCTTTTTCTGTTATATTTTATTATTTTTCCTAATTCTTCTATTCACTCATGGCCGCATTCCTTCCTTTGTCTCTAGCACTCATCTACATTGCTTCTCAACCCTCCTATCTGTTGTCGTTGCACTTCTTACTTTATCTCCCTCATTCTATTAGTTCTCCAAGTTGAATTTAAAAAAATTATTCTAAACATGTTTTTTTCTTTTCAAATGCAATTATTCAAACATATTTTTTGTTTTTATCTTTCCAAAACTTGTTTTAAAAATGATTTTATAAAACTATTTAAAAACATAGAAACAAAAAACAAAAACAAAAAAAATGCCCTAATCATCCTTGGAGAACCGTGGTTGACATTGAGGTGGAGATTCATTATATTCCGATAGAATAGTTTAGTTTTGCACTTCTGATTTCTTGGCTAAGGAAGAAGATCATGGAGCTAGACCAAAAACCATTCTTATTCCTAAAGCGTAAAGCCTCAGTGGACGTGTGAATTTTCTTCACTAGCTATAACCTTGTTGCTTCTATTTTTGTACACTTATTTCAAGCCCCGTTTAGGTTGCCTTGTCTTCGCAAAAAATAATATGATATCAATCAGATTTATCCTAATTATTAATTTTTATTTTATACCTTATTGTTAATCAAATATCACATCATTAATTAATAGTTGACAAAGAATATATTCATTCAATAGCAATTAATATTGATTGAAATATTTTATAGATTGACTGCTTAAATTCAAGTTATGTATTGCATTGTCGATTTGAACTTGAATGTCAACTTTCAATTTTTCATTCAAAGTTAATTGCTTTGTGTTAAAAAGAGTTTTTTTTTTAAAATAAAATCAAACTACGTATTAATGGACAAAAGTGAAGGATGCAAACTCAGAGAGCATGTCCCTTATATCTAGCAAGAGGTATGAAAGAGTCCAGGGGACGACACTCTCACTTAGTAAAATTCGAATATGCAAAAATTTAGTTAAATTACAAATCAAAGAAATGACATAAGGCGCAGGAAAACATTCTAAATAAATAAGCAAGTAAGTGCAAATCGTAGAGCCAACATTACCATTTATTGTGCAAGATGAATGCAAGTGTATGACATGCTTACTTGATCTAGCTCATGCTCACTTATAATATTTTCTCATGCTCAATGTTTCACATTAACATACATGACCATGGAAAATATCAAAGAAATAGAGCATCTTACTAGCATTTGCAACTCATATGATTTTAAACAACATAATGTACATCAACACACAAACATGCAAATCAAGCACACAAGAAAGATAAGTTCAATATCTTTTATCTTTAAACTTTCTCTCGCTTTCTTTTTCTTCCAACTATTAAGGTTGCTTGCTTAACATTTTTCATTCCCTTTCCTTCATGTCTTATGGCCCTAAATATATCAACACATCATTGTCATTCATTCATTAAAGCCATGGTAATCAATAATATCAACACTTTGTTTTCTTTGAGCTATATTAACTTCTAGTTTTTGAACTCAATTTCTAACCTTCATAAAATTAATTCTATATGCTATTCCCACACAATTTTTCATGTAAAATCTATTTCAAAGCTCAAAATTATCAAAATCAAACCCCTCCCTACTTAAACTGATCTGGCTAAATATAGGGTCTTAGAGCCCAAAATTCTAGTTTTCAATTCCAACGCTTTCAAACTTGTTTCCTTACTTGTAGCCTACACAATTTTTCATTTTAAACACATTGAAAGTATCAAAATCATCAAATTCCAATCCTAGCCCCCAAGGACTAGCTCTGGCCAAAATATTCCTTAAGTTACATAGTCATGAAATTCAACCAATTTCAATATAAAACCACTTGATTTTTGTTCCTTTCATGCTTTTAAACATTACTCTCACATCAATTTAATCTTCCCCTATACTTAGGAACTTTGTGTAGCATACCCTCCAAGGGTTTCAAGTTCCCAAAAACCATTAAAATCCATAACCAAGCTCAACAACAATAAGGATAGTGAAAACTATATCAAAAACCATGAACATACCTTGTTTTAGAGGTTAATCTTGCATGGGATCACTTGGTCTTTCTCTTTCCTTCCTTTTCTCTCTAAAATTCATTTTACAAGAGTTTTCTCATGGTTTTCATAGGGTTAGACGAAAATAAGGGGAGAGGAGAAGACGGGTATTTATAGAAAATAAGATTGAATCTTGGCCCTTGATCTTATAAATAGGTGGCGTAATTTTAACCATCTATTTGGCCTCTTTGTTTTGTAGTGACAAGTGTCCTCATGACATCATGCTCACCTCATCTTGCTTACATCATGAAGCCACATGTCTCTAATCCAACTGGACATGCGTCTTGCATTTGACCATACACATGTTGTTCATCCAACCATATAATTGTCTCTTGCATGTATTTTATCATTTTGGCATTAAAATAGGGAGGAAATTAGTAAGAAATTCGTGTAAAACGTAGCCCTTAGATATTCCTCCACCTATCTTGCTATTTTGCACTGTATCGGGTATGTTTTGAGGTCTTGACTTACCCAGCACCATTAGGACATGTTCTGGTACCTTTTTCTCATCTCAAATAGATCCACATGGCATTATATAACATGTCTAAAGAGAAAGTGATGCTCCTCCCTTGTTCTTCTATTAAAACAATTAAAAATAATTATTTCAAAGTAAACTTGATCGAATTCTTTCTACTGATCCACGATTTTGAGCATCTGTCTTTGTGTACCAATATATTTATTCATCATGGGTAATTTCTCTAATTTTTATTAAGTCAAAAGTCAACCTCTAAATAATTTATTTTGACTTTTCTCGGATATTATATAAATAGGCTATAAATTCTATTAAAGCCAACCTCTTTATTTTCTGAGGATAAAACTATTTTTAAAAGTTGTGATAATTCCTCAAGTATTTTTTTTCCATTTTTTCCCAATTATCTAAGGCCTCCCTATATTTTAAATAATTTTATTTTCACTAATATTCAAAATTAGCCGAAACCTTAAGAATTCTAATTCCTTTCAAGGTATTTTTGTCATTTTTAGCCCCATACCGACCTCTGGACCTCATTCCTATTTTTCTAACAAAATTTTAAAAATATTCAAGCTTACTTTCCATCATTGCCCATTTTCGGCCTGAGATTTTTCAAATTTGTGTTTTAGGCTCCTGCTCGAGTTTAGCCTCAAGAATCCTTTTTCTGAGATTTCTAGCACAACTTTTAGCCCTTAATTACCTCAACTCTGTATAGTGGACTCTTGAACTCCACATATAGGTCTTAACATTCCATTTCCCATTTCTTGAGATTTTTTGGAGTTTTTAGGCATACTTTCCATTTTTGCCCCCGCTAACCCAAAACTTTATAAAATTATAAATTTGCCTCTGGTTTGACTTAATCCGAGAAAGAAAAAGGAGTCGCTACCAAAATTTTAAAAGGTTAATTTTAGAAACCTAAAAAACTATGGTCTATAAAAACTAGATTGGGTTCGGGAGTTAATTATGTATGGGGAAGATATTAGGTACCCCACAACACCCATTCAAGAGAACGGTTATCCTAAGTTAACTACTTAAAATTAATATGATCCTTTTATTATGTTTTAATTACCCTAAAAAAATAAAGATAGAAACAAAGAAAACTTTTTATTTGCAAAAAAAAAAATTGTTTACAATGGTAGACTTGACCTAGGATAAAAACCTAGGGCCTATGTACCCTTTAGAGGGATCAAAGCCCACGTAATTTGGGGTAAAAATGCATTTCACTTGGTTAGTATTTTTTTTAAAAATATTTATTCAATTAAAAAGGATGTTTTTTGTGGGTTGATATTTTTTAATATAGTAAAACAATTTTTGTATTTTTATTTAGAAATAATTTTTTGAAAGAAATTTTAGGTTACCCTCCCTACAGAGGTTCCCATAACCTCACATGAAAGAATAATCGTTCGAGCTATGGAGGTTCTAAAAGCCTCACATGACTCTTAAAAACATTTAAGATTGTGTACACACACACACATATCTAAAAAAGACTTCTTATTTTATTATTCATTTATAAACATTAGGCAAAAATTGTTTTCTCCCTTTTTATCTCAAACAGAAAACTTACGTAACCATATTGGTAGTCCTATGAAAACTCCCATAGTCTCACACAGTTTACCGATGAATCTAGATATTTGCGGAGGTTCTAAAAACCTTACACGGTACAAATTTTTAAAAAGGAAAAGCTTTAAAAAATAAAAAGAAAGAACACCAAAAAATAATTCATCATGAAATTTTAAACATAGTAGACAAGAACCAAAATTCATATTTGATGCTCCACTTATTAATTGGCTGAAAAAAGAAGAGAAGACATTATATAATAAGCCAATAATTAAAAAACTATTTACACATATTAGCAAAATGACATGGACAAAAATAAAATAAATAAAACAAAATAAAAATTAAAAAGGAAGAAAGTAAGTATTAAAGTGAGTACAAATGGGGATAATAAATGAGGGCATATTTCAAACAAATGAAAGAGATGGGGAGTAGTTAGAATTAACTCAAATCATATTTGATTCAACCTTCTAGTCATCAATATTTAAGCTCACAAATGTGATAATAACCACAAGAGTATAAGTTTTCTTTGGGTAGAAGAAAGAAGAAAATGAATAATAGACTTTTCTCTAGTTAGGCCTCCTCTCCCTTTCCTCAACCCAAATCATTGTCATAAAATAAAATGATAAAAGAGCTCTCTAGCTTGCCTCTTTTTTCACAAAAAAAATTTCGAGTATCTTTTTATAGGTCCATCTAGGGTTTTCTAATTTTTCTTTGATTTTTTTAATTTCTCTCAATTAAAACTCATAATATAACTTTTATTTAAGCACCAAATCGTCATCAATTTTTGATTTTTGATTTTTATTTTTATTTTTTAAAATTTTCACAATTATGACCCCAAAATACATTTCTAAATTGAGGAGTCAATCATTCTAAATGAGGAATTTTTATTTTTATTTTTGAATTTTCTTATTTTCTTCTTTTTAAAGACTCTACCCCGTATTTCCTAATTTGGAGGTCAATTAGCTTTTAATTCTTATATTTTATTTTATTGAAATTTATTGTAAGAGGGATATTCCTATTTAATTTTTTTATTTGCCACATGGTTGATTTCTCAAGCTTAATTTTCAAGAAAAAATCAAGGAGGATATTAATATTTTATTATTCATTTTTTATTTGTTTCATTTACATTTAATATTTCTTATAAGGCCCTGACAAAATTGGGTGCTCACAACAGGTAACTTAGAACTTACAATTTAATGCCATCTTGCTCGGTTGTTACTTTGTATAATTTTTTGATTATATGTCATGTTATGGTTGAACTTGATTGATGATAATGTGCTTGATTTGTTGCATTATATGCCTTGATAAAATGCATTAGTGTATTGATTTTTAGAATGGTTTTATACCCCTCTTTCATGGCATGGAAGTTAATTGATACTTTGAAATTATGGGTAACATGCATTGCTTGATTAACATTATAATTGTAATTCTTTGCTATTGAGATTTCTATAAAATCTCACTCTTTTCTATGTCCAAAACAACACCAGTAACGGCTACAAGTGGTCGTGGAAAAGGTAAAGAGGTGATCACTTCTTAAGGAATATTTTGATGGCACTTTGATGAACTTTATATGATAATGTTGTAATAGTTATGAGATGATGTATGGTTGTCTATTTGAGACTTGTAACCTATGAGAATATACTTGACGCATGCTATGAATTATGGCTCAAATGTGCTTGAGGTTTTAAAATTGAGTTATGGTAGGTTGAACACTAAAGGGACAAAAGATGACTCAAAATGAGCCATAAGTTTATCCACCTAATATTTTGAGCAAATGAAAGAATCCATTCATGAAATTTGGCAAATCAATAGATCATATTTTGAGCTTGAAAATAAGTAGTAATTCATAAAAATTAGATTTTTGTGCAAAAAGTTCTGTCTTTCTAAAGTTAAGCATAAATTCTTAAAAATTAAAAGATTGACCAAATGAATAATACAAGTTAACGATGGAATTAAGCACGTCACATCCTGCAAAAAAAAACCCTGGCAATGGATATGAAAAATTGAGTCAAGGGCCAATATGAAAGGGAGAATGGCTAACAAAGCCAAGCATGACATAAAATCCAGATAGGATATGGACTGATATTTTTAGAATTATCAGTTCAGGAAGAGCAAAATGGAAAATTTTTTAAAAATTTCCAAAAAATTCCAAAAAATGATAAAAGAGAAATTAGAATTTTTGAAACCTCAATGGAGGCCTTGAAGGTGAAAATCGTATGAAAACAGGTATTTATAAAATTTCTTGAAAACGGAGATTTTTCTTAAAAAAGAGTAGAAATTAAGTAAAAATAATTATTATAATTATTTAGAGGCCTCAATAATTCTAAAGAAATATGAAATAATTATCTAAATATTTTTGAGAATTTATAAAATTGATTTCATGCCCTGGAATTATGAGAATTAATTTCAAGGAATTTATTTTCAAAAGTCTTACTAATAAAGCCCTATTCATAAGAAATTCAAAATAAATAGTTAGAGGTGGAAAAAAATTCTAAAATTTTCCATAATACTTTATTATATTAAGATAGGATTTTTTTTTGGAGAAAAATGTGATTTTGGTGGCCTAGAAAAATTATATAAAGTTACAAGTGAATAGTAACCGATAAACCTCAATATTATTTGGAATTGATATCTAAATTGGGAGCCTCATTTTTGGGCCATTCCAGATCAAAAGTGGGTCCCAAATTGGGCCAATAAATCCCAAAAATTTGTGTAAAACCTAGCTCAGACATTTAAATGGAATTAAGCCTAATTTTCACATAAAAATCAATGGAATATTCTTGAAATTTTACACATGGCATAATCTGAATTTATAGAGCATTTGATGGCAGCCAAGTGGCCTCTTAGGTGGCCAAATATCACACCTAAATGGAGAGGGGAAGGTCAGATTTTTTTGCTCTATGAATAACCCCTCCCCGAAAATACTCAAAATTTGGTTAAATTGGAAAACCTTGGGGAGGTGCTGCCAAACTAATTTCTTGAACCTGAAAGTGAGTTATAGTAAGTGTATTTGAAGCAGAAATTATCAAGTTTTGGTCAAGGATTCATTAAGGTATGTTTATGCTTTATTACGCTTAAGATTCAAGCTTGTTTTGTTTGGAAAATTGAACTATAATCCAAAGTGAAAGTGCTGTCCATTTTGAGTTAGAATGAGTATGAATTAGGGAAGGATTAATTTTTGGAAGAAAACCAAGTTAGGAATTTCATATATAAAATTAGGCCAAGGTGTGTTTATGGGGTAGAGTTCGTTTTACTATAATTTGATGATCTCAATGAGTTTAAAAGGTATTTTTGTGTAGGAAAATACCAAGAAAAAGTGTTTTAAATCATTGGAATTAAAAATAAAATTTTTGAAAAATATACTACTATTCGACCAAACTTAAATGAGAGGGAAGGAGTGTGATTTTGATAAATCTGAATTGATATTTGAATCCTACATAAAAAAATTATGTAAAAATAAGCTAAGAGATGGATGGAACTAAAAGAGGGATGATTATGTTAAAAATCAAAGAAAAGGGAGATTTAATAAGGTTTAAGGCTAAGTGTTTATGTTCAAGCTTGAATGGTCATTAATGTAGCTTGTAATTATACTTGAATTGATAGGTTTTATAAAGAAGAATCAAAGAGAATCTTAAACTCTTGAGGAGGCAGAATTACTTCAAGTATAAGAGATAGCATTAAACTTATAACTTGATTTTTTTTTTTTTTGCTTGCTTAACATGTTTATGTTGCTTATTTTGTGATGATTGAATTATGTTATGATAATGGTTAATTTTATGATACTTGATATGTTTTGGTCAAATACATAATGGTATCCCAACATGATCATGAGTTTGTTTTATTTCATGGCATAATGCATGACATGTGGTTTGAGGATGTATTGGAGTATTGTAAAATAATACATTATGTAAAACTTGATTAACATGATGCGTATGATTCATTGTTACTGAGATTTCTATAAAATGTCATTCCTTTATATTCAAATATTCACTAACTAGGGATTGGATCAAGTAAAGAGAAAGGAAAAGGATTCATTTTGGAGGATGATTGAACTTAATGTTATTGGAGTTATGTTATGTAATTATTACATATTGTTATGTATTGTTATGTATATTTGTGAACTATATTGGAATATTGTATCAATGATTAAAGATACTTTACATATGAGCAATTGATTAAGAATTAAATATGTGTTTTGTGATTGGCAAGGTTATGTGAAAGAAAAAAGAAGAGAAAAAAAGCAAGAATTGCAAAAAAAAAAAAAGGATAAAAGTTGACTTTTTAAGGGTCAAGTTTGATCAACAAAATTTTGTACAATTGGTTGAGTCTTAATTTGGAATTTTGCAACCTTATAGATTATGTTTTTATCTTTAAAATAAGTGGCGTTTTATTAAATTTGGAGTTTTCGACAGAAAGTTATACCCCTCTAAAGTTGGGCATAAATCCTAGAAAATTGAAAAATGATCAAATGAGTAGTACCACTTTGAACAAAATCTAGGATTAATGCATGAGTTCTCGATGCCAACAAGTTTTTTACCTTTAAAGAGCATGTCTGCTTTTTATACAACTTGGAACCATCTTATTTTGATTTTTTAAGAATTCATTGTGAATTTTTGAAGTTTGGCTTATGTAAGGGTTATAATAAATAGTAACCAGAATTTAAGAAATTTTAAAGTTCAACTTTTTCTAATTTAAGACCATAACAAATGATCCAAAATGGTTCCAATTGAGATAATATGTGATATAAAAGTAAGGTATGATAGCACACATGAGCTAAGATCACATTTTAGAAGTATTTTTTCTTTAAGTATCTTATTGAAAGTTTCAAGTAAGACTTGAAAATATATCATTTCAATTTTTTTAGAATTAGTTATGATTTTTTAAAATTGAGTCAAATTTAGAGCTATAATGAATAGTAACCTGAGAAAGGAAATTTAAAAATTCAAATTTTTTTAAACTTAAGGAGCAAATACATGGTTCCAACTATTTCTGCTTAACATAAAATTGGGTGATAAATTAAGATTTTATATTGAACATTTCTTGTATATTGGCACTTATTGGTAGGGCAAGATTGCTAAGGATAGAGAACAGAAGCTTGTGCTTTGGATAGTGCCATAGAAATTACCTGTTGAGGAGAATATCTTTTCCCTACATGGCAAATCTAATTGTGTACAAGCCATAATATATCTAAAACAAGAAAAGGCAATCTAAAGTGGGAAGAAGCTACCTCCAAGTTATAAGTCATCCAAAACCATAGCCATTGAGATAAATCAGAGTTACCTAGGAAATCAGCTTAAAAACCCAAAGCATTACCAAACTAACAAGCTCTAGAAAGGGGCAGTGAAGAAAAAGATGTTCAAGAGATTCATTTGCATTAGAGCAGAAATAACAAACCTCCAAATTGGTGAGATGGCAATTTCTTGAGGAAGGCAGTGGTTGGTAGAATCCGGTGACAATCTTCCAAAGCAAAAGTTTGATTCTTGGCATAATAGCCAATTTCCAAATTGTGGAGCATAACATATCCAAAGAAAATTAGAGCATGGAGTTGTTAACAATAGATGAATTTGCTAGTAGCATACGGTGACCACGTCAAACAACATAAGCAGCCAAAGTGTTTCCATTCCATCTCAAACAACTTACAGGCTGTGAAGTGACCAAATACTTAGTTCATTCATACATGATATTTAGAGGGTATAGATTTCTCATAAAGGCAAATTCATTAACATCAGGGGGAGAGTATAAGGTCAAAAACCTTCAAAGAATGATATCAAGGACTTAACTATTTCAAAGGCTACTAGAGCCTGTTACTAAGGGAACTAGAAGTACCGTCACCAATTTGCCAGGATAGGTGCTCTAAAATAATATCACTCACTCTGATAACTTGTTTCTATATAGCAAAACTATTGTATTTAATATGGAATTGAAAACTATAGTAAACATTTGGATACTTAGAGGACATGAGTCATCCAACCAAAGTGTCTTTTCCATCAATAACCATAGATGTTTTGCCAATAGAGTAATATTGAAAAGGTCAACCCTATGAAAGTGAAGACCTACTTTCTCAAAAGGCAGATAAAGAGTAAACTAGCTTAAAGAAAAGAGTAAACCAGCTTAAAGAGTAGAGGAAAGATTTATCCTGAGGGTATACCCAAAAAAACATTTGCCATTCGCATTTCAATTATATTGCAAATTTGCTTCGGTAATTTCAAGCATGAAAGTGGATAAACTAGGAGTAAAGAAAGAGAATTCTTAATTAGCATCATACAACCTACTTGAGAGAGCAACTTACTTTTCCAGGTAAAAGGAACATCTATCTATTCAATCCATAACTTCCTCAATTCTTCGCTGTTCTCTTTGCTATTCATCAATGTAGATCCCTAGATATTTACCTAGCTGGGAATGAAATTTAACCCCTAAAGGCTTAGCCAAGGCGTTTTTTTTTTTAAAGGAAATGAGGCACTGATGATTTGCATACTAGTATTGAATTTTGGTAATTGATTTGCTAACTCGAGATGAAACTATATCTTTTTAGTAACTTGTTCACGATACTACAATCATCTGTCGTGGCTTAATAGAACAGAAGAATATTACCCGTATACATTGAATGAATGAGAGGGTCACTACTGTTAGAAATTTTGATTCCTTTCCACCATCCAAAGGTTGATTGATCATGCAAGAAAGAATGTTAGAAACTAACATAAATAAGTTAAGTAAAAGTAGGTTAGCTTGATGCAAGCTTTGTCGAGATTGAAAACCGGGTCCAAGTGATCCATTAATAATAGCTTGATAAGATACTGAAGTGATACATTGAATAACCAAATGTATCCACCAAGTAGGAAAACCCATTTTTTCTAAAACACATTGGAGGAACTGTCGGGAAACTTTGTCATAAGCTTTCACTATGTCCAACTTAAAAGCACACCAACCTTGCTTATTCATATGGTTGTTGAGAATTTAGCCATGCATTCAGATGCTAAGAGAATATTATTTGATATTAGACATCCTGGTAAAAATGCATTCTAATTAGGTGTTATAAGATCATGCAGAATGACTTTTCAGTCTAGTGCATAACACCTTAGAGATTATTTTGTAGATGACATTGCAAAGGCTGATTAGTTTGAAGTCTTTCAAGGAGTTTGGATTATCACATTTGGGGACAAGAACTACGAAAGATTTATTGAGTTCTCAAAGTAAAAACCACGTTGAAGAACCCGAAAGACCATGGTCAGGATATCATCCTGGAGGATAGACCGATAAATTTGAAAGGATTTTGCATTAAATCCATCTGGGCCCAAAGCACTATCAGCTTTCATTTGCAACACTGCATTTTCAATCTCTTCACAAGATAACAGTTTGTTAAGAATCTCAAAGTGGTGACCAAAAAAATATGGCAAGTTGATAAAGCTTAGAGTCTGGTCTACTTTCTCAAAATCTATAGTGGTCGTCAATTGAAAGATGTTGGAGATGTATCTATGAGATTCTGTTGGATGGAAGATGGATCCTCAAGCCATATACCTTCCAAATTCTGGACTTGGATGATTTGTTTGCTGATTTGCTTTTGACTAGCATAAGCATGCAAGAATTTTGTATTTCAATCCCCTTTTAATCTCCAATTCTGCCTCATTTTTTGTGACTATATCATCTCCTCACAATCATACCAAAACTCCAATTGTGCTTTAAGATCAGTTATTAGAAGCCATGGAGGTACTTATTGTCGCATGCAAATGTTGAAGTTCCTTTTCTAGATAAGAAGTAGAGATTCTACTAACTGAATTTTATTCCATTTTGAAATTTAAAACCTAGTGGAAATCCATGTTTACAGTATGATGAGGACAATTACAACAGGCGCAGAACTTACTATATATTTCCAGATTTAGTAACAGAAGGATTATTTGATTCAAGTCCAGAAAAAGGACAAGGCGATCCTCTATTAAGCAACATGGTTGGCTAAAAACCTAAATGCATTAATTCTCGATCTTACTGTAGGACCATAGAAAAAAACCTTGTTCATAGAAGGCAAAGGATCGATCATCATAATCTGAGACTTGAACATGGAAAATTGACCATTAATGCCTTTCAAGAACAGAAGAACATAATCTTGTTCTCACTAAACAATACAAGAACAGGTAGTAATACAGCCACAACGTGTAATAAGTTGAAGAACTGCAAAATCATCCCAAAGAATTTTGAGTTTAGTAAAGTAGTCACTCACAGATAGATCACCCTGCTTGGAAAAAAAAAATTTTCTTCATGTAACTTAGTAACACGAAATATGTCACTTTGAGCAAAATGTTCCTTCAGATCTAATCAAATATTATGCGTTTTACCCAGCCATAGTATGCTTTGAGCAATAATATATAGGAGAAAGAGACCGAGTAATCCAGGTACAAACCATCTTATTGCAATACAACCAAGAAGAGTATAAAGGATCCAAGGTTGACGGAGCAAGAATTGTGCGATCAACAAATTGAAGCTTATTCTTGGATTGAAGGGCCATTTTCGTAGCCCTCCATCATGTATGATAGTTTGTTTTGGTTAGGGTAGGAGTGACTAGAACTAACCCTGGGTTCTGATTAGGGTGGAGGTAACTAGGATTAAAAGGGCTTTGACTGGGACCGGATGATGTACCAGAGACGGTAATCCACGAAGCCACCGATAAGCTAGCCAAGAGGGAAGAAAGAAAGAAGAGTCGGGAAGGGGGAGAGAGAGAGTGATTGAGGAAAACTGAGTTGTTTTGTTGAATTACACTTGTCTTGTATATATATACATAGAGGCATAATAAAATGATTAAAAATTAACCACTTTAACAAAATACTACCCTTTTTTTTTTGTTACCCTTGTTACCCTCTATCAAAAAGAGCCCACTTGATACCTTTTAACCGATAAGCATTTTGATAAGCCTTTAATCCCACTATAGTTCTCTATCATTCCTTAGTGACAATCTTACCACACTCGAAAAAGGACAAGAAAAATTCTCAAAGCGAACAGGCTTGGGACCCACATTTATTGGATGAGCGAAACAGATTAAAGGAGCATGATTTGAAGTAGCAGTAGGAAAAACTTGCAAGAAAGAACAAGGAAAGTCTTGAATCCAAGATGTATTACAAGCCGCTCTATCTAATCTTTCCAAGAACTAAGCGTTACCTTTCTAGTTATTAGACCAAGTGTACAAGCCACCCTTGGGGATAATGTCAATAAAATTGCATGCATCCATCAAATGACAAAATTCTGTTACACCTAAATTAGAAGAGGAGCTACCAAATTTGTCATCATAGCCACTGATTTGATTAAAATCACCAATTATTAACCACGGCTTATTAATTGTTTGCATAAGATTTTGAAGCCAAACCCACAAAATATGCCTGTTTAAAAGAGATGGAAAACCATGAACAAAAGTAATAAAGATTTCATTATCATCAGAAGATTTACAAAGGACGTGGAACCAGTTAGGCGAAAGTATATATCTAAAACAGTACAAGGAACTGAAGTAGAAATACCCAAACATGAACAACTTTAATTCGTCCATGGGTTTGATTAAATAAATATTATCAAAAGCAAATGACGATAGTTTTTATACTTTACCAAAGAAAAATACAAAGAAAGAAAGAGCTAAAATTGCGTGGTTGATAAAGGTAGTAATTATTTATATAATAGTTTTCTCACCTTCTGTGAGAACTGAGAAGGATTTACCTTGATCTTGATGTATGTGTGTTTTTTTGGATTTCTCCCACCATTGACTAGTCCGAACCTCACTACCATTGAGTAATCATTACGGCTATATGTTAACATGAGACGACTGGTTAAGTTAGAAAAACACACCGTCAATTAATCCCAGTGCTCGTTGGTTTTTTTTTTTTTTAATCATATTCACCTTATCCCAATAATTATATATGTACTATATGCTGTGCACGTTTCAACTTGAGAAACAAAAAAAATCAAGTTATATAAAATTGTGTAGGCTAGGGATGGTATTCTTTTGTATATGCATAACTAGCTAGACTAAATCTGACATCAAAAAAAAAAAGCTAGACTCATAAGATAATATTACTTCCAGTTCTTAATATATGAGAGTTAGATATAACTAATTTGTGAATATTAAGAAAATTAATTTAGTTAGTTATTTTGTAATAAATGAATGTTGTCTTTCTGAAGATATCTTTGTTAATCGTATGTATTAGAATGAAAACATTTTATCATGTACAATCACTGTAGAAACTATTTTGGGAAAACTAAATAAATATGAAAGGCAATATAGATTGGTATTTTATATTTAGAACTAAATTGAATTTCTGAGTAACTCTTACATAAAAGACTAGACGAAGTATACCTCCTTTGCCAAAAAAAAAAACAAAAAACAAAGAAAAACAAGATATTACATTGGCCAACAAAAATAATATACCATCTCAAGTCTTTGATATAAGAGTTAATCAGGGTTGAATTTGATTCTAGATATAAGATATCAATTCACTTGGTCTCTCAAAACTATATTTTTCTCTCTAAAACATTCCTATATCTTAATTGTAAATTATTTTTATCAAGGGATAGTTCCAACACACATGATTAAATAAAGTAATTTAGGAAAATTAACACATACACATCTGTTAATAACTAATTATTTCACTATTTTTTTAACATCATCAAATTAATTATTTAATTCCTATATTCAACACTGGAGCAGTATATTCATACGCATTGTCCACAATTATTTAAATTTATTTATAAGCAATTGCAAATGCGTCCTTTGCACGGCAAGGGGTCCATTGCTAATCTGGAAAGTTAAACTACTAGTAGGTTACTGGGGTATATTCGCAAGCCATTGATCTTGGTCAATGAACGATGATATTGAAAACTGATTTAGCTGACGAGGAGAGAGGTTCATCTCCCACGGCACTCGTTTTCCCCGATTTGCCCCCGGGCCAATACAATTAACTTCAACATACATCAAGTTACCCCTGCAAATATATTAAAACAACTCATCAATATATATTTCTAACAAATGTTGTTGGTGGCATTGAATTTGGGCCTCTATTGCTCCGCCTTTTAAATTAATTTTTGGCTTCTATCATTAGTTTTCAAATAAAATGAGAGACATCGTGGTATTTTATAGTCATGAATGAGGGAAGTTTCATCTTTTAAACCAATTTAGAAAACCAATGCATATTTTTGTTGATAATTAACTAACGTAACTAATTTTTTAATATATATAAATTAATTATCTAGCTTCTATATTTAGGACTAGAAAAGGTATTTTATAATTATAAGATCCCAAAATGCTTCTTATTTTATTTACAAGCTAATGATCAAAGGGGAAAAAAAAAACCAACAAAAAAATTGTAAGGATGGGACATCACAAGTATCCAAAAGTTGGTTGTTAGTATTAAAATTAGGATATGTGAAAAAGGTATACTTACACATTTTGTCTGTAATGCCATGCGTCCCATCCTTGAGGAGACACCACCGAATCCAGAAATGTTCCATGAAATATAACTCTGGAATAACTGCCATAAGCTCTCCCTAGAAAAACTGGTCCGCTTCCCACAACTTTCCCGCCTCTGAATACAAAACCACTTGCCTCATCCCCTGAACTTCGCCCTTGTGCCGTTACATAACCATAAGGAACTTGAGCCTTCGACGTACTTAACGCCACATTCATGTAACAGTTCTATTGCCAAAACACAATCACTACTCAATGCTATATCATTCATTAAGCTTGAAATAGAATATTGTGTGTGTGTGGGGGGGGGACCAGTTTTAGATGCTATATAATGTATATTCCCTCCATCATTACTTACTAGTATAAGTCATCTATATATATTACTGATTTACATAAGTCAATTAAGAAAGCTAGAATTAGTTTATACATTCTTAAAAATATAGTTAATCAAATATAATGGGCTTTAACATAATCTTCCTCATATGATCTTTACCTTTAAACTCTACCCATACTAAAGGCACTATTAAGAGAAAAAATAATTAAGGAGAATTGCTATAAAGTTCTAAGAAAGGAATATAATTACTAAAAATATAGAAATGATAACATAATAGTCTATAGTAACAAATTCTGGTGTAGGAAATGATATTATTTCTCATTTATCAGTGGGAAATTTTCGTAATTATTTTCTTTTCTTAGGATCTCATAGTAATTCTGTAAAAAAAAAACATATCAATTGCTTCATATATTTTGCAAAATGCTAAGTTTTACAAAACCCCTTAACTTTTATTTCATGTATAAATAGCCTCCCCGTCTTTTGGAATATTATGATAAACCTTCCTGGACTACTACATTTATACAAATAACTCTCACGTTGGGGGGGGAAAAAACAAATAACTCTCATATATACTATTAATTTTTTCTCATTATCATTTACAATAGCTTAAATTTTAAGAGGTTTCTTTGTATACAACTCAAAATTTGAGAAGGTTGTATCAGCATCAAAACAAAAAAAAAAGAGTTTGAGTATAAACTTAATTAATAGTTTGGGATTATTATTTGCATAATTTAAAAAGTTAGGGGTTTATCATTGAATTTTAAATGTTAATAAGGTTATTTGTGAATAGTTTTAAGTTCAAGAAAATTTTATATAATTTATCATTTTTCAAATTTACAAAATAACTTAAAAAACAATAAGACAATGTTTCTTTAGCGGAGAGTATACCTCAAAATAGGACTGACCGTTGCCAAAGATGAAGTCTACAGCACCCTGAATATAGCAATTTTTATAGTAGTGACGGCCTTGAACATCCCAAAGCGTATCTTGAAAACCCACGAAGCCACAATCGAAAAATGCAGATTTGTCGCCATATATTCTTGCTGCCAATGCTGGTACTCTCGCTCCTTTTCCCTTTGTGATTTTGTCCAATCCTGATCGGCGGAGATCAAGCGAGTTCTACATACGACAATAATTTTACACGGATTTCAATACGTTTATGGTCCTGATTGATTTCTTTGATCTCCGTTCCTTCCTCTTACATAGGAGGATTAATGTCCAGAACATTTTGATTTTTTCCCAACATATTTATAACAAAAATTGACATTCAATTGCGGAAGGTTTGACCAGATCATTTCGCTCTTACCGTCACATATTGTCGTCAATCAATTAATATCGTGAAAAAAAGGGCAAGAAATCTCTATTTAATTATACGGCTACTGTCAAGGACATGCACCATCTTTTGAATGAAACATTTGAAAAAGAAAAAGAAAAATTAAAAAGAATAAGCAAGAGCAGACAGCCCTGAAAATGTGCAAAATTTTATATATAATAAAAATCATTTTAAAACTGCCTATATTTTTTTTAATTCGGTGCCAATTAGTTTATTTTTTAATTAAATGTTTTGTTCTGTTACTCTGTTAGTACTATTTAACAGTGTTAAAAGAACAAAATTAAAATATTTAATTAAGGGAAAAACATGGATATTAAATCAAAAATTGAGAAAAAAGATAGGTACCTGCAAAATAGTTTTCACAAATCTAAATTATAACAATGGGAATCATAATCCATTTATTTATTTTGGCTCCATATTTTAACATGATATACTGTTTTATGTACCAACCTCGAAGCTGATTCCAGCTGCAACTATATTGTTTGGAAAGGAAGAGAAGGTGGCGCTAGTATCTGTTTGTTGGTGGTCACTGTACGTAATTTTGGTAACCTGTCGGCCTTCACCTTCCAAAATGATGCACGGTTTATCTCTTGGAATCTCCACCTTTTCTCTGCGAAACAAAAATTTCTCTTCTGTCTCTATACACCAGAATGCTAGATAGTTTCTATTTACAGCTGGAGCCAGAATTTGAATACAAGGAGGCTAAGACAGTTCAGATGGCACTACAAACTAGATATTATAATAAGGATCGAAGGTAATGTGTGTGTATATCTATAGGAGGCAGAAATGTATCAAAAGTATTACATCTGGTCCTATTTATAAGATCTTATTTGTAAACTATAAACGATGTCTTATAATTAGGATTGGAGGAAGTATATAACACTAAGAACAAATTGAAAACTTTGGAAGAGTTCTGACTCCCGCCAATGTTCACCTTTCCTCTAACATTGGTTATATGAAAAAGAAATTTATGAAAACCAACTTAAAAGGACGAAACAATGATATAATTTTGTTTGAGCATATAGGTAACAACGTACATGTATTTGCCTGGATGAATGTGAATTTTCACCCACCGAGCATTGTTGCCTTTTATTGAATCAATTGCTGCCTGGACTGATTTGAACTGACCAGATTGGCCAACAGCAATTGTATATGAAATTGCCTTCCCTCCACAATCTTCTGCGACGCCAACCCAGAAACATTGGCAGAAAAGCATGAACATAAAAAGAGGGAAAACTATTTCACCAGGAAGCAGCTTCATCGTCGTCATTGGGATTCTCTGGAAAATGAAGATCACAAATAAGCCGATGACTGTGATTTTATAATATCCACTGACCTAGCCTTCTTATATATGAAATTATTTTTAAAACACGACATTAATGTATCCAAAAGTGCAATTTTCATAATTTAACTTTATACAATATATTAGCCTGGTTTCTTAATTTTATAAAATATTTTAGTCCTCTAACCTTAAACACTGTTGGTTTCAAATGATTATTTTTGGTGTGTCAATAATATTTAAGTATTTGTGAATATATTCATCAAAATGTAAAATTTATGTTAACATTTTTTTGTTAATAAAGGTATAAAACTAAAGGTGTTAGGATTAGGTGACTAAAAAGACAACCTATGAAATTAAAGGATTACAACGGAAATTTATATGAAGTTTAAAATATTATATGTGCATTTTTTTTAACTTTCTAATGTACTAATTATATGTTACATTATGAAATGAATTTAGAAAATTTGAATACCAGTGTTTTGAAATTCAATTGTCAAACTTTCTGTTTTCATCGTTTGCATAATTTATTGTTCGTTTCTGTATTCTTTGCACTGCGCAATGCCGCTGGGATCTTGTTTTGATTTTGCTCCTAATCAGAAAAAATATTATTCAATCAATTCCGATTGTTGGTTTTATGGAGAAAATTGATGTCATCAATTTCAAGAGTATTTAATTATTAATATTTAATTATAAATGAACATTAAACCCATATATTCATTGAATATCTACATATGAAAGCTATTAATTTTTTTTATAGAATTTCTTGTTTATTATTTACTCAATTTAAACAATCCATACAAAATCATATTTTAAAAACAAATTTATGCCTGTTTTATCTCTTTGATTTTTATATGGTATTGTGCGATATTTTTTCGAAGTCTTTTCAATATTAAAAAATATGAAAAAGACCACTCAGCCCTAATTTTTTTTTGGGAAAAAGATAGAAAAATAACAAATAAACTTTATAATACCAAAAAAGTCTGCTGAATTTGAGAAATCACAATTTAGTGTCAAGAGAATAATTTGGCATTTATAAGTTTGCTCAAATAACCATATTACCCTTCATTTTATTTATTGTTTTTAAAATACCAAAGCCTCCATTAGCGGCCGGTTGTAGGAGCTCCGTCAGCAGCAGTCACCGAAGCTCTAGCGACTGGTCGACAGTTGATCACCAAAGCTCCGCTGGTCGGAAATAATTTTTTTAAAAATTTTTACAACTTCAGTATAACAGTTAACAACTTTTGTAACGCTATTAACAACTTCAGTATAGCAGTTAGCAACAGGTTTTCTGGGAAATTCAACAAGCTCCGACGGCCAGAAACAATTCTTTTTGAAAATTTTTA
The DNA here is from genome assembly GCF_004799145.2 of Neltuma alba. NCBI lineage: Eukaryota > Viridiplantae > Streptophyta > Magnoliopsida > Fabales > Fabaceae > Neltuma > Neltuma alba. Next base: position 476,210 of record NW_021635315.1, on the reverse strand, counting down.
CAACTTCAATATAACAATTAACAACTTTTGTAATGCTATTAACAATTTCAGTATAACAATTAACAACAGGTTTTTCGGAAAATTCAATAATTAATCGCCAAAGCTCCAGCGGCTGGAAACAATTTTTTTGAAAATTTGTACAACTTCAATATAATGGTTAACAACTTTTGTAATACTATTAACAATACGATTTTCGGGAAATCCAAAAAGTAGTACTTTTACAACTTCAATAATACCGTTAACAAGTTTTGTAACCCTATTAACAACTTCGGTATAATGTTTAACAACATGTTTTCTTAAAAATTAAAAAAAAAAGGCATTTTTATAACTTTAGCAACTACTCTTTTTCTTTTTTTGAAAATTTTTACAACATCAATATAATGGTTAACAACTTTTGTAATGTTATTAAAAATTTTAGTATAGCAGTTAACAACAAGTTTTCTTAAAAATTCAAAAAGTAATATTTTTACAATTTCAGTAGTGTCGTTAACAAGTTTCATAACTCTATTAACAATTTTGGTATAGTATTTAACCACAAGTTTTCTTAAAAATTAAAAAAATGGCATTTTTATAACTTTAACAACTACTTCTTAAAAAGAACAATTTTACAATTTTAGTATAATGGTTAACAACTTTTATAACACCATTAACAACTTCGATATAGTAGTTAACAACGGGTTTTTCAGAAAATTCAAAAAGTAGTATTTTTACAATTTTAGTAATGCTATTAACAAACTCAAAACCCTGCTGTTAACCCCTATACTAAAGTTGTTAATAGCATTACAAAAGTTGTTAACTGTTATACTGAAATTGTAAAAAATTTTTAAAAAATTGTTTTCCGCGGCCGAAACTCCAACGACCAATTGTTGAATTTTCTAAAAAACCTGTTGTTAACTGCTATACTGAAATTGTTAATAGCTTTACAAAAGTTGTTAACTATTATATTGAAATTGTAAAAAAATTTTAAAAAATTGTTTCTAGCCGCCAAAACTTGCTGAATTTCCCAAAAATTTTATTGTTAACTGCTATACTTAAGGTATTAATAATGATACAAAAGTTGTTAATCATTATACTAAAATTGTAAAAATTTTCAAAAAAATTATTTCTGACCGATGAGTTCCGGTGACCAATTGTTAGCCAGTCACCAGAGTTCCAACGACTGCCGACACTGGAGCTCCAGCGACCAGCTAGCCAGTAAGAGCTTTGACATTTTAAAAACAATAAATAAAATAAAGAGTAATATAATCATTTTAACAAATTTATAAATACCAAATTAGTATCTTAAAACTAAATTAGGATTTCTCAAATTTACCAGATTTTTTTTCACATTATGAAGTTCATTTATATTTTTTTCTGTCTTTTATCCAATTTTTTTTCCTTACCGTTTTCCCCCGCTCAGCCGCAGTACCTTTTACCGCCTGCCTCCTCATCCCTGCTCTCAGCCTCTCTCAGCTAGCCTCCACCGTCATTCCCTGCTGCGACCTTCTTCACCCCCGGCGACACCTCTTTCAGCGACCAGCGATCAGCCCCGATGCCCTCAATCGTGCTCTCTCGTCGTCTTCTCTTTCTCTCTGATTCCCCACTATAACTTGGTGATTCCCGGCGTTGTCCCATTTCTCTCTCTCTCTTTCTCTCTTTGTTGTCTCTGCTCATCTTGCATCGCACTTCACTGTCCTCGTCGTCTGCTACTCTTCAGTCACTCATCGCCGTCTTGTTGGTCACCCCTGTCTCCTCCCCAAATCACCTCTAAGTTCGTTACCCTTTGCGCTGTAAGTTCCTAGTTCCCTGTCCCTATGCTTTTAGCTCTTCTTTTTAATTGCTATTATTCATTATCAGAAGTTGTTTTAGTTTTGGCTGGCTGATAGAGGTTGGAGTAGATATTTTTTGAGTTCCTGCACAATAGTGGTTAAAATTGTTTATGCTCAATGCATTTAGTAGTGTGAATTGAATTGTTTAATAGATTGTCGTTGAGAAATTTCGAACCATATAAGATATAATTGTGTTATAGAAGTTTTTAAACTGAGAAATGTGTTAATTCAAACTGACTGAGGAATTTGTTTGTGAATACCCTGCAATTTGCTGCCAAAAAAGTTCAGTTGAATATTTTAGAACGTTTCTGTTTTTTATTGGGATACATGGATACACATGGTTATGCACTAGTGAATCTGAAATTTTTAAAACCCTTGAATGATGCTGTCAAGAAGTGTTTGTTCGGTTTCTTTGTCAAAGAATGAATAAAAAAACTGTTGTATATGTTTTAATATTATTGCTTGATGTTATTCAAACTTTGAGAAGTGTATTTCTGAATATGGAAATTGCAAAATGTGAGGCATTGCTGTTGTGTCCCCATAGAATTATGGGGAAAAAAATATTTGTACGCCAATGAAGTTATATGATGTAGTATTGTTCAGATATTTGGAAATGAATGAGTCGTGTGCATTAAATTTGACATTTTAAAGCTCAAGACCGATGAGGACTTGCTGTTTGATATTTTTATAAGATTAATCATTGCTGATAAATTATTTTATAAGATTAATACTTGCACATCAAACTAAATAGAGACTGAAATTCCCTGTTCATCACATCCCATCCCCGTCTCTATATAATGAGTAAGAACCTTGTGCACTAAAGTCCAAGTTCGTTTATTTCAGTATATTCTTGTCTATTCGAGATTGAGATACTTGTGTGATTCCTTTATGAACCCAAGTTAAACTTTCACTGGACAAAACTGCAAATTAAATCTTCTATAACCTGTCTTCATAATTTTGTGATTTGGATGTTGTTGCTTAGTTTTTGAACTCAGCGATAGGACTTTGCCATATCACAAAGTGAGAGCCTTTCCTAAGCAAAATCTTCTCAAAGAGACCAACGATTCTATGATGGAAAATGTCATTTTCTCTTTTGTTCTATGATGGCCCTAAGGAGTAAGTTGGCGCTTTGGGTACCATGTAAACATTGTCAGATAGATGGCTAATCGATCATAACGAAACCTATAACCCAGTTTGATCCTTCATATATTAACATGTTTTAACATTGCTTACCCTGGGTAAGTATTGGTTGCTTATTTGTTATTGAGAATCTCTCCGCAGTTGGTTATATGATGTAGCATGAAAGTGAATTAGCATTACATCAGTGTCTAAGATGATTAGTATTTCATTTTCTTTTCAATTGAACCTTGGGGTAAATGCTTGTTGGAAGAGGAAAAAATGTTTATTCTTCTTTTTCATTGCTGGAAAGTGGAAACTAAGATAAACCATCGATTGGTTACTCATTGATTGAGAGGCTTTATCAATTTCTTAGAAAATTCTTAATGCTATTGATTTATCAGTTATGCTGTTCAAAATGTTTCTATCATATTCAATCATAATTAAGTAATTTTTCTGCTCAATTATTAAATCAGCTATATCCTATAAATTACAAATAAATCTTTGGCTTGCTCTCATTTATTTTTCTTTTCTTTTCTTGATGTGAAATCATAGGTTTTGTATTGGCATTCTCCAGTCAAGAGCTTGGCGTTCAAGCACCACTTCTACAATGGTTTCAGTGATCAACAAGGGCATGGCTACAAGAGCAATTAAAGAAGGGACCAACTCCACTAGAAGCTGGAGGCCAAGTGATATTTCCTTTGCTTCCGTTTTCCATATTTATTAAGATTGCTTTTAACGGAACAAATGTACACGAGTTTCCTTTGTATATTTGCTAGTTTTGGGTGCGTACTTTTTTAATTATTTATTTGCTAACTCTTCAATTGAAATTCTGTATTGGTTGCTATATATAATGTAGTAGGGTATATTGTACATATATAGGTCCTCAATTGATGGGTTAACTTTTTTTTTTTAATTTTTAAGAAATATGACTTATGGCTTCAGTTGCACGACACAACAGAAGCCATAAGTCATGACTTACAACGTCTGTTGGGCACTGCATCACCGGACATAAGTCATGACCTAGGTGTCTGTTCTCATGTGACAGACACCATGCGTATGGCCTCAGTTCCATAGGTCCTGCTTTCGCTTCTCTTCTTTCCACTACACCCCTTCTGCAGTGGCGAAAAGTTATTTTTAACAAATGCTGAAAGCAGTATTTTGCGCTAGGAAGGGTCAGTGTTCCTATTTACAGCTCTTGAGCAGTATCGCTGAATTAGTTTGTATTTTTAATTTTAATGCTTCCAAACACATGGTATTCATGTAACACTACACAGATTCACCTTTTAAATTTATTGGAAGCTTCAAAATAAGAAAAATCAAACTCTAGTATAATGAACCAACTCTGGCCAAATAGTGTCACAAGGTTACACAAGTTGAAATTTTTCAAATAACAATTTAATCATCATCAAACAACTATTTTTTATCCTCTAATCCATATATCAACTTTGAATCAATCATTTTTCATCATAAAACCATTTAAACAGCATCCTTCCATAAGAGTTTTAACCTACAAACACTATCAAAGCCATGGTTAAAACCATCAATAAGATATCATATGCTAGAGAAAATAATCATGCTTTTACCTTGATTAGGGACTTGAAATCACCTTAATTTTCCTTGTTCTTTCTCTTCTCCTTCTTCTCTCTCTCTTGGCCGAATGCTTTTGCTTCTCCAAGTCCCAAGAGTGACCGAAAAGAGTGACTAAGGAGGAGAGGAAGTAGTGTATATATAAACTTGTCATTAACCCTTACTATTTGGTCACTTAGATTACCATTCATTTTTACCGCATCACATATGGCTTCATCCTCTCCCTTCTCCCTCAAGATCATGCCCAATGCCCCCTTTAGGTGTCTCTCAAATTGAATAAAAATACCATCTCAAAGGACACATAAGCACCCATGCACGAAAATCTTCATTTTTTATTTATAATTCCAATCTTCCAATTCTATCTCTTAACAAATTATATTATTTCACTTAGGTCCTCCTCCTCCTCAAACGGTGCAATTTTGATTAGAAGAATGGGGAAAAATTTGGCTTCACCAAGCTTATGATTATTATAATGTATAATCTCACAATATCGGTTAAATTTTTCTTGGATCATGTTAAATCCATTGTCCCCAAAAATTCATTTTCTTGTGCCAAGAGGTTCCTTTTGATTAGGAGAGATTCTCCTAATTTTTTAGACTTTATTTTACCTTATAACTCCTTCAATTAAATTTTTTCCGAGATGGACCTTTTACCTATATAATTTGGCTTTAGATAATTCAAAACTAACCTCTGCCCTCTAGAGGGTGAGAACAATTTTAAAATTTATAATAACCTCTCAAATATTTTCTTTTAATTTTTTCAAAATTATTGAGGCTCCTATATATTTTAAATATTTTCATTTGATGAATTTTTTTAATTAGCCAAAATTCTAAGAAAATACAAAAAATTTCTAAAATAAATTATTTTCATACTATTTTCATCTTTCAGGCATCAAATATCATTCTATACCCTTTATTCTATTTTTCATATTTTTTGAAAATTTTCTAGAATTTCAGGTATACTTTTCCATTTCGTTTAATTTTGACCGAATATTTTGAAAATGACAATCTAATTCCTGATCTGGTTTCAATTTAAAAGTTGTACCGTCTATATTTTTACTACCCTATTTGACTCTCGATCTATTTTATATTTCCCATTTTCATGTTAAAATTAATAAGATGTGACAACTTTAACTGGTGGTCGCAATAAACTTATTTATCTATTAAAACATTGTTGCAAATTAAATTTCTCAGTTCTTCAATGTCTTGTTCGATTTTTTGCAGAGATTCTGATGATTTTTTAGTAGAAAAAGGGGAGGGAGCTGGTCAAAGAAAAGAGGCAAGATGGGACAGTCAAAAGAAATTAGTATGCATGAGTTAGATAACGGGGTGACGGATGAAGTGGAGATGAGGTGGCATTCTATCAATCAACCAAACTTAGCTTAGGATAACCGCCAAGCGATGGTGCTGCGTTTTGTAAATTTCTGGGACAACTTGTTCCTTAAAAAAAAAATTCAAATACTTATAGCTGTTTAGCAAAAACTTGAGGACAAAATCGAACCTTAACCCATAAATCTGACCTGATAGAAATAATTTAATAATTTAGCTTTACAATCCTATGGTCATTTATTGTTAAACTGAACACTTATTCCAAAATCTTAATCCCAAAGTTTACTATGATCACCACAATTATGAGGGTGTCAAAAGAGGTTTCATACTGTTTAAGATTGAAAAAACCTTGTTTTATTAATATGTAAGCTAGAGCTAATAAAAGGGCTAAGAATGGGAGTCTTGAATTGACTTTTAGAGATGGTGGTTAAAATATTTATGTATTTTAATTAGTTGATTTTATTCCTTTATTAATCAAATTTAATGATGTGAAAATGTTTTAATGACATTAATTCACCATTAATTAATTTTTTATAAACTGTTCTTTTAATTGTCATTAAAATAATCTTCAATCACTATTATATATAATTATATTTTTTGCCAACAAATATATTTCAGCCATAATAGTTTTAGAAATAAATTATCTTCCCCACGTCTGAAAACAATCGGCTTGTCCTTGCATAGTGACTGGTGGAGTAATGAACGCTTTAGTTGTGCTTTTGGGATCGCCATTTCTTTAGTTTTTAGTCCATGTTTCTGGAAATTGTGGTCGTGCATATTTTAAGTGAACCAATTAAAAAATGCTTCCAAACAAATCATTCGCACCTGTGCAAGGTGAAATTTGATTTATTTTTTCGTGTTGGGGTAACTACATTAAAATTATAACTCGTCGCATAAGTGTGAATGCTGTAACCCGAAATGATTTGCGACAACTTCAATTTTTTTTTTTAATGTGATGAAGAAGATTGTCTTGTTAGAATTGAGGATGGGCAAGAATCATTTAAATGAGTATGGATGTTTGTTATAATTATTTAGCACAGGTTGGGCAATTTATGTCTACTTTCTGATATATTAATATATTATGGATGTTATTTAATTCTTAATATGGATATTGGTTAAGAAATATAATAGTATTTTAAATTTTAAAACTCAAATTGTAGACTTACTATGGAATATTTCAAGACTTAAAAGTATGGAATGTGCTTTTTAAATATAATTTGAGATTTTTTCATATATGTTATGGGGAGAGTTATCACTTGGATAGGAAAGCCTACCTTATCTAGACCTAACTGGTTAGGACTTAAAAAGTCATCAAGTAGGGGTCCTAACCTACCTAGCTTTTTCTAGGCTTGAAACTCCTACATGATATCTAATGTTTATAAATGTTGGTATGTTTAAAGTGAACATGTAGAGCTTTCCTACAAGTTCTACGTCAAGTTAATCAGATCTCTATACTTAGTTGATTATGAATTTTTGAATTTAAGGCATAGTTTCAGTTTGAAAAGAGAGGAAGTTTAGAAAATGAATAAGTTGTATCAATATGAATTGGATTACACTAGAAAGATCTTTTTCTCATATAAAGGACTTTGAGAGCTTTTAAAAAGAATTTTAGTTTACCTTTATACAAGTTTTCCAAATTTAGTTATAATTTTTTTAAAAGTTTGACAAAAATAGGAATTCTAAATAAATAGTAACTCGAGTCAGAATGTAAATTTTAATTCATAAGCTTTAATTAATGATTTGAATAAACCCTAGAACTTCTGGATGCATAATAAAATTGACAAGCTCCTCCCTTTCCTCCTCCTCCTCTTTCATCTCCTCTATATTACATTGTTCTTCTTTTTTTTTTTTTTCTTTCTTTCTTATTATCATCAATGAAGAGGGGCAAACTGAGGGGGTGGTTTAATAAAGTAGAGGATAGTAATATGGGAGAATCTCATTAAAAAAAGGTTTAAAATTACTAAATCTTAAATAAGAAATCATAACAAAAATATGTTATTATTTGTAAGTCTAATGTTATCAAAACCTGTTAAAATGTTGTTCTCCAACCTAATTTGAGATTTGATAATTTCAATTTTCTTTTTGTCAGAGTCTCATATTATTTAATTCCATCGGGCACGCGCACAACTAAACTTATCTTACAAACTTATCTTTGTTGCATGGGCCAAAAGATCTTTAAAATCAAAACTCATCGCTCGGTCTTTCGTGGCATGTCTTGGGCTCCAAATTTGGGCCTAAATGTGGCCCAATTCCATTTTTGCAATTGGGATATTAAATTTACTATTTCATCCCTTCTTTTTCTATGCTTAATTAACAAGTAAATCCAATAAATTAATTCTTAATAACTTAATTTTTCTTCCTTAATTAACTTATTGATTTTTCAAATTTCTCTAAAATCCTTGGACCAAAAATTTACCTTTAACACTTTTTTTTTCCTAGGCATAAGTATTTTTTTATTGAAGGCAATCATGTTCAAAGTATTGTTGGACACTAAATATAAGTATTTCTTCCAATAAGGATTTGAACATTGATTCGCCATATTGTGAAGGACTACTTCTGATTATTTTTCTTATTTTTTTTGGGGAAAAATAAGCCCTTAATTCTCAAATTTTGCTTTAAAATTATTCAAGCCACTTTTGGGAATTAAACCTCTTCAAAAATTTTCAAAATCCTCCAAATAACATATCATAATATTTGCTCAATCACTCTAAGCCACTAAATAATTTTAATACTTATTTTTATTTTCTTAAAATTTTATCCCAAAATAGGCTTTTTTTTTTTTGCCAATAATTCATTTTTTGTGGACTTAAACTTTAAATAACGTCTCTAAGCCTCAAATATGTCTTGAAAATCTCTATTACACTTTTTTTAGACTTCTCTCTAATTAGTGGGCATTTTTCCATATTTATACCTTTGCTACATCTTTAGGAACTAAGCATTTTCTAAAAACATGATTTTTTTTTGTCAAAAAAACATGATGTTTTCTCATTCAAAAATTGGCATTACTGTTTGAAGTTTGGGAATGGAGACAAAGTTACTCTTTGAAGTCACTCGCAACATTTGCACTAGAACATTTGCACTAGTTTTGACAACACTTTATTGGATATAAATAATTTTTTGTTAGCAACATCATTCACAAATTTTGTACAGATTTTAACTAGGAAAAATAGCAAATAAAAATCCCCAATATGTGAAATTACTAAATGGGTTCCTCAATATAAAAATCGCTTCAAGAGACCCGGTCCTATATTACAAATATGAAATAATAGTGAAATGTCCAAAATGCCCTTCTTTTTCTCTTTCTTCCTCTGTAAATCTCCTTCCCTTTCCATCTTCTTTTCCTCTCTCTCTTCGTTCTTCTCTTTGCTAGTGGTTTTACCGTCCAATGTAATAACACCATCTTTGACAGGTTTATAGTACTTGGAATTGTGATGGTGCATTAGGACAGGATTGGAAGAGGGTTTTAAGGATTATAGAGGAGGTTTTTGGGATTTGAGGGATCTATGAGGAGTTGGGAATAGGGATCAGAGGAGAAGGAGAGGCGGTGTTTACGGTGGGGGTAGAAGGTGATGATGTCAATGGTAAGTATGAGAAGGGGTTGGGTCCAAGTAGTAATGCAACAATCATCATGAAAGTTTTGGAAAAGGTGGATTTTAGTGTAAGTTCCTTATAAATGTTGAAGCTGCCACTGAAATGGATAAGAATTTTGAGCTTGCTGTTGCTACTTGGTAATTAAAGAGGTTGTTAGTTTTAATTTTCATATGTAAATGATTGAGCTGATAGAATAAAATTATATTGAATGCAAACGTGATTTTCCTATCTTTTGTTGGTAGCTTCATAATATTTTTCAAACATTATTTTCTACCACTTTTTGAATTCAAATGGCTAATTGCAAAAAATGGTTGTTGTCACTTTAACACAGAATCTTAAATTCCTATGAATTGCTTATCTCATTTACCTTACTAAACTTGTCATTCGCCCTATTGAACTTGTCATGAATTGCTTATCAGAACTTGATATCTGCTAAAGAAATCTAGAAATTCTGTCATTTTTACACAAAAACTTAAATTCCTATGAATTGCTCATTAGAAGTTATCATTCGCCTTGCTAAACTTGTCATTCGCTAGGAAATTGTGGAAATTCTATCATTTTAACACGGAAACTTAAATTTCTATGAGTTGCTTATAAGAAGTTGTCATTTGTCTTAGTAAACTTATCATTAACCTTACTAAACTTGTCATAAATTACTTATCAGAACTTGTCATCTACTAAAATAATCTGAAAATTCTATCATTTTAACATAAAAACTTAAATTCTTATTAATTTCTTATCAGAAGTTGTCATTCACCTTACTAAACTTGTCATTCATCAAGGAATTGTGCAGATTGTCATTTTAACACAGAATATTAAATTCCTATGAATTGCTTATCAGAAGTTATCATTCGCTTTACTAAACTTGTCATGAATTGTAGTTTTTGATAAGCATGAAGTTGGTCTTCCAAGCCTGAGTGGAGCTTTTGTTCTATAAGTCATAGATATATTATTAGCATGAGATGAGATTGTGAAATAAAGAGAGATTGTGGATAATGAGAGCTTTTATATGAAGACTACTATATTTCCATTACATGTTTTGTAGAAAAATAAATATGGAAGCTCCACGGTTAACATGTTTTCATTTCTCCTATTATAAATCAATGGGTTAGGAAAAACATAAAAGAAAGTCACAGTTCTGGAGAAGAAGAATGAAGTCGAAGGAGAGTAGAAGAAAAGAGAAGGAAGAAGAGAAGAGAGAGAGCGAAAGAGAAAGGAAGTGATGGAAATTTTTTATAGAAGGGAGAGGGAGAGGGAGAGAAGGACAAAGAGAGAGAGGAAGAAAATAAGGAAAGAGAAAGAGAGATGGGAGAAAGAGAAAAAGAAGGGCATTTTAGTCATTTGGACTTCATTTCATAGTTGCAATTTAAGACCTGGTCTCTGACAATAATTATGTTAATTCAGGAACCTATTTCATCATTTCATATATTTAAGGGTCTTTATTTGTCATTTTTCCTTTTAACTTTAATTCATCAAATATTAACAATTTTTATTTAGCAAGTCATTTACAACTCTTTTGTAGATATTAACTACAATTTATTACTTAGTAACCACTTCCCAAAAACACTCTTCCCTCTAGCAGTCAAAATATTCCTCTGGCTCGAGGTCGTTATGGTGCCCACAGGGGTAAGTTGCCAACGAGTTCTTCAGCAAGGGGTCTTAACTTTTCTTTTTTATAAGTGGGGGTATTTTTTTGCCTTTACTAGAATTTTAAAATTCCTTTGTGTGATTGGTTTCCCTCATAAGAATTAGGAAAATTCATATATTCATTATGAGATTTAGCAATTTTGAGATTCTTTATGTATTTTTTTTTCAAAATAAATTTGTTTGGTTGTTAGTTTTTAATTAAATGTTTTAGTAAAATTTGAATATGCAAAAATTTAGTTAAATTATAAATCAAAGGAAATGACATAGGGTGTAAGAAAACATTCTAAATGAATAAGAAAGTAAGTGCAGATCGTAGAGCCAACAATTGAAGTTGCTAAGGTCCAAGGCTCATTGGAGGAGAAATCCACCAAGCATAGAGAATGTCAAAATTTAGACAAGCTTGCATGAGAATCTAAAGACAACCACGAGTAGATTTGTTAATATGAAAATTAAGAAGCCAAAAACTGTAAGGTGAACCGTATAGATCATACCACTAAAGGGATTGAATATCACATCCCGTTAATTTTAACCTTAGAAATAAGAAATATAAAATAAATCATGGGTTAAGTAGGGTAACCAACAGATAGACAGTATAACTTTTGAACTGAAACTAGAGCGGGACCAAACTATCATTTTTAAAATATCTTGTCAATATTGAATAGAGTGGGAATACATAATCAAAATTCTAGAAAATTTCCAAAAAAATCATGGGAAATAGAATAAAAGGTATATAATAGTATTTGAGACTGAAAGATGAAAATAAGATAAAAAAATAATTTATTTTGAAATTTTTTGTATTTTCTTAGAATTTTGGCAAATTAAGAAAAAATTAAGTAAATTGAATTATTTAAAATCTATAGGGGCCTCAATAATTCATGAAAAAATTTAAAAAATTATTTGAAAGGTTATTATGAATTTTAAAATTATTCCCAACCTCTACACATATAGATGTTAGTTTTAAATTATTTAAAGTTGGAATTATATCGATAAAGGGCCTGATTTCAGGGAAAAAAAATTCAATTGAAGGAGTTGTAGGGCAAAATAAAATTGAAAAAAAATTAGGAGAACGTCTCCTCATCAAAAGGAAGTTATTGGCATAAGACAATGAGTTTTTGGAGGCAGTGAATTCAATAGGATCCGAGAAAAAGTTAATCAATAACATGAAATTATATAGTGCAATACCATGAGCTTAGTGGGGCCAAATTTCCCCCCATTCTTCTAACCTATATGACGCCATTTGAGGAGGGGGAGGATTTAGATGGAATAATACAATTTGTTGAAGGATAAAATTAGAAGATTGAAATTTTGAATAAAATATGTGGATTTTTATACATGGGAGCTTATTTGTCTCATGAGATAGCACCTTCATTCAATTGGGAGGCCACTTAAGGGGTGCATGTAGCGTGCTTGAAGAGGAAGAAGAGAAGAGATGGAGCCAAGTGTCCTATGATAAAAAATCAATGGTAAATTAAGTTACCACATAATCAAGACTTAGGGTAGTTTTATAAACATCATCTCCTTCCCTCACAAGCCACTCTTTTCGGCTAGTTTGAGAGCTTGAGAGGCAGAGTGGTTTCGGCCAAAGGGAGAAGAGAAGGATGAAACATCCTTCCTTTAGCCCCTTAGAATACATATTCGGAAGTGTTACTATTCAAAAAATTCATGAAACAAGACCATAGATTGAAAATTTACAATTAGTTGTCAGGTACTATTCATTGGTTAAATTCTAGATTTTTGGTCCAACTTTAAAAAATTATAACTAATTATAGAAAAATTGTATTGAGGTTGTTCAAAATTCTATTTGAAGATATTTCAGTTCTCTACAAAGAAAAAATATAAAAATGAACTTAACCCTTACCAATTTATACAGTTTATTCGTTAAATTTTACTGTTCATTTGGTCAAAACTATACTTTTCAGTTTCCCTGCCCAAGTTTGATCATGCATAACTCTTAGCATACACATCTATTTTAAGCAGTCTACTATTTATTTTAAAGCTCAAGATGTGTATTTTAATCATGTCAAATTTCACAGGTAGAATCAATCATTTGCCTCACTTCCACTCTGTTACTATTTCATGGCTCCTTTAGGAATGCTTTATCATGGTCAATTATACATGCCATCATCATTATTTATCATCACATAACATTAATGGCATGTTTATATCATACATTAACATACAAGTTATACAATTTAATATAGTGAATTGCTTCAATTCTTTTCCTCTTTCTATGCTTCCACTTCATGTATCTTTTGCTTGATCATTATCACCTATTATGGTTGATTAAGGAAGATGAGATTCGGAAGAATCTTAGTAGTAAACATTACCATTTATATGTTGGAAATTGTGCCCTAGGGGCCAATCATTGTGTTATGAACATTGTTGATTTATGAATTTCTTAATTATGTTATCATATTATTTGCATGTTTACTGTGATGACTATCATTGGATAACTCATGATCTTATCCTAAATGACCTTGGTCGGTCATCTATGTGGGAGCAGAGATGAAATAAGACCAGTATGACTTTGAAAATGTATAGAGATATAAATCAAAGTCATAGGCACATGTAAGAGTGCTAGATGTTGGACTGACCCGCTATGAGAGAGCTGCATGGGTTAAGTCATAAGCTTCTCTCATATACAAACCATGTCACTATGCCCTTTGACCTGAGATCATCATATTCCTACATGAGAAATGCTCAGCTTTGACCTAGCCAAAAGTCACTTTTGACTGAGTGATCATAAAGACTATGTTCAGGCTTACTGGTTTTTCATATGGAGGAACGTGAATGGTCAAGATGGAATTTGTCCCTCACATTCGTAGAGAGACACTACTGGGCCCCTCGATGAGTGAGTCTGAGAAATGTATGGCCATACTATAATGGAAAGGTAGTTCCATTTCTATACTCAGACTACTCAGGGATCGAGAGAGTAACGGTCAGGAATAGGAGGATGACATTCTCCATGCCTCATCCATGACTAAAATGTCGTGTGACAAAAGGGATGTGATATGGTTGTATGAAAGGTTACATCGCTCCTCGATCCTCATATGATTTGGGTAGTCGTGATGTCTTGCTAGAGACCGCTTACAACTTGTGAGTCATTATAGTAAATGGCCCATTGCCAACTTCATATGGGCCTACAGGGTCACACACAAAATAGCCCAACACGAGCTATGATGTCCAGATTCATTGAATCTAAGATATGTCCAGATTTAATGAATAATCTAGGGTGGACGTGTATATATATATAAATTCGCGTGTATATATATTATATGATATAAGAGATATTTATAAGATTTGATTTATAAGGATAAATTAAATCTATATCAGTTTTAGATTGATATGGTATAATATAATATCTCAAATTTGATTTATTAGAATAAATCAAATATAATTCCGTCATATCTTTATTTTGAATTAAATGAATAGGTGAATTAAATCTGTGAGACGGATTTAATATAAACTGTATTTATTTAATTGATTTCTTATCAGATTACACAATATGTGATATTGTATTAATTTCGGAATTAATTTAGGATTAATTCCGAAATCCAATATCCTTAGCGTCTTATATATATTTGATAATAGGAGCTAGGGTTTTTGTGTGTGGGAGTACAAAGGGTTTACAGATAAGAAATAGCCAAAATAGAGACGGTGAGGACGGATTCTCAAAACCTAGAAGGACAAGAGGCGCTAGCACGTTGTTCGTGATTGGAACGCTGCTCGTGTGGATACCGGTAGAGGAAGCCGATCTGAGTTGTTGACTTCTCACGATCGAAAAGAGAGCATAGGCATCCCGAATGTCGGAATCCCCGAGCCACCAACGATTCGAATATCGCAGGTAACACCTCTTACTACTTGACTTAAACACAATCAGTAGATCCAGGCAAGGGATTGGAAAATTTTAAAGTTATTTTTCTGCTGCGTGTCTTCCAATTCCTGACATTATACATGCAAGATGGATGCAAGTGTATACCATATTTACTTGATCTAGCTCATGCTTACTTATAATATGTTCTCATGCTCAATGTTTTACATTAACATGCATGGCCATGAAAAACATTAAAGAAATAGAGTATCTGTAACATCCAAACTTTTGGGACTAGAAGTTCCAGAGATGGCCTAAATTAAATAGGCTACCAGACCCCTGTGAACAGAAGTCCCAAAGATGATAAAGGAAGTCAAGCAGTTTCAGGGACTAAACTGCAAAGTAAAAGTTTTTCAGGGGCTTCAGTATAATCAAGGTCAGAGACTCCAGTAAAGTCTCGAGGGCCTAGAAAGAGAAAAGAGAGTAGAAACAGGCCAAGGGTTAAGCTAGAAGCCTCAAAGAGAGGATTATATGAAGTTAAGTCCAACTAAGGACTAAACTGTAAATTCCGAAAGTTATGACCAACAGGGATAAAAAATGAAAGAGTATACAGAAATTTCTAAGAAAAATCCCAAAAATGGGAAATAATATTCTAAGGCTCTTCTGTGAATAGAAAAGGTGAAAATACCCCTGAGGCAGCTTAAATGGAATTTATGAGGTTGTGACCGGTAAAAAGTGTACCATTTGAGGTAATTATTTAAAATAGCAAGAGACCTCAAAAATGTATACAAAAATGAGGTTAAATGGTTGAAAGGCTGTACTAATTTATAAAATTAGTCCCACAACCAAAAGGCCAATGGAGTGGCTTTAATAAATTAAAGAGCCGGTTTTGCCGATAAAAGGGTATTTTAGTAAATGAATTTTATGCAAGGCTTAAAGGAAGTGTTATGGCCTAAGAAAATTCATAGATACTCTCTAGAATTAAAGGGAATTTATGGATCTAACAGAAAATAATTACAGAGGCCAGAGCACTGTAATTATAGAAAAGAAGTTAAACCCGGAGTAAAAGTGCACCGATGAAGTGTTAATCAGAGTCTTGCACTTTACTTGGCCCACAAGTCACCACTTGTCAAGCCTTTAATGGATGGCAATTAAAGCTTTCCAAGTGTCAAGCTACTAATGGAGAGGATCTTGACTTTGGAATTTAATTACATTATGATTTAAGTTAATTAAGAGAAAAGTTTCAAGAAGGCTTAGGCATTTGACACTTGGACTTTCATTAAATGTGGTAGATGCAATATTTTGAGAGCACTAAGGAGCTCATCTCTCCCCTAAATCAGATGAGAATTTCGTCCAAGGCAAAGAGGAGAGGAAAAGAGAGGGTTTTGGAAGGATAACCAAGGAAAGCTATCAACTTTGGTCATCAATCAAGGATTCAAGGTGAGATCTTGGTTCTAGATGTGTTCTTGTCTTGTTTTCTTCTCTTTTAAGGTTGAAAAATCTGTCTTCTCTCCCTTTTGATGGCTGGTCGAAATGGTTGATGAGTGGGAAAGGGAGTTTGGTTGTTAGATCTTGCTAGAACACCTCAAAGTATGGTAGATCCAAGTGGATCTATGTGGAAATTGGAAGAATTACGTGCTGATTTGATGCCTATTTCAAATTAGTTACTGTTCATATCTGATTCTAAAATTTGTATGCTTGTATTACACTCTGTGAGCTTTAAATCCATGGGTAGAACACTCCATTTGGATATGTGTACGATTTATGGTGATTTTTCAAAATTAGGGTTTGAAATCTGGAAACAGTGTTGAACTTTTAGGAGATTGTCGAGTTCCGTACAATTCTGGTACTATTCGGCGTAGAAGTGGTTCCTGAAACTATTTTTCCTTTAAATTTAACTTAATTATATTTCAGTGAGACTTGGAAGCACTCAATTTGGAGTTTTATAGATTTAATTATGAATTTTCAAAGTTGAGAAAAAAATTCTGGAGATTCTGCGTGAACAGTACCCGTGAACCAAAATTTCTAGATTTGATGTTCTTGAATTTAAAGCCATCTAAAGTGGTCCTAATTGATAGGAAATGGATCTTAAGGATGGAAATAATGAGATTTATATTAGAAAAGCTAGAAAGAAAACCTAAGAGTAAGAGAAAGGGGTTGAGGTTCAAGAGAGCTAGTCTTAAACTTTATGTAATCAAGTGGTCCTAATAGATTGTATGATCATTATGACTATGTTTAGGACCTTTGAAACATCCAAGAGGATATTTGATAATGTTGATCGAATGCCCACATGGTTGGAAAGTCAAGGGAGTCAAAGGAAAAGTAAGAGGAAAGCTTGAGGTGCAAGGTAGTGAACTTACCTATTGTCATTGCTTGATATGGTATGCTTGTGTGTTGCCGTGTACATGTTATTTGCATGTTGTTGTGACATGTTTTAGCTGCTGTAATTGCTATTCATGATGAGTAGATTATGTCTCCATGGCCATGCATCAAGAAGTTAGCTTTGAGCATGCTAGTATGTCACTAATTAACAAGAGAATAAACAAGTTGCGTGTAGTGCATGAGCATCCATCTAGCATGATTAATACGGTATTGTTTGCTATTGAGATTCCCCCGAATCTCACCCCCTCCCTAACCAACCATTTAGGTCAATCAATGATGGGCACTAATGGCATGAGAAGCAAGGAGAAGAAGTGGAGAATTATTAATGCAAATGATTGATATGAATATTCAATGTATAATTCTCCTATGCTGTAAATTAAGTTATGAATGCCATCAATTCAATGTATATGCTTAGAATTTTTATGGCATGAATGAAATTATATGAGTATGAATGAGAAAGATTAAGCCCATGTTATGTATGTCAAAGTAATAAAAAGAATTAAAGTAAGGAGATGTTAAGCGATAAAACGTAGGTCCTGAAGTAGTTAGCTTTGAGCTTCAGTTTGACCTATCAAATGAATGGTTTAAGTCACAATATTTGGCATACTTATAGTGCACATCCCAAGCTTTAAAATGAGTGATGAATCACCTCATTTGGATGTGTATACGAAGAGATATGAATTTTCAAAGTTAAGGCGCAGAATCTGGAAAGTCCAGATTTTACCAAATGAATAGTAATTTTAATCCAATAAACTGTATGTTTTCAGTGAGGATGAGTTCAGTTGAATATTTTTCCCTCAAAGAGAATTGAAAGAGCTTTCTGTAGAATTTTGGAACACCTCCATACAATTTTTCTAGAATTAGTTATGATTTTTCAAAATTGGATCTGTAATCTGAAAACTGGATAGTGAACAGTAATTTTCTGAAAATTAACGTTTAAATTGAAATTTTTAACTTTTAGACCATCCAAAGTGGTCTGAAATGGCTCTAAAAGAATGCTAAGGTATTATATAAGTAAGGTGTGACAGTATCTTACTAGCATTTGCATCTTATATCATTTTAAATAACATGATATACATCAACATGTAAGCATGCATATCAAGCACACAAAAAAGGTAAGTTCACTACCTTTTATCCTTAAACTTTCTTCTTTCTCCTTTTTGCTTCCAACCATTAAGGTTGCTTGCCTAACCTTTACCATTCCTTTTCCTTGATGTCTCATGGCCCTAAATGCATTAACACATCATTACCATTCATTCATTAGAGTGATAGTAATCAACAACATCAATACTTTATTTTCTTTGAGCTATATTAACTTCTAACTTTTTGAGCTTGATTTCCAACCTTTCTAAAATTAATTTCACATGCTATTCCCCCCACAATTTTGCATTAGAATCCATTTGAAACCTCAAAATTATCAAAATCAAACTCTTTCTTACTCAAACTGATTTGGCTGAACATAGGGTCTTAGCACCCAAAATTCTATTTTTCAATTCCAATGTTTCCAAACTTATTTTCTCACTTATACCCTACATAATTTTTCATTTTAAATACATTGGAAGCATCAAAATTATCAAAATCCAACCCTTGCTCCAAAAACCAGCTCTAGCCGAAATCTTACTTAAGTTACATAATCATGAAATTCAACCAATTTCAACATAAAACTACTTGATTTGTGTTCCTTTCAAGCCTTTAAGTATTATTCTAAGATCAATTTCATCTTCCCTTATACTTAGAAATTTTGTGCACCATACCTCTCAAGGGTTTCAAGCTCCCAAAAACTATTAAAATCGATAATCAAGCTCAACAACAATAAGGGTAGTGAAAACTATATCAACAACTATAAACATATCTTGTTTTAGAACTTGATCTTGTATGGGATCACTTAGTCTTTCTCTTCCATTTTTCCTTTTCTCTCTAGAATTTGTTTTGCAAGAGTTTTCCCATAGTTTTCATAGGCTTAGAATGAAAATGAGGGGAGAGGAGGGATATTTATAGAAAACAAGCTTGAATCTTAGCCCTTGATCTTATAAATAGGTGGCTTAATCTTAACCATCAATCTTACATCTTTGTCTTGTAGCGACAAATGTCCTTATGAGATCATGCTTACCTCATCTTGTTTACATCATGAAGCCCCATGTCTTTAATCTAACCGTACGCGCGTCTTGCATCTGACCGTACACGCATCTTACATTTGACCGTACACTTGTCTCTTGCATGTCCCTTTATCATTTTGGCAGTAAAATAGGGAGGAAATCGGTAAGAAATTCACTTAAAATGCAGCCCTTAGGTATTCCTCCACCCATCTTGTTATTTTGCACCATATCGGGTACTTTTTTAGGTCCTAACTTACCCAGTACCACTAGAACATGTTCTGGCACCATTTTCTCATCTCAAATAGGTCCACATGGCATTATATAACATGTATAAAGAGAAAGTGATGCTCTTCCTTGTTCTTCCATTAAAATAATTAATAATATTTATTTTAGAATAAACTTGATTGAATTCTTTCTATCGGTCCACGATTCTGAGAATATGTCATTAGGTATCAATACTATTTATTTATTATGGGAAACTTTTTAAATTTTTCTTAAGTCAAAAATTAACCTCTAAACAGTTTACTTTGACTTTTCCCAGATAGTGTATATATAAGCTTTAAATTTTATTAAAGCTAACATCTTTGCTTTCTGGGGCAAAACTATTTTTAAAACATGTGATAATTTATCAAGTACTTTTTCTCATTTTTGTCCAATTATCTGAGGTCATCCTATATTTTAAATAATTTCATTTTCACTAATATTCAAAATTACCCGAAACCCTCGAAATTCCACAAATTCCTTCCAGGGATATTTTTGTCACTTTTAGCCTCATACAGGCCTCTAGACCTCATTCTAATTTTTCTAAAAAATTTTTGAAATATTCAAGTCTACTTTCCATCACTATCCCTTTTCAACATGAAATTTTCTAAATTTACATTTTAGGTCTGTACTCGGGTTTAGTTTCAGGAATCCTCTTACTCAGGTTCCTAGCACAATTTTTGGCCCTTAATTACTTAACTCCTTATACTGGACCCCGGGACTTCAATATAGGCCTTAACATGTCATTTCCTATTTTCTAAGATTTTTTGGAATTTTTTAGCATAATTTTCATTTTTGCCTTTACTGGCTTGAAACTTTACAAAAATACGATTTTGCCCCTAGTTCTTAACACATAATTCACCGCATTAAGGCCTTTAACATAACTTTTGGTCTATATTCATCTCTATTTCTTATTTTTGGGCCCTGAAACTTTACTAGAGTTTCTAACTTTCTCTTTTCTCAGTCCTAAAAGACTTTCACTTTGCGATTTAGTCTCTAGAAATCCTTGTGATCTTTAGGGAACCTTTGGGATCTCTGTCAAAAAAAGGTCTGGTAGCCTACCTATTTCAGGCTAATTCTGTTACTTGTAGGCCTAAAATTTGGGATGTTACAAAGGAGGAGAGAAAGAACAAGGTGAATTCAAGTGATTCTGAGCCACTAATCAAAGTAAAAGCATAGTTAAACTCTCTAGTGTTTGATTTCCTATGGATTGATAGTTTTAAACTTGGTTTTAGTGGATTTTAATGGTTCAAAATCCTAAAGGTTGATGTTACATGAATTTTCTCTTGATAATTTATATTAGGAACTAGAGAGAGTATTTTAGAAAGATCAGGTAACATATACCATAATTAAGTAATTTTTTAAATTTACTAATATCTTTAAGTTATTCAATTGAGTCTTCATATTAAGTATGGGAAGTTGTAAATCATACCTCTCCTTAACACTAAAACTCATTTCCATCATTATATGAAATTATTTCTAATCAAAGTGATCATAGAGGTGACTACTATGATAATGATGTATATACCAGGCTGATAACATACACAATACAAAAACAATGAAACTGACATTAAATACTAATGGAAATTATGGAAATCCAACCACTATGGTAAACTATATCTAGCTAGTTGGTAACAGTTTTTGGCAGAAGAACTTGTCGAACCATGCTCTCAAAATTCTGAAATGAAGATCCATTTGGTCTACCAGTAGCTTCCCCCACCATTTTCTTCTATTCAAGTGCCTTCTTCATCTCTGCTCCTTTTTCTCCCTCCATTAACTCTCTCACTAGCTTCTCAACTCCTTCCCTCTTCATGTAACATCCTGAGTTTTATCGGGTTTTAATAGCCTCTTTTTGGTTGATTTTGAGGATAGATTAGTGATTTAATGTTGATTTTAGAGTTTGGGTTAGATTTGAGGTATGTTGGAGGAATAGGTAAACATATCCCTCTCAAGGTATGTTCGCCGCGGCGAACTAGGAGTTCCAGGGGTGTTTGTCTTTCGGGAAGGTTTGGCCGCGGCGAACTCTTGGGGACGCCACGGCGAAGTTGGTCAGGTGAGCGAGGCTTCCCTCTCGGGAAGGTTTTGCCGCGGCAAAGGTTTTCTGGGCGAGCGAGAGTTTCCTCTCGGGAAGCTTTCGCCGCGACGAAGTCGAGTTTTTAGGCAAGTAATCCCTCTCGAGATTAGTTTGGCACAGCAAAGTTATGGGTTCGCCGCGACGAAGGAGTCCGAATCTATATAGTCACGGGAGGGGTTCAGTTGAGCGAAAATTTGAAAAATCTGAGGTAGAGAGAGGCTCTGCTAGGGTTTCGATGTTTTGGCTTGGAGGGGGCATTTCTAAGGATCCATTACCTCAAGTAAGTGATTTTAACCTCTAATCTACTTTCTTACTTGGAATTTCTAAGGATTTGTGGTGAAACCCTAGAATTTTCTAGGTTATGATGGAATTGAGGTTTTTGACCGATTGTTTTGAGTTTAATTGATTACTTTGGGTTAGTTTAAGTATTTAATCGGTGTAGTTTTCTTGGATTTGAAAAACTTTGAGTTTTTGAAGTTAGGGTTTATGGAAATGGGAGGTTTGTGATTGAGGATGATAATGTAGAGGTTAATTTTGAGTTTTGTGAATTGAGTTATGTCAAGGGGGTTAAATTAGATGTTTAATCGGTTTAGATTGTTGTTAGAACTTCAATTGTTCAAATGGGATGTTTGGAGGTTGAATTCCTATAGTGGATCCTTGAGGTTTGAACCCTAATTGATGCTTGGAAGGGGATTTAAGGTTTTAATGGATTTTCTTGACCTTGGAGTGGTGCCTTGATGGTTATACCATTTTTAGTTGGGTAGAGTTATGGTTGGAGCTAGGAATTTTGTGTCCCCAAATGTTATTTTGGCCACATTATTAGTTTGAAAGCTAATACATGATGGTTGTGTGTTTGTGTGCTTGTGTAGACCGGTTGTGAGCCTTGTTGGTGCACGAGGCCGTCTTATTGGTTTGTTATTCCTTGCTCAGGTGAGAGGTAACCACTTTCCAATCCTTTGTACATGCTTTTGTGGTACTGTGAGTGAATTTATGTTTTGTGCTCCGAGTAACAATTGTGTTTAGATGGTATGTTGTATATTAAAAAGGAAAACCGTCTTGTGGGGTCTTGATTGATGATGAATGAATCTTGAATTTGTGAAAGATATGCCGCTGAAAGAAGTGATTTGTGAAATGATCATTTACTCTTGATTACAGTTTGAGCATGATGCATAAATTGGGAATTGGTGAGAGTTTTGATTGTTACTACCATGTGGTAAGGCCTCTATTAATGCATGATGGTTGGCTCTTTACGTCCCCCATAGTGAGGGATAGGCCTTTTGGCTCCCTGCGTCCCTCAGAGTAAGGGATAGGCCTTTTATGGCTCCTTACATCCCCCATAGTGAGGGATAGGCCAGCTTTGGCTCTTGAAAATCCCCCAAAGTAAGGGATATAGTTGATGGGAATTGTATCAGTGCACTTGCATTACTTGTTATGGCTATCATGTATAATATTACTTGTGAACTGCCCCACCTGACACCTCACGAGCACCTATTTAGTTTGTACCTTGAATTGGAAAGGTTGGTTACTGGGACGTTTGTCTCACCCCGTGGTTTATAATGTTTTCAGGTGAAGGTTCTAGGCGAGTGCCGTTGGGAAGAGACGCAGAGACTTGAGCTTGATTAGCGTTAGGCCTCCAGCCTTTGTATATATATGGCTAGTATATATATTGCCACATTTAGGGTCCTTTTGAAATATTTTTATTGTTGATCTTATTGTAAACTGGAGAAAATGTTATCTCCTTATTTTGGTTGGCCGGAGGCCATTTCTAGTGCTTTGTGAAACTTGATATACATTATTGGAAACCAATTGGATAGGCTGATTGATGCCTTTTATTACCCGGGCCGGAGGCTTGGAGGCCCAGTGAATGTTATTGGATGATTTCAGTTGCATGCAACGGAGTTTGAGTTTGGACCGAGTTTAAGTGTTAATTTCAAAAATTATGCAATTTCTTTCTACTATGGTAGTTTGTTGTAACAGCTTTCTTTTTCTACCATAGTAGTGATTTGATGACGAGTTTATAATGTTTTGAGGATAAGGGTTTTTACACTTCACATCACTCTCTATCTCTAACCCAATTTCCCATTCTTCATATGCAAATTTGCAATTCATTTGCTGCTCTACGAAGAACGGCCAATAGATCATAGCTACTCCGCCACAAATATTTTCAATTGTTGAGTTCTACCCATAAGGTTTTAAGAATCCTCCTATTGAACAATGAGTCGAAACTTGTTTTTGTGGACACCAACTTGATAACGGCCCTCTATTTCTCATCTCTTTAATAAACTTGGCAGGAAGAACTGTGTTTTTTATGTTAACAAGATCGGGTCAGATTACCCATAAGAAGGTTTTTTAACTATTAGCCAGTCCCCAAGCAAACTCTATCATTTGCTCTTTCGTCATCACTGTGATGCTCTCAAAGTTTACATAAACCACAGAGTTTGGTTTTTTTTCATCTAGCCATTCCGAACATTTGTTAGCAGATTTATGGGACCGATGGCGTAAACAGGAGGAAAATTAGAGGATAGTCCTTATAAAGCATCATATTCTAGATCATCAAATGTGTTCAAAATTATTGCGCTAGCTTTCTTGGCTCTCTCATACTCGCCCAGCCAAAAATCTAACACAAATTCTTTTGGGTTTGTTGTTCTCCAAAACTTTGGCATGTCTCTTAAACACAATTCCTTAATTACTGGAATCCAATCTATTACAATATTCTCCAAATACCCATTTGTTAAATCGCTCGAATCTATATGCCAAACACTTCTGACTTAACATAATGCATCTAAGTGTATACCAAACAACTTGTAATAAATGCATGAAGCTAGCTAGCATGTACCATGGAAGTTAGCCTACATATTTATATATAACTTTGAGAGATATCAAGCCTTTCTCAATGAGTCGGTGAAAATGAACATAGTAGAGAAAGTCATAGGCATTAGTAGTCCAGAAAAGGACATTTGGGATTCTGAGTTCTTTGGTAGCGTTGACGGCAAAGCTCATGATACCATCAGAAACTATGCAAGCGATGGGAGGGATATAAGGGGAATTGCTGAGTTTGTTAAGGAGGTTTCTAAAGGGAACTGGGCAGGTTCTACATGTGGATTCATAGAGAGAAGGGATGTCTTGTGTGGTGTCAATGACATCGTCAGAGTTGGAGCTGGGAATTCCTTTAGGGATGGTTTTGAAACGAAAGGAAGAGAGGCCATTGAAAGAATCTGTACCTTGAGATTTGAGGAGGTGTTTATGGTTGAACTCGATGTTAATGAAAGTGAAGAGGCTTTGCAAGTTTGAGTATGGGATTGACATTGCGTTATGTTAGGAAGGGGATACACACAGCGTGAGGCTTCTTTGAAGTAGCCAATGGACCCACTTTCCCAATTTGTTTTTTCCTCAGATCCTCAAGGAAGAAGAAGATAAATGTGAGGATGGCTTTGCCCATGCTAGTATATTTATAGCGGTTAAACACGAGAGGTAGTGTTTGCTTTTCAGGAAAATTACACTCAAGTCCCGATTCAGAGATTTTATTATTTCAAGGTCCCTAAAAATATTCGAGCTAATCTTAAATCTTAAGGGGCTTATGATTGAGATATTGTAAAAGTGAATCAATTATCTTTGCCTCACAATCCTCTATTGTTAATTCCAACTTTTTCATTTATCAATTGTGCCTATATAGATTGACACTCTGTGATGTATTTTTATTTCTTAATGGGATCATAATGAGATATCATTTAGAGTACTCTAACTTGTCAACTGAGTTTCAATATGAATAAAATTCCTTTGCACAACATGTATATCTTAAGCGAGGTTTGCCACCTGGATTTTTATTAGCCACTTAAACAAAATGCTCCCATGCAAGATCAGCCTTCAATCTCACAGATTGTGTAGAGCGAGCATTAGCGGATACTTGTTGGGATTGGGATGACATCTTCTAATTTCTACAATACAATAGCATAAATTAATAATAACTAGCAAACATATTTAGAGAACATGTTACTTGAGAAAAGGATTTTGAATTTAAGCAGTCAATTATTTAAACAATTAATTATAATTTATGGAAATAGTAAAAATTAGTTATAATTTATAGATCATGTAGATTTAGTTTTTGGTCAAATTAGAGCCCTTAATAGCCTTCTTTAACCCATAAAGCTTCTTTAAGTTAAAGAATAATGAATCAATTATCATTATTCCATAAGGCATAAACTTGCAAATTATTAGATATAGTGATATACACTAAACGAGCACTATCAAAGTGGTAATAAATATACAAGTATAGTCTAACAAATAAAAAATAACAAGCCAAGAAGATAGCTAAATATTAAGTCTCTGACTCTGCACATATAGCTAGGTCCTACTATTTATTTTTATATTTCTCTCTAATTTCATTCTAAAGTACTTCAACGGAATCCTCTTGGTTACAAACGGAAACAGATATATATCTATATAGATATGATAGTTACAGCTCACTCGATGTATATAAGCTTGTACATCAGATAGTTACAACTCACTCAATATATATATATAGAAGCTTATATGTTAGCCTTTACTTAAATGTTATCTTTTCCATCATCTCTGGTAATTGACTCTGGTTTTGGCAGAATTATTTCAAATGCCAAGTATCACAAACATCCAATACCATAACATTATGCATCTTTTAGGTCCAATATATCGATACTATACAACTAAAGGAAAAAAGCTTCAATTTTTAACTTATAAATTGCATATTTAGAGATATTTGAGTACCAAAAAAAAACAGAGCATAGAGATTCACAAAAGAAACAACCCAGAACAAAGCTTTAAAGAATATTTAAGCAAAGACTTCATAAATACCAATGAGAAGAGAATCATTTACCTATTTAAAATGCAATAGATTTGGACTTTGATAATTTTAAATTTATGATCACTTCTGTCTTCAAGTCTCTACTTCTCTAACTTGGCTTTTTCCAACACCTTGAAGGCTTCACAATAGCAACATAATGGATAAAGATGAGAGACAAAATCAAAAAATAAAACCAGTCTATAGATGATGGTAGACAACAGCGTATACAGACAGAGCACAACAGAGCATGGTGGAGCATGGTGAACAAAGGAAGAAGACAGAGAGAAGGAGAAGTTTGGGTTCAAATAGTAGGGACTTAAGGCACTCGCAACAAAACATGAAAAGGGTCTTTTCTTTTTAATATATTTTTGAAATATAATAAATTAATAATACAAGATTACAGGATTTAGGCCTTTTTTTTAATTTTTTATTGATGTCCTTTAGCCCGTTCAGTTTTCACAAATTTGGAATGGTTTCCAGCCAGAATTGATGGTCTAAAAACGGATAAATGATAGCCTAAAATGGCTAGACCACTCAAGTGGCCTAATGCCTCTATACAAGCCATTGCCTAGACCAGTCAATGGTCTAACCCGTTAAACTGTCCAATCCGGCCCGGTCTAGCTTTAAAAACCATAAAATGGACACTTTTAGGGTTAGAAGGAAAAACCTAGATATGTGAGTAAATCTTAAATGACGTGAATGTACTTGTAAAGGTTGGCAGATATTAAGACCACTGTGCCCACATACATGTGGTGTAATGAAGAAGATACATGGTAACACACACACACACACACAGAGGATTGACTTTACTCTTTGCTCAAGAAAAAATTTATGGTAGACTCATGATCCTAGTTGAGACACATGACATTCTAGGCCAGATTCCCTTAGATATGAAGATTACTTGTCAATTATCTTCCTACAACCACTATTGATTACTCGCCATCCTGAAAGGCCTAGAGTGACGAGGATTGGATCACAATTTCAAGACTAGAAAGTGCATCATTGCTCAAGATATAGTGAAGCTGGTCATTGTAGAAAGACTTTAGTAACTTGAACCCTGTGTGACTTTATTGCTGACAATAGTATTTTTTTTAGTTTAGTATACAGCTAATTTTGTACATGAATGAACCCTAATATGTATTTTTGGATTGATTAGGGAAGTAGCTGTGACAACCTATTTAGTAATTTTGGTCATAAGTTGGAATCTATTTTGCATAGTGAATTGATAGTTGAAAAATTTCATAATAGTACTTGATGATAAGCTACCTAAGTATTGCACTAAAATTGGCTAGTAACATTATAAAATACTTGGTCCATTTGTTAATAGATGTATTTTTTGTTGTTACTTCATGTATCCATATTGCAATTTACCTAATTCTAGTTGTGAATGAAACATCCAAACTTGCGCATGAACTTTTTAATTTGATCAATTTGTCAATTCAAGTACCTCACTTGTTGTGGTTAACACCCATATTTTTATTGCAAATTTTCTGATTCTAGTTGTGAATATACTCTATAAACTTTGGCATCATTTTTAACAGTTTTATTTTAAAAAGTCCACTAACGAATGGATAAGTTCCTATTATCAATGCATGTATTCTTGTTGCAAATTCTCTAATTCTAATTGTGAATACACTCTACAAACTTTGACATCATGTTTAACAGTTTTATTCCAAAAAGACCACATGCGAATGGATGAGTTCTTCTTGTTAGCGCATGTATTCTTGTTGCAAATTCTCTAATTTCAGTTGTCAATACTCTCTATAGACTAAGGCATAATCATGTTTGATAGTTTTATTCCAAAAAGACTACTTGTGAAATGACGAATTCTTGTTGTTAACCCCCACTATTCTTGTTTCAAATTTTCTAACTCTAGTTGTCAATATTTGTACTTAAAGTACAAAATTTATGGGGGAAAATATATTGCAATTACTGGAAATGTAATATACTCATAATAAATAATTCGTTGCACTAAAATTAAAATTTTGGATAATCCTTATATACAAATTTTGACACATTCTAAACTAGTATAAATGACATCTTGAGTTGACATAAAACAATTGATCCATTATCACTTTCTTTTTGGTTGTGTTTGTATCCTTGCAAGTAGCTGCAAAACAACAGCCAACTTTGTATTTATTGCATAAGTAACGAGCCACTATAACAAGACTGACCTTAAGAAGTGAGTTCTTTCTATTGCATAACATACCATTATAACATTAACACAAGTGTAAGAATAAAATCTAAAAATAATACATTGACAAATAAACATATAATCCAACTCATATTGTTATATAATAAGGAATGATACATTCAATTCCATCTTTCTCTTGTACATGGGGCCGCTCTTCTAAATATATGATGACATAAATCCCACAATTGTCACTATAAAATTAACATACCATACTATTATATTATATTAATAATTGAAAATGCAACACAAAAACCTTAATAAAAACTCACATGTTTTCTTAGACATAAACTGTAGGGTATAATATGACATTGTTTGCATCTGGGTTGCTCAATAACTCTAAGTTAGGCTTCACTATTTTTAGTATGTCAATGAAGTGTATCCTCTAAACAACAAAAAATAACTATTAAACAAGGGATATCATCATCGGTGAGAAAATTACAAGAAGGACGATTGAACTAACATAGAATTGAGCCATCATCTGCTGCCCTTTGTCTACTAGATCATTTTTCCTCTTCCTTTGCTTTTTCTTTTTGTTGGTTACATCCTTACCCCCATTATCAGCAACACATAATAATGTAATTAGTAAAATTAGTGCATTATCAGCAACACATATAAAAGTATTCAAAAAGAGATAGCATTAACCATGAAATCAGTATCAAATATATGCCTTTGAACCATAAAAGCATTTTTCTTATGTTCACTATTCAGAGCATGAGCAATCAATAACATAATTTGCACATTAGTGCAACATCAAAATTTAAAATCATTCACAATATATGCCAGTGCAATTTCAATCCAACATTGCACATACTTAGTTGCTTATCCACCGCCTTGGACCAAGGACCTATAAGTCTTTTCATGTTGCAAAATGGCCAAACATATCTACCAAAACCCTACACAACAAACATGCAAATTAAAATATTATGATGTTATTATTAACATGCGATCGTAACCTAAAGCACTCTTTACACTTACTCTTCTCCCTTGTTTTGCAAACACTAATCAGTATAAATTTTATAAAATGCTTCATTCTCACTGAATTTAACTTTTCTCACATACATAGCTTGATATGGTGACTTTATTGCCGGTACAATATGTCTGTTAGACCTTGCACTACTTTTTGTTTTCTCTTGCCTGATTCAATTTATTTTTCGTTTTTAGGTTCAACATCATTTTCTTTTCCTTCATTTTCATCTTCATCTTCTTCTAGTTGTTCTTCTTCTTCTTTTTCTTCATTACCATCTTCTTCTTCTTCTTCATCTTCATCATCCTTTTTTCTTTTTCTTCATCTTCATCATGATCTTCTTCTTTTTCTTTATCTTTATTTTCATGTTCTCCTACCTCTGTAGCATTCATTCCTTTATCTCTTACACTATTAGGTCCTTTACTTTCTAACTTCATCAATTCTTTAAAAACATAACTTCGAAGCTTTTCCATCTCGCTATTTAATTTTTTATTGAATTTTAACCAAAATTCTTTAATGTCCTATGCATTTAAAAGTATGTCAGAAAACATACATATGAGTGTCTAACTTGTTATAATTAATCCTATTGATAGTACAGAGAGTGAGTCTGTCATCTTGATACTCTCACCGAATGAGAATACTACATTAATACTACTTACCGGGTCTTGGAAGCTTGTCCCTTCTGGTTGTGTTGATGACTTTACTTCACCAATAGTGTGACTGAACAAGAGGCCACATGGACTTTTCTTTTCTACTTGAGTTCTCTTCTTTACAACCTTATCATCCCAATACTTAATTACATCACATGTTTTGTGTACAACTTTTGCCAATGGGAAGCTTTGCAAAGTAAAGCTGAAAAAAAAACATAATAAGTTATCAATCAAATTAAGCAATACATGAATAATGTAATTAGTAAAATCTTCCATTTAATTATGTAAGCAAATATATAAGTACCAGTAACAATTAGATGCAGCCTTTAATGACTTTTAAGCCCTCAAGCTTTACTTCTTTACTGCCTATATTGTACCATTGTATTTCATTACTGACTTTATCAAGCACAAATGTTGCCCAATGAAATTCTACCCACGTATTCTCTGTGCAAGCCATTACTTTTAACACTTTCTCACTAACATTTGCACTTTCAATAGGATAAAAAGTTCCCGGTGTAAAGAGAACAAAATAGGACTCCAACATTGCATCATCTTTCTTACTCATTAGCTTTTCCCCAACTTCAATATATGTCAATGACGTATATTTTCACTTCAGCTCTTTCACTTCATCCTTTAAGTCATCTAACTTCACTTTTAAACCTTTATTCTATAAGCCCATTAATACTTTTACCACTTTAAGTTTTATAGTTAATGTCTTCCCTCTTATAGTCAGTTTTTTTGTGGGAGGATCATAGGAACATATAACCCCCATAGATAAATCTCTTGGAATCTTCTTCAGCATGATATATAATAGTTTCCCAAACCCTAAATTTTCTACCATATTCTTTAAATTTGTTTTCCCTTGGACAAAATTAGCCACTTCCTTGAATATAGATGGAAAAAATCAGGTCAAAAATAGTGTCACATATTTCTTCTTCTTTTCTTTTGTCAAATTCTCCTCTTTTTTCCTACATAGCTCCTTCTCAACATTTGTCATTTTCTTCCACACTTCTGATGTAGCATTTGATATTGCTTTCATCCTATATATCTCCTCTTTGTTATTTCCCTAAAATTCAGCCTTAAATATCTTCCACCCAATAACTTCTGGATTCTTCTTTGTCATCTTTTTAAGCCTTCACATAATAATTACTATTTCATTAATAAGTACACTAAATAGTATAGTAAAATCCATTACATGCAACTCCATTTGTTAAATAAACTCCAAACTTGTAAGTACACTAATTATCATTGAAAATTTCTCTACTTTACTTGTTATAGGATGATGCATGAAGTTGTTACAATCAAGTTGTAAATATACTAATTCTTCTAATAAATTGCCTAATTTCAATTGTTAGGCCACTAAATGTCAAGTTGCCACAATCAACTCATAAATGCACTACTTCTTCTCGTAAATTGCCTAACTTCAATTGTTAGGCCACTAAATATCAAATTACCACAATCAACTTGTAAATGCACTAGTTCTTCAGGTAAATTGTCTAACTTCAATTGTTAGGCCACTAAACAACAAACAATGACAAAAATTGAGTTCTTCTCTCAAGCCCAAACCTTATCCTAAACATAATGTTCCCACTAACACTTTTATTCACAGACCACTCATCACAAAAACCAAAATAAAGATAAACAAATAATCCAACATTGTCAAAAGTAAAAAAACAGAGCATCCATCATTAAAATAGACCCAAAAAATCGATGATTTTTTCTTAATATACTAATAGAATATTGGAAGATTCAGTCTCACAAAAAGGAGTCCATTAGCCTATCTCACTTCCAAATAAATCCAATTAGACAAATAGAATATTCAAGATTTATAAGGAGGCTTACCTTCACCAAACTTCACTCTTGTATTTGGCTTTTGTTTCTTCTACTTTTCCTTCCTCTTTTGTCGATGGCCTTTCAATCGATGTCTGTTTTTCCTTCCTCTTCTTTTTGTTGTACCAACTATCAAACACCAAAGCGACGACCTTTCAAGTTTCCTCTTTTGTCCACGACAATGGCTACACTAGAACAACGGCGATGATGAGAATCTCTCTCAACCGTTGAAGCATGTTTGAGAGTTTTCAGAAAGGGAGAGATGCAAGAGTTGTGAAAGGAAAGAGTAAGGAATGTGAGTGATATTTTTTAGTGAGAGGGAAAAGTGGGATGAAATTTTCTCATATTTTCAGCCCTCTTCTTTTCAAATTTCAAGCAACAATTAACAAGAGCTTTATTGTCTTTTATTTTCTATAATTAATTTCCCTTTGTCCCTAAGTCCTCCATTGAAATTTCATAATGTTTTGGAGGCTGTTTAAAATAAACTAGCTACTACGGTCCTTAATTAAAATTTTCCATTAAAAGAAACCTTGCCTAAAGTTAAAACTTAAAGTGTACTTTTGCATAATCTATTTAATTAACACTTTTAGCACAAAAGAAAAGGTGAATATTATTTCCAAGTTATTGAAAACTAGACCACTAACTGAATTGAATGTGATAATAATTCAAGGACCAGTGGACTAATAACTAAATTGACTATGACAATAATTCAAGGATTAGTGGACTAATCATAGTTGAATCAAGATCAATTGAAATCATAATTAACATAATACTACATTTGGTACTTCATATAATAGTTAATTAGGAAATCAGATTTGGTCCTAAATATAAGACTTCAATCTATTTTATTTCTCATATTTATAATTTTTTGAAACCACTTACTAGGACTTAAATACCTCAAACCACTGTTCTTCACTATTTTCATGAGAGCATTCTAATTCAACTCGATGTAAGGGAAAGCACCTTAAGGCATAAGTGTACACAGCCTAATAGACCTCTTCTGGCTTAGGCTTATAATGTATTTATATTGTCATCTTAGGGTTCATGTCTTTGTATTCACTTATACACTTACTTTCACTAAAAAAATTTTATTACTATATTTTGATGGAGTATTAGTGCTGGTAGAATAGCTAAAGACCATAGGATTCTATTGCACGTGACCAATTGTGGATTCACGCTTAACTTCTTGGAAAACTTATTGATGTTGTTTATTTGTATCACGTTGTGGTTAAATGATTATTTAAGTAATTATGACTTGTGGGCTGGGCTTGGTCTTTTATTTTTCTTGTACCATGAGTCTTGTAGTGATGATTCTTGGTGGGTTTGTAGGTTTGTTTGTGTGCCCTAAGTTCTTTGTGTTGTTCTTGAACTAAGTTAAACTCTTAGTAACTATAGTAGCATTTTAATATTGTAACCTAATTCTTTTTCTACCATAATTAAATTCTTTAAGCTATTTTACAATCAAAAACCTTTTTCAAAATTTGGTCAAATTTATTCTTCGGAATAGAATTTACATGTTCACAAAAATAAACGAAAAGTATGTTTGAGTTAATTTATTGACTTATGATCTTCAATTTTTAAAATTTGATTTCATTTTGATTTTCATCCTTGAAATTTGAAACTATTGGTTTTGGTTGGTGAAACCTTTTTTTAGGACTAAACACAATAAGGCAAGGATTAAAAGTCTTTAGGTGGTCCAAAATAAGGTCAAATTTCTAAAATCAAAGTCACTAGTTTCAAATTTCAAAGATGAAAATAAAAATAAAGTCAAATTTTAAAGACGGAAGCTGATACTAACCTTTATTATTATTACTATAACTACTAGTATTATTATTTACTTTTGTACTACTTTGCACACATGACTTCTTTTTCGCTACAAGACTTTTTTGTTAATTAGGTTTATTTCGATAACAACAGATCAAGCCTGGTTCTAACGCTGGGCCAATCGAGTTAGACCCAGGCCTCGAGGCCAAGTGGTCCACTCAATGTATCTGTTGGGCCACCATCTAACCCATCCTACTCGCGCACATTCCCAGGCCACCTGGACGTTCATTTTTCCTCTCTAAGTGGGTTTTCTGGTTTACTCATTAAACATTAAACAATGTTTGCCCACACCCAATATCTTTTATGAATTGAGGGTGGATACATGTGTATCCCCATTGCTTCTGCTATATTGCAGTGGAAAAAAAAACCGGACCGAACTGGCCGGTTCACCGGTGGTCCGGTCCGGTTAAAGCAATGAACCGGTCATAAAATGAACCGGCATCAACCCGGTCAAACCGGGATAAACCGGTGCAAACCGGCATAAACCGGTATAAACCGGTAATGAACCGGTTTGAATGATATTTTGCTATTTATCTTATTTTTTCTTATTCAACTCCTAATATTTCAATCACTATATATTTAAATGAATTTTAATAATAATTTTGGTATTAATAATTATTAATTTTAGTTATTAAGAAATCATAAAGATCAAAATCCTTAATGTTATTGTATTTTGTTTTAATTACAATCAAATTATTGTTGTATTTCCTTACATTTTGTTATTAGTGATTATTAATATTGCTATACTTTGTTATTTTTAATTAAATTTTATCATTTTAATGTGACCGGTTTGATCCCGGTTTGACCCCGATCTGACCCATTGACCCTTGAACCACTACCTCAACCGGTTTAGTGTCCGGTCCGGTTTTTTGTTCCTTGATATTGTTTGGTGTGAGGAAATAAATAAAGGGAAGAAAAAAATTTCATGAATTTGATTTAAAAAATTAGAGAAATTGGATTATAAAAAAAAAAAAAAGGTAAGATAAAAGAGTAAGTAAAATTAATTCGAAACTTCTAATCCCAGTTTTCTAATTTCTTTTTAATCAAGCCCATTAAGATTTTTCCTCCTATTTCCTAAGAATTGTTTAGTTCAAAATATAAATCATTTAAACAATAATTAGTGATTATTTGTTAATCTCATTTCTGCAATTAATACTTAAACCCAAGTGTTTATATTTTTCACTTTATTTCGCAACCTCATTCATGAGTAAATTTGAAAAAATTTTCAATGACACATATTTAATGGGTTATCTACCATTGAAGTGCGATAACTTTTGTAATTCAGTAAGTTGAAAACAATGCTTACTCGTTAAACAGAGCTGTCAACATGCATAATTACAAATATAGGCAACCTTATGAATTGAAAATAACATAATATGCAGGTCACACAATGTTCTAAGCTTTGCCATTATTTACACAATAATTACGCAAATAGCAAGCAGTACAACTGTTATCATGACACTAATATCAGACGCAGAACTTCGCCTGAAAGCTTGAATGATTTCTTAGTTTCTTCCAAACAATGATTCTTTTCTTCTCGAGTCCATTCCTAATAAAATCCATTGAGACCCTATGTCAAAATCAACTCTGAACCGAAATCCATGATTATCTCATAAGTTAACTCGAAATCGATTACGAACTCAACTATGGTTATCTTATAAGCTACTATTGCCTCTGGCAACTTATTAAATAACAATGGTTTTAGGCTGATAATTGATTCTGGCTGAGTATTAATCTTAGCATCAATGAATCAATGAAGTGCGTGCGGAACAAAATTTTCAAGGACTGTGTTACAATATGAGAAAAAAAGAATTACTGATATCAAGTGGTGATGAAAATATGAGCCTGTTGAATTTCGAAATGTTTTTAACAATATTAAGAAAATAAATCAATTCTGATTGACTCGACTAGTATTCAAACATTCGACCCTACTGATTGGCTCCTTGGATGGTCTTCAGATGGTCGATCGTCAAGGCAACTACCAATAAACAGAATTTATAACAAAAACGGAAACAAATCAACTTTTTCCGCACAGAATTTTATAAGATAGGCTCCATTTTATCTGTCATAATTTCTTTATTGTTGACCCTCTGTTAGTTTTCTCCGCACGACATATACAGCTACTCGCAATAGAACCAACTTATTGCAATAGCCATAAAATCTGAAGGAAAAAAAAGCTAAAGATTTATGTTATAAGAAGCTTACTTCAGCAACTTTATCCAGCTTGTCCCTCACATTCTGTAACATCTGCGCAAGCTGACCATCCCATTTATAGAACTCCAACACCTTCTTGTCAAGTATCTTTTCTGCCACCTGTAAGTTAACCTTGAAAACTTAAGTGAAATAATGTCTTAACCCTTGAGCATAGGACTAAAGTAACATTTACTACTAATCTTTCCCTCAGCTCCAGAAAATCACTGAAAATGAAGTTTTAAAACACCATAGAGCCTGCGTCTTAAGATTATGAGAAGGATCAACAATATTGTGAGTTCCATTTATTGCTGGTAACCAACATATATCCTCCCAGAAGTGGTGGTAAATCATTCACATGCAGCTTTCTCAGTAACTCGAGAAAAGTTGAAGATTTCATTGTTCAAGATCTTCACATTATGTTGGACTAGATGCATACAGAGTAAGGTAAAAACAAATCATAAAGAGTAAATTTACAACAAAACTCTAGAGAGGACTGTATTTGCAAATAGACAATACCCTTATGGGCCTCAGATGTAGAATTTTGTGCATCAACCTATGCAACAGAGAAAGCACGTACGTTCTTGCTTCATTTTCGGATATACCTTCTTCTCTCATCTATAGAACAATATCTAACATGTAACAATCATAGTAACGATCATGAAGCCATTACGATATGGGAGATGAAGCAAAGCAACAAGTGAGTCATACAATTGACATGCTAGTCCACAAGTGAGACTTTTCTAAACCAGTTAGTTTCTGTTAAACCAAGAATTTTGAGTAGCGATTATTATGCATATGATCAGTTACCTTCTTCCCAACCATCCTACCACCAGCGAAATGGGCGAAGTATATGTTGTAGAAATGGCAGATAAAGGCCTGGGGATGCTTCACAGATGACTCTTTAAGATACTGTGCATAGGTAAGACCCGGAGAAGAAGGTTCAGGAATGGTATGACCTTGCTCTCTGAACCATTCCAGATCTTTTGCCAGGCTTGCAGACCTTTCCAATCCTGTATTTCTGAACTCAGCATCTACAGAAAGATACTAAGAACTTCAGCATTTAGCCATTAGAAATTATAAGATAATTCAAGGAATACCAACTTATGGTCCATGTAAACAACAAAGGACAGACATGATTAATATAAATGACAGCAATGGTTCCTCAAAAAGAGGAAACCATGATCAACAATATAGTAATAATCAGACTATATAGGTAGATAGATTGACAGATAGATAAGGAACCCTTTAAAAGCAACTTATAAATTGAACTCACAATAAGGAAAAACAGCATCAGAGACGATCTTTTCCAGTGTGTCAAAAACCAATTTGCTATCCACAAGAAATCTCAAATACCCATCAGTTGTGGGTTCCCACTTGACCACTGATCGCTCCTCAGGTTGACTGATCTCCTTCTCTCCCTCTTTAGCCTGCACCTTGGTATGCAATTTCATCGCCACAAACCTCATCTCCTCCACAAACCCGTTGGATTCACCAGGATACGGTTTCTTGGCTTTCTCGGCCGTGGTTGCTGACACAGTAATAGCCCTCAACGGCATCCTTGAATCCCCACGAGGAGCCTGAAATTGCACAGATAACCTTCTGGGCAAGAAAAGCGAGCCAAGTTTTGAATAGGCACTGATGGGATTTTGAAGAGGTGTTACAATATTGGGTTCACCAAAGAGGGATTTAAATTGAGAAACTGGGGTTGGAGGAGTCATGGCAGCACAACGTAGCGAAATACCCACAAGATGAACGAATCGTGCACGAAACCTTTGAAGTAAATTAATCTACCAGTCTCACTCGACACTGTAACAGGCAATTGAAAGTGTGATATAGTAATCTTGAAGAAACAGCGACAGAAAATCAATATTAAATTAGAATGTCATCCAAATCGTGAATTTAAAACAAGAAAGATTACACACACGCGCACACACACATATATATTATATTAGATAGGCGGATGAGACTGAACAGAGTATGGGAATGAATGTTTGCCCATACCATGACGGCATAATTCATGAATCTACGATTGCCATGGTTTTTTTGTCAAAAGAAGATAGTTCCTCTGCTCTGAATAACTCTACAGACACAACGAGGAGAGCGGCTCGTGCCTCTTCGCATATGGATTTGTGTTCCCAGTGGGCCAAACGAGAAATAAGTGTTATTGATTGATGGCAATTTCTTGTCGACGACGTGCCACGTAGGATGAGGCATTTCAGCCAACAAGAAACCAGAAAATCAAACGCCGCACGAAGCACCAGATTGGCGTCTCCAACTATTGGATGACAAAATGAATGTCGGCAACAGGGATGACCTCTTGGGCTTCGTGTGGGGCTGTTTGACTGCATTATTACCTTTTGCTTGAACTACGGAAAACGATTGAAATCTTTTTTGTTTTTTTTTTGTTTTTGGCCAACGGATAACGATTGAAACACGAGGCTAAACCGCCAAAGAGATGTATACACATGGGTGAGAGAGAAAATAATATACAAATATATAGATACAGTATATCACTATATACTATATACCTCAAGAAAGTACCAGTGAAATAAGAGAGGAATATAAAAGAAAAGAAAGGAGAAGAAGAGAAAGGCACCTACAAAATGCAGAGAGCCGGCTGCTTGGGTTGGTGCTGTGGTAGCGTAAGCGAGTGATAGTAGAAATGAGCGTATTTAACTTGCCTTGTCTTGTCACACTATTACCATCAATATTGTTTTGATACAACGGTTAACATTGGTTTGTGTGTATATATTTGCCTTTTAAATTCCTATTAAAAATTTACCCCAAAAAAATTCCTATTAAAACTAACTTCAATATAAGAAAGATATTTGAAACATTTTAAATTTTAATCTGTTTAGTCTTATTATTATTATTATTAGTGCTAATATTATTACTACTATGAATACACATGTATATAATTTTGTTTTATCTTTCATTGCAATTTTTACTTAATATATACACACAGAAAATAACTATTCATGATTATTTCTTTCGATTTGATTCACTTTTAAATCTCTGATTTCTTTAATCTTTTATGATAAACTTGAATAGTTGATATTTCTTTCGGCACTTGATACTACTTCCAATCATAATTATAAAATCTAATTTATGTCTACAAATAAGGTCTTATAATTAAGATAAGAGGTATCATAAGATATAATTGACTAATTTGATAAAACCAAGAAAGTTTAAAAATAACTTAAGTATTATAACATGTATTACATGATCTTTCTAAAATACTTATGAGTAAATTAATTTGTAAAAAAATGATAAATAAAATACTTTAAGGCAATTTATTTTATTTTTTAATCTCTGCTGATAAGCCAAATTACGTCTTATATTAAAAATCAGGTATACTAATTTACTTCTCTTCATTCCTCTTTAAAATAACCCTTAACACTGTGAAACCCAATTAAATTTAGGAGGTTGCACTTTTCATATTTGTTTATGATTCAGTTTGCTGCTGTTTTTTTTTTTTTGGGTTTATGATTCAATTTTCTTTTCACGTTTATGATTTTCTAAAAAGTTTCAAAATATTAATGGTTTTCACAAAATAAATGTGCTGATCGCCTTTTAAATGATTATCATAATAAATTAAATTTGATTTTTCTCTTGCTTCTTACCCACGTATGAAAATAAATTATATGAGAAAATATATAAAGAAAAAACTATATATGTGATCATATAAGTATATTTTCTAAATTCCTGATACATGATAAACTAACGCGGTGAAAAAGAAACCAAAATTGAAGAAATTGACATGACAGTATCCTACTCTTTTCTCAATCATCATAATTCATCTAAAACAAAGATGTGAGCCACTTCTTGGAGAAATTTTTAGTCTTTAGTCCGAGTTACGTGTAGGATATTTAATTATTATTATTTTTTTATTTTTCTCTTATTTAATTTTTGTTGTGGAAATGTTTTTAGTCTTCAGCGTAATCCTGCCACAAAAGCTAGCGATTGTTATGAGATATATTTACTCATCAAATTTCTCATCCTAGCAGTCATAATCTTTGAAATAATTTTACAAGAAACATTACATAGACTAATAAGACGAAGTTGAGTCACTGTTCCAGGTCTGTCAAGTCTAGGTACTAAGGCAATGTGAATTGAATATATTCTGTTGATGTCAGAATTCTTTTAAAAAAATTTTGAGAACATTAAAATAGTTCTTTTAGTTTTAACATATTTGTAACTTAATTTTTATACTTTGACTTGATGCAACTTAATCCTTATAATTTTGATTCAATTGTAACTTCGTCCTTGAAGTTTAAGGTCTCGTTTAGATTGCCATTGCAGATGGTAAAAGCACACAGAGAAGCGGGAAACTAAGGTTTGTAGCTTATTGTGACTCAGAAAGATTTTTTAGATGGAGCTTCTTTTTTAACTAACTTATGGAAAAAAAAAGTAACTTTTCTAACTGACTTATCCAATATAATCTGGATCAACTTTTCTAACTGGCTTATGAAAAAATTGTGCAAAGCTTACGATCTAATTAGTTATGTGATTTCATTTACTTTAATTAGAGACCAAATAAATTTTAATTTATACTCATGTTTGTCTATTATATATATTTAATTAATTATCTACAATGTGTTTTTAAATTTTTCTCTATAACAAATATTTTTATTTTATAATTTCACAAATAAACTATTTATATTTTTATCATAATAGTTTTATGTATTTTTTTAAACTATTATCATATTAAAAACATAAAATTTCAAATACTACTATTCAATAAAATTCATACCTTTTTCAATCATTTTACAACTAAACTAACTTTTTTATTAATCATGCAAATAATTTTTAACTTTTTCAACTAACTTTTTATAAGCACCTATCCAAACATAAATCACATTACACTAACTGATTTTCACTCTAACTTCAGTTATAAAAGTAAATTGGACTAGAAGTCAGTTTTACTTAATGTTAATACAAACATACCCTAACTCGTTATAACTCGATCCCTATAGTTTTATCTATTTTATAATTTAGTTATTATGTTTTTTAAAAATAAAATTATATATCCAATAAAAGAAGGGACTAGATTATAAAATGATTAAAAGTATAGGGACCAAGTTGTAGCAATACAAACTTAAGAGATTGAGTTACAACCGAGTTAAAACTATAAGAATTGAGTTACATAAAGTTAAAGTGTAAAAATTGAATGATAAATAAGTAAAAACTATAATGACTAAAAGATTAATGTTTCTAAGAAATTTCTTTACCATATCATATAGACATGTACCTCTTTTTTTTACCTCATTTCACGCCGATCAGTAAAACAAAGCTGTATATCCATTTGCTCCATGTGCTTTGGTTGATCCCAAATCAAAAACAGTATTATCTATTCTTTCGATTCTAAATATAAGATCTATTTTATAGTATAATTTACATTATAAAAAGAATCTTATATTTAGGATTAGAAAAATATTTTTTAATGACCTAATTTTTTTGTTTAAGAAAACTGTTCACTTGATGAGGTGCTGGCAGGAGTTAGTAAATGGCCAACCAAATAAGTCAGCTACGGCATTGGAAGGAATATTCTCCTATAATTTTAAATATAAAATTTATTTTGCAGTGGAAATGAGTCTTACGTTTATTTTTGAAGCAATACCTGATTTGATTATAAAAATACACATCATCAGTTGTAAATTTCTCAATTTAACTCATAAACACCAGGTGAGGACTCGTGAAAAGTTTTCCATTAAGCCCAAACCAAAGAATTTGAAAAATAAAAAATAAAAAATTCACGAGTCACATCTAAAAATTTACAACTTATTCTACACTTTTTCTTTTGGCACAAGTTATGTCTTAGTAATAAATCAAAAGCAGATAACTTAATACTACTTAACCCTAATTATAAGACTATATTTGTAAACTATAATAAAGTCCTAAGGTAGTAGTAATTAATTTGCTTACCTGAGACCTATACATTATTTATCTTTAATTGTTTCTGTAAACTGAAAGCACTATATCAATATCAATGCGGTAACTCTATATGGAAAATTTAGAGAGATAAGAAGACATTGAAAAGGATTTTCAAACATTTATACTTCTTAATTTCCTAACTTTTGTTCACAAGAAGTAAAATAATCAAACATCAAGAAATATTTAACTTCCCTAGATTAAACATGAAATAAGATGCAAATTTGTTTTAAAATTTTTCACTCAAAAGTACTTAATATTAAGAAGTTTTTTAGGTACAAATTTGTTATGAAGAAATCGTAATAATATTACCACCTACCATTGACTGGTCAAATACTAATCTTAATTGTTAACATTTTGAATACTATGAGGGTAATATTAATACAATATTAAACTTTTAGGGTAAATTTGAAATCAAACCCAATAAATATTATGGTTAATGCTAGTGATTCTAATTTTCTGTCAATAAAGCACCTAATAACTTGAAGGAAAGCCGCCAATAACTCTGTCGCTTTGGCCGAGTGGTTAAGGCGTGTGCCTGCTAAGTACATGGGGTTTCCCCGCGAGAGTTCGAATCTCTCAGGCGACGAATACGGTTTTTAATGGCTCTTTTCTGATACAAAGTAATAAAACGCTCGTTTTGTCTTCGCCAGCTGGACAGAAAAATTGCCGTACACGTTCCTGGAATCACGAAAGCTCAGAACTTTTCCAAAAAAGTTGCCTAATTCGTGCGTTCCTGGAGTCACGAAAGCTCAAAGCTTTTCTTATTCTTTTACATGAAAACACGAAAATCTTTTCCCCCCACCAAATATTTTCCCCCAAACCAAACATATAATAGAAAATCACAGTACTTTATACCGACAACAACGCAATTGTGAGTTTCCAACTTTCCATTTACGCATTTCCATCTTCAATTAAACTTAGAGCACACTTTCCTAATCTCTCCTTGACTTCCGGTCTTAACCTCAATACTGCTCATCTTGATCATGGCTTTGGGGAACTCAAACTCAAACCTCAGCCCAAACAAGCCTCTCACAGTCCCTGCATATTTCTGCACCACACCTCGTGTTGCAGAGTCCCCCCACAGCCTCTGATCAGACTCCAAAACCACATTACCGTCACGCACGTTCTTGAAGAAGCTCACGTCGAACTTCGCCGCACTGTCTCTGTCCAACGGCACCTTCCTCAACCCGTCTCCGTTCTTGGGACACAGAGCTTGAAGCTGCCCCAAGAAAGCTTGGTTTATCGTCGGATCGGAGTTTCCGGCGGTGGTGAAGTTGTATAAACGGTAGCTGAAGAATCTGCAGTCTGTTTGGCCTATAGTGTGAGCCCCTGTATGTATACAAGCAAAAGAATTAAACAGATTGGTTCATGAAGATGATTAATTAGGTGTTAAGGGATTGTTTGGAGGAGGAGAATACCGAGGAGGGTGACGAGGTCGTGATCGTCGAGGCCTTTTGCAGAGAACTTTTGCCTCTGGACTGAAACTGGGTCGAGTGGGGAAGGCAAGTTGGAGGCTTGAGATGACAATGAAACGGTGCCGTCTCTTCTTCCCGTTGGTACTGACCAGCTGGGCCCACCAGTCTTCCATATTTCAAAGAGTTATTTTAGACCCATAAAATTTTGAGGAGAGAAATATTTGTTGAGAAAAACTTGAGAGCTATATACAAAATAATCTCCTTAATCGAAACCATGATTTTTACGCCCTTGAAACTTTAATTTTTATATGTGACTAAGGTGTATCTAACACTTTTAAATATTTTGTAATATATTTAATATCTTAAAATATTTTTAAATTGCGTCTAGTACTTTGAAGTAATTTTTGTCTAGGTATAGAAGCTTTGCCCCTTGCTTTACAGAGATTGTAATGAACTGACTAAATGACTAGATTCTCCTGGAATGCTAGCTAAGCTAATAAATAGTAAGAGTTCCCTTAGCGCACAAGCACTAAGTAAGAAACCCACCTTTTGACATTTGATGTACTAAAAATTATTTTAGGATACTGAATGCACCTAAAAAATTACTTTAGAATACTAAATGCATCAAAAAATATTTCATGAACACATTTGAAAAAATATTTCAAAATATTGGATGCATATAAGAAAATATTTTGAAATGCATCTTAACCCTTTTTATATATATATATATATATAACCTGTCAAAATTTGAGTTGTATGTAGATAAATTTCATAGTACATATGAGCCATTTGCAAAAAGATAACAACTAAAACTAAAAGCATGGGACTTGTGTGTGTAAATGTAAAAGTTCAGGAAGGTCTGTTATAAAATTTCAAAGGTTAAAGAGATTATTTATATATATCAAAAGTTTGGGGAATTTAGTGTAATTTATTCAGAGGGGTGATAAGCGTACCAAAACGACAGCGTCATGGGCAACCAA
Organism: Neltuma alba; assembly: GCF_004799145.2. Lineage (NCBI taxonomy): Eukaryota > Viridiplantae > Streptophyta > Magnoliopsida > Fabales > Fabaceae > Neltuma > Neltuma alba. The sequence continues at coordinate 431,706 of NW_021635315.1, read as the reverse complement.
AGCCAAAATGTCCGCACAGGATACAACAGCAGAGCAAGAAGCTTCAAGCTGAGACTTGGCATCATCAATGACTTCAAAGCCTCTTAAACCAGTGTTTGCTAAGGCATTCTTCTCTGCTGATGATCCTGATATCAATATGGATCCATCACATCCCTGTTAATCATAATAATTATCAAACACATTAATTAATGATTAACAATAATGATCATCTCTTAATCAACAAGTTAATCTCCATAAACTGAAGAGATAGGAATGATATGGTGAAACCTGGACGAAGCAGTCATGGAAGTGAAGCCTGAGGAGAGAAGGAGCAACGGTGGGATCTCTATTGAAGTGAGATTCTACGGTTGATCTTACTATGGCTTCTGCAGATGGACATGAAGATGAATAAAAGCCAGCTTTGAGTTGTCCTTCTGCTCTCAAACTCATCATCATCAACGTAATAAACATCATAACACAACCCCACCACATGATGCGTTCCATTAATTGAACTGCTTGCTTCTTCTCTTTCCCTTGCTTCCACCATTTGAACCCTTTCCCCTACCTTATATAAGGCTATGTGATGTACGTCCACTAAAAGAAGAGCTCTCTTTTCTTTTGATTTTATTCTTTATTTTTTTTAATGGTGTTAGATTAGAGATAAGTGCAGATAAGTTGACTCAAAAAATAGACGTCTATGATTTTTTTCAAAAAAAAAAATCATGTGTTCATATCGGGGTTTGTATGTTTGTCATGTTTACGTTAAAATGGTTTACTTTAATAAATAGATACTTAGATCGAGTTATGTAATCGGACTAATAATCTAGTCACTTAATCTATCCGATAAATCAATTGAATTGTGGAAAACAAGTGATCTACGTGAACTTGGAATTGACCCGGTGTAACTCTGGACAATACGATGAGTTGGACAAATTGCCCAAAGGAATGCGAGGACTTGGAGAGAAAGAAGAAGATAAGAGGGACAGAGGGAAAATAAGAGATGTCAAAAAAAAAAAAAACATAGAAGAGAACTCATGAAAAATTATGATAAAAATTTGTAGCAATTTTTTAAATCGCATTTTCAATTTTTTATTTTAAAATTTTTAACTAATATACCAATAATGCACTGTCTGTTTATTATCTATGACTTTTATATTTCCTCCATTATATTGTTTTTAATTTTTATTTTCCCAATATTTTATATAAATAGTTAATAGTTAAATACACACATACAAACGGTTTAACCCGTATTCGACCAATAATCTTTAAACCAATATTTCGGTTAATTTAATAAAGAGTCCAGTTTACGATCCCTTGGTGATTCTGCCATCCATATCATTGATGCTTTCAACATTATTCCTCTACGCGTTTTTCTTTTTCTCTCTTTCATAATTTTGTTCTCTCTTGCTTTAATTGTTTATTATTCGTTTTCATTTCGTTCACATTAGCTTTTGCTCACATTTTCAAATTAAAATTCTCCATAATCACTTTTGTACAAACTTTGCGTGAAGTTCCGTAACATCATCAACTAGAAGAAAGTGACCACCTAAAATTCTATTAAAAAAAAAAAAAGAAACACTACTGTAAATTAAGATCCAAATACGGAAGTCATACATGCGCAACATTTAGATGTGATGAACATTGAACATACCTCATACCCTTGCACAATATAAATATAATTAAGGAAACTTAATTATTTTGGAACTCAAGTATACAAATATATATATAATCTATATATATCTGTCCCAGTGATAATACCACTTGCCTTGTTTAAATGAGACCATAGACTCAAGCATGGCCTTGGTCTTGATACGTTTTTGTGGATGTGTGTTTAATTATATAAAATCAATACGTACGTACGTACATACATACATACATTCTTCTGATCTTATTTATAAGTCACTTCTAACATGTTTCACATAGACAAAAAAACCTTTATTAAGTTTCTTTTAAAACTTAATAACCTTTTAACTTTATCCCTATTTAATATATATCATACCTTATATAGATAAAGTCAACACAATAATAAATGAAAGGTAAAATTATATATCAGCATAAGAAATTTTTTTCAATACCCTATAAACAGGAGTAAAAAGTGTTTTTTCTTTCTACTCTATAAATAGGACCAGAGGCATATATTAGCAAATATTAATCTCAGTCCTTAATATAAGAGTTAGATAACTAATTTTGATGACATTAAAAAAAATTAGTTGAGTTAGTTATTTGTCATAAATGTATGTTGGTCTTTCTAAATCATCCTCTTCAATCATGTGTAATGAAATATTGAATGATTGAAATTATTTCTTAGTGAGAATTCCTTGCAATCAATAGGAATATTTTTTTTAAAAAATGAGACAAAATAAATTAAAGTCTTATATTTAAAACTAAATTTAAATCTTAACAAGTATAAAAGTGTAAAAATAACATAAATTTCTTACCTTAATGTCGAATGTCGGTCAGGTGATGGTTGAGGACAGAGCACTAAGACATGTCCATGGAAGTGGAATTTTGATTCTTTCTTCATTGAATGCGGGTCCACAAGTATACACGAACGTTCACAGCGGTACAATATACACTTTTATCTCTTTAGTGGTACTTGTACAGTCAGAGAGCAATTTGATTGAAATAAAGTATTGTGTATTTTATTTATATATATTTGTGTGGGGCCAATATTAACAGGATTTAAATTGTGGGGAAAACAATTAAAAAATAATAATGAAAAAAGAGGATACACACATTGTATTTCCAAGAAGCATCCTTTTGGGAGAAAAACCAATAATTGAGTGGCTTGCCCTATTGCTATGATTCTTTGTTGACTTGCTAATTAATGTAACAATATTGAGGAATATGAAAGAGAGATATATATATATATATATATATATAAAAGAAAATACAAGGGTTATTTTTTTAAAAAAAAATGAGAGTTGAATTTCTAAAATCCTAAAAGTGACCTAAATTTGCAAAATTATAAACTAGTCATAAAGACTAAATTGAAATTTTATTTTTTCAACATTTGCAACGTTTTACCATGTGTTTTTCAGGTTTTTAAATTAGAATTTTTTTTAACATTTATAACCTGATTAACAACTATTATAATGATATTTTAATGCTATTTACCATGTGTTTTCTAAGTTTTTAAACTAAATTTTTTCAACATTTGTAGTATGATTAACAACTCTCAATCAATATTCACAGCTCTGTTAATATCATAGAATTAGGCTCATACTAATTTTTTTCAAGTTCAAAAACCTATCATAAGTGGTTAATGACGTTAATAGAGTTGTGAATATAAGAGTTGGCAATCATGTTACAAATAACTAGTAATTTAAGTATGGTTTTCTGAATACTGTTGGCAACCATGTTATACTTGTTGAAAAATTAAAATTTCTAGTTGCATTAAACGAGGTTAATTGCTGACTAAATTGGCAACCATGGTACTTTGAAAGTTGGCAATATTCACATGCAAGTGCAACCACGTTATAACAAAAATTTCTTGACTAAATTGGCTTGAATATTGTTGGCAAACTATGCTGAGAAGACTTGGCAACTGCGTTATACTTCTTGAAAAATTAAAATTTCTAGTTGTATTAAATAAGGTTAGTTAATTTCATAAGTTACTTCAAAAACGTTTAATAGTTTGTTTGATAAGAAGAAAAAAAATGATATTTAAATAATATGAGTTTACAAATGCAAATAGCCGATTAAGTGAAATGAATTCCCAAGAAATAATTAAAAAAACTGAAATTGGAATGTCCTAAAGTTAATAACAGGAAAATCAAAAAGTAAAACTAAAATCTCTTGCCAAGTAACATTGAGAGTTGAAGATGATTGGGGAAGAATTTGAAGAAAAAATTTTCCGACACATTAAGTTGTTCAAGGACCTTTTAAGATGAGGTGGTTAGAGTTCTGTGTTACGAATTCAGAAAAGAACAGCACGAAAATATTTGGAAAGAAAAGTTGTTCTTGAAGTTATTTTATTTTCCGACAAAAATTCCTCCATGGGAGAACTATTATAACAAATAATTTCATGGTAAAAGTATTAACTCTATGCATTGGTTTTATTTCTCAAATGATATGTCTTGTGCACATTATTTGGAGGAAAAGGGATCATAATCATTTTTTTTAATGTACTATTCTTGGTCCTCATATTTGGCACTAGTCTCTGAAGTTTCAAAGAGTGGATTTTAGTTCAAGTTTTTTCTGTTTGTATCGTTAGTCCTCGAACTTTGAAAAGGACTTGGATCGGTGTAACCCCATAAAACTTGCTAAGGTGTGCCGATAAGGTGGAAGTTGATGTGAAAAAAAATAATAAACTGATATCTTTTAAATATACTCCTCCGGTTCTAATTATAAGACCTAATTGACTTATTTGAGGAGATTAAGGAAGTAAGTTAAGTTGGTTATTTATAATAAATAAGTGTTGTCATTCCTAAAATATCCTTGCTAATTAAGTATATTGGCTAAAACTATCATTATTAGAAGGATTATCTTGGAAAAAAATGTATAAATATAAGAGACAAAATGGATTGGGTCCTATAATTAGGACCAAATAAAAAGTCAAATTGAGTCTTATAATAAGAACGGAGGAGTATTATATAATAAAAGAGGGAATAAAAATAGAACCATCGGAGAAGAGCCATATTTTCGGGATTGATCCCACTCGGTGAAGCAGCGGATCCTAAGAGGCCTGATGTTGTAGAGGTTGTCGACCACGAGCCAGGGGTACAGGTTGATGATCGAGCTGGCTGTTAGAAGCAACGCCATGAAAGAAGAAGAAGAAGAGAGGATATTAAAGTTGAGAACAAGAGGTGAGGGGTGGGAGACAGGCTGACATATACGAGGAGGGAGGGAGTTGGTGAACTGAATTATGAATGATTGTGTGTATATATCAATAATGAAGATCTGTATGGGGAACTGAATGAAATGAATTACGGGAGGACGGGGGAACATGAGTAAGGATTAATTACTGAGTCGGTGAACTCAGTTTCAATCCCCCGACAGTGTTCATAGGCACGACTGCTGCTTCATGAGCTGCCTCTGTTTTTTTGTTCCAAAAACAGAGATAAACAGAGCCATAACTAAATACTCCAACTCTTGCATACTTAAGTGGGAGAAGGCCATAATCTTTCGTGGTCATTCCCTCGTACGGAAAATGGGTGAGTTCTGAGGAAATACAACAAGAATTGATGAATTTATGCACGTTGGGTCTGGGTTATATATCTCATATAAGAACAAGTGGAAGTGGACGGAACTGTGTGGGGAGTGGAATACATTAGCTCTTTGTTATTTCCTTATAGGACCAAAACTCACTTTAAAACCTTAAACACCAATATCAAAATGAGAATAAAATGTAAGGATAAAAAATAATGTAACCCAAATGCATAAGACTGTTCTTTTGGAGACTCAGCAATACGCCGTTAAGCCACTCCTTGAAACCAATAGAAGTTAAATGAGGAATTTTGATATTAAAACACCCATAAAGTTCTTGTTTATAACCTTTTTTTTTTTTTTTGGGCAAACATTCTGGTTTATACTTTTTTTTTTTTTTTAAAGGTAAACGTTCTTGTTTATACCTTATAGTACCCGATTGTTGTCATTCCCCAAGCTATGCGCTCGAATAATGTCTTGGCGCTTCATGACCTGTTTTAGTTTCTTATATGAATATTTTTAAGTTTTAACCCAAAAAATAGGGAAAATGATGATTCAAAATCTCAAAATATAAGGTTAATCCCAAATTAAAATTTCTTAAATATTTTTGGTGCTGAGATATAAGAAAATGAGTACTCTGTTTAGAAACTGAGTTTTGATCCACGTCTTGATTTGGTATTAACTTTCTTATATGAGGTACTTAATTATCATTCTTTAACAAAATAGGAAATTTCTTTTCCGATTATAAAAAAATAAAATATGAGGTTGTCTAACCTCTCCTAGTATTACCAATTAGCGACGGGAACCGGAAAAAAAAAAAGTTTTTATGAGGCAAAACAGTGATCAGGATAGGATGAGAAGCATCCCCATCTTGAGTATTTCTTTTTAAAAAAATTTATTTATTAATAATTATTATTAGATTATTCGATTCACTTATTAGTAATAATTTTTACCGTGATTGTTGGCTCTTCAGTTGTAGTGTATTTCAACAAAATCTCCTTCCTTAATAAAATAATTTATAAATCCATTATACAATATTTTTTAGAGAGAATTCCAATAAAATCTGACTGAAATATCTAAATCTAAATTAAGGCTTATACTTTTAACAAATTCTTAAAGAGGCTATGAGGCCTAATTTAGAATTTTTGAATATTGTGAAATGACTAAAATGCCTCCCTTTAATTAAAAATAAAAATTAATTATTTTACCCCTTTCAAATTATCTCTCATATCTTATGATTATTTTGTAAGAGTAAAAAATATAAGTGATTTTATAGTGTTTAAAATTTGTAAGCTTTCTAATAAAACATTTTACATTACAACATAAATAGCCTGGAAATAATTTTTTATTTTTGTTGATAAATATTTATTTTAAGATTTTAAAATATCTTAATTACAAGAAATATTTAATACTATGTTCTCATAATTTCGTTAGTTTTATTTACTTAAGCAAATTCAACCCAAAAAGGTTATTTATAATAACTTAGCATTAAATGTTTTTTGTAATTAAGATATTTTAACATTTTAAAATAAATATTTATCAAGAGAAAATACAAAAATTTATTTCAAGGCTATTTATGTTGTAATTTAAAATGTTTTATTAGAATAATTTTTTTTATATATACAAATTCTAAATACCGTAAAATTACTTATATGTTTTTTAATCCTAAAAAATAATCATAAATGATGAGAGACAACTTGAAAGGCTAGAATAATCAAATTTTCTTTTTAATTAATGAGGGGCATTCTAGTTATTTAACAACATTCAGAAATTCCTAATAAGGCCTCATAGCCTAATTAGAAAATTTTTAAAAGTGTAGGCCTTTATTTGAATTTAGGTATTTCAGTCGGATTTTATTGAGATTCTTCCTATTTTTTATGATATTTCTTTGCAGTATTCTTTTTACTATTTTTAATATTATATAATTGGGCTTTATACATAATAATTTTTTTTTAGTCTTTTTGTCTCCACAAGCACAATAAAAAAAATTATAACATAAAAAAAATCCAAACCCATAATTGCAATAGCTTTGAAAAAGAAAATAGAATGGGACTCTTCGTTCCGATCTCTCAGCCTCTAGAAAATTCATTCCGTGAACATGCCTATTACTAATTAAATTAGATGGAATTTTCAATTTACAAGCTTTAGAAAATTAATTATATCAAAGTTACATGTCAAACATGGTATTAAAATAGTTAAAAAAATTTTTTGGAAGTAATAGTTAAAAAAATTCAATTTAAAAATTAGAGAGGTTTATATTCTCTCTGAATATGGGTAATAATCCTCCAAACATTGGGTCATTATTCTTGGGTGCTGAATGACACAATGTGAAGGTTATAGTTGTAAATACAATATGTTTTGAAATTCATAATATTTATTAGAGACTAGATCCTTTGATTATGTGTCGCTGAAAATTCTGTTGTTGTGAATAACATATTAAAACTAATTTATTTGTTTCATCGGAATTATCAGTATTCTTAGCATCTGTATGAGCATTGTCCAAAAGGGTTAATATAATTTTTAATCTTTTAAATTTTGATCCATTTTGATATTAGTCTCTGAAATTTCAGAGTTGTAGTTTTCATTCTTAGAATTTAATCCGTTAACAAACATTAGCCCCTGGTTAAAAAAAAGTTATTAACTTTTGCTGACATGGCACAGACGGTGTTAGTTTGAATGATATGGTTTGTAACTTGTTAACATGACCTAATTATGTGGCATTGATGAGCTGACCTGGACATATAGATAAATGAACCAAAAAAAAAAAAAAAAGGGAGCCTCTTCACGTTACCGCCATCGTGATCGCTGGCATGGGCTTCTTCACGGGTGAGTAGTTCTCATGGATGGAGCCATCCCTACAGCGCTGGCATTGTATCTGTGATTTGTGAATGATGAAGATGCTGGAGACAGGTTGTTAAACTGCTCACATAGAGGGAAACGCAAAGCAAGCGTCTGTAGATATGGCCAGAGTTTTGACCATTGAAATCCAAGCCGAGCAAGAAAGGTTGAGTCAGAAGAAGAAGAGCCTTTCCACAAAGCACGCACATGACAGGCTTGAAAGAAAGACGATAAAAACGACACTGAAGAAAGACAGGAAAAGGGGAAAGGGGCTAGGTTAGAGGAAGAGGACCAGCATCACTGGAAAGATTGATGTGGCCGCCGCTAGAGCAATGGGCTTGCCAGGGCCCGTCGAGTGAAGAACTGGTGCCCAGAAATTTATACAAGTCATCAGTATTTACAGAGAATAGGCTAGATGGAAAGAATGTGTTCCCTACTTATGAAAGAATATGCAAGACAACACAATAGAGCATGCAGGATCACATTCAAAAACAAGAGGGAAACATATTGACTGTTAAGGCATATTAATTTTAACTAATGTCCAAAAATATTCTATTTACCTCTGTTCTTTTAACAAAAAACAGAGGTAAACACCATGCTTTTACTGAGGAAACTAGAAAGCAATATATAGGTTAAGAATCTAATACCAAGCTTTATGACTTCTCCACCATGTGCATAGGTTAAATATGTTAACTGCAAATTATGTGGAATGATTTTTCTAAAATTAACTTCCTTTTAGTAATCTCACAACTTTATTAACTCAATTATTTTTGTCCGTGAATTTCCAACGACCACCGATCAAGTTTGTCCTAATATTACTACCAGTGAATAGCTTTGATGTCTGTGTTTTCTTGTCACTGCAAAAAATCTTCAACAAAGGAGTCATCAATAACTTGACCCACAAAATTTGCGGACTCAAATCAAAAAGTCACTTGGTCTATGTTTGGATTGCTGTTGGAGAAGCTAAAAGCGCATAGGGAAGTGTAAAATTGAGATTAGTGGCTTATTATGGCTAATAAAACTGTTTGAATGGGGCTTCTTTTCTAACTGATTTATGGGGAAAAATAATTTTTCTAACTGACTTATCCAATACAATCTGGATTAACTTTGCTAACTGACTTATGAAAAAATTGTGCAAAGCTTACAATCTAATTAGTTATGTGATTTCATTTACTTTAATTAGAGATCAAATGAATTTTAATTTATATTTATGTTTGGCCGTTATGCATATTTAATTAATTATCTACAGTGTATTTTCAAATTTTTCTTGTAACAAATATTTTATTTTATAATCTCACAAATAAACTATTCATGTTTTATCATAATAATTTTACGTATTTTTTTTAAACTATTACTATATTAAAAACATAAAATTTCAAATACTACTATTCAATAAAATTCACACACTTTTCAGTCATTTTATAACTAGACTAACTTTTTTATTAATCATCCAAATAACTTTTAACTTTTTCAACTGATTTTTTATAAACACCTATCCAAACATAAATCGTATTATATTAACTGATTTTTACTCTAATTTCAGTTACAAAAGTCAGTTGGACTAGGAGTTAGTTTTGCTCAACGTCAATCCAAACATACCCTTAGAGAAAATCTCATCTCTTCAATGAACTAGATAATTCTACTTGGTGCAAATCTGAAAAATACACTAGTGTATTTCTTCTAACTCAACCTTTCTTGCTTAGCTTGGATTTCAATGTCCAAAACTCTGGCCATATCTACAGCCGCTTGCTCTGCGTTTCCCTCTATGTGAGCAGTTTAACAACCTCTCTCCAGCATCTTCATCGTTCACAGATACAATGCCAGCACTGTAGGGATGGCTCCATCCATGAGAACTACTCATTCGTGAACAAGCCCATGCCAGCGATAACGATGGCGGTAACGTGAAGAAGCTCCCTTTTTTTTTTTTTTTGGGTTCATTTATCTATATGTCCAGGTCAGCTCATCATGCCACATAATTAGGTTATGTTAACAAGTTACAAGTCATGTCATTCAAGCTAACACCGTCTGTACCTGTCTGTACCATGTCAGCAAAACTTGACAGTTTTTTTTTTACTAAGGACTAACGTTTGTCAACGGATTAAATAAGGATCAAAACCACAACTCTGAAATTTCAGACACCAATATTAAAATGAGTCAAAATTTAAAGAACTAAAAATTATATTAACTCTTCTTTGAATCATCACAATTGAAAAATTAAATGATTTACTTAATTTTTTAGACAATTTTATTAAAGTAACTAATTTTATTTGATGAAACAATTAAAATTAACATATATTAAAAGGTATTAAAATAGTTACTCCCTCGATCCATTTTTATAGGATAAAATTATCTACATTTTACGTGCCATGAAAACCATTTAATTAATTACAGGAACTGTTATACATATTAAATCATATAGATAATTAGATATTCTTGGCTTTTCATACCGTATGATTCATAATTTCTCTAATGAATGATTTTCAGTTTTTATTCCGTAACTTAAAAGATTGCACTCATGTGAATTAATTTTTCTAAAATAAAACGATAAATATAACAATAATAACCACTCGACCTCTATATGTGTTACAGAACAGCGCAAATATATCATTTTGGACGAGAAAGAAGCCAAAAGCTTAGAACATCATATTGCACAAACACAACAATAAAACAAAGAAAATCAAAACACGAAATTCGCTCCTTTTTTTTCCCAGCAGAGAAATTAATGTCAAATAGAATCAGGAGATGGACGAGGAGGAATAGCCACTTCCATAACTCCCTCAAGCATCAACACCACACTCTTCATGGATGGCCGAAGGAAAGGTTCATCTTGAATACACCATAGTCCCACTTTCACCATATTCTCCAGTAAACTATTATCCACTTCTTCCCCAACAACCAGCTTGTTTAGCTCTCGCCGAGCAAAGCACTTGTACACCCAGTTGGACAGAACAATTTGCTCTGGATTTGACATGTTCACCACTAGGCTTCTTCTGCAAAACGCAATCTCCAAAAGCGTTACTCCATAGCTATAAACATCTGCTTTCACTGTTATTGGAGTGTTCTTATTCCACTCTGGAGCCAAATAGCCTCTTGTGCCCCTAACTTGAGTGAAGGTTCTTGTTTGATCTGGCATTAGAAGTTTAGCTAATCCAAAGTCTGATATTTTCGCTCTGAAAAACTCATCCATCAATATGTTTTGAGGCTTTATGTCACAGTGAATGATAGGAGCCTTGCATTGTTCATGAAGATACAACAAGCCTTTTGCAATGTCCAATGCTATTCTTCTTCTCTCATCCCAATCTGGACGTACAGTACTGTCACCAAAGATGAGCTTCTCAAGAGAGCCGTTACTCATGTACTCATAAACCAGAAGCCTTTTAGATCCCTCAACACAATATCCCAGTAAGCGAACCAAGTTTTTGTGGTGTGTTTTCCCAATGGCTCGCATTTCAGCTTGGAATTCTCTCTCTCCTTCAATAAACCGGTGTAGCCTTTTTACGGCAATCAATTTTCTTCCTTTGTGTATAGTTCCTCTCTAAACTGATCCGAAAGAACCCTTACCCACCTCTTGTTTGAAACCATGTGTTGCTTTCCTCAGCTCATTGTACGAAAATACCCTCAGAGTAGTGCCTTCGCTCAAGCCTAAATCTCTAGCCTCCAGCAACCTCTTGTAACCTAAAACTCCAATCTTGTATATAAATCGGCTAGAGATGGCAATAGCAAAACACAAAAGAATAACAAAACTCAAGACAATGAGAATGATCACCTTAATTGCTTTCTTACTGGTAGTCTTGATGGGAGGTGCTTGGTAAGGTTCAGTTGTGGAAAGTGCATCATTGTTACTTCTGAGGCTTTGATTTCCCACCTTGAAGTATATTGTATAGGAGGAGAAGGACCCTTGTGTTTCTCTGCCAATATATCTTAATGGAAGTTGTTGTTTCTTGCAGCGATTGTTTTCATAAAAGGCAGCCCCACAGAAACAGTCTCGCAAACAAGAAGATGCGCATTCCTCCTCTAAAATGTCTTCCTCTGTATAAGGAAGATCAAGATCACCTACTCTCATGTGTTCCATGGGGTACATGGAATAAAAAGTTGCATTGTCTTTCCCACCCTTGCATTCTGCTTCCGAGAAGTTCCTTTTGCATCCCAGACTATGATCAGTTGGGTTTGTAAAATCAGTCCCGGGAAGACAATTGCAATAAGGAAGGTTGTCATTGACAGTACAATAGCTGTTGAACCCACAAAAAGAATTCACATTACAAAGGTTGTCCAAATCTGGTGGCGACCACAATTTTATAACTTTGTGTTTACCATCCGCGTCATCAAAATGAGCATAGAGTCGTAAAACCCCATCAGAATCAATAGTTGCGCGATAAATAGTATTGTTTCCTTTGAAGCTGCTATCACCCTTCCACCAAAGTATTTCTGAGTTGGAACTACTAGCATTTACAATGCACAGAGGCTGAAGATCTGTGTTGTTGAGGAAAAGATAATATCTGAAACTTGTGCCATGATAAGTGTCAGAGGCCCGGTAAGCATCATAAGTTGTACGACCAGAATATCGTGGGTAGAGAACAAGGTTTCCATCAGCCTGCATAGAGAGTTGAAACCGACCAGAAGATTGGTTGGTGTCTGATGAACTCGATACCAATTGACTCCCGGAAGGTAGAGTTTGACCCCCTAACATGGTATCAGTGGGGTAATCGAAACTCTGCCAAAGGATGTCGAAGCTTTTGTTTTGTAGAACAAAGTTGCCAGAATCAAGCATGGAAGCAGAAGAAACAGTTCCATTGTCACTATGAGCAATCACCTTCTGTTGCCCTTGACCTGTTCGTAGAGAAAGCTCAACTCTCTTGGTCAGAACAAGCGTTGCATTTGAGAAAACAGGAGGGTCATCGCGATTTGCATTCCAGACGATTGTTTCATTAGTCCCATCAAGTAACCTGATTCCAACTTTGAAGCCGTTGCTTTGATTGTAAAACCCAAATTTAAATCGACTAGAAGGTGAAGACCATGAAGCGGGAGGAACAATGGGGGAAAGTGACGAGCCAAGGGGTATGGGTTCTGCGAATACCACTGTCTCACATAGAAAATATACCAAAAGGAGAAAGTAGATGCTTGGTGGAATGGTAGCCATGGCCAAGAAAATCTCACAGAATTGAGGAATCGCCAATGAACAAAAGGGATTGGTGCGATGAAAGACCTACGGGTGAAATTATATTGCAGAATCTCAAAGTTCTCTTCCATGGCCTCCCCGAAAGTGATGAGAAATTTCCTTGTTTATTGATCGTGGCTTTCTTCGATGGAAGAAAATGGCAAAGGCGCGTTTGGTAGGAACAATTAACTTTAATGCAAGAGAACGAAATTTCTGGCCGCTGGAACATCATTGGGCATGCAAAGGAAAGGAAAAGAAAAATGATGAATTAAAAAAAATTAAAAAAACACAAATTAACCCAAAACGCGTCTAATGACATAACTAATAAATCACATTAAACACAAATAAATATAAAATTTCCATTTCTTTTTTTTTTTTTGGCCATTTAAGATATCAGACTTATCATAATTCATTTCATTTTTAATTAGGTCTTTCTAGATTATTTTTTTTACTGAGTCTTTATAATTTTATTAATTATATATATTGATTTTTATTTATATTAATTTTTATTCTCATAATTTATTTATTTTTAAGAGAAACAATTTTAGTCACTAATTACATAAGTAATAATTTGCTTCAATGGCATGGATTGGAATGATTAACTCTTCTCTCACATGGAAAAATATGTTCCCACCTAAGGTGGAAGAAAGCTATTTCTTTCCCCTTCATATTTTAAAAGAAAGTGGGTCTCATATAAGAACATTAATTTCTTCATAACAAACGCGCCTGAGGATGAAAGATGTGCCATCTTCCTTTTCCTTCCGTAAATTTTCTCTGTAACAAACAGGCTGCGAGAATAACCTACACATGAAATTCCAAATTAAGAATATTATTTTTACAAATTTTTTTAAATTTATAATAATTATAGAATGACCAGAGATGAATTTTTAATTTAAAATCTTGTATGGTAATTCTTAACCCACTTAAATTTCTGATACTTAAAACTAAGTTTGAAATAATTACTTTATATATTTGACCTCCAAATTAATACTTATCTATATTTTAATTACCTTTTAAATAAATTTTATTTAATGCATTACAAATGCGGATTTTATTACTTTAGAGGAGAATTAGAATGAGGTCTCAAGGAGAGAAAATAATTATAAACAAGTCTTAATTATAAGTAAGCAATTATTATTTATTATTCTCGAACTTGTCACTATAAACTACTCTATTTTTATTAGAAATTTTTAGTAATTATATTCCTTACTTCCTATTTCACAGCAATTCTTCCTTCTTTCATATATAGATAGTTGTTATATTTTGGTATTTAATTTTAATATTTTAACAAATAGACTTGGTCAATGCTGGAACATGATTTAGTGGATGCAATGGGTTAACTTTTGTTTCCTTTTCTAACTAAAGGCTTCTTTATGAATTAAAAGGGGAAAAAATTGCTTTCATAATGGATATGGACATCCAAAATGCATCATATTGTCGGAACAATCATGGGATGACCATGACTTTTTTTTTTAATAATTGAAGTTCCTTTTTTCTTTTTTTAAGTTAATTTCTCTCTACAATGCCAATTATGAAACTCAATTGACATGGTTGAATTAGGTTAATAAATTTAATATAATAAAGTAATAAAGTTGAGATAGAGACAAGTAAATATATATACATATATATAATACTTTTGATTTTTAATATGAGGTTTAGTTTATAATTGAATTATGTTAAGGGTTGAAGCTAGTATCTATTAACTTATATGTGTATATATTATGTTATCTAATAGCTGTTGTTATTATATTTTTGGGGAAAAAAAGTTCTCTCTTTATGAAACTTATTAGGAAATTATACTTTAATAAGAAGGTTGTTGTACCTCTCCCTGAACCATTTATTCATAAGCTGATAGCAATAGGAGTTGAGTCTGATAAGGGAAGCTAACCCTTCACAATTTGGTGTATCGACATTTGAATCCTTGTTAAGAGAGCTGTTTACCTTTAGTACCTGATAGTGTTTCAAATAGGATTGCTTTCAATTGCAAAATACCTATATTTGACCCAAAAAAAATACATTTCTTATGTATTTATCACTTTTTCCAATTTAACAATTTTTTTTAAATTACGTAATTTGGTTGTTAGAATCTCATAAAAAGATCCAAGAGAATGATTCATCCGAGAGATAAGGTTGTTTCCCAAAAGTCCTTTAATAAAGTTTCAACGAATAGATGTGTCTGTAATTTAAATTAATTTCAAAATAATTATCAATTATCTTTTGCTTTTTCTTAAAAAAACTCCTCGTAAATTCCCAAAGATCTCTCTTATTCTCACTTTATATAACACGCGGTCGGTTTATTGATTGGTGTATTTTGTCTTTTTCAATGAGCTTCGTTTGGTTTGGAATTTGTATTGGGCTCACAAGATCACTAGCTGTTTCTTTGATTGAATGCACATCATGGATCACGATTGGGTTTGGGAAATATAAGGATGGCAAAAGGTTGATAGGAAGGAGTTAACTTATAACTTATAGTCCGTAAAATTGTGGGTTTAAATTCTATTATTAATATGAGAATTTTATTTGTGAGTTTAAATTCTATTATTAATATGAGAATTTTATTAGTGGGTAATTTATAAATTTTTATATAGGTTTTTCTGAGCCAGTGTATTTGGCCCAAGTGAACTTCCCAACCAAACTCACCCTTTTTTTTTGTGCGAAGAAAATTCAAACATATTTTGAATTTCAGAATTAGATTACAAATCACTTGACAAGATTTTGATAGAATAATAATAACTCAATTTAGCTAATTTGTAAGTCATATAATTTTTTTTTATAGAGATAGCAAATATTTTTTGAAAGTTAAGAGTCAAATATTATATATGTAATAATTAGATTTTTTAAAAAAAATTATACAATCAATTTAACTTAGCAATAAATCAAGTTTACATTTTTAATCCATTTAATTATGAAAGTTGAAACCAAAATAGTTTGTTTAATCCTTAACCCACGTGGGTTAAAATAAATCGTTCCAATTATATTGATTTGCCTTTTGGTCAACAAAATCAAGCGCATAATCGAATATTTTAATCATCATATTTTTGTGCTTGCTTTGCAAAGGGCAAATTTCACATTTTCTGCTCCGTGAGATTCCCTAACTACCGATTGTCGACCCATCGCCCTTCTTCAAGGAAATTACACGAAAATGATTGAAACAACTCAAGAGTCTTCGCTCTTTTCGAACTTTCCCATAACTCATGTTCATGTCCTAACCCGCTTTTTTGTTTTTTAATATTTCACTCAAAATCAGTCCCAAAAATGCCAATTTATACAGGTTGGATAGCACCTGCATTTTCCCAATTTCATATCCTTCTTGATTTCTTCGGAATTCTGCTAACCAATCTTCTCTTCCTCCTCGTCCATTCTCCCGCCATACCATATCATCCATGTCCCCCATTCCTCTGTTCTTATTGTCTGTAGTTCTATCTGCAAACCAAGTTAGGGCTCAAAACAATGATTCCAACGTCATAAATTTGGGTTCTTCCCTCTCCCCAAAAACGAATTCTACTTCATGGGTTTCACTGTCGGGTCTTTTTTCCTTCGGCTTTTATCCGCAAGATAATGGCTTTGCTGTTGGAATATGGCTCATGGGTGAACCAGAAGGAACCATCGTTTGGACACCAAACCCGAATTGAATTAACCAAAGAGGGTCTTCTGCTTAGAAACGAGAAACAGAAGGAAGTAGTCATTGCTAACGCGTCTGAGCCTGCGGTTTCAGCATCTATGCTTGATTCTGGGAATTTTGTGCTTTATAGTAAGAATCATAGTGTCCTCTGGCAGAGCTTTGTTTATCCCACGGACACCATATTAGGAGGTCAGAATTTATCTGAGGGACAAAATCTGACCTCTGCAAATGGACATTTCACTCTCAATATGCAGAGCGATGGAAATCTTGTTGCCTACCCTGGGAATAATGAAAGAGAAGACGATGCTTACTGGCACTCAAATACTTCTGAACTAAGTGCCTCACAACTTACTCTTAATCTTACAGGCTTTCTTTGCCTCAGCTATTATGGGGATACCATCAAGGTTCTGGCCAATGGCAACTATCTCGGGAGGACCACAAGCTTAATCTATCGTGCAACATTGGATTTGGATGGCATATTTAGATTGTATGTTCACACATTGGAGAAGAATAATACTGGATTCACTAGTCATCTTTTGTGGGAGGCTATTTCTGATCGTTGTCAAGTCAAGGGCTTTTGTGGCTTGAATAGTTATTGCTCCATCGTAGCTGGCAAAGCTGAATGCAAGTGTTATCTCGGATTCAAGCCAATAAGTGGAAACAACAGCATGTTCTTGGTTTGCGATCAGACCATGAAAAATGATTGTATCACCAGTAGAGATCCGAGGATGCTATACAATGTTAGTAGCCCATTGCAACATATGCAATGGAGCCTTGTTCCTTATTGGAACATGCAATTGGAAATGGAAGCTTGTGGGAAGTCATGCCAGGAAGACTGTGATTGTGGGGCAGTGTTACATGAAGATGGCAGCTGCAAGAAGTATAAGCTTCCGCTTGCTTTTGGCAGAATTAATAATACTGTATCAACCACAGCCCTCTTCAAGGTGCCTTCAATGAATGCCATCCATCCAAAAAAAGCCAGAGGTTGTTGTTGATGATAAGAAAAATCTAATTTTTACTTTGCTCATCATTCTAGGCTCGATTTTATTCCTTTGCTTAGTCTTTGCAATATCTATTTTCTTCATCTACATGCATAAAGTCTATTCATACACAAAGCTCGCTGCTAGTAGCGACAATTTGGGGTTTGTTGAGGATTGTAGTTTACAAACATTTACCTTTGATGAGTTGGTGAATGCAACTAGAAACTTCAAAGAAGAGATCAGTAGAGGATCTTTTGGAGTGGTTTACAAGGGAACAATTCACGGAAACCATCAAAGGATAGCTGTGAAGAAATTAGACAATGTTGTTGACGAAGGAGAAAGAGAATTTCAAGCTGAAATCACTGCAATTGCTCGAACTCATCACAGAAATCTGGTTCAGCTTATTGGTTATTGCATTAATGGTTCAAGAAAGCTTCTTGTTTATGAATACATGAGCAATGGGTCCCTAGCGGATTTTTTGTTCAAAGCTCAGATGCATCTATCTTGGAAACAAAGAGTCAAGATTGCATTGGATGTCGCAAGAGGTATCTTATGTCTACACGAAGAATGTGAAGTTTGTATCATCCACTACAATATCAAGCCTCATGACATTCTCTTGGATGAAATGTGGACAGCAAAGATATCTGATTTTGGATTTGCAAGGCTATCAATGCCAAAACAGTCAAGTACCAGAAGTAGCAATGAATCAACAAGTGACTATGTGGCACCTGAACGACAAAAAGATGCATTGGCATCTGTTAAAGTTGACATCTACAGCTATGGCGTGGTGCTGTTGGAGATCATATGTTGCAGAAGGAATATAGACGTGAATGCTCCTTCAGAAGAGGAAATAATGCTTTCTAGTTGGGTATATAATTGCTTTGTGAGAGGGGAATTGAATAAATTGGTAGTAGATGAAGATGTGGAATGGATTACATTGGAGAGAATGGTGAAGGTGGCCTTATGGTGCGTCCAAGAGGCCTCATCTCTACGTCCTTCCATGAAGAATGTGATACTGATGTTGGAAGGGTTGAAACATATTCCAATTCCTCCATCTCCAACGCCTCCTATGGTTTGTGAATAGGAATCCGATTCTGTGTTTTTGATGTGTTTATTCTGATTATTATGTTTGTAAGCATGTAGTATGTATTTTAGGCTTTAATTTCAATTTTGCATATGATCTTCGAAGCTATGTTAAGAATTTGATTACCTGCGTGCGTGTCATATAAGGCGTGTCATCAGTATTGTAATGCAATTTTGTTCATTTGATAATGCTGTACTTTATGATGAAAAATATAGTGTTGTTGATTTTGAAAAAAAAATGTTTAAGTTGTCGGTCAAAATGAGAGTTGACAAAATAGGCTAATATGAGTTTTCTGGGTCAATATGAACTTGAAATTTTAATTAGCTAAAAGAACTTGAATTTAAGCGAGTATAACTATGACATGTGAGTGTAATATATTTTTTATTGTGTATAACATATCATTAATGATGTGTAATAATCATTAATACGAAAATCATTAGCACAAAGCGAAAGATATGTTGCATATAATAGAAAATATGTTACACTCACAAATCATAGTTATACTTACTCAAATTCAAGTCTTTTTAGCTAATTAAATTTTTAAATAGGGTTTTTTTTAACCAATTTTCCCTATAAACTTAGGCCTATACACCTTTCTATCCTAAATACTTAGACAAGTCTAGCTTAAAGAGCCTGAATAACTTTTGCTAATTTAAATTTCTCATTATGATAATAATATGAATACATATATATTTTCAACCAATTAATCCATAATGATATCAAAGAGGAAAAATAGACTAACAGTCGTTGATGGGGGCAGCACCAGTTATAGGAAGCGAGGAGAAGGTAGCTGTTTACTTGGGAACCCATGAAATGCACAAAATAAATTTCAATAATAAAAGTAAAAAAAATTAATAAATAATAATAATTATAACATGATGCGAGGGGGAGAGAGAGAGAGAAGGAGGACATAATGGGTCTGTTTGGGTCAGCGTTTGCCGACCCAAAAGCACCTTAAATTATAATATAAGCTGGGTTGAGCAATAAGGTCTGATTGGGAGAGCTTAATTCCTATTGAGCTTATTTATTTTTTAGGCTACTGAACGCTTAATGGAAATAAGCTCCTAGCAGGAACTTATCAATTATTTGAGAAGAGCTTTTACTAAATTTTAGCCGTTGTGCGTGTCAAGAGCTTATCAATTTTTTTCTCTCTCCCATCCAGCTTTTCCCAGACTCACGAGCTTATCAATTTTTTTTCTCTTAGCCGTTGTAGGTGTCAGGAGACAATTTGTGCATGTCAGGAGGTTATCAATATTATCTCAATTCTTTTTTGTATGTTTCAATTTATATTTAAAATATTTTTTTATGATTTCTTTAAAATTTTAAAATTTAATTCACTCATTAAATTTGATTTCTTCATATTAAATTATTTTAATTTCATTATATTATGTGAAATCAATTTTTTTTCATATTTCATTATTTATTAAAACTCATACCTATTTTGGTAATTTTTCAGCTAAACTTACTTTTACTTAACTATAATCCAAACAAGCTTTTACCAATTTCACTTTTGCAAACTAACTTTTCTGAACTTCAATCCAAACACAATTCAGCTTATTCAATTTAACTTTTACCAACTTTACTTTTCTATAAGCTATTTTTCCTATAAACTGTTTTTCCAATCGTTAATCCAAACGAGCACAATATCTTTTGGGCCAATGAAGAATGACATAATTATCGTAACCCATGCCGTATAATTTTCACTTTCCAACACACCCTCTTGTCTTTGGCGCGTTGCAATCCGGCAACAAAGAAAATAACAGAAAAATAATTCTTGAATTTAAAAATTCTTAAATAATCACTCAAATAAGTAAAATTTTAGTTTATAAAGCTTACCAAATTGAGATTTTTAAATTTGCTAAAATAACCATATTGTAATTAATTTCTTTTTTTTAAAAAAAAATCAAGCACTCTCACCAGATGGGCACTTTTTGGAACTCCAGTTGTAACAACAAAACTACTACACCTTTAAATTAATCAATACTAAAGAGTTAACCATAATAAAAAAAGAACTTTGCAAATCGTTAAAAAAAAAATCTTATCATGGTTATATAAACAACCAAAACCACATGAAAATTTATCATTATAGAAAAGAGTTAAACTAATTTATAAGTAGGTCTATCAATTCCTAATAAAAAGAGTGAAAGTGCTACAATTTTACGGTAGTAGTTCAAACTTTCGAAGCCTTTCTTGATAGACCCAAATGGGAACTATCACCTGAAAAAGTATTAAATCAACAGGACAAGACAAAAGCCTCAGTAATCAACAATCCTACTTATCAAGTATACACGTAAGTGCTCATGAGGTGTCAAGTGACCATTGCAAATTCATAGTATTTAAACAAATTTCATATTATCGAAGCATATAACAAAGTACAATAGATAATTCTCTCACTTCTCATATATCCACCCACCTTATATCCTCTTACTAAACCAATGGGCTAAATTTTTATCCATGTGACTAGTAATTAGCCAAAATCCATAGAGCAGAAGATTGGACCATTGGTTCTCCCTCTAGTCTAGTAGTGGGGTGTCAATGCCCTACAATGAGTAATTGGATTAAAGGACCAACCAGTGTACACCTGATGACTCTACCACCTTGTATCTTCAAATGTACATGATTCACCCTTTTTATATCCTCTTTGGTATACTTCCTATCATCAACATTCACCACCCCTCTTATATCAATACTGAAAAAATTATATTCATAATAAGTCATCAGCATGCCAAAATCAATTCAAATTATCAATTCCCAATAACACGAGATCATCATAGTCATATACATATATATTATAAAGAAAGTCTCATAAGACCGTTTCAATAAAAATATAGTTTCATAACTCATATCATAATTCAATAGTACTTTATAAATTTCATATAATTCAAAATTTATCACAAACAACATATAAGCATGCATAACAAGTGAAAAGTGATTACCTCTCACCTATAAAAAAAAAAAAAGATTACCACAAAATTAACTCCTTATTCAAAGTAATAATTCAATAATTTAATCTACACAATCAATAGATTTACATATCAATACATAATCCATTTAATCAATCACTTGAGATAGTGTGTGTATATAAATTAAAGTTTTTAATTCTACGCTAAAACTTCAAACCTCTCATACCCCCTAATTAAATCTTTCAGCACAAAATTATAATATTCTAACAAATCATATTTTTTATTTAAATCTTTCAAAATATTTGCTTTAATAAAAATTTCTCAAATTTTTAAAACCTGAACTTATCAGATTTAAAATTCAAAAAATCCTATGTCAAGTTTAAATGTTAAAAATAAACCATTAGAAATTCGATATACATCAAATAAACTTAAGTAAATCATTTAATCAAAAGTTTCAAAGTAAAAATATCATATTTTCATAAATAAATATATGCTTAAATAAAATAATTAATTTAAAAATAATAAGTCAATCAATAAATAAAACTAAATCGATAGGAATGATTTATTAAAATAGCTTTACAATACTATATTCATTTATCATCAAACTCAACACTTACTTCAAATTTTAAACCTAAAAATGTTCTCTAAATAGCATAAAATTACTATTATTAAATAGATCTAGAAGAATAGAATAACTTTTATGAAGAGAGTTTAGTGAAAAGAAGTCATTTGACTTACTCAAAATGATCTACAAAATTACAACCTATATTGTATTTTCAGAATGCCGCAAGATGAAGGACGCGTTGATGCAACGATTTAAAATAAACTTTTAAGGTGAACTGAACTTAAGTAATACAGTTAACAAGTCATGTAATAATATTAACAACTCTCATAACAAGTCATGTAATGGTATTAATAACTCTTATAACTATAGTGATTGCCCAACAAATGAAAAAATTTTGTCGTACAACCTTCATAAGAAGCTGATACTAAAAACATCAGCCTTCATAGAAAAATTTTGTTAATAACGTTATCAAAGATGTGTAATATCATTACATGATTTATTAATCATGTTATTGAAGTTGTAAAAATCTCAATTTTTAAATTTTCTAGAAAACCCATTGTTAAAGGCGATACCAAACTTATTAATAATGTTAAAGAACTTGTTAATCACATTATTAGACTTGAAAAATTTTTCAAAAAAAAGTTGCCGATCGCTAGAGCTGTGTTGACCAGTCATTGGTTGGCTACTGGAGCTCTAGTAACTGGCAACACACCTAAACTCCGATAGCCGCCATTAGCACCAAACCTTTACTGATCGACTGGTCGGTGAGGGTACTTGATTTTTTTTTTTGTAAAAATTAAAAGCAATATGGTTATTTTAGGAAATTTAAAAATCCTAATTTGATCAGCTATGCCTAAACTAGAATTTTGCTTATTTCAGTGACCATTTGAAAATTTTCAAATTCAAAAGTCATTTTTCTATCATTTTTTTCAGAAAAAACAATTTAAAAAAGACTTATGAGCCAATCCAAGCCCGAGCTCCTTGTTTAGGGCCGGGTACAAAAGCTCGTGATTTTCAAGGCCTGGATTGCTGGTTAAAGACTGAAGTTGTTCCATATTAGAACGATTTCATTTTGAATTGGTTTTTTCACAAAAGGTCCCATCTAGTGTGTTTGCCTTGAAGTGCAAATCGTTCTTTGCATAGATGATTTCTGTACAAATCCAAATTTGTTCGGGCAGTAAATGATTTTTGGGGAAGAATTTTGGTAAATACTTGTTACAGTACTTTTAGTGTTTTTTTTTTTTGGTGAACAAAGTACTTTTAGTGTTTTATTTCACTGTTAGTATCTCATTGTTTGATCATATCTTGTCAGTTCTATATTGTTAGAACTTTCTTTCGGTTTTGAACCAACAAACATATATGAGCTTTTCTGATACCCTCCCAAAGTCTTTCGAATTAAATTAGATGGACTTTTCATTTGATAAAATTTGAAAAATTAATTGTATTATTGTTACCTACCAACTATGGTTTTAAAAATCCTTACAAGATTTGTTGAAAAAATAGCTAAAAAATGATTTTCACTAAAAATATTAGAGTTTCATTTTTTTTATGAATATTGAGAAAAACAATACCCCAAACTTTGGGTCATTGAGCCAACGGGTCAACAAGGGTTCATGGAAAATAATAATATGGAGAAGAATAGAGCCATCATTTTTTAATGATAACATATGGGTCCAATTCTTTTGTTACTTCTCACTTCATAAATTACTAATTACCAGTCAAATTAGGCAGATTTTTTAATATCATAATAGTATATTGGTTCCTTAGTCGAGTCAACCGGTCAACATGGGTCACTGGAAAATAATAGTGGGGAGAAAAGTAGAGTCATCATTTTCTTTTTTTTTTGAATAAGAGCCATCATTTTTGAACGATAGAACATGAAGCTGCTAGTGGGAATTAAAAGTATGTGGTGCAAAATCTTTTATCACTTGTCACTTTCATAAATTACTACCTTGTATTACCCCGATTAATATAAAACTAAATAACTAATTTAAAAAAATTAATAAAATTAGTTAAGTTGGGTATTTGTAATAAATATGTGTTGATTTTTATATATTAACCTATTTAATCATGTGCATTGAACTACCTCTTGATGGAAACCTCTCACAATCAATAGAGATATTTTGGAGAAAACAATATAAATTTTAAAACCAAATGGATTGATATCTTATGTTTATGATCAAATCTAAACCCATGTAACTCTTATATTTAGGATTAAAAATAGTACTAACTTTCTCTTCAAAACTTTACTTCTAACTTCTTCTTTTTTAACAGAGACATCTATTGTCTTGTTAGAAGCAATTTTGTTTAAAACATTACTAGGCACTAAATATAAGTACCTCTTTTTGGAGGAATTTGAATCTGAACTTGTCATGTTGTACAAAATTAGCTACTTCTATCTGTTGGTAAAACGTTGTTGTTGTTGTTATTATTAGTAATTAGTAATAGTATATTGTATCATCGAATGTCTGAGAAATAATATTTATCATTGATATAATATTCTTATATAACTAATTATAAATTTTATATTCAACATTGATATTTATATTTATATCGAACTATTCTATTGATGATATTTTATTTGTTGACTTAAATTAAAAAATCAACTCATAAAGCAGTAACAGATAAATATGATTAATCATTAACTTCCGCAATATTAATTAGAATAAAAATAAAAAAGACCGTGGTTATATAAAAATCGAGACACAATTGCTGGTGAGGTGAAGACTGACATTCTACGTGGCATAATGCTAATAAGATGAGAGTGGATCTGCTGAGTATAGGATCTCCTCGGTCAAGTCAAGCATCATATGTAGTCTTTTACATTTCGTTGATTGAGCGAATTAAAGACAATGATCCTTGCGGTACACTCCCCCTTCTTCTTATTATGAGGCATTTTTAACTAATTGTCACGTGTCAATGAATGACAACTAGGGATGCTTATGAGACAAGACGACAGGGACGATCTCGTTCCAATCCTGTCTTGATAATTGGGATGTGACTATTTTTTCATCCCTTGTCCCGTCTTGTCCCAGTTATGTCCGGTTCTAAATACATCTCATCTCTTTTTTAAAAAAAATAATTTTTTTATTTTTTAATTTGAAAACTAATTATACAAGAAACGTAAAAATTAGTAATAAAAACTGTGTGAGGAAAATAGAAAAAAATGACAAAATAATGATGAAGAAAAATATTTTTTGTAATCATGAGAGACAAAAAATAAACAAACCTAAAATGTTCACTACAGAGAATATCATGGAACCCATACAAAAATAACTTATAAGCAAATAAAAAATAACAGTTGATAAATATCATACCAAAACACTATTACAGTGATAAATAAAATAAATATATAATAACTAAAAATAAAAATAATATATTGGGACGGGATACCCCCATCCTGTAACACCCAATTTTCTAAGCTACTTAAAACATCATGTAAAAACTAGTTTGATTTTAAGGTCTCAATAATAAAGTTTACACTAAAGGACTCAGCCTTTTAATCACCACAAGTAAACATGAGCAATTAAACCCATAATATAATTCGAGCATAAATGTCCAAGCTTGCAGTCTCAAAGTCTAATATAACATAACCCGTGGATAAAACTTGAAATGAATCGCTAAAATCTATCAATTCAAGGAATTAACAAAATACTGATTTGATGTTCTAGGGTCATGGCAAATAGTAAAGAATCAAATTAATTCAGCATGTACTTGAGAAGTGTAAGAGCTACTAGCTCACTCCTCTGGTACCTTCCCTTGCTCCCTATAAGGATTGTCACCTGGAAAAATGTTAAATAATTGGGGTGAGCACAAACGTCTCAGTAACCCAGAGTTCAACCATGTAGATACAACCATTACCCAAACATTTTCATATTGGCTAAGCAAACAGATATTGCAATGGCTTAAATAATCATTAGCAAAATATGTAACTAATTCAATAATATACCATGTTCATATGCAATGGATGCTTCCACCCTTATTGCTCCATCCAACCTTATTCCGCTGACTGGAACCATAGGCTTATAAACGGTCTGGCCCACACACTGGACTGACCAAAGCTACTCCAGTACTTAGGATGTATCTGGCCAAAGATACAGAGTCTAAGCCTAGACTATGGCTCCCCTCCTTAAAAGAACCAGGAGGTGTCACTGTCCCATGTTCCCCCTCTACAAACCTGGCCAGGTAAGTATTAAGGAACGGGGCCCTAAAAAGGCCAACCACTTTGCGGTAAGTGGAGGCAAACCACGTGGTCACAATTTGTCACATATATCAATATTATAAACTCCCAAGTCCAACCGCCTATGCATGTCATGAATATATAACAAATCCAGTATATGCAAGCATGCTTGAAAGAAAACGAATTACCATAAATTTTTCACAAAAATATCCAAGACACATTCATGCTTAAAGGAGAATTCAAATAACATAGAAGATATACAATTTTATTCTTTCACCTTTTTAGTCCTATCTATTTATTTGCAACAATTAAGTCAATAGAGTCAATACAATTTTAATCATGACGGATAAAGATTCCACACACATAGAAAAATCCCAAGTTACCTGACTCCCTTTGCTCCTCAGTAGTGAAACAAAAATTCCAAGCAATAAGGCTCTCAGTGAAAGTCTACATATACAAATACCAAGTCAAATTATAATTTGAGCTATTCAAGTTTATCTCAAAGCTACTCTAAGATTTTTCCTAAAGGCCATTTAAGTTTTAAATCTATGCCACGGGCCTCTAATTAAGTCTTCTTGAATTTCAGGATCACAAATCACTTACATATTATTGATTTCAAATATTATTTTAAAACTGTCAAGAGACCCTTTTAAATTCACACCTATTTATAACTAACCATGAATTTCATACATATGTTCAGTTTACACAATTTCCCATTATTTATTTATTTTAACCTATTATGCGAATATATATAATTTTATATATAAATGATTTAAGGGAACACTCATTTAAAAAAAAAAATCCACCGATCCCTACCACTTATGCGTCCTTTATATATATATATAAATATATATATAAATTTTTTTTCCTTAAGCCATTATCCCATCTTTTAATGCTAACAGGGGGTAAATTTGTTTTATCTATGTTGCTAAATGACTTGTGGATACCAATATATGAATGTACACACCTATGACTAGAGGGGAGGAACACCGAAACGGGGTAGAAGATGATAATATATATATAGAGGCGCATATATTTATTTATATTTCTATCAAGCATATATATGTGCATAGTCTTACGAAGAGGCAGAATCTAAAACAAAAACACATGATACAAGGGAGAGATATACAAAAAAGGAAAATAAAAGTAGGTACACACCTTAACAAATATATATGTCTTGGAGATGATGGTGATAAGAAGGCCTACGGTGGACTAAGAAGGAAGGACGAAAGGAATGAGGTAAAGAGAAATTATGAAAAAGGTAATATAAAAAGAGATGAGAAACAAGAATGGAAAAGTTTACCTTGAATCTAATTTGATTTATGAAGATGGGATGTTTAGAGTAAAAGCAGAGTAACGCTTTCTGAAAACCACCAGTCTACAGTAGCGGAAAAGCTAAAGAAGAAACTGAGTGGCGGCTAAAAGATAAAGAATGAGTGGGTAGGAAGTAGAGTTAAGTTATTATATTTTTAAAATTAATAAATCTTCATTTAATTAATTAATTACTTTATCTTACTATTATTATTGAAATTACTATTATTATGGAAATTTCATTAATCTTAAGTAGATAACCGAATGATATGAAATCTACCAGAATCATTCAAAATTTTTTTTAATTTAAATTAAACTCAAATCTGTTTTTTTGTATATATAATTATATATATTTTATTAAAATTCGTATAACAGATTCAAATTTGAATTCCAATCTATCTTATATTATTATAGCATTATTTATTCTTCCTATTCAAAGATGTTTGATTTATATATGTGTGTGTGAAAACCGTTTATATATACATATAACCGATTTATTTTTTTTTAAAAAAAATTATATGTATTTTACCATATCTACAATTAACAAACTTATCTTTTTCAATTAATTTTTTTTAATATACCTTTTAAATAATAAAGGAAAATTTACTCGTTCCAAACATTATACATATATATATATATATATATGTAATTCATATATATATATTAACTAACTAACTCTAAAACCTAAATAAATTTGGGATGTTACAATTCTACCCTCCTAAAAGAAATGTTGTCCTCAAAATTTAGAAGTACCAAACCAAGACAAGCAATTGCAAACAAAACAACATATCAAACAAATACAAGCATATAATTTAAATACATACCTAAGAAAACAAATGGGGGTATTCTTGTTTCATCTTTTCTTCGGTTTCCCAAGTAGCATCACCTAGGGTCATTCCCCTCCATACGACCTTAACAAGTCGAATAGTTTTGTTTCTTAATTGTTTATCCCTAACATCTACGATTTTTTCTGGTTCCACGTTATAGGTCATATTTTCCTAAATCTCTATCTCCTAGGGCTCAATGATGTGGGAGGGGTCTAGATGATATTTCTTCAACTGTGATACATGAAATACATTATGGACATTGGCCAATTGAGGGGGCAAAGCAATCATGTAAGCTACCGGCCCAACTCTTTCCAGAATTTCATAAGGACCCATGAATCTAGGAGTCAACTTCTTGGCTCTGATTGATCTTCCAATGCCTATCATCGGTTTGACCCTTAAGAACACATAGTCACCTACCATGAACTCCAACGGTCGTCTCCGCCTATCAGCATAGCTTTTCTGTCTACTTTGAACCGTGCGTAGTTTTTGTTTAACTAACTCAATTTTCTGGGTGGTTTGATCCACTAAGTCAGGTCCCAATATGCTTCTCTCACTCAACTCGGTCCAACAAAGGGGAGATCTACATTTCCTTCCATACAGTGCTTCATATGAGGCCATTTGGATGCTAGAATGAAAACTGTTGTTATATGCAAATTTGGCAAGTGTAAGATGACTATCCCAGCTTCCTTTCAACTCAACTGCACAAGTTCGTAACATATCTTCAAGAGTTTAGATGGTTCTCTCAGACTGTCCGTCAGTTTGAGGGTGATAAGCGGTGCTAAAATTCAGTCGAGTACCTAGAGAGTGATGCAATGTTTTCCAGAACTGTGAAGTAAAATGTGGGTCGTGATCCGACACAATACTCTCTGGCACCCCGCGCAACCTAACTATCTCATCCATATAAATCTGAGTGAGCTTCTCCAATGGGTAGTTAGCCTTGATTGGTAGAAAATGAGCCGATTTAGTTAAATGATCCACGACTACCCAAATGGCAACATGCCCTGAAGGGGTTCTAGGTAAACCCATAATGAAATCCATAGTAATGCTATCCCATTTCCACTTCGGGATGCTTAAGTTTTGCAATGGTCCTGGAGTTTTTGATGTTCAATTTTGACCCGTTGACAAGTCAAGCAGCGAGTGACAAAATCAGTTACATCCTTCTTTATTCCTGGCCACCACCAATCATTCTTCAAGTCATGATACATTTTAGTCGCCCCAGGATGGATGGTGTATTTACTCCTATGAGCCTCATCCAATATAAGTGTCTTCAGCCTGTCATCATTAGGAAGGCATACTCTTCCTCTGTATCGTAGGAGCCCATCATTGCCAACCTCAAAGTCTTTACCCCTTCCTTCCTCAACTTCTTCTCTAAGTCTTAACAAAAGTTCATCCTCTAGTTGTGCAAACTTAACTTCTTTCCATGTCAACCTCTCTATTGTTAATGCTTCCATAGCAGCACACAACCCAAAGATCTCAATAGGGACATTTTGGGCATATTCCAGTAGTCTCTGCTTTCGAACCATCATTTGAGCTGCATGGATAGACTTTCTGCTTAGAGCATCTGCGACAACATTAGCTTTTCCAGGATGGTACTTCAACTCATAATCATAGTCTTTCAAAATTCCATCCACCTTCTTTGTCTCATGTTGAGTTCCTTTTGGTCAAACAGATATTTCAAACTTTTATGATTACTAAAGACTTCAAATCGTGAACCATAAAGATAGTGCCTCCAAATCTTTAGAGCGAATACCAATGCTGCCAGTTCTAAGTCATGTGTAGGATAATTCTCCTCATGTGGCCTTAATTGTCTTGAGGCGTAAGCGATAACCTTACCATTTTGCATTAACACGCACCCAAGACCCTTCAAAGCGTTTGTGTATAATGTGAATGGTTGCATGGGGTCAGGGATCACAAGCACAGGTGCTGTAGTCAATCTGGTTTTCAGTTCTTGGAATGCTACCTCACACTTTTCGGTCCAAAGAAATACACAATCCTTCTTTGTCAACTTTGTTAAAGGCATGACTATCTGTGAGAATCCCTTAATAAATCTTCTATAGTAACCTGCCAAACCTAGAAAACTCCTGATCTCGGTCACACTTTGTGGTCTTTCCCAATTCAACACTGCCTCAACCTTGTTAGGGTCTACAGACACCCCTTCTGCTGACACAACATGTCCCAAAAACTTAACTTCCTTGAGCCAAAATTCACACTTGGATAGCTTTGCATGGAGCTTATGCTCCTTTAATACTTGCAGTATCATTCTAAGGTGCCCCTCATGCTCTTTTTCATCTTTAGAGTATATAAGGATATCATCAATGAAGACCACCACAAATTTATCCAAATAGGGCATAAAGATCCTATTCATGTAATCCATGAAGACTACCGGGACATTAGTCAACCCAAATGGCATGACTAGGAACTCATAGTGCCCATATCTAGTATGGAATGCAATTTTCGAGATATCTTCAGCTCGAACTCATAACTGGTGGTAACCTGACCTCAAGTCGATTTTGGAGAAAACAGCCGCTCCATTCAATTGGTCAAGCAAATCATCAATTCGTGGTAGAGGATATTTATTCTTTATAGTTATCTTGTTTAGTTGGCAATAATCGATACATAATCTCGTGCTTCCATCTTTCTTCTTCGCAAAAAGTACTGGTGATCCCTAAGGGGAAACACTGGGCCTTATGAAACCCTTCTCCATTAATTCTTCAATCTGCTTCTTTACCTCTGCTAACTCTACTGGAGCCATCCGATAAGGAGCTTTAGAGATGGGCTCCATTCCAGGCACAAGGTCAATTGCAAATTCTACCTCTCTTTTTGGGGACAAACCTATGATATCCTTAGGAAACACTTCAGGAAATTCACTTACTCTCACTATATCTTCAACTCCCTCTTCCACTTCAGCTTGAATGGAGAAGAATACCATATAAGCCTCATACCCCTTTCGAATACATCTCTCAACTTGTGCAGATGACAGTAGTTGTGGTCTGTTGGAAAGATTCAGAGCAGCTGGTAGGGAAACAATCTTCCTTTTACAGTCAAGGATGGCATGGTTTGCGGATAACCAGTCCATTCCCACTATGAGATTGATACCCCGTAAGGGTAAACAAACTAGATCTATAGGTGAAATCTTACCATCAAACTCAAGCACACAATTGAATGCAGTCTGGGAGGTTCTTATTGAAGCTCTAGCCGGTGTAGAGACAATCATATCATAAGGCATTTTATAAACACACAATTTCAATCACAGCACACAATTATTAGATACAAATGAATGGGTTGCCCCGGAATCAAAAAGAGCTTTAATTTCAAAGCCTTGGAGTTTGAGAGTACCTTTTATGAGATTTGGTGCTCCATTCGCCTCTTGTTGGGTCATTGCAAACACCCTGCCTGGAACAATGTTTCGATTCTCATGAGCTCCTAATGAGTCAGCCTCACAAAATCTAGCAACATGGCCTGGCTTTCCACACCTAAAGCATATTAAACACCTGTTTCCCAAATGCATCCTCCCACACTTGGCACACCTTTGGCTATTTGCTGTACTAGTGGCAGGAGCAAAAGAACCCTTCGCAGAATTTTGTCCTCCCATAAACTGGCTCCTTGAAGGTCCGCTATACTGATTCCTTGGAGGTCCATTGAACTGGTTTCTTGGAGGCCCACTGAACTGGCTCCTTGAAGGTTGTTGGGGTCGCTTACTTGATCCTCCAACACTATAATTGTTCCTCTTACTGACACCCCCAGTAGGTCTCATGAAAGAGGCATACTTGCCTTGGGATTCCTTCCTCTTTTCTGCTTCTTCTTCCCTCATCCTTCTAGCAGTGATGCGCAACTTAGTGCATAACTTTTCAAAGTCCTCTATCTCAAACGGTGCCAATGCTGTCCTCAATTCTGGCCTAGCTTTCTCTAACAATCGCTCACACATCCATTTTGGATTGTGGTGCTCCTGAAGGTAAGTACTATATTTAGACAGTTCCAAAAAGCGAGCAATGAACTCATCTTCGTGCAGATTCTCTTGTTTAAAAGCATAAAATGCAGCCTCTCTCTCAACTCTAATAACTGGAGAGAAATAATGTTGCATTAATTTATCTTTGAATTCTTCCCAAGTAGTGTCTACATCATCATCTGGTTTCATACTATCCCACCACTGCTGGGCTGCTTTTTATAACAACTGCTCAGCTAGTCGCACCTTTTGATGGGAGGTGCATTGGACAATCCTGAAGATCTTTTCTACTCGCTTCACCCATTCCTCAGCTTCAGTTAGGTTGAGTTTTCCTTCAA
The DNA here is from genome assembly GCF_004799145.2 of Neltuma alba. Lineage (NCBI taxonomy): Eukaryota > Viridiplantae > Streptophyta > Magnoliopsida > Fabales > Fabaceae > Neltuma > Neltuma alba. Next base: position 398,833 of record NW_021635315.1, on the reverse strand, counting down.
ATATTGGAGGGTTGAACTTCTGGAAACTCTCCCAAATTTGAGTGATCTTAGTAAGTTCAGGTTGGGAGAGCTTGTTAGTACTACCACCAGACCCATGCTTGGAGCCCCCCGCAGAATGGCAATCACTGGGTTCTTCGATAAGAGGGCTTTTTCCCTTGGCAGGGCTATTACTCTGTTCTTTCATTGCAGCTAGTTGTTCTTCATGCCTGTTCAATATCTGTCCTATGTTTTGGACTGCATCTCTTAATTCCCTCAAAATGGCATCGTTGCCCTGTGAATGATTTTGATGAGGTGATGAAGGTGGGTTTGTGTTGGTTAGCTGTCTAGTTCGTCTAGTGTTCACCATTCTTCTCCCCTCCTATGTAAGGCCACCATACACGTTAACGTTAGCCAAAGGAAGAGAAATAATTAAAGTAATAGGATATACAAGGGGAAGGGAAGGGCACATACTAATATCTACTTGCCATGACCTCTAACTAGATCTTAGTGGAAAATAGCAATAAAAATAAAAATAGAAAAGGCCACGGAACGTTATGGCTCTGATACAAAAAATGTAACACCCAATTTTCTAAGCTACTTAAAACACCATGTAAAAACTAGTTTGATCTTAAGGTCTCAATAATAAAGTTTACACTAAAGGACTCAGCCTTTTAATCACCACAAGTAAACATGAGCAATTAAACCCATAATATAATTCGAGCATAAATGTCCAAGCTTGCAGTCTCAAGGTCTAACATAACATAACCCGTGGATAAAACTTGAAATGAAACGCTAAAATCTATCCATTCAAGGAATTAACAAAATACTAATTTGATGCTCTAGGGTCATGGCAAATAGTAAAGAATCAAATTAATTCAGCATGTACTTGAGAAGTATAAGAGCTACTAGCTCACTCCTCTGGTACCTTCCCTTGCTCCCTATAAGGATTGTCACCTGGAAAAATGTTAAATAATTGGAGTGAGCACAAACGTCTCAGTAACCCAGAGTTCAACCATGTAGATACAACCATTACCCAAACATTTTCATATTGGCTAAGCAAACAGATATTGCAATGGCTTAAATAATCATTAGCAAAATATGTAACTAATTCAATAATATACCATGTTCATATGCAATGGATGCTTCCACCCTTATTGCTCCATCCAACCTTATTCCGCTGACTGGAACCATAGGCTTATAAACGGTCTGGCCCACACACTGGACTGACCAAAACTACTCCAGTACTTAGGATGTATCTGGCCAAGGATACAGAGTCCAAGCCTAGACTATGGCTCCACTCCTTAAAAGAACTAGGAGGTGTCACTGTCCCATGTTCCCCCTCTACAAACTTGGCCCGGTAAGTATTAAGGAACGGGGCCCTAAAAAGGCCAACCACTTTGCGCTAAGTGGAGGCAAACCACATGGTCACAAGTTGTCGCATATATCAATATTATAAACTCCCAAGTCCAACCGCCTATGCATGTCATGAATATATAACAAATCCAGTATATGCAAGCATGCTTGAAAGAAAACAAATTACCATATATTTTTCACAAAAATATCCAAGACACATTTATGCTTAAAGGAGAATTCAAATAACATAGAAGATAATACAATTTTATTCTTTCACCTTTTTAGTCCTATCTATTTATTTGTAACAATTAAGTCGATAGAGTCAATACAATTTTAATCATGATGGATAAAGTTTGCACACACATAAAAAAACCCCAAGTTACCTGGCTCCATTTGCTCCTCAGTAGTGAAACAAAAATTCCAAGCAATAAGGCTCTCAGTGAGAGTCTACAAAATTATACAAATACCGAGTCAAATTATAATTTGAGCTATTCAAGTTTATCTCAAAGCTACTCTAAGATTTTTCCTAAAGGCCATTTAAGTTTTAAATCTATGCCACAGGCCTCTAATTAAGTCTTCTTGAATTTTAGGATCACAAATTTCTTACATATTATTGATTTCAAATATTATTTTAAAGCTGTCAAGAGACCCTTTTAAATTCACACCTATTTATAACTAACCATGAATTTCATACATATATTCAGTTTACACAATTTCCCATTATTTATTTATTTTAACCTATTATGTGAATATATATATAATTTTATATATAAATGATTTAAGGGAACACTCATTTAAAAAAAAAAATCCACCGATCCCTAACACTTATGGGTCCTTTATATATATATGTGTGTTTTCTTTTTCTTAAGCCATTATCCCATCTTTTAATGCTAACAGGGGGTAAATTTGTTTTATCTATGTTGCTAAATGACTTGTGGATACCAATATATGAATGTACACACCTATGACTAGAGGGGAGTAAAACCGAAACGAGGTAGAAGATGATAATATATATATATATATATATATAGAGGCGCATATATTTATTTATATTTCTATCAAGCATATATATGTGCATAGTCTTACGAAGAGGCAGAATCTAAAACAAAAACACATGATACAAGGGAGAGATGTACGAAAAAGGAACATAAAAGTAGGTACACACCTTAACAAATGTATATGTCTTGGAGATGATGGTGATAAGAAGGCCTACGGTGGACTAAGGAGAAAGGACGAAAGGAATGAGGTAAAGAGAAATTATGAAAAAGGTAATATAAAAAGAGATGAGAAACAAGAATGGAAAAGTTTACCTTGAATCTAATTTGATTTATGAAGATGGGATGTTTAGAGTAAAGCAGGAGTAACGCTTTCTGAAACCACCAGTCTACGGTAGCGGAAAAGCTAAAGAAGAAACTGAGTGGCGGCTAAAAGATAAAGAATGAGTGGGTAGGACTAGGGTTAAGTTATTATATTTTTAAAATTAATAAATCTTCATTTAATTAATTAATTACTTTATCTTACTATTATTATTGAAATTACTATTATTATGGAAATTTCATTAATCTTAAGTAGATAACCGACTGATATGAAATCTGCCAGAATCATTCAAAGTTTTTTTTTTTAATTTAAATTAAACTCAAATCTATTTTTTTGTATATATAATTATATATATTTTATTAAAATTCGTATAACAGATTCAAATTTGAATTCCAATCTATCTTATATTATTATATCATTATTTATTCTTCCTATTCAAAGATGTTTGATTTATATATATATATATATATATATCTGTGTGTGTAATAACCGTTTATATATACATATAACCGATTTATTTTTTTTTAAAAAAATATTATATGTATTTTATTGTATCTACAATTAACAAACTTATCTTTTTCAATTAATTTTTTTAATATACCTTTATTCCTAAATAAATTTATTTTATTTTATTTTATTAATTAATATTAAAAAAATATTAATTTTTTTTTAATATTAATTAATTTTATTTTATTGTATCTAAAACCTAAATAAATTTGGGATGTTACACATCTCGCGTCCTGTTCTATTCCAAAATAATTTTGTCCAGTCCTGCTTTCATCCCAATCCAAAAGCTTTCGAGACGGGATTGTCTTATCCCAAAATGATTGGGACAGAGATGGGACATTGGGACGGGACACAATTGAACACCCCTAATAACAACTAAAGCATTAAATCTATCCTCAATTAATAATTTTTTTTAAAATTTGTCCCCAATTTAAATGATGTGGGTAGAGAAACATGGAGTTCGATGAACTTATTAACACTAAACCCTTAATTAATAATAATTGGGATAAAATTGGAGAGGAACAATTAATGGGTTAGTTGATAACTTATATTCATGACAAAAAATTGCTTCTAGAAGATGTCTTATAATAAGAAGCAGAGACAATATTATTCTATAGTATGCATATAGAGGATGGAGAGTATTTTTTAGTTACTACTAAAAATCTGAGTTTCACATAAACAAACATGATGTTATAAAAATAAAGAGGAGAGAATTAGAAAGAAGAGAAGAATATTTCTTATTCCTTTCAACTGATATTATCAAGAGGAGGAGTTGTTAGAAAAACCTCAATGGGATAAAACCACGTACAAGGAAAAAAGAGCAGTATAGTGTGTATCAATTCTCTCTCTTAGTAATACCAGTTGATATCTTTGAGTTTGCAAAATCTAATATCATGAATATGCCTTTCAAATATTATAGTGAGATAAATATGAATAATATTAATTTCACAATCTTTTAAAGATCGCAAGGGATAGTCTGTTTGTAGTCTACTGACATGCAGATCATACTATGATCCTTTCACATAAGATAAAAAAGAATCCAATATTGACATAGCCAATAAGATTAGCCCTGGACACATTTAGATAAAATAATATCATCTCCACAGTACTATTAAAGTATCAAAGAAAGTGTTTAATTTCATTTTAATTTCTTCGTGTTGATGAAGAACTATATCAAGTTAATTAGCAAATAGTATATTAAGTCATTTGTGACTATCTAGATACAAAGTGCTCCAATAACAACAACATAGTATTTCTAAACCAAATGTTTATTTATTAGTTTCTTAAGGTCTAAACAGATCTTTAATTCATATCTAAAGATCTTATGACTATCGAAGCACATAATAAATGTAATTTATCCACATAAAAAATATTTCAAGCCCTTTTTTTGGGAGAATTACAATCAAGTCCCGAGAAAGAGAAATAATTACTAAAAAATTCTAATAACCACCTGAGCAGCATGTAATGACAAATTTTAAATTGGAGAATAATAATATTTAAAACTTATTTTGTAATTTTTTTTGACCTTATTATAATTCTCTGTTTTTTTTTCCCTTGTTTCTCGACCTTCCTTGTATAAGTTTATTCAAATATAAAAATTCAATTTGTAATCCAAAGTAACTTTTTGTTCTTTCTGAGTCTTTTATTTTAAATTCATTTTTTAAGCAATTCATATTCATTAAATCTTTTAATACGCGAACCATATAGTTCCCTCATTTGAAAACTTTTCTGGAGAAACTCTCGAAAAACATCAAGAGAAAATTATGACTTTCTCTTCAGTGATCCTCAAAGATCAATGTTTCTCTCCAACAATTTTAAGAGAAATTTTCTCTCGACTAAATTCAAGAAAACTTTTTAAAAGAGCATTTTTTATCACAACAATCCAAGAGAAATTATTTATTTAAGAAAATAGCAAAAAAAACTTGTTAAATTTCAAAATGTCAAATAGCTAGTTAACGTTGATTATTCTTGTAATAGTTTTGAAATGTCAAAATATGCTAAAATCACATATTTATTATTTTGAAATTTAACAAGTATTTTTTGTCATTTTTTCTATGTTTATTTTCTCTCAGATATATCCCAAAGAAAATGTCTCTCGGAAAGACCGAAGAGATATTTCATGAAGAATTATTTTTTATCCTTTTCCCTTTTCAATTTTGTTTACCAAATCTTTTTCGTAAAATTATCCATGACAACAAGTATGCTTAAGTAACTCTATTTTATTGAATTATGTGTGATTTATATAGTAGTATTGCATTTACTTGTGGAGTAATACGTTTTTTTTGAAGTGTTATTGTTTTCAAGACTGTGTATGACATCCTAATTATGATGTGTTGAAATACGGTTAGACCAATAAACCTCAACGAGATCACATAAGTTCAAATAAATTGCCACACTAAAAAAAAAAAAAAAAATTTGAAACTGAAGTAATTGTTACAGATATTGATGTTGTTGGCAGTTTCTTGACTTCATAAACGTAAATTGCTACTCCCTCCGTTCCTTATTATAAGAGACAAATAACCGAAGTACGTTAATCAAAAAAACAGTTAAAATTAGTTAAGAACAATTAATGTGTAAAAAATATAATTTTTTTCCAAAAATGCCCTCATTAATAAGAGAGAGAGCATGAGAGAGAACAATTAAATTATTAAAGAAAGAGAAGTGAGAGGGAGAGAGAGTGTGAGTTGGAGATAATAAATATGGGTAAAATAGTAAATCAACACAAAAAAGTAGAGACAACTTGTAAGTGTCTCTTATATATAGGAACATGCCATAAACATCAAATGTCTCTTATAATAAGGAACGGAGGGAGTACTAAATAAGCAAGTCCTCAAAGTCAAAGTCTTCACTCGTTCCCATTGTTTACGCGTGTTTTCTTTTTCTTTATTTCTTTTTTAAATTTTTCTTCGTTTCTGCGTAGTTCTGTTCATTAATTTCTCTTCCTCCTCGTTCCTTCGCGCACCACACCATGTCCATCGCTCCTACAACTCTGTTCTTACTATTTGCTGTACTATCTGCAAACGATGTTAGGGCTCAAAAAAATGATCCCAACATCCAAAACTTGGGTTCTTCTCTCTCCCCCAGAACGAATCCTACTTCATTGGTGTCACCGTCGGGTCCCAGAACGAATTCTACTTCATGGGTGTCGCCATCGGTCTCTTTTCCTTCTGCTTTTATCGAAAAGATAATGGCTTTGCCGTTGGAATATGGCTAATGGGCGAACAAGAATGAACCATCGTTTGGACACCTAAATTAAATAATCTATCTGCTTCCTCTGATTCAGCAATCGAACTAACGAAAGGCGGTCTTATGCTTAGGAACGAGAAACAGATAAAAGTGGCGATTGCTGATGCATCTGAGTCTGCGCATTCAGCATCTATGCTTGATTCTGGGAATTTTGTGCTTTATAGTAAAGACCATAGGTTGCATTTGGTAGGAAGTATTGAAAATTAGAGATAGGAATTAGAATTGGGATTGAGAAAATATATTAAAAAAGTGTTTAGCATAAGAAATTATTTGTTATATGAGATTAGTCAAACCCATGTATATGTGATTGGAAAATACCATGAGAGTGGGTTTGTCTAATCTCATATAACAAGCAATTAAACATGCTATATACTATTTTAATGATGTTTTTTAATTGTAATCATAATCCCTATCCTTCATTTTCAATGTTTCGTACCAAATGGGAGCATAGTCTCACTTGGCAAAGCTTTGATAACCCCACAGACACCATATTAGGAGGTCAGAATTTATTTAAGGGGTATCAACTGATCTCTGCGAATGGACGTTTTCTTCTCCGAATGCATCGTGATGAAAATCTTGCTGCCATTCCTGAGAACTATCAAGCTGCAGAGGGAATTTACTGGCTTGAATCACAGGTCACACGGCTTACTCTTAATCTTACAGGCTTTCTTTGCCTAAACTATGATGGCAAAACTACTAAGGTTCTGGCCAGTGGTAGCAACTATCTTGGAAGGAACACAAGCTTAATCTACCGTGCAACAATGGATTTGGATGGTAACTTTAGATTGTATGTTCCCACATTTGAGAAGAATACTAGCTTCAATGTTTAACCTGTGTGGCAAGCCATCTCTAATCAATGTGAAGTCAAGCGCTTTAGTGGTCTCCACAGTTACTGCTCCATGAATGGCGGTGAAGCTGTTTGTAAGTGTTATCTTGGATTCATGCCTATAAATGGGAATAAAAGCATATTGGAGTGCGAGCAAATGATCAGCGATGGCGGTACAACTAGTGAAGATCCAAAGGTGCTGTACGATGTTCTTTTCTTACAAGACGTGCAACCATTATTTAAAAAATAACAGTTTATTATCAACGGATCAACCACAGAATTTTTTATTGCTAATATTAGTGACGGAATTTTTATTCGTCACTAAATTTCGTCTCTAATTCATTAAAAAATTTGTTAATAAATAGGGAAAATTGCAATTTAGAATCTTGGAATGACAAAAACGTAGATAAGGACCCTTGACAATTTCACTTTAGGTTTTGACAACAATAATATGTCATGAAGTTGTTAAAACCCAAAGTAAAGTTGTCAAGGGTCCCTATCTGCGTTTTTACAATTCCAAGGTCCTAAATTACAATTTCCCCTAATAAATATTTAGCGATGGTATTTTTCTGTTAGAAATTCTCGTCGCTAATTTTAATTATAAAATTTTTAGCTACAAAAAAATTCTGTCACTAATTTTGTCCCTAAATTGTTTTGTTACGAAAGAGTCCATCACTAATTCCATTGCTAATTTTATTCCGTCACAATTTCATCACTAATTCGTTATTAATTTTAAATTTCATTATTTTATATTATAATCTTACAACAATTTATATAATAACATAATTGAGGATATAATGATTTAAATATATTTTCAATTGTAAAATAAAATGATATATTTGTGGAGTTAATGTTAATAAAGGTATCAACATGATGTCATCACTAAATACATACTGATAATAGGAAGATAATTTCTTAGTAAAATTATTTATATTTCATTAAAATCAATTCCTCTTGATTATGAATAATAATTAAAAAATATAATAAGAATATTAATAACTTTCTTCTGCAAACTGATATAAGAAAGAACTAATTGTATCATATGTACAATATATTGAAAAATGTAATATATGATAAAACTTCAAAATTGAAAAATGAATTTATATGAACACCTTAATTTATGATTATAAATCAAACTAATAATGAAGTGAATTTTGAATTTTAATTATTAAAAAATCAAATTTAATCATGATATAATTAATACCCATGATATAAATTGATTTTGGTCTTCAATACAAAAACAAATAGCATATACAAAAAATTTTAAGAAAATAAAATATATAGGATTCATATATAAGTAGCAGAATGTTGTTTATCATAATATATTTAAATCATTTAATTTTTTTTACATAGAATAATTTATTTGATTTTTGTTGTAGTAGTTATTTTTTGAATAACAAGATTTTTTTTACTAATTATAAATAGTTTTTATCAAATATATAAAACACATATAGATAATATAATATAATACATATATAACTAAATTATATATCTTATCAATGTTAAGTAAAAAATTAAATTTAAAAACATATTTACAAAAAAATATCTACGATTTAAAATTCAAAATAAGTGTCATTGGAAATTAAAATTATATTTAAAATATTTTTTAAAAACAAAAATTTATAAAATAAATAAATAAACAAATATTTGAAAATTATTTTTTCATTAAAATAGTTATGATTAAAATTATCATACCGTTTATTTTTAGTTTTCAATACTACCTCTGTTTCTAATATTAAAACCTCATTTACAAACTACAAATAAGATCTTATAACTAGGACTGGAGGTAGTAATATATATAATTGTTTGTGTAAAAAAATATTATATATATAATAAGTTAATAGGTTTGTTGTAGCTCAACTGTTAGAGCTTTGCACGCACGCAGACAAAGTCCTGGGTTCAAGTTATAAAGAAGTCACTTTGAGGTAGAATTATGTGATGGCGACACGTGACAACACAATGTGGCATGTGAGATGGCGACATGAAACAGGCAGAGATGAAGTGGCAGTGCCACGTGACATTTTAAAGTTTTTTTCCTTAAAAAACAGGAATTTTTAATCACTAATTTGTGATGAAATTTTTCTATAACTAATTAGCAATAGAACATTTTTATCAATAATCAACGACAGAATTTTTTCGTGGCTAATTTGTAACTAATTAGCTATGAAATTTTAATTTTGTCACTAATCTAATTAGTGATAAAAAAATTGGCGATAGAACAAATTCTGTCGCTAAACAAAAGTTTCATCGCTAATCGCAAGTTTTTCTTTGGTAGTGAATGGATGCTACTTCTAATTCGGCCACACCATTTGAAATGGAAGCTCATGGGAAGTCTTGCAAGGAAGAGTGTGATTGTGGGCACTACAAAAATCTGGACTTTCAGCGACCACTTTCAGCGGCGACAATAGTTGTCGCCGCCAAAAGTCAGAGTTATGGCGGCGACTTAAATTGTCGCCGCTGTAGCTTCAACTTTCAGCGGCGACAAAATTTGTCGCCGCCGAAAGTGTGCACTACGGCGGCGACAATTCAAGTCGCCGCTGAAAGTGTACACTTTCCGCGGCGACACTTTAAGTCGCCGCTGAATGTGGTTTTAGCGGCGACTAACTGTCGCCGCTGAATCTTCTTTCAGCGGCGACGCCTCCTGTCGCCACTGAATGTCACTTTCAGCGGCGACGCTTCCTGTCGCCGCTGAATATAGCTTTCAGCGGCGACATTTTGTCGCCGCTGAATCTTCTTTCAGCGGCGACACGAAGAGTCGCCGCTGAAGCTCACTTTCAGCGGCGACATTGAAAGTTTTTTACATTTTTTTAATCTTTTTTTTTTTGTAAAAATTTTATATTATAATCCTTAGAGAGTGATGCTCGAATGACCTCTGATGAGATATTGACAGCTGTTCTTGGTGAGAGGTCAGGATATGTTAGAGGAAAAGGTTATGGAGCAGAGCCTCGAAGGAAGAGACTTCACTCTCAATCTAGTGATTCACTTGAGACTGTACGCACACAGTTGTATGAAGAGTTTGAAAGAAGATTTCAGGAGGAGCGAGAAAAGATGGAAGCAAATCTTGCTGCAAAGCGAGAGAGGATGGAAGCAGAACGTGCAGCAGAGCGAGCAAAGATGGAAGCAGAGCGTACACAACTTGAACAAAGGATGGAGCAACTGATGGAACAGAGAATACAAGCTCAGTTCACATCTTTCATGCAAAAGATGCAGTTAAATGGTCCTGCAGATACCCCTACTTCTAGCGTCCCTCCTTCTACATAATTTTTCTTTTGCATTATGTAATGTATCCTTTAATTGAACAATTTTTTTTTAGTTAAAGACACAAAAACACTTTGATGGTTATATAAATCTTATCATTTAATATATTATATTTGTGTGTTAATTACTTTATTTTTATTAAACCTTTTGATAATATTTATCAGGAATATAAATAAAATTTCTTGCATAATTAATATATTATAAAAATAATTAAAATCACAAAAAAAGGGTAATCAGCGGCGACATTTGTCGCCGCTGAAGCTTGTTTTAGCGGCGACATAAGTGTCGCCACTGATTATGGCTTCAGCGGCGACTTTTAGGTCGCCACTAAAACAAGCTTCAGCGGCGACAAAATGTCGCCGCTGAAAAAGGATTCAGCGGCGACACTAATGTCGCCGCTGAAAAAAGCTTCAGCGGCGACACTTTTGTTGCCGCTGATTGTGGCTTCAGCGGCGACTAAAGAGTCGCCGCTGAAAAAAGATTTAGCGGCTACTCTTTAGTCGCCGCTGAAGCCACAATCAGCGGCGACATTAGTCGCCACTGATTCTTATGTTTCAGTGGCGACTCTTTCCCGTGGGAAACTCTCACCTTTCAGCGGCGACGAAAAGTCGTCGCTGATATGACTTTCAGTCGCCGCTGAAAATTCACTTTCAGCGGCGACTATTTTTGTCGCTGCTGATAAGTTTCAGCCACGGCCGCTACGGCGACGACCTGGCGGCGACAAAATGTCGCCGCTGAAACTTTTCAGCGGCGACTTTGGGACTTTCAGCGGCGACTTTTGTCGCCGCTGAAGGTCGAATTTTTTGTAGTGGGGGCAGCGTTACATGAAGGCCGCAGCTGCAAGAAGTATGGGTTTCTGCTTAAATATGGCAGAATTAATCATAATGTGTCAAACGCAGCCTTCTTCAAGCATCATCCTTCAACAAATATCATTCCTTCAAAGCTAGCGGTTCTCGTTGATGACAAAAAAAAAAAAATCTAATTTTTACTTTGCTAGCCATCACTCTAGGTTCAATTTCATTTGTTTGCTTAGTCCTGGCAATGTCTATTTTCTTCATCTACAAGGGTCAAGTCCATTCGTACAAAAAGCTATCTGCAAGTGTGAATCTAGGATTCACGGAGGATTGTAGTTTACGAACATTTGCCTATGACGAATTGGTGAATTCAACAAGAAATTTCACAGAAGAGATTGGTAGAGCATCTTTCGGAGTGGTTCACAAGGGGACAATCCAAGGAAATAATAGAAGGATAGCTGTGAAGAAACTAGATGTTGTTGACGAAGGGGAAAGGGAATTTCAAGCTGAAATCACTGCAATCGCTCGAACTATTCATAGAAATTTGGTTCAGCTCATTGGTTATTGCTTTGATCGTTCAAGAAAGCTTCTCGTTTATGAATATATGAGCAACGGGTCTCTAGCAAATTTTTTGCTCAAGGCTGAGATGCATCTATCTTGGAAACAGAGTCAAAATTGCATTGGATGTAGCAAAGGGGAGTCTTATATCTATATGAAGAATGTGAACCTGTATTGTTCACGGCAATATCAAGCCTCAAAACATTCTCTTGGATGAAATGTCGACAGCAAAAATATTTGATTTTGGACTTGCAGGGCCATCATCAATGCCAGAAATTTCAAGAAACAAAACTAGTAATGAATCAACAATTGGCCATGTGGTACTTGAATGACAGAAAGATGCATCAACATCCATAAAAGTTGACGTCTACAGCAATGGTGTGATGTTGTTGGAAATCATATGCGGCAGAAGAAATATAGAATTGAAAGTTGCTTTATTCAGACGAGCAAATAAAGCTTTCCAGTTGGGTATATAATTGCTTTGTGAGAGGGGATTGAGCAAACTAGTAGTGAATGAAGATGTGGAATGGAGGACACTGGAAAGAGTGGTGAAGGTAGCCTTATAGTGTGTCCAGGAGGACTTGTCTCTACGTCCTTCCATGAAGAACGCGATACTGATGCTGGAAGGTTTGAAAGATACTCCAATTCCTTCATCTCCAATCCTACTTGCTTAATAATCTTCAAAATTATGCAGCTTTTTGCATTCGTACCAATCCATATGTAATTGTGCACATCCACATGCATGTTTATATTTATTTATCTGTCTTAGCTACTGCTACTGCGTGCAATTTTATGCATGTCAACCACCCGGTGAGGGTGCTTGATTTTTTTTTTCCATAAAAAAATTAAAGGCAACATGATTATTTCAGAAAATTAAGAAATCCCAATTTGGTCAGCTCTGCATAAACTGAAATTTTGCTTATTTCAGTGACGATTTAGTAATTTTCAAATTCAAAAATTATTTTTCTATCATTTTTTCCTAAAAAAACAATTTAAAAAAGACTTATGGGCGAATCCAAGCCCAACCTCCTTGTTTAGGGCCAGGTACAAAAGCTCATTTATACTAAAAGCTCATGATTTTCAAGGCGTGTATTGCTGGTTAAAAATTGAAATAGTTCCATATGAGAACGATTTCGGTTTGAATTGTTTTTTCTTTTTTTCCCACAAAAGGTCCCATCTAGTGTGTTAGCCAAGAGGTGCAAATCGTTTTTTGGCACAAACGATTTCTGTACAAATTCAAATTTGTTCGTGCAGTGAATGATTTTTAATGAAGAATTTTGGTAAATACTTTTTACAGTATTTTTAGTGTTTTATAACTTTTATTTCACTATTAGTATCTCTTTTTTTTTAAAAAAAAAAAAAGCCCCAGTTTGTTCGTGTCTTGTCAGTTCTATGTCGTTGGAACTTTCTTTCAGTTTTGACCCAACAAATATATATGAACTTTTCTGATAACCTCCCAAAGTTTTACGAATTAAATTAGATGGACTTTTCATTTGATAAAATTTGAAAAATTAATTGTATTATTGTTACCTACCAACTATGCTTTTAAAATACTTACAAGATTTATTGGAAAAAATAGTTTAAAAAATTATTTTCACCAAAAGTATTAGAGTTTCATAGGTTTTATGAATATTGAGAAAAACAATACCCCAAACTTTGGGTCATCGAGTCAACGGGTCAATGAGGGTCCATGGAAAATAAACATATGATGAAGAAGCCATCATTTTTGAATGATAACGTATGGGTCCTTTTTTTTCTTATTTATCCTTTGTCAATTCATAAATTACTAATTACCAGTCAAATTAGGTTGATTTTTGAATGTCATATATTGGTTCATTAGTCGAGTCAACCGGTCAACATGGGCCATGGAAAATAATAATGTGGAGAAAAGTCGAGCCATCATCTTTGAACGATGGAACATGAAGCTGCTTGTTGGAATTAAAAGTATGTGGTCTAAAATCTTTTATCACTTGTCACTTTCATGAATTACTACCTTATATTATCTCGGTTAATATTTAATTAAATAAATAATTTGAAAAAAATAAAAAAATTAGTTAAATTAGGTATTTATAATAAATGTGTGTTGATTTTCCTAAATTAACCTATTTAATCATGTGTATTGGAATTACCTCTTGGTGGGAACCCTTTACAATCAATAAAGATATTTTGGGAACAAGCCATATAAATTTGGAAATAAAGTACATTAAAGTCTTATTATTAGGGTCAAACCTAACTGCCAATCAGCCTTATATTTAGGATTGGAGGTATATTGACTTTCTCTTCAAATCTTTACTTTTACCTTCTTTTTTTTTTTTAACAGTGACATCTATCATCTTGTTAGAGGCAATTTTGTTTACGACATTACTAGACACTAAATATAAATACCTCTTCTAAGGGAGATTTGAATCCTAATTTGTCATGTTATAAGGAATTAGCTACTTATATCAAACCCAACCCTTGTTGGTAAAGCATCATCATCATCATCATTAGCCAAATTAGGTAGATTTTGAATGTCATATATTGCATGGTCGAATGTCTGGGAAATAATATTTATCATTGATATAATATTCTTGTATAATTAATTATAAATTTTATATTCAACACTGATATTTATATTTATATCGATCGATTCTATTGATGATATTTTATTTATTGACTTAAATTGAAAAATCAACTCATAAAGCAGTAATAGATAAATATGATTAATCATTAACGTCCGCAATATTAATTAGAATGAAAATAAAAAAAGATTGTGGTTATATAAAAATCGAGACCCAATTGCTGGTGAGTTGAGGACTAGCTACCTTCTACATGCCATAATGCTAATAAGATGAGAGTGAATCTGCCAAGTATAGGAATAAGTCAAGCATCATATAAATAAATATATATATATATATATAGTATTTTACATTTCGTTGATTGAGCGAATTAAACACAATTATCCTTGCAGTATACTCCTTTTTCTTCTTATTATAAGACATTTTTAACTAATTCTCACATATCAATAAATGACAAACTAAAACATTAAATCTGTCTTAAATTAATAATTTTTTTTTTCAAATTTACCCCAACTTAAATAATGTGGGTAGAGAAACACGGAGTTCGATAAACTTATTAATACTAAACCTTGATTAATAATAATAGGAATAAAATTAGAAAAGAACAATTAATGGGTTAGTTGATGACTTATACTTATGACAAAAAAATTGCTTCTAAAAGATGCCTTGTAATAAGGAGCAGAGAGAGTATTATTCTATAGTATACATATAGAGGATAGAGAGTATTTTTCAGCTACTACAAAAAATCTGATTTTCACATGAACAAGCATGATATTATAAAAGTAGAGAGGAGAGAATCAGAAAGAAGAGAAGAATATTTCTTATTCCTTTTGGTTAATATTATCGAGAGGAGGGGTTGTTACAAAAACTCAATGGGACAAAACCATATACCAGAAAAAAAGAAAAAAGAAAAAAAAAAGAGCAGTATAGTGTGCATCAACTCTCTCTCTTAACAACATTAGTTGAAATCTTTGATTTTGCAAAATCTAATATCATAAATAAACCTTTCAAATATTATAATAAGATAAATATGAATGATATTAAATTCACAATCTTTTAATACACGGAAAATTTATAATATTAACAACTGAACTTTATATTAAAGATGGAAAGTAGTACTATTATTTTGAAACATGTTTACAGAGTATATTTTACTCAATACTAAAAATCTGAGTTCTCACTGTAAGTTGGAAAATCTTTTTTCAAAGGGAAAAATATCAAAATTAATATATTTCATAATTCCTTTTTATTCCTGGCAAATAGGTAGACG
Source organism: Neltuma alba (assembly GCF_004799145.2). Classification (NCBI taxonomy): domain Eukaryota; kingdom Viridiplantae; phylum Streptophyta; class Magnoliopsida; order Fabales; family Fabaceae; genus Neltuma; species Neltuma alba. The sequence continues at coordinate 383,167 of NW_021635315.1, read as the reverse complement.
CTAGCTTAAAGATAAAATTAAACAGAAACACAATAAGAAAAGGAAAAAAATCAAATGAAAGCCACATGAAATTGCAACATCCTGTTTGCTTTTGTTTCCTAGCAAAGTGATGACGTCAAATAGAATCAGGAGATGGACAAGGAGGAATAGCCACTTCCCTAACTCCCTCAAGCATCAACACCACACTCTTCATGGATGGCCGAAGAAAAGGTTCATCTTGAATACACCATAACCCCACTTTCACCATATTCTCCAGTAAACTATTATCCACTTCTTCCCCAACAACCAGCTTGTTTAGCTCTCGTCGAGCAAAGCACTTGTACACCCAGTTGGACAGAACAATTTGCTCCGGATTCGACATATTGACCACTAAGCTTCTTCTGCAAAATACAATCTCCAGTAACATAATTCCATAGCTATAAACATCTGCTTTTACTGTTATTGGAGTGTTCTTACTCCATTCCGGAGCCAAATAACCTCTTGTCCCTCTAGCTTGAGTGAAGGTTCTAGTTTGATCCGGCATTAGAAGTTTGGCTAACCCGAAGTCTGATATTTTAGCTGTCAAAAACTCATCCATCAATATGTTTTGAGGCTTTATGTCACAGTGAATGATGGGAACCCTGCATTGTTCATGCAGATATAGTAAGCCTCTTGCAATGTCCAGTGCTATTCTTCTTCTCTGATCCCAATCTGGACGTATAGTGCTATGACCAAAGATAAGCTTCTCAAGGGAGCCATTACTCATGTACTCATAAACTAAAAGCCTTTTGGACCCCTCAGCACAATATCCCAACAAGCGAACTAAGTTTTTGTGGTGGGTTTTTCCAATGACCTGCATTTCAGCTTGAAATTCTCTCTCTCCTTCTTCAATTAACTTTTGTAGCCTTTTTACTGCAATCAATTTTTTTCCTTTGTGCAAAGTTCCTCTATAAACTGATCCGAAGGAACCCTTACCCACCTCTTGTTTGAAACCATTCGTTGCTTTTTTCAACTCATTGTAGGAAAATACCCTCAGTGTAATCCCTTCATTCAAGTCCAAATCTCCTATCTCCAACAACCTCTTGTAACTTAAAATTCCAATCTTGTATATAAATCGGCTAGAGACTGCAATAGCTAAGCATAAAAGAATAGCAAAACCTAAGATGACAACAATGATAAGAAGAATTGCTCTCTTACTGGTTTTCTTGATGGAAGACGTACTGTTTCCTTTGAGGCTTACATTGCCCACCTTGAAGTATATTGTGAGGGAAGACCCTGGTTCTCTTGTAAAATATCTGAATGGAAGCTTTTCTTTCTTGCACCAATTATCTTCATAGAAGGCAGCCCCGCAGTAACAATCTTGCAAACAAGATGATAGGCATTCCTCCTCCAGAATGTCTTCCACTGTATAAGGAAGATCATCGGTTTTCATACTTTTCATTGGGGACATGTAATAAAAAGTAGCATTATCTTTCCCACCTTTACATTCTGCTTCTAAGAAGTTCCTTTTGCATCCAAGATTCTTATGACTTGGATCTATAAAATCAGTTCCGGGAAGACAATTGCAACCTGGCTCTATGTCATTAATGGTACAATAGCTATTGAACCCACAAAATGTCTTCAAGTTGCACTGATTGTCCAACCCTTGTGGTGACCACAACTTTATAACTTGGTGTTTCCCATGTGCGTCTTCAAAATGAGCATAGAGTCGTAAAACTCCATCAGAATGAATAGTTGCGCGATAAATAGTATTGTTTCCTTTGAAGCTGCTATAATCCTCGCACCAGACTATCGCTGAGTTGGAACTACTAGCATTTACAATGCATAGAGGCTGAGGACCTGTGTTGTTGAGGAAAAGATTATATTTGAAACTTCTGCCATGGTAAGTACCAGATGCCCAGTAAGCATCAGAAGCTGTACGACCAGAATATCGTGGGTACAGAACAAGGTTTCCATCAGCCTGCATCCAGAGTTGAAACCTTCCAGAAGATTGGTTGGTGTCTGATGAACTCGATACCAATTGACTCCCACAAGGTAGAGTTTGACCCCCTAAGAGGGTATCAGTTGGGTAATCGAAACTCTGCCAAAGGATGTGTGAACTTTTGTTTCGTAGAACAAAGTTTCCAGAATCAAGCATGGAAGCAGAGGAAACAGTTCCATTGTTACTGTGAGCAATAACCTTCTGTTGCCCTTGACCTGCCTGTAGAGAAAGCTCACCTCTCTTGGTTAGAACAAGCTTTGCATTTGGGAAAACAGGAGGGTCATCGCGATTTGCAGTCCAGACTATTGTTTTATTAGTCCCATCAAGTAACCAGATTCCAACTTTGAAGCCGCTGCTTTGATTGTAAAACCCAAATTTAAATTGACCAGAGTGTGAAGACCATGAATTGGGAGGGGAAAGGAACGAGCCAAGGGGTATGGGTTCTGCGAATACCACTGTTTCACATAGAAAATATACCAAAAACAGAAGGTAGATGCTTGATGCAATGGTAGCCATGGCCACTAAAATCTCACAGAACTGCGGAATCGCTGATAAATAAAAAGGATTGGTGAAATGGTGGCCATAATCTCAAAGTCTTCCAAGTCTTCCCCGAAAGTGTTGAGAAGTTGCCAATCTGTCAATTACTGATTGTCCATCATGACTAATTCGTCCATACAAGAAAATGGCCAAGGAAGACGTACAAATGACGTCCAATTGTCCAATAAAAAGATATGTTCTGGCAATAATGCATTAATATTATTGTAGTAACAATCACGGTATGACCCTGACTTTTCTCTACAAAGTTTTTTTTTCCCCAAGTTTTTTTTCAAATTAATTTCACTCATACAATTTTGTATTAAAAGGAGTTTCAAAAATTGGTTTCCATCTTCAAAAATCAGGATATTTTATAAATAAAAATACAAATTATAATAAATTTCCTTGAACATGGAGTCATATGCAAATAACCCTAGTTTTTAAAACTTGACAAGAAACCCCTTAGGGCCTCTTTTGTAGGAAGAATTGATTGTAGAAATGAAGAGAATGAAATAAAAAGGAAAGGAATAGAAAAATCCTAAGCTAACTTGTTTTGTGCGAGTTGAAATGAAAAATGATTTATATTTTGTAGGATGAAAATGATGATGGAATTGGAAAAAAGTGAGGAGCAAATGATTTTGATGCCCTCGATTTAAAATAATACTAAATAATTAATTACTTGTTATTAAAATAGAAATGTTAAAATAATTATTTATAAATATAGTTATTAAAGAAATATATCAAAATAAGTATTAATTATAATTTTATTTATTATTATAAATCATTAATAAATATCATAAATCCTGATGCACCTCTCCAACAAACCAAATAAATCCAAAAAATAATCATTAGGAATCCAAGAAAAACAAGAAATCATCGGATCAAAATGATCCAAATCAAATCCACGATTCAAAAACAAGAACGAACAGAAAAATGTCGGAAATTGATGTGGTTTAACAAAGCTAAGAAAAATAGAGAGAGAGAGAGAGAGAGAGAGAGAGGTTCGGCAGAAGACCATGGAAGCAAACCAAAAACATACTGTAAAAGATATGCGAGAGCGAAGCAAGAACCAAGGAAAAAAACAATTAGGGGCCATATGGTAATTTTTTAGGTAGCCAGGAAAATGACCCCCATACATGAGATAGCAGATTTTTCGTTAAACATAGGGAAATCTACTGCTGTCGGAATTTACTCATTAGAATACAAGCTAGTTAGTTAAAGTGAAGGAAGGTTATTGAAGTTATTTATGATAAGAAAGTATATGAGAAGCTTAAAAAACAATTTTATCAAACTATTATAAAACCAGCTATGTTGTACGGTAATGAATGTTAAGCGATAAAAGGAAAATAAGAGTATAAAGTTAAAGTAGTAGAAATGAGGATGTTAAAATGGATGTGTGGTCATACAAGAAAAGATAAAATTCGAAATGAAAATATCAAAGCAAGAGTTGATATGGTGCTTATTGAAGAGAAAATGGTTGAATATCATTTGAGGTGATTTAGGCATGTGCAGAGAAAGCTATTGAAGGCCCCGATAAGGAGAGTAGATCAGATAGTATGGAATCTCATAAAAAAGAGTAGGGGAAGACCGAGAAGAACGCTCAATGAGGTCATTAATTAAACGAAACATATCTAAAAACTTGTTTGTTGATAGAATATAATAGTATCGTGTGATTCATGTAGTCGATACCACTTAATGAGATAAGGCTTGTTGTTGAAAAATGGTGCAATCAAATGGACCATGTAAAGGAAAATATGTCATTTTTTTGGCCCTTTCCATCGGTACATTTTCCAGCTACCATATTAATTAATGGCCCCTTAAACTTTCTAATTTATGCTTATAATCCTTCTTGCTAGCAATTATTCGGTTTATTTCACTAATGAAACATAATATGCTAGTAATAGCTAAATATCCCTCTAAACTTCATTTTTATTCAGATAGCAGGCTCAGTTTAAATTATATGTAAATAAATTCTGTGAATTCTAAGCTGCAAATAAACTCCCTGTTATATTATATTATTTTAATTAGTGAAATAATGGACAAACTACAATCATATTGACATGTCCCGAGTCAGATCAAATACAATTATCAATCACAAGCTTAGACATAATGAAATTACGTATCTATCAAATTATGGAGTGACACATCTTATTTGCAATGAGCAACTTAAATCTTTTACATAAATTGATTCCAACTCGATTAATGAATAATTCGAGCCACACATATATCACTCAAATTATTAAGCAAGCTTCTCCATATTTTTGAAGATTATCAAGCAAGTGGGATTGGAGATGGAGGAATCGGAATATGTTTCAACCCTTCCAACATCAGTATCACATTCTTCATGGAAGGACGTAGAGACAAGTCCTCTTGGACACACCATAACGCCACCCTCACCATTCTTTCTAATGTCATCCATTCCACATCTTCATCCACTAATACAAGTTTCTTCAATTCCCCTCTCACAAAGCAATTATACACCCAACTTGAAAGCATAATTTCCTCTTCCGAAGGAACATTCACATCTATATTCCTTCTGCAACATATGATCTCTAACAGCACCACGCCATAGCTGTAAATGTCAACTTTTATAGATGTCGATGCATCTTTTTGCCGTTCAGGTGCCACATAGCCACTTGTTAATTCATTGATACTTCTGATTCTTGAATGTTCTGGTATTGATGATAGCCTTGCAAGTCCAAAATCAGATATTTTTGCTGTCCACATTTCATCCAAGAGGATGTTTTGAGGCTTGATATTGCAATGGACAATACAAACTTCACATTCTTCATGCAGATATAGGATTCCTCTTGCTATATCCAATGCAATTTTGACTCTTTGTTTCCAAGATAAATGCATCTCAGCCTTGAACAGAAAATCTGCCAGAGATCTATTGCTCATGTATTCATAAACAAGAAGCTTTCTTGAACCATCGATACAATAACCAATGAGTTGAACCAGATTTCTGTGATGAGTTCTAGCAATTGCAGTGATTTCAGCTTGAAATTCTCTTTCTCCTCCATCAATGACAATGTCTAGTTTCTTCACTGCAATCCTTCTGTTGCTTTCTCCAATTGTACCTTTGTAAACCATCCCAAAAGATCCCCTACCAATCTCTTCTGTGAAATTTCCCGTTGCGTTTGCCAATTCATCAAAGGCAAAAGGTCGCAAACCACAATCCTCAACGAAACCCAAATTTTCGCTACTAGTGGAGAGCTTTGCGTATGAATAGACTTTACGGATATAAATGAAGAAACTAGATATTGCAAAGACCAAACAGAAGAATAAAATCGTACCTAGAATGATAACCAGAGTAAAAATCAGATTTTTCTTGTCATCAACAAGAACCTCTGGCTTCTTTACATTTAGTAGAGGAATCTTATTCGTTGAAGGCAACTTGAAGAAGGCTGTCGTTGATACATTATGATTAATTCTGCCAAATCTAAGCGGAAGGCTAAACATTTTGCAGATTCCTTCATCATATAACGCTGCCCCACAATCACAGTCTTCATTGCAAGACTTCCCACAAGCTTCTATTTCCATGGACATGGCCAAATAAGGAATAAGACCCCATTCCATATGTTTGAATGGATTACTAACATTGTATACCATCTTTGTATCTTTACTAGTTTTACAGTCATATTTGCTGGTTGGTTCACAGTCCAAAAACATGCTTTCATTCACATTATTGATGGGTGTGAATCCAGGATAACAATGACAAACACCTTTGCCAGAGATGGAGGAACAATAACTGTTGAAGCCACAAAAACTTTTGAAATCACATTGATCAAGAAGATTACGCGCCACAATATAGACAGTTGATTTGGCATTCCTCTCAAGTCTGTGCACATACAATCTAAATATCCCATCCACATCAAGTGTTGCACGGTAGACTAGGCTTGTGTTATACCCAGTAATGTTACTATGCCCCAGAACCCTTAAAGTAGTATTTCTTCCATCAACCAAGCAAAGAAAGCCTGTAAGATTAAGAGTAAGCGAGACATACACAGAAGCCATGGGGGCATAGTAAGCATCATCTCTCCTTCGATTGTTCACAGGGTGGGCCACAGGATTCCCATCATCCTGCACGATGAGAATGAAGTTTCCACTCGAGTGGTCGGATTTGGACAAAGAAGAGACCAGATTTTGTTGAGGAGATAAAGTTTGACCTCCTAATATGGTGTCAGTGGGGAGATCGAAGCTTTGCCAGATAACACTTCGATTCTTATGATAAATCACGAAATTGCCCGAATCAAGCATAGACGCTGAATGTGCACGCCCTGCAAATGACGCATTAGTAATGGATCCTTTTATCCCTGTGTCTTTAAGCAGAACTAGGCCGTCTTTAGTTAACTCGATCACAGAATCTGATGATAATGGTGGCCTGTTGCGATAAGCCGTCCATACAGTGATATTCTCAGGTTCATGGCTCAGCCATATTCCAACAACAAAGCCTTTACCTTGCGGATAAAAGCCGAAGGCGAAATGACCAGAAGGTGACGCCCATGAAGTGGAATTTGATTTTGGGGAGAGCCAAGAACCCAAACGGATGACGGTGGTATCATTGGTTTCAGCTATAACTTGGTTTGCAGAAAGCACTGCGAAGAGCAAGAACAGAGTTACGGAAGCCGCCATGTGGGATTTGTGGAAGGAAGGGAAAACAGATGGATCAGAACTTAGAAGAAACGAAGGAAATTAGTTTGCTCTCCGCTGCAAGGTGAAAGAGAGACACCGGCGTAATTATGCAAACGAGTGAAGACTTTGACTTGCTTCATGCATTGACCTGAGAATCTATCGTAACGCAAAGAAAAGTCATGGAATTAGAAAGAAGAAGAAAAAATGGATTTAACCAAAAAAATAAAAAGGTGTGGAAAATGAGAGAAACCGAGTGAAGACTTGACTTGCTTCCTGCATATTGTGTGTTATTCTACACCAATAGGAACACAAGAATCTGGAAGCAATACGACTAAAGTAAATTTCAGCGAAGCAACGACGGGTAGAAGAGACAAACTGACTAGTCTGCTAATAAGTGATGGACAAATTTGCAAAGTTACAAGAATGTCCCCTCCCCCAACAAAAAAAAAAGAAAGGATGCTTTAAATTAATGAAGAGAGATAACAGTATTTAATTGAGGGGATTTATGGAAATATGAATAATTATAAAAATATAAATTAATTTTCTCTTGGAGATTGGGTCTAATAAAAATAGGTTAGTCCCTTATAACATGGTGAATTAATATTTTTAAAAGGGATGTGTTCATATTTTGTATCTGATAATAATTTGAACAGGGTACTTATGCATAGAAAAAAAAGAACAAAAGAATTTTTTCTATTTCCTTTTTCATCTCCCCTCCGCCTTGACTCCTTATCTTAAAAATTGCATCAAATTTGAACCAAAAAATTTAGTTACTCTATAAAATTATTATTAAAATTAAATAATAAATAACAAAATATAAATAAATCATGTTTGTTTCTAGAAAACTCATTTTATTTATTTTTAGTTGTGATTACTCTCTATCCTTTATACGCATCTATAAAATAATCTGCTGTGAGGAGCACCGTATTAATTAATTCAATAACCAAATGTGTATTAAAAGAACATATACTACTCCATCCCTTATTATAAGATACTTTTAACTAAATTACACAGTTTAAGAAAACAGTTAAAATTAATTTAAAGCAATTAATATGTAGTAAATATAATTTTTTCTAAATATACCCCTATATATAAATGGGTAGATATGAGAGAGTAATAGTGAGATAAATAAATAAAGAGAAAAAATTAAATACATTAAACTAGGGGCAAAATAAGTAATAGTACATTAAATGTCCAGACAACCTCAAAAAGGATCTTATAAAAAAGAATAAACCTATTCAAAAAATAAAATCTTATAATAAGGGACAGAGGGAGTACAATGCTTAACTTGCCAGAAGGTTTCCTATACTTGGTAGATTCACTCTCATACTGTTAGCATTATGTGATGGAGAATGTCAGCATTTAACTAGCCAGCAATTGGATCTCGATCACCCTCTAAACCATAGTGTCTTTTTCATTCTGTTAATTATGTGGGAGTTAATAGTCGTATTTATCTATTATTGCTTTATGAGTGGATTTTTCAATTCAAGTCAATAATTAAAATATCATCAATAGAATTGATATAAATATTAATGTCAATATTGGATATAGAATTTATTTCTAGGAGAATGACAAAAAAATATTGTTGAAGACAAATAAGTGATGCTGACTATTCTTATAATAGGTTTGACATGTCAAAATTTGTCTAAATCATCTATTTATCATTTTAAAATTCAACGGGTGTTTTTTTGTTATTTTCTTTTATTTTTATTATATTTTTAAAATAGTAAAAAGTATAATTTATTTTTCAGCATTCGGTACAATATATGACGCTCAAAATCGACCTAATTAATTTGACTAGTAATTAGTAATTGTAATGTTTTGAGGAGGAAGCTAATGAAAAACGGTAATTTATGAAGGCACAAAGTGACCAAGGACCACAAGCTTTTAGGGCCCATTTGGTTTGGCAGTAGAAAGAAAAACCTTATTTTCAATTGAATTTTTTAAACTTAATATTAAGTAAACATTAAATTGGGTAGTTTGATTTATATTTAAATTGACTTTATAAAAATAGTTGTTTGGATTATTGTTGAAAAAGTAAGTTAGTTATAAAATAATTGAAAAGGGGATGAACTTTATTAAATAATACTACTTCTAGTTTTTAATATAAAAGCTAATTGTAAATTCAATTTGGTTCTAATTATAATATTTCAATCTATTTTGTTTCTTATATTTATTCATTTTACCCCAATAATCCTCATAATAATTGGACATGTTAAGTGGTTCCTATCAATGGGTAGTTCAGTATATATGATTAATAAGAATATTTTAAAAAAGACAATACTTAGTTATTACAAATAAATTACTTGACTAATTTTCTTAATGTCAGCAAATTAAGTATCTAGCTTTTATACTAAATATTGGAGGTATTATGCAATTATTATGTCTTCAATGGTTCTCACCAACTACAAAATTAGTGATGAAATTTTTTTGATCGCTAATTCGTCACAAATTCTATTACTAAAATTAGTGACAAAATCTAGCAACAAAAAATATTTTGTGACGAAATTAGTGATGAAATTTTGTCACTAATTTTCGTTGCTGTTCTATCACTAATTCTTCACAAAAAATTAAAATATAAATATATAACAATTATTTTAATAGTTATTATTAAAATAAAAATATAATATACGATAATTTTTAATAATATATTATATATAAATAGAAAATAAAAATACTATAAATAAACATAAAAAAATAAAATGCATGATATACCCATTATTTTATTAAATATTCTAATAAAAATATTAATTATTAATAATTTTTTATTAAATAAAAAAATTAAATTGAGATATAATAATATATTAAATTATATATATAATATTTATTATATATATTTGTATTTGTCATTAAAAATATTTTATATATTTATTTTTGTATAAAAGTTTTATAGGTGTTTCCCAGCTCAATTGGCAAAAATTTCAGCATACATGTAAGAGATTTCATGTTTGAACCACAACTCCTTCACAAAATTGGCTCACAAAAACATGAGGATGATATGAACAAAGCAATGGCATGGCAACTTACAAAGATAGACATACAGTGATGATGTGGCGGCATGTGAGACAAAGGAGGCGATGAGGTGGCGATCATCAGCATGACACATGGTTGCAATCAGCGGTTGTCATGTGATATTTTAAATTGGTGAAATAAAAAAAAATTAGCAATGGATGAAATTTCCATCACAAATCCGTCACTATTTTGTGTCAGAATTTCTGTTGAATACCCTCTTTAATTAGCAACGAATTAGTGACGAAAAATTTTTTATTACTAATTTGTTGTTTTTTGTAGTGCAACCTATAAGCACAATTGCACAAGTCATAAGCGGATTTCAGATGCTTTGTAGTTATGCTTAAAAAAGCAGCTTTTAACCCATAAATAAGATAGGCCAAAATTTAATTTTAAGATCTAAAAAAAAACCAAATGTGCTTATACCCTTCGAAAGCTACTTATTGCTAGGGTTGTTCACAGGATGGAACGGCCCATCTTGATCTCATCCTGATAAATAGGTACGGGACGAGATTTTATAAGATTGGAGTGATCTCGGGACAGGATATGACATGATGTTGTACTTTTTTCTTTACAAACCATTGTAATTCCCAGCCTAAATCTTTTTATATTGTAATGTTTGTTTTTTTATTAGGCTTCTGAAGATAAAAAAAAAATTCATAAAAAAAACACTATATGATGGTTTTATGAATCATTTTATTGAGAAAAAAGATTTTGTTGAGATAACACTGTAACTTAAGAGTTGAAATTTACTATACAAAATCATTATTATTAATAGGTGAATTGAATAATTTAATAATAATTATTAATAAGTAATTTTTGTAAAAAAGGTTAACGTGCATCTAATACCCCAAAGTATTTTGTGGAGTATTCAACACTTTAAAATATTTTTTAAGTATGTTTAGCACCCTGAAGTATTTTTTTTAGCTTAATGCTAGATGCACCAAAAAATATTTTTGGGTGCTAGACACACCTTAAAAAATACTCAAAGGTGTTAGATGCCGCCAAAAAATACTTTATGATGTTGAACATATTTTTTTAAAAAAAAATTTCATGGTGCTAAATATGTCACAAAATATTTTAGAATACTAGATACATCTGAAAAAATATTTCAAAATGCTGAATATATTTTAATCCTTGGAACAAAAAAAAAAACAATTCCCGGGACTGAATGACTCCATTCCGCTTCCGGTCCCATCCCTTCCCAATCACTGATTTGTTGCTCCCGTGGTCGTCACGTCCCATTTGCCCTTATATTACCCCTCCAACAAGCAAAGCCTTTATTCAAACCAGCAGCTTCACGTTCTGTTATTCAAATAGGATGGTCTCGATATTATTATTTTTCCTTGGACCCACGTTGACCGGTAGACTCGACTGATGACCCAAAGTTTGGGGTATTATTTCCTCAATATTCACAAAGAATATGAAACTCTTATTTTGTAATGAAAAACTTTAATTATTTTTTCCAACAAATTTTGTAAGTTTTCCTATTATGAAACCCGTTTATTTAAGCACACAAAACAATATATAAAAAAGGGCCCTCCATCACACAGGACGATTTGGCCAAGAAAAAAAATCCAACAACGGACGATGGAGGACGTCACTATGGTACATCAGAAAAATCCGATGAAAGAAAATGGGTATAGCCTTTGGGTTATTGAAGAGATTCCCAGCGCTAACTTGTCATGGGGTTCACCATACAAAAGGCATGTCGAGAATCCTGTTGAAGCAATGCTAGAGAAAAAAGTTGATAGAGGAAAACAAAACCATAAAAGTAGTAGCTAAATGGTACGCAAACCGAGAAAGAAGAGGTAAACTCACCTCCTAAGTAGTAGCTAACTGGTGAACCCCATGACGAACCCTGCTGAGCTTCAGAAAAAAGTTTGGATATCTTGAAATTTCTCTGAGCTTCAGAAAAAAGTTTGGATATCTTGAAATTTCTCTTCAGAAACATATACGAACTAAATCAAGGGTGTGTTTGGATGAAACCAAATCGTGGTTTGGAAAAGTGATTCTGGAAAATAGATTCTGGGGAGAATAGATTCTGTGAAGAATAGATTTTGTAAAAAAGTGATTCTGAGAAGTGAGAGTGTTTGGATAGTTGTTATCAGGAGCACTTTTTATATATACAAATTACTAAAAAAGAGATATAAGTTAATATGATAATTACAGAAAAAATAGATTTTATGATATATTTTAATTTCAAGGAATAAAATTGTTAATAATATATTTTTTTACCAACATAATTAATAATACATAAGATAATATAATTAATAAATAATTAATATGTATATATATTTATAAAATATAATATTAAATATGTTTATAAAAAATATGTTTATAAAAAAAATAACAAGATACATATCCTATAGGCTCTCACACTCTCCCTTTTTTCTCCAAAAGCAAAAAAATTTTGCTTTTTCCAAAACCATGGTTTTGGAGCCAAAACCATGGTTTTGACCCAAAACCATGGTTTTGATTTTTGGGTAGGTGTTAGGGTGACTTAATCTCCAAACCATGGTTTGGGTCCCCAAACCATGGTTTGGGGTGTTACCCAAACACACTCTAAATTAGTTCACTTGTTGGGAAATGTCGTCACATATCACAAACTGTGCGTTTCCGGGTAATAATGTTGAGACATGGATCCACGATATCGGAAGGCTCCATACTGCTTCCCTGCCCCTGAGAATTGAGAAATTGAATCAGGCTAGGCCTCACTTGTAGGAGTTTGTTGGGCCCCTATTTGAGATTGCGGGAAGGAATTAGGAGGAGTTTGGTCAGTCCAAATGAGAAGCTCATTGAGTCCAAAAAAAAAAATGAGAAGCTCATTATCTTTGCAATAAAAACATTCAAAAATCATCAGCAGATTTTTGGTATATCAAAAAAGATTAGTCCCTTATAATATAGCGAATCAATATTCAAATTCATGTTGATAGAGGTGTCTATAGTACTTCAAATAGAATTGTATCTAATGGGAGAATTCCTATACATAACAGAAAAAAAAAAAATCAAAGATCTATATATGATATGCGGCCCAATCTAGGCCCAATAACAGGAGTCTGCCTAATTTAATTAGAAAACTCACCAACATAGAGTTGGTCTGTAGGTGTAAAGCTCCATTAATTTTCTTTGGGTTTAAAATTCGAGCCCCAAAGGAGACACCTCTCCTAAGAGGGGCAAACTAGCTCAAAAAAAAAAGGAGATTCTGAAAGATTATATATTTAGTATGTAACAGTATCTTAATCGGAATTAATTAATAAATGATATTGATGATCTCTTTTTCTGCACAATTGATTTTTTGGGGGGGGAAAAGACAAAAAGGTTCTCTAAGACAGAAGATTTCCAGTTGATCTTTTCTTGTTCTTGAGAAAAGGTCATAATTAATGATCCACAATTAAGAGTGGCTAACAAGCATTTGAGGATTAAAAAAGTATTGCCACCATGATGTTTTTTTCTAGATGAATTGTTGAATGGAATGACCTTGGAAGCAAATTCACAAGTGATAGGAAGTAGCTCTTTGTGCTTTAAATTTTGCTATAACTATACTCCATCATGATCACCGATCTTCAAGTCTTGGAATTTGGTGCCAAGGGAATCAAAGATTTTTAGCAAGAAGAATGAGATAGAGGGGCTAATCTTGAAAAATAAAACTCACTCTGGATTTCCTTTATTACCAAATGAGATCGAGTAGAGCAATGTTTCTTTTTCTCTAGATCAAATTGATCAAGATAATGATTTCAAAAACAAGATGCAAAAGGCCATCCTCATTAACATGTCTGAACGTGTTCTTTAACCATAGTTCTGAAAGCTACGAAAATCATGATATGATAATTTGATAAATAAGCAACCAAACCATAGAGAACAAGTTCAAGGACAAGAGACAAAAAGATGTCCTAATATTTCATCTTCACATGACAACCAAACAAGTTCCAAAAATATTAATATGATTCCTAGGTAGCACATCACGAGGAGGATGGCATCATGAAGCAGTTTCCATGACAACAGTAGATTCTTATCAGGCAAGGATAATGACCATGAGAACTTCCAGAACAAATCTCGCGGTCTTAAAGTTAAAAGGGAATGAGTCTAAATTGGTGAAGTTCTGGGATGTCAGAGAAATTCATTAAAAAAGAAAAGCACCAAATACCTTTGGCATACAATAATGTACTTCTCCGTTCAATTCTAATTTACATACATTATGAAAACTAGATGAATTGATTAATTATAACAAATATAACCTAATCTACCTTGAAAAAAAAAAATCCTTGTATAACAAGAGAATATCTATTAGTTAGATAAATTGGTCCACACATGTATCTTTGCACTTAATTGCTTCACGTATTATTGGGATTAGCTTTAGCCATAAAATTCAAGTGACAACTCATGTTCCTACATGTTGCTTGTCTTCTGCACATATTGGACCATAGACTTATAGGACTTGTGTCCCAAAGCGTGGATAGTATTATATTGTCCCAACTTCTTTAAGAGTATAAAAATTTTGCATTTTCTTTCGGGGAAAAAAAAGTAATTTACTATTTTCATACGAAGTCTGATGATCAAGGAATAGTTTGAATAGAATAGAATCAAAGTAATATCAGGGACAAAATAAAATAATCAAAATAATTACGTTTGGTATCATAAATGGGTGTTATTTTTCTTAAAATATCCTTGCTAATCAAGTGTGTTAGCTAAACTACCATTATTAGAAGGATTATATTGGAAAAAAATGCATAAATATGAGAGAAAGTGAATTGGGATCTTATAATTAGGAGCAAAATAAAAGTCAAATGAGATCTTATATTAAGGACCGGAAGTAATATCTATCATACCTCATTTAAATAAAGTCAACACAATGATAAATGAAAGGCAAAATTGTACATCTGTAAAAGAAATTTCTTTCAGTATCCTATAAATAAGAATAAAAAAGTCTTTTCTCTTTGTCCTATAAATAGGACTAGAGAAGTATATATTAGCAAATATTAATTTTAATCCTTAATATAAAAGCTAAATAATTAATTTGAGGATATTAAAGAAATTAGTTAAGTTAGTTATTTGTTACAGAGGTATGTTCATCTTCCTAAATCATTCTCTTCAATCATGTGTAATAGAATATTGGATGATTAAAATTATTTCTTAGTATTCCTTACAATTAATAGGAATATTTTAAAAAAATAAGATAAAATAAATTCAGATCTTATATTTAGAATTACATTCAAATCTTAACTAGTTTTACGTTAAGTGTAAAAATAACATATAAATTTCTTACTTTAATGTTGATGTCGGTCAGGTGAGAGGTGAGGACAGAGACCACTCATACATATCCGGGAAGTGGAATTATAATTCTTGTTCATTGAACGCGGGTCCACAAGTATACATGAACGTTCACAGCGGTACAATATACACTTTTGTCTCTTTAATGGATTTGTACAGTCAGAGAGCAATTTGATTGAAATAAACTATTGTGTATTTTATTTATATATATTTGTGTGGGGGCAATATTAACAGGATTTTATTGTGGGGAAAAAATTAAAAAATAATAATGAAAAAAAGAGGATATACACACATTGTATTTCCAAGAAGCATCCTTTTGGGGGAAAATCAATAATTGAGTGGCTTGCCCTATTGCCTTGATTCTTTATTGACTTGATAATTAATGTAACAATATCAAGGAATAGGAAAGATATAATTATATATATTATAAAGAAAATACAGGGGTTATTTTTTAAAAAAAAATGAAAGTTGAATTTCAAATCCCAAAAGTCACAAATTGGAAATTAGTCATAAAGACAAAATTGAAATTTATTTTTCAACATTTGTAACATTTATCACGTGTTTTTCAGGTTTTTAAACTAGAATTTTTTAACATTTGTAACCTGATTAACAACTGTTCTAATAATATTCAAATTCCATTAACGCTATTCACCATGTGTTTTCTACATTTTAAACTAAAATTTTTTCAACATTTGTAATATGATTAACAACTCTCAATCATATTCACAACTCTATTAATATCATAGATTAGGCTCATACTAATTTTTTTCAAGTTCAAAAACTTATCATAAGTGGTTAATGACATTAATAGAGTTGTGATATAAAAGTTGACAATCGTGTTACAAATAACTAGTAATTTAAGATATGACTCTGTGAATACTGTTGGCAACCATGTTATGCTTCTTGAAAAATTAAATTTCAAGTTGCATTAAACGAGGTTAATTACTGACTAAATTGGCAACCATGGTACTTTGAAAGTTGGCAGTATTCACATGCAAGTGCAACCACGTTATAACAAAAATTTCTTGACTAAATTGGCTTGAATACTGTTGGCAAACTATACTGAGAAGAGTTGGCAACCGCGTTATACTTTCTTGAAAAATTAAAATTTCTAGTTGTATTAAATAAGGTTAGTTAATTTCATAAATTACTTCAAAAACGTTTAATAATTTGTTTGATAAAAGAAAAAAAATGATATTTAAATAATATAAGTTTACAAATACAAATAGCCAATGAAGTAAAATGAATTCCTAAGAAATAATAAAAAACTGAAATTGGAATGTCCTAAAGTTAATGACAGTAAAACTAAAATATCTTGCCAAGTAACATTGAGAGTTGAAGATGACTGGGGAGGAATTTGAAGAAAATATTTTCCAACACATTAAGCTGTTAAAGGACCTTTTAAGATCAGGTTGTTAGAGTTCGATGTTACAAATTCAGAAAAGAATAGCACGAAAATACTTGGAAAGAAAAGTTGTTCCTAAAATTATTTTATTTTCCCACAAAAATTACTGCACGGGAAAACTATTATAACAAATAATTCCATGGTAAAAGTGTTTCCCAAATCCACTGTACTCATGAAAAAGAACATTCCATTCGTCACTGTGCAAAGATGGGCTGAAATCAACAATGGATTTTGGCCAATCAACTTTTAGTATGGAAGAACAAATTGAGGATTCAAGATCTTAAAAAGTTCGCGATTTGCGTTACTTCCCTAACTATTGTCGAAGGGCAGTCTCTTTTACATGATGTAAAACAGTTGTGATCCCTTTTCTTCCAAATAATGTTGCACAAACATATCATTTGAGAAATAAACCAGTGCCATAGAGTTAATACTATTTTTGGTCCTCATCTACTCTACTTTCATTTGGGCACTGGTCTCTGAAGTTTCAGTTTCAATTTTGGTTGTTTTATTTAATTTTGTTCGTTCGTTTAGTCCTGGACCTTTGAAAAGGACTTGGATCGGTGTAACCCAAAAACTTGCTAAGGGTGTGCCGATAAGATGGAAGTTGATGTGAAAAAAAATAATAAACTGCTATCTTTAAAAACAATATATAATAATAAGGAGGAGCAAAAAACGAACAGAGAGAAGAAGCCCATATTTTCGGTATTGACCCACTCGGTGAAGCAGCGGATCTAAGAGGCCTATGTTGTAGAGGTTGTCGACCACGAGGCAGGGGTAGGGGCTGACGGCAGCCTGAAGCGCAGGAGCTATAATAACTGGCAGCAGAGGAAAAGGCTGATGATCGAGCTGGCTGTTAGAAGCAACGCCATGAAAGAAGAAGAAGAAGAGAGGATATTAAAGTTGAGAACAAGAGGTGAGGGGTGGGAGATAGGCTGACATACGAGGAGGAGGGAGGGAGTTGGTGAACTAAATAATGAATGATTGTGTGTATATATCAATAATGAAGATCTGTATGGGGAACTGAACGAAATGAATTACGGGAGGACGGGGAAGATGAGTAAGGATTAATTACTGAGTCGGTGGACTCACTTTCAATTCCCCGACAGTGTTCATAGGCACGACTGCTGCTTCATGAGCTGCCTCTGTTTTTTTGTTCCAAAAACAGAGATAAACAGAGCCATAACTAAATACTCCAACTCTTGCATACTTAAGTGGGAGAAGGCCATAATCTTTCGTGGTCATTCCCTCGTACGGATAATGGGTGAGTTCTGAGGAAATACAACAAGAATTGATGAGTTTATGCACGTTTGGTCTGGGTTATATATCTCATATAAGAACAAGTGGAGGTGGACGGAACTGTGTGGGGAGTGGAGTACATTAGCTCTTTGTTATTCCTTATAGGACCAAAACTTAGAATGACCAAAACTCAACCTTAAAACTCACCAATATCAAAATGAGAACAAAGTGTGGGGATGACAAATAATTATAACCCAAATGCACAAGACTATTCATTTGGAGACTCATTAATGCACCCTTAAGCCATTCCTTGAAACCAATAGAAGTTAAATGAGGAATTTTGATATCAAAACACCCATAAAGTTCTTGTTTATAAATTTTTGCTTTGTTTTTTTGCAAACGTTCTTGTTTGTACTTTATAGTAGTCGATTATTGTCATTCCCCAAGCTATGTGCTCGAATATGTGTTTGTCGCTTCATGACTTGTTTTAATTTCTTATATGAACTTTTTTAAGCTTTAACCCAAAAAATAGGAAAAATAATGATTAACAATCTCAAAATATAAGGTTAATCCCAAATTAAAATTTCTTAAATATTTTTTTGGTGCCGAGATATAAGAAAATGAGTACTTTGTTTAAAAAACTCAGTTTTGATCCACGTCTTGATTTAGTATTAACTTTGTACTTAATTATCATTCTTTAACAAAATAGGAAATTTCTTCTCCGATTATAAAAAATAAAACATGAAATTGTCTAACCTCTCACAGTATTACCAATTAGGGACGGGATGGGAATTTTTTTTTTAATGGGACAAAACCATGACCATGATAGGATAGAAGACGTCCCATCTTGGGATATTTATTTTTAAAAAATTTACTTATTAATAATTATTATTAGATTATTCAATTTACTCACTAATAATAATTTTTACAGTGATTTTCAACTCTTGAGCTGCGGGTGTCATTTCAACAAAATCTTTTCTTAATAAAATAATTTATAAATCCATTATACAATTTTTTTTACGGTATTTCTTTGCAGTATTTTTTTTACAATATATAATTGGGCTTTACACATAATAATTTTTTATTGTTTTTATCTTCATAAATACAATAAAAAAACAAAACATTGTAACATGAAAAACATGGAGACCTAGAATTGTAATAGCTTTTGAAAAAAAAATAGAATGGGATGCTCCGTCTCAGTATCACAGCCTCTAGAAATGTGTTGTCTGTGAACAGGCCTATTACCAATTAAATTAGATGAAATTTCTATTTAAAAAATTTAGAAAATTAATTATATCAAAGTTACATGCAAACATGGTATTAAAATAGTTAAAAAATTCAATTTAAAAATTAGAGAGGTTATATTCTTTCTTAATATGGATAATAATCCTCCAAACATTGGGCCATTATTTTTGAGTCAACAAGTCGAAAAGAGATCCATCACAATGTGAAGTTTATAGTTGTAAATATAACATGTTTTGAAATTCATAATATTTATTATAGACACAAGAAAAAAAAGTTAATTAATTAATTTTTTGACAATTTTATTGAAGTAACTAATTTTTTGACGAAACAATTAAAATTAACATATATAAAAAGCATTAAAATAGTTACTCCCTCTATCCATTTTCATAGGATAAAATTATCTGCTTTTTACGTACCAAGAAAACTATTTCATTAATTACGGGAACTGTCATAAATATTAAATTATATAGATATTCATAACATCTCCCAAACTCTTGGCTTGTCACACCGTATATTTCATAATTTCTCTAATGAATATTTTTTATTTTTTTTATTCCGTAACTTAAAAGATTGCACTCATGTGAATTAATTTTTCCAAAATAAAACGAGCACATGTTAGTATGTATGATGAGTTGGAAAGTTAGTTACTAAGGCGTTTGTCTCACCCCCGTGGTTTAACATTTTCAGGCAATAGTTCAGGTGGTGGCCCATTAGGGAAGGCTCCGGAGACATAGTGTGCTGTTATAGCCTGTATAGCCTCCCTGCTTTTGTTCTATGTGTTGACTTGTTATATATTGCCACATAGGGCCCATATACTCTAGTACTGTAAACTAATACTTTTAATTACTACTATCTGATATGAGAGGTCATTGGAAGGTCAGATATATTTACGACTTTGCGTATTACACTCATTCGAAAATGTTGACTTTTGACTAATGAGCTCTATAGTTTATATTAAACTGATTTATCAGTTCGTATGTTTGAAAATATCAGTTTGGTTTGGGCTAATGGTTGAATGATATTTCTGGACTTTAGAAGTCCAAGGCCCAAGGTAACGATCGATGTTACTCTTATTATAAGTTTATTTCTTTTAACCATGATAGCGATTTTAAAATTTTAAGGTTTCTTCTTTTCTATCATGGTTAATCATTCGAATAAATTGAAAATTTTGATCGAAATGGGTTTTAAAGGACCGGTTGTCACAATAGGTAATGAAATGTAATATAATAAGAGGGAATGTAATGTATGCAAAGAAGATTACAATGAATTTGTTTGGTTCAACTAGGTAATGTTAAAATTTAAAAAGAATAATAATTTTTATATTAAATTTAATAATCATAAAGATGATGAAAAAGACTGAAATATCCTAATCTTTTTTCTTATTGTCGCCTTCCAATTCAATGCTTCTTCCTCCTACTCCCTCCGCGTCAGTCACCATAATATAATAATAAATTTCCAGAAAAATAATCCTTCAAGACAAAAACAGAATTGTTCACAAAAAAAAAAAAAAAAGAATTGTGAAATCATTAGGTGGAGGAGGTATCAAAATTGCCAAAATGAATAGGATTCAAATTAAAAAGACATACTTGGATTCATATATACAAAAGGTGAAATTATAAAGGTAAAAGAGGTAGAGGTCGTTGCTGAGTGGGGAAATCGATGGGGGAGGCAGATCTGTGAAGTAACTGGAATTTTGGAGGACAACGCTGATGATTAGAAGGAGTTCAAATGAGCGGGGAGACGTTTGATGGTGGCGACAATAATGGGGAGGTGAAGCATATAGGGAGATTGATGGCTGTTGCTGACTATTGGTGGCTATGGAGCAAATTTGTTGGTGAGTAGTGGATGGGTAGGGAGGAAGAAGGGTTGATGTTTCTTACCTTTTTTAAGGACAATAGTATAATTTTATCATGGTTTAATCCTCATTATAGGGTATAACTATCTAATCTGGATGCAACCATTTAAGGGAATAGAGGTTAAAATGTAATCTTCTTTACATTATATAAGTCCAACCAAATATCTGAATCAGCCATTTGCATTAAGATTACATGTAATCTTCTTTCTTGTAATCCAACCAAACGTGTACTAGTAAATTTTTTCTGTAACAGACAAGCTGTGAGAATAACCCACACATTAAAGTCCAAATTAAGAATATTATTTATTCAAATTTTCTAAATTTATATTAATTATAGAATGACCGGAGATAATTCTTAATCTAAAATCTTGTATTGTAATTCTTAACCTACTTAAATTTCTGAAACTTAAAAATAAGTTTGAAAATAATTACTTTGTGTATTTGACCTCCAAATTCATACTTATTTTATATTTTAATTACCTTTTAAATAAATTTTATTTAATGCATTACAAATGTGGATTTTATTACTTTAGGGGAGAATTAGAATGAGGTTTCAAGGAAAGAGAATAATTACCAATAAATCTTAATAACAAGTGAGTAATTATCATTTATTATTTATCATTGTAAGCTTGTCTATTTATTAGAATTTTTTAGTAATTATATTCCTTAGTTCCTATCTCATAGGAATTCTTCTTTTCTTTACATATAGGCAGTTGCTGTATTTGGCTATTTAATTTTAATATTTTAACAATTGACTTGGTCAATGCTGGAACATGACTGAGCGGATGCGATGGGTTAAACTTTGTTTCCTTTCCTTTTTTTGGACCAGCAACTTTTGTTTCCTTTCCTAACTAAATGCGTCTTTATGAATTAAAAAGGAGAAAAATTGCCTTCATAATGGATATGGACATCCAAAATGCATCATATTGTCGGAACAATCATGGGATGACCATGACTTTTCTTTTTTATAATTAAAGTTCCTTTTTTTTCTTTTTTAAAGTTAATTTCTCTCTACAATGCCAAATGTTATGTTAGTATGAAACTCAATTAACATGGTTGAATTAGGTTAATAAAATTTTTTGGCAAAAATAAATCTAATATAATGAAGTAATAAATTTGAGATGGAGACAAGTAAATATATATACATATATTATATATACATATATATAATACTTTTGATTTTTAATATAAGATTTAGTTTATAATTGAATTTTGTTAAGGGTTGAAGCTAGTATATATTAACTTATATGTGTATCTATTATGTTTTCTAATAGCTGTTATTATTATTTTTTTGGGGGAAAAAACGTTCTCTCTTTATGAGACTTATTAGGAAATTATACTTTAATAAGAAGGTTGTTGTCCCTGTCCCTGAACCATTTATTCATAAGCTAATAGAGCACCCTTCTTATTTACTTAAAATTGCCATATAAGTGAGCAATAGTAACTGAGTCTGGCAAGAGAAGCTAACCCTTCACAATTTGGTGAATCAACATTTGAATCTTCATTGAGAGAGCTGTTCACTTTTAATATCTGATAGTGTTTCAAATAGAATTACTTTTAATTACAAAATACCTATATTTAGAAAGAAAAATACATTTCTTATGTATTTATTACTTTTACCAATTTAACATTTTTTTTAAATTACGTAATTTGGTTGTTAGAATCTTATAAAAAGATCCAAGAGAATGATTCATCCGAGAGGCAAGGTTGTTTCCCAAAAGTCCTTTAATAAAGTTTCAACGAATAGATGTGTCTGTAGTTTAAATTAATAGCAAAATAATTATCAATTATCTTTTCCTTTTTCTTCAAAAAACTCCTCGTAAATTCCCAAAGATCTCTCTCATTCTCACTTTATATAACGTGCGGCTGGTTTCTTGATTGGTGTATTTTGTCTTTTTCGATGAGCTTTGTTTAGTTTGGAATTTGTATTGGGCTCACAAGATCAATACCTGTTTCTCTGATTGAATGCACATCATGGATCACGATTGGGTTTGGGAAATATAAGGATGGCAAAAGGTTGACAGGAAGGAATTAACTTATAATCCGTAAAAATTGTGAGTTTAAATTATACTCCCTCTGTTTCTTATTATAAGAGACGAATAACCGAATTACGTTGATAAAAAAAAACAGTTAAAATTAGTTAAGAACAATCAATGTGTAAAAAGTACAATTCTTTTTTTCTAAATATGCCCTCATTAATAAGGAGAGAGCATGAGAGAGAATAATTAAATTATTAAAAGAAAGAGAAGTGGGAGGAAAAAAGAGTGAGTTGGAGACAATAAATATGGGTAAAATAGAAAATCAACATAAAAAAGTAGAGATAACTTTTAAGTGTCTCTTATATTTAAGAACATGCCATAAACATCAAATGTCTCTTATAATAAGGAACGGATGGAGTATTATCAATATGAAAATTTTATTAATGAGTAATTTATAAATTTTTATATCGGTGTTTTTTGAGTCAGGAGATATGTTCAGGCCAAGTGAACTTCCAAACCAAACTCACCTTTTTTTTTGTACGAAAAAAATTCAAACATATTTTGAATTTCAGAATTGGATTGCAAATCACTTGACAAAATTTTGATAGAATAATAATAACTCAATTTAGCTAATTTGTAAGTCATATAATTTTTTTTTATAGAGATCGAAAACATTTTTTGAGAGTTAATAGTCAAATATTATATATGTAATAATTAGATTTTTTTAAAAATATATATATAATCAATTTAACTTAGCAGAGATAAATCAAGTTTACATTTTTAATCCATTTAATTATGAAAGTTGAAACCAAAATAGTTCGTTTAATCCTTAACCCACGTGGGTTAAAATAAATCGTTCCAATTATTAGGACAGGCCCGTCCCGGTTCCGTCCCGATGAACAGTAACAGGACAGATTTTCTGTCTCGTGTCCCGGCCCGTCCCAGGGTTGTCCCGGTCCCGGTCGGGACAGGACGGGACCGGGACGTCCCGAAAATTTTTTTAATTTTTTTAAATTTTTTTTTAAAAATCTGATTTTTTAATTATATTTTTTTGAACTTAAATCTTATAAAAAAATCTTTTTATTTTCATTTTTATTTGTTTGGACACTTTTAAACAAAAGCTCAAAATATTACATATAATAGTCATTAAAAACTCTAAACAAAAGCTTTTAACACAATAAAAACTTGCTAAAAATTCTAATCATCAATAATCTCAAATCATTAACAAATATAAAAAATCTAAATAAATATATCCATAGTTCCATTCAATAGTTTCAAATCTTAAAAAAAAATGAAAAAATGATATTATATAAATAGGATAAAAAATAAAATAAAATAAAAAAAGGAACCGGGACGGGACGACCCCGTCCCGCGTCCCGTCCCGTCCCGGTCCCTTTTTTGTCCCGTCCCGAAAAATTTCGGGACAGATTCGTCCCGTCCCAATAAGACCGGGATCGGAAAGGGCCGACCGGGACGGGCCGGCCTTAAACACCCTTACCAATTATATTGATTTGCCTTTTGGTCAACAAAATCAGGCGCATAATCAAATATTTTAATCATCATATTTTTGTGCTTACTTTGCAAAGTGCAAATTTCACATTTTCTGCTCCGTGAGATTCCCTTACTACCAATTGTCGACCCATCGTCCTTCTTCAAGGAAATTACACGAAAATGATTGAAACAAGTCAAGAGTCTTCACTCGTTTCTAACTCTCCCATAGTTCATGTTCATGTCTTAACCCGCTTTTTTTTTTTTTTGGGTAAATATTTCACTCAAAATCAGTCCCAAAAATGCCAATTTATACAGGTTGGATAGCACCTGCATTTTCCCAATTTCATATCCTTCTTGATTTCTTCGGAGTTCTGCTAACCAATCTTCTCTTCCTCCTCGTCCATTCTCCCGCCACACCATATCATCCATGTCCCCTATTCCTCTGTTCTTATTATCTGTAGTTCTATCTGCAAACTAAGTTAGGGCTCAAAACAATGATTCCAACGTCATAAATTTGGGTTCTTCTCTCTCCCCAAAAACGAATTCTACTTCATGGGTTTCACTGTCGGGTCATTCTTCCTTCGGCTTTTATCCGCAAGATAATGGCTTTGCTGTTGGAATATGGCTAATGGGTGAACTAGAAGGAACCATCGCTTGAACACCAAGCCTAAAAAATCTATCTACTTCCTCTGATTCAGTAATTGAATTAACCAAAGAGGGTCAGCTTCTGCTTAGAAACGAGAAACAGAAGGAAGTAGTCATTGCTAACGCGTCTGAGCCTGCGGTTTCAGCATCTATGCTTGATTCTGGGAATTTTGTGCTTTATAGTAAGAATCATAGCGTCGTCTGGCAAAGCTTTGTTTATCCCACGGACACCATATTAGGAGGTCAGAATTTATCTGAGGGACAAAATCTGACCTCTGCAAATGGACATTTCACTCTCAATATGCCGAGCGATGGAAATCCTGCTGCCTACCCTGTGAATAATGAAAGAGAAGACGATGCTTACTGGCACTCAAATACTTCTGAACTAAGTGCCTCAGAACTTACTCTTAATCTTACAGGCTCTCTTTGCCTCAGCTATTATGGGGATACCATCAAGGTTCTGGCCAATAGCAACTATCTCGCGAGGAACACAAGCTTAATCTATCGTGCAACATTGGATTTGGATGGCATATTTAGATTTGGATGCTCGAACTCATCATAGAAATTTGGTTCAGCTTATTGGTTATTGCATTAATGACTCAAGAAAGCTTCTTGTTTATGAATACATGAGCAATGGGTCCCTAGCGGATTTTCTGTTCAAGGCACATATGCATCTATCTTGGAAACAAAGAGTCAAGATTGCATTGGATGTCGCAAGAGGTATCTTATATCTACATGAAGAATGTGAAGTTTGTATCATCCACTGCAATATCAAGCCTCGTGACATTCTTTTGGATGAAATGTGGACAGCAAAGATATCTAATTTTGGACTTGCACGGCTATCAATGCCAGAACAGCCAAGAACTAGAAGTAGCAATGAATCAACAAGTGGCTATGTGGCACCTGAACGACAAAAAGATGCATTGGCGTCGGTTAAAGTTGACATCTACAGCTATGGCGTGGTGCTGTTGGAGATCATATGTTGCAGAAGAAATATAGACGTGAATGCTCCTTCAGAAGAGGAAATAATGCTTTCTAGTTGGGTATATAATTGCTTTGTGAGAGGGAAATTGAATAAATTGGTAGTAGATGAAGATGTGGAATGGATTACATTGGAGAGAATGGTGAAGGTGGCCTTATGGTGAGTCCAAGAGGACCCATCTCTGCGTCCTTCCATGAAGAATGTGATACTGATGTTGGAAGGGTTGAAACATATTCCAATTCCTTCGTCTCCAATGCCTCTAATGGTTTGTGAATAGGTATCTGATTCTGTGTTTTTGATGTCTTTATTCTGATTGTTATGTTTGTAAGCATGTAGTATGTACTTTAGGCTTTAATTTCAATTTTGCATATGATCTTCGAAGCTATGTTAAGAATTGGATTACTTGTGTGTGTGTCATATTAGGTGTCTCTGGTGTTGTAATACACCTTCAGTCCTTAATATAAGACCCAATTATTGAGTTGGTTTTGGTCCTAAATATAAAACTCATTTCTCATATTTATCAATTTTCTCTAAATTACTCGTATGGATACTCCCTCAACCATAATCAAATAGAAGAGGGAGAGAGGGTATTAAGAAATATCATTATGTGTTTTAGGAAAAATGTGTTACTTTTTTTATAATTAACTACCTTGCCTAATTTCCTTAATCTAATCAAATTAGTTAAATGGATCTTATATTAAGGACTAGAGGAGTACAACTTTGTTCATTTGATAATGCTGTACTTTATGATGAAAAATATAGTGTTATTGATTTTGCAAAAAAAAATGAGAGTTGAGAAAATAGGGCGACATGAGTTTTATGGGTTAATATAAACTTGGAAAATTTGATTAAAAAAATCTCTATTTAAAATTTTAATTAGCTAAAAGAACCTGAATTTGAGTGAGTGTAACTATAATCTGTAAGTGCAACATATCTTTCATTGTGTACAACATATATCAATTATGCGTAACAATCATCAATACAAAAATCATATGCACAAAGTGAAAGATACATTGCATGTAACGGAAGATATGTTACACTTACATATCATAGTTGCACTCGTTCAAATTCATGTCCTTTTAGTCAATTAAATTTTCAAATAGAAATTTTTTTTACCAAGTTTTCCTATAAACTTAGGCCTATACACCTTTCTATCCTAAATATTTAGACATTTTCTGAAGTGTAGCTTAAAGGGCTTGAATAACTTTTGCTAATTTAAATTTCTCATTATCATAATAATATGAATACATGTACATTTTCAACCAATTAATTCATAATGATATTAAAGAGGCACAATAGGATAACAGCTGTTGATGGAGGCAGCACCAATTGTAGGAAGCGAGAAGATAGTAGTCGTTTACTTAGGAACCCATGAAATGCACAAAATAAATTTCAATAATAAAAGTAAAAAAATTAAATAAATAATAATAATTATAACATGATGTGTGAGAGAGAGAAAGAAAAGGAGGACATAATGTCTCTTGTGCCAATGAAGGAGGACATAATTATCATAACCAACGCCTTATAAGTTTCTCTTTCCAGCACACCCTCTTGTCCTTGATGTGTTACAATCAGAGGGAAAAAAGAAGAAAATAACAGAAAAATAATTCTTGAATTTGAAAATTCTTAAATAATCACTCAAGTAAGTAAAATTTCAGTTTATAAAGCTGACCAAATGGGGATTTTTAAATTTGTTGAAATGATCATATTGTACTTAATTTTAAAAAAAAACATCAAGCACTCTTACCGGTTAGGCGGTTGATGAAGCTCCTGTTATAACAATGAAACTACTACACTTTCAAATTAATCAATATTGAAGAGTTAACCATAATAGAAAGAGGAACTTTGCAAAATGTAAAAAAAAAAAAAAATCCTACCATGGTTATATAAACAACCTAAATCACATGAAAATTTACTATGATAGAAAAGAATTAAATCAATTAATATATATGTCTATCATGGTTAAAAAAAAGCTTTTTTAAATTAATTGTATGCAAATAAAGATTCACAATAAATGGGGCTTTAGGCATTATAAAACCCAGAATGTCATCTTCAACCATAAACCCATAACATAACATTACTTAATAACACCTTTCATAACTTTCCAAAACCAAAAGTCATCTAGTATTAAAGATCACTGTGGATCTACAACTCATATAAAAAATCACATGCAAATACCTAGACGCCTCCGGCTTTAATACCAGCATGCAATCCAATAACACTTAATCAAAAGTATACTGTTAAAATAACCAGTTCTAAGACAAATTAGAATATGTGGAATGTGCCTTATTATGGAAATATACATCTATCCAACACAATCAAAAGAGTGGAAGCGCTACAATTTTGCAGTAGTAGCTCAAACTTCTAAAGCCTTCCTTGACAAACCAGAATGGGAACTATCACCTGGAAAAGTGTTAAATCAATAGAGTGAGACAAAAGCCTCAGTAATCAACAATTCTACTTATCAAGCATACAAGTAAGTACTCATGAGGTGTCAAGTGAGACCATTACAAATTCATAGTATCCAAACAAATTTCTTATTGTCGAAGCATATAACAAATTACAATAAATAATCCTCTCACCTCCTTTTGAAAGAACCCATGGGCTAAATTTTTATCCTTGTGATTAGTAATTGAACAAGCTTACCAATCAAGTGACACGGACCAATCAAAATCCACAAAAGCACAAGATCAAACCATGGGTTTTCCCTCTAGTCCACTAGTGGGGTCTCAATACCCTATAATAAGTAATTGGGCTAATAGACCAACCAATGTACACCTAATGGCCCTACTACCTTATATCCTAAAATGTACATGATTCACCCTCTTATATCCTCTTTGGTATAATTCCTATCATCAACATCCGTCACCCCTCATATCAATACTCAAAAGATTATATTCATGATAATTCATCAACATGTCAAAATCAATTCAAATTTTCAATTCCCAATAACACATGAGATCATCATAGTCATATATATATATATATATATATATTAAAGAAAGTCCAAGACCGTTTCAACAACAATATAGTTTCATAGCTCATATAATATTTCAATAGTACTTTCTAAATTTTATATAGGGGAAATTTCATTCAAGGACCACTGAAGGCAATTAATTTCCAAGAGCCCCCAAAACAATCTAAAAAGCCACTGCAGGACCATAGGGGCAAATTGAAATTAACTTCAAAACCAAAAAGACAGTGTTGCCCCTCAAACTATTACTCTGAAATTTGAAGTCTTTTCTCTCTCTCTCAATTCCTGACATTTGAAGCCCCTCTTGCTCACTCTCTAAAAAATCTAGTTCATGCATTGAAGGAGATTGTTCGCCTCGCCGTCGCTACTGTTGTGGTAAGGAGAGACTTTGCCATCGTCATTGCTCTTCCGAGGAGAGCCTTCGTCGTTGCCCCTGCTCTAGCAACGAGAGCCTCTATTGCCCCCCTGCAAGTATTGGACGAGAGCCTTTCCCATAGATATGAAGCTGGTTAAATTAGAAAAACTTACAGGAACTCGAACTCTACATGACTTTATTGCTGAATATAGTTTGTTTTTGTTTTAATATACAGTTTTTTTGTAAATATATGAACCTCAATATGTACTTCTAGAATGGTTCGTGAAGTGGCTATGACAGTTGAAATCTGTTTTGTATAGTGTTATGAATAGATGGAGAATTTCATGATGGTACTTTGAGGTAAACTGCCCTAAATATTGAATTGAAACTAGCTAATAACTATCTAAATGTATGGACAAATTAATCGACTTGCAAATAGACATATTTTTATTGTTAATGTATATGTCCTTATTGCAAAGTTCCTAATTCCACTTGTGGACAATCGCTCCAGACTTGTGAATTGATGTGTTCAACTTTTTGCATGAAATAAATCTATTAGCAAAAGGACGTATTTTTATTGTTAACATGTGTATCCGTGTTGCAAATTTTCTAATTTCACTTGTGAAACCTCACTCCCAGACTTGTGATAAACTTTTCAATTGAACTAGCTCACTTGCAAATGGATGTGTTATTCTTATTAATATACATATTCTCTTTTCAAATTTTCTAATTTCAGTTGCAAATGATCCCTCCCAGACTTGTAAATAATCATGTTCAATTTCTTGAATTCAACTAGCTCACTTATAAATGGACAAATTCTTGTTGTTAATATACTTATCCTCCTTTCAAATTGCCTGGGAAGCACCAATCACAATATCCCTTGTGTGATAGTCATTTTCTATTGCTCATGAGTTCATTCATTAGTTTGAGTTTTCATTGATGCACCTGTGCCAATCTATTGACGGTACTTATTG
Source organism: Neltuma alba (assembly GCF_004799145.2). Taxonomy (NCBI): domain Eukaryota; kingdom Viridiplantae; phylum Streptophyta; class Magnoliopsida; order Fabales; family Fabaceae; genus Neltuma; species Neltuma alba. The sequence continues at coordinate 352,617 of NW_021635315.1, read as the reverse complement.
TTGTGCCACAGGAATAATACACTTCACTAAAGTCTAAGTTGTGATGGCTCGTTACTCATACAAGAAATACGTAATCAGCTACTATTACAAAACTACTTCAACAAATAAAGACAACAAAAAACAAAACAATGACATAGCAATTATTATATTTTTATTTCAAATGTAATTTAAGCTATTTTAGAATGTGTTAAAATTTGTGTATGGAGAATTTGCACAATTTCCGTTTTAGGGAATATACTATGAGTAGGTTACATGTCAATGAATTACAATTTGCTGTCTTTCCCCACGAACTTGCAAGTATGTGATGCACTATTGACAACTCAAATTAGAAAATTTGCAATAAGGATATGTTGATTAACACTTTGATGTCATGGGTATTTGGATGTCATATTGGCAATTAGAATTAGAAAATTTGCAATAAAGATATATTGATTCACAAGAGAAACTCGTCCATTTACAAATGGACCAATATAACTAAAAAAGTCATACATTATTATTCACAAGTCTAGGGAGTACTAATCACAAGTGAAATTAGGCAATTTGCAATACGAATATGCATATTAACAACAATAACCCGTCTATTTGCAAGTGACCTAGTTGAATTCTAGAAGTTGGACATGATAATTCATGTTTAGGAGGGACTATTTGCATCTGGAGTCAGGCAATTTGCAAAAAATAAGTATATTAATAGCAAGAATTTGTTCATTTATAAGTGAGCTAGTTGAATTCAAGAAGTTGAACATGATTATTCACAAGTCTAGGAAGGATCATTTGCAACTGAAATTAGGAAATTTGCAAAGAGGATATGTATATTAATAAGAATAACATATCCATTTGCAAGTGAGCTAGTTCAATTGAAAAAGTTTATCATAAGTCTGGGAGTGAGGGTTCACAAGTAAAATTAGAAAATTTGCAACACAGATACACTCATTAACAATAGAAATACGTCTTTTTGCAAGTAGATTTATTTCATTCAAAAAGTTGAACATCAATTCACAAGTTTGGGAGCGACTGTTCACAAGTAGAATTAGGAAATTTGCAATAAGGATACATACATTAACAATAAAAATACATCCATTTGCAAGTCGATTAATTTGTTCATACATTTATATAGTTGCTAGCTAGTTTCAGTTCAGTACCTAGGGCAGTTTAGCTCGAAGTACCATCATGAAATTCTCCATCTATTCATAGCACTATACAAAATAGATTTCAACTATCATAGCCACTTCAAGAACCATTCCAGAAATACATATTGAGGTTCATATATACACAAAAAAGCTATATATTAAAACAAAAACAAACTATATTCAGCAATATCATGTAGAGTTTGAGTTCTTACAAGTTTTTCTAATTTGACTAGCTTCATATCTATACAAAAAGCTCTCGTCCAACACTTGCAAGGGCGGCGATGGACGCTCTCGTTGCTAGAGCAGGGGCGACAATGAAGGCTCTCCTCGGTAGAGCAATGACGATGGCAAAGTCTCTCCTTATCACAACAGTAGCAACGATGAGGCGAACGATTTCCTTCAATGCATGAATTGGATTTTTTAGAGAGTGAGCGAGAGGGCTTCAAATATCGGGAGTTGAGAGAGAGAGAGAGAGAAAAGACTTCAAATTTCAGAGTAATAGTTTGAGGGGCAACACGGTCTTTTTGGTTTTGAAGTTAATTTCAATTTGCTCCCATGGTCCTGTAGTGGGTTTTCATATTGTTTTGTGGGCTCTTGGAAATTAATTGTCTTCAGCGGTCCTTGAATGAAATTTTCCCATTTATATAATTCAAAATCTATCACAAACAACATACAAGCATGCTTAACAAGTGCAAAGTGGTTACCTCTTGCCTACTAAAAAAAAGGATTACCACAAAGTTAACTTTTTGCTTAAACCAATAATTCAATAATTTAATCTATACAATCAATATATTTACATATCAATACACAAGTTATTTAATTAATTACTTGAGTATATATATATAAATTAAAGTTTCTAATTCTATGTTAAAATTTCATACCTCTCATGCCCCATAACTAAATCTTTTAGCACAACATTATAATATTCTAACCATTAATATTTCAAAATATTTGCTTTAATAAAAATTTCTGAAATTTTTAAAATCTGAAATTATCATATTTAAAATTCAAAAAATCCTATCTCAAATTTAAATTTTAAAAATAAACCATTAGAAATTCAATATAGATTAAATAAACTTAAGTAAATAATTTAATCAAAAGTTTAGAGTAAAAATATCATATTTTTCCCAAATAAATATCTATTTAACTAAAATAATTAATTTAAAGATATTAAGTCAATCAATAAATAAAACTATACTGATAGAAATAATTTACTAAAATAACTCTACAATATTATGTTCATCTATCATCAAAACTCAACACTTGCTTCAAATTTTAGAACCAAAAATTTTCTCTAAACAATATAAAATTACTATCATTAGTTAGATAGATTTAGAAGAATATAATAACTTTCATGAAGAGTTTAGTTAAAAAAGTCATTTGGCTTATCCAAAATGATTTGCAAAATTATAACCTATGCTGGATTTTCAGAACGCGACGCTGTGCGGAAAATGGGACGAGAAAGATCAATGACGCGTTGATGCAAAGGCCTAAAATAAACTTTTAGGGTAAATTAAACTTAAAGGCCTCATGTTAAAAACGGAAATATTACCCTTTGAAAAACCCCATCTCATTTTTCTTGCATCTTCTCTTTTTTTAATTTGTTTTATTATTTTTATTTAGTAAATTTTTTTATTAACCTTATTTTCAGTAAATTCTCTTTCCTTAAATAATTAGAGAATAAAACTCATTTATTAGGCATTAATTTCTTTCTAATTTTATTTAAATATTAGAAATAAAAATTAGGATATTATACTAGTGCTGGCAACGATTATTGAAGTTCAGCTGGGCTATTGGTTGCTAGAACTTCGCCAACCCATAGTTGAAGCTCTAGTAGCTGACAAATATGTTTTGGAGATTTTTTTCAAATCTAGTAACATTATTAATAAGTTCTTTAATCCTATTAATGAGTTTGTTATAGTAATTAACAATAAGTTTTTCAAAAAATTCAAAAAGTAACACTTTTATAACTCTAATAATGAAGTTAACAAATTATGTAATGATATTACTAACTCTCATAATGCTATTAACCATGTAATCTAAGAGCTTTCTACATTTTGGAAAATTAGTCATAGCATCATAAATAGAAAATTTTTTAAATCCTGTAACATGGTTAACAAGTTTTTAATGCTATTAACAAGTTTGGTCGTCGGTAACAACATGTATTTCAGAAAATTCAAAAAAGACACTTTTATAACTTCAGTAATGCAGTTAACAAGTCATGTAATAATATGAACAACTCTCATAATATCATTAACAACTCTCATAGCAAGTCACGTAATAGTATTAACAACTCTTACCTAACAAATGAGAAATTTTGTTGTACAATCTTCATAAGGAGTTGACGTTATAAGCATCAACCTTCATAGAAAAATTTTGTTAACAGCATTATCGAAGTTGTTAATATTATTACATGACTTATTAATTATATTATTAAAATTGTAAAAATACCACTTTTGAATTTTTTAGAAAACCTATTTTTAATGACAATATCAAACTTGTTAATAACGTTAAAGAATTTGTTAATCATATTATTGGACTTGAAAAAATTTTCAAAAAATAGTTGCCAACAGCTAGAGCTCCGTTGACCAGTAGTCGGTTGGCTGTCAGAGCTCTAGTAACTAGTGACTCACCTAAGCCTTTGGCACCAAACCTTTGGTGATTGACTAGCCGATGAGGGTATTTCATGCTTTTTTCATAAAAAATTAAGGGTAATATGGTCATTTTAGGAAATTTAAAATTTCAATTTGGTCAGCTATACCTAAACTGGAATTTTACTTATTTCAATGACCATTTGAAAATTTTCAAATTCAAAAGTTATATTTCTGTCATTTTTCCTGGAAAAAACAATTTAAAAAAGTGTTATGGGCCGATCCAAGCCCAAGCTCCTTGTTTAGGGCCAGGTACAAAAGGTCATTTATACTAAAAGCTCATGATTTTCAAGGCCTGTATTGCTGGTTAAAGATTGAAATTGTTCCATATGACAATGATTTCATTTTGATTTTTGTTTTTTTTTTTTACAAAAGGTCCCATCTGGTGTGTTTGCCAATGGGTACAAATCATTCTTTGCATAGATGATTTCTGCACGAATTCAAATTTGTTCGTGCAATAAATGATTTTTAATGAAGAATTTTGGTAAATACTTTTTACAGTACTTTTAGTGTTTTATTTCATTATTAGTATCTCATAGTTTATTCATGTGGGTCCTATTTAATTATCACTTGTCACTTCATAAATTACTAATCACCAGTCAAATTAGGTGAATTTTTTAATGGCATATATTGGTTCATTAGTCGAGTCAACCAGTGAGCATGGGTCCATGGAAAATAATAATGTGGAGAAAAGTAGAGCCATCATTACTAAACGACAGAACACGAAGCTGGTTGTTGGAATTAAAAGTATGTCGTCCCAACCACGCAGTAATGACTTAGTGATAACCTCACTTGGTCCCTTAATTAAGTAGTGGGGGTTTGAATCTTATCCTTGGGTATGGAAATGCTTTTGTGGCTAACCGTTTGCCCTTAAATGAAAGTCCCTGTGACAAAGAGATTAGCCACTGCTACAGGCGGTGGATACCTTGCGTAAACAAGTAAAAGTATGTTGTCGAAAATCTCTTATCACTTGTAACCTTTATAATTTATTAACAATATTAACAACTCTCTTAACGCAACTAATCATGTGATATGAGAGCTTTTTATGCTTTAAGAGATTAGTTATGGCATCATAAATAGAAAATTTTTTAAGTTATGTAACATTGTTGACAAGTTTTTTAATGTTATTAACAAGTTTGGTCGTCGTTAACAATATGTTTTTTTAGGAAATTTAAAAAGTGACATTTTTACAACTTTAGTGATGCAGTTAATAATTTATTTATTTTATTAACAACTCTTATAACAAGTCATGTAATAATATTAATGGCTCTTATAATCATAGCAATTGCCTAACAATTAAAAAAATTTTGTTGTATAACCTTCACATGGAGTTGATATTAAAAACATCAACCTTAATGGGAAAATTTTGTTACTAGCATTATCATAGTTGTTAATATCGTTACATGACTTCTTAATCATATTATTAAAGTTGTAAAAATGTCGCTTTTTGAATTTTCTTAAAAACCTAATTTTAAATTTGTTAATAATATTAAATAACTTCTTAATCATATTATTGGGCTTGAAAAATTTTCAAAAAATAGTTGGTAGCCGCTAGAGCTCTGTTGACAAGTCTTCGGCTGGCTGCTGAAGCTTCAGTGACCAATGACCCATTGAACTCTATAGGCGGCCATTCGCATCAAACCTCTAGTGACTAACTGCCCGATGAGAATTGATGCTTTTTTCATAAAAAAAAAAATATTAAAGGCAATATGGTCATTTCAGGAAATTGAAAAATCCCAATTTGCTTAACCATATCTAAACTGGAATGTTGCTTATTTCACTGATCATTTGGAAATTTTGAAATTAAAAAATCATTTTTCTATCATTTTTTCTAAAAAACACAATTTGAAAAAGACTTGTGGGCCAATCCAAGCCCCGGCTCCCTGTTTAGGGCCATGTACACAAGCTCATTTATACTAAAAGCTCATGATTCTTACCAAAAAAAAAAAAAAAAAGCTCATGATTTCCAAGGCCTGTATTGCTAGTTAAAACATTAAATTGCTTCACATAGAACGACTTCATTTTGAATTGTTTTTTCACAAAAGGTCCCATCTAGTGTGTTCGCCAAGAGGTGCAAATCGTTCTTTGCATAGACGATTTCTGTACAAATTCAAATTTGTTCATGCAGTGAATGATTTTTAATGAAGAATTTTGGTAAATATTTTTTATAGTATTTTTAATGCTTTATTTCACTATCAGTATCTCATTAAAAAAAAAAAAAAGCCCCAGTTTGTTTATGTCTTGTCAGTCTATATTGTCGGAACTTTCTTTCAGTTTTGACCCAACAAATATATATGAACTTTTCTGATAACCTCCCAAAGTCCTACGAATTAAATTAGATGGACTTTTCATTTGACAAAATTTGAAATATTAACTATATTATTGCTACCTACCACCTATGGTTTTAAAATCCTTACAAGATCTGTTGGAAAAAATAGTTAAAAAATGATTTTCACTAAAAATATTAGGCTTTGATATTTTTTATGAATATTGAGAAAAACAATACCCCAAACTTTGGGTTGTTGATTCACCGGGTCAACAAGGGTTCATGGAAAATGATAATATGGAGAAGAATAGAGCATCATTTTTGAATGATAACATGTGGGTCCTATTCTTTTATCACTTGTCACTTCATAAATTGCTAATCACCAGTCAATTTAGGTGGATTTTTTAATGGCATAGATTGGGTCATTAGTCGAGTCAACCGGTCAGCATGGGTCCAGGGAAAATAATAATGTGGAGAAAAGTAGAGCCATCATTATTGACCGATAGAACGTGAAGCGTTGGAATTAAAAGTATGCGGTCCAAACCACACGGTAGTGCTTCTCATGGTAACCTCACTTGGTCCCTTAATCAAGTGATGGGGGTTCGAATCCTACCTTTAGGGCCTGTTTGGATGCCCCAAAACCGTGGTTTTAGAAGCATTTTTCTGTAAAACGAGAAAACCTCCTCCACATATTTACTTCGTAATCCGTAAAAGCACTTCTGAAACCATGATTTGGTTTCTATCCAAACACTCCTTTAGACATTGAAATGCTCTCATGACCGGTCATTTGCTCTTAAGTGGAGGTCCCCGTGATGAAAGGATTAGTCTCTACTATCGACGGTGGATACCCTGCATAAGCAAGTAAAAGTATGCGGTCGAAAGTCTCTTGTCCCTTTCATAATTTATTGCCTTATATATTACCTCCATTAGTATAAAAACTAAATAATTAATTTAAAAAAATTTAGAAAATTAGTTAAAGTATGTAGTTATAATAAATATGTGTTGATTTTGTTTTAAATTAACCTATTTCATCATATGTATTGAAATTATCTCTTGGTGGAAACTCTTCACAATTAATAGAGATATATTGAACAAAAATAATATGAATTTGAAAATCAAGTAGATTGAAATCTTATCTTTATGATCAAATCTAACTCTCAATTAGTCTTATATTTAGAGTCGGAGGTAGTATTGACTTTCTCTTCAAAACTTTACTTTTACTTTTTATTTTTTTGACATTAACATCTATCATCCTGCTAGAAGCAATTTTGTTTAAAACATTAATAGGCACTTAATATAAGCATTTCTTTTAGAGGCAATTTGAATCCTAATTTGTCATTTTATAAGGAATTAGCTACTTTTATCAAACCCCACCCCTGTTGGTAAAACATTATTATTATTATTAACCAAATTAGGTAGATTTTGAAATATTGTATGATCGAATGTGTGAGAAATAATATTTATCATTAATATAATATTCTTATATAATTGATTATAAACTTGTTATTCAACATTGATAATCATATTTATATCGATCGATTCTATTGATGATATTTTATTTGTTGACTTAAATTGAAATGAAAATAAAAAAGACCGTGGTTATATAAAAATCGAGACCCAATTGCTGGTGAGTTGAAGACTGACATTCTACACGGCATAATGCCGTATTGTGGACCCCATGTGACATTGGCCCTTGAACCACATTTTAGACTGTGAGAGTTCCCATGTAACACGACAATTTAAGGCGACTAACCATGGGCCACAATGGAATTTCCCTTCGGCCAGGACAATGGAATTTCCCTTCGGCCAGGACTCTCTCTCCTTCCCACTTCTCTTTCTTTTAATAATTTACCATTATTCTATCTCATACTCTCTCTCCTTATTAATGAGGGTATTTTTGGAAAAAAAATTATACTTTTTATTTATTGATTGTTTTTAATTAATTTTAACTTTTTTTTTTATCAACGTAATTCAGTTATTCGTTTCTTATAATAAAGAACGGACGGAGTAATTAAATATGTTGGTGGGAAATCAAATACGCGTAGGAAATGCTTCCAAGAGAGTCGAACTGAAGTGGTCTTGTGTGTGCGCTTGGCCTTGTGGAAATATGGTTCTTTTTTCATCCATTACAAATTACTGGCGGAAATTTACCGCGCAAGTATGTGAAGAATAGCTGACAGCAGCTTCCCTTTTTTCCCTCGAAATTGTTCTCCTCACTCTAAAGCTGTTGTGTTAGTTTTCAATCCGTGCCTCTACATTTGTTAATAGTATTCTGCATGAAAAATTTTGATATAAACTTTTCATTTACTCTAATCATTTTAGATATTCTAATCACACATGCTTTCATTTTAAAATTGGATTATATAATACCTTTTTTATAATTTGATATAACTTGAACTTAATATTATCTCAGAAATTGAATTGTTAACTTATATGACTTGTCAATTGGTTTACATAGACTTGTCAATCCATGTCTTACATTTGTCAATGTCATTTCGCAAAATTCTGATATGAATCTCATATATGTTCATTCCTTCATCTCCTTCACTAAAGATAAAAATGTATTTTCATAATTCTAATATTTTACTCATAGATCTTTAAAAGGCTTTGCATTAATTTCAACATCTGAAGAAACTTTATATTAATAAAATGTGTTACTAGGGACCAGTATGTAATTGTCCCTTTTTTCCTAGAAAAATTACAATAAGACTCCATCCAAGAGAATTAAATACAAAAAGGTTTCTTAAAATTATTAAATTATTCTGAAGTCTCAAAAGACTTTATTACAAAAGAATTTATTTGCTTAATTATTAAAATGCTCTTTTTTTCCTATAAAGTTTGCATTGAGAGCTGAAAAAACAGTCATTAACAACTTAAACTATTGCAACAAATATTGACAACACATTTTCTCAGTACATCACAAAATATAATGTATGAGTTGTCAATACCTATCGTAATAGTTGTTAATCCTTACATCTCACGTTGTCAAACAACGGTTTTTTCAGTTGTTAATGCGAATTTAAAAAAAAAAGAAAGTAATTTAATAATTAAACAAATAAAATTTTTTTACAATAAAGTCCTTTATGACTTTAGAATGATTTGATGATTTCAAGGGACTTTTTATATTTAATTCTTTTGGATGATACCTTATTGCAAGTTTTTCTTTTGTCCCGCCTGGAATTCAAACAAGATGCTTAGAAGCGTCTGAATAGATTTGGTGATCTTACAGATTATCTAACATTCAATTATTCAGTCCCTGGGTTCATAATTTTATTTGTAGAGTTATTACATGTTAGGGGGTCCATTTATTTAAAGCTTTATATTTTGTTTTACGTATTATTTTCAGCTCATTATTTTCGAGAATGAATATTAAAATTTTTATTGTTTTATGTTATCACTCATGTCAACTCTATTCTACCCTATTTGAACTATTCCTTGCACATCAGACTTGGTATATGAAAATAGTAAATTACATTTTTCCCAAGAAAATACAAAATTTTAATACCCTAAAGAAATTTGGGACACAAGTCCTTTGAAGTCTATGATCAATAATAATTAGGTATAATAATGGAGACCCAATTGGACGCTAGTTGAAGACTAAAATTCCACATCACATAATGGTAACTCCTTTCGTTGGCTGAATTAAATAAAGACAATGCTCCTTCCATTGGATTATTCCATGGCATGTGTATAGAGGATTTTTCATTTGAAAAATTAATCATATTATTTTTACATGCCAAATATTATTTTAAAAATACAAAATTTGTTGGAAAAAATAGTTAAGACTTTCCCCGAAAATATAAGAGTTTCACATCTGATGTTGGGAAAATGAGCTGGCTCTTCATGGCCACGGATTAAACAAGCTAGCCTCTCTTAGGCCCGCATTTGAAAAAGTGCCTATTTTACTGAACCGTCCCTTCTATGGGTAGGCTCGGACTAACTCGCGGGCTTTTAGACAGTTTAATTTATATATATATATTTTTTATTTGTTTAAAAGCAAAACAATAAACCTCATAAAATTGGAACTTCCAATTATTAATATTACTAAAACAAAATGTTAAGTTGTTATTCAGATTTTCAAACTAAACAAAATCAAGTTATTGTTCTAAACATTATACAAATTACAAACTAAACACTAAATGATAGCAATATCATCAATATGATTTTTATCACTATCTTTAATATAAGTAATATTTGATTTTACTTTACTATGAGTAATTTTTTTTCAGTGACAAAAATATCAAGGTTTTCTACTTGAACTAAAATTCACTTTCAAGTTTTGTAGTCTAGTTATTATTTTACTTAATTTAAGATATATTAAAATTGAAACTCATAAATTTTTAATTCAAGTTATAGATCACAAGTTACATAAGTATAAAAATACATTCTTATCAAATATATATAGTTTAAAATATTGACATATATAATACAAATCAAATCATTATTTAATATCTAAGTTAACTCATTTTTTAAAGTTTAATCAACAAATCATTATTTAAAACAAAATAAGTCAAATTATTTTATGAAATTCAACTAAATATTTAAAATATCATCAATAATATAAAAAAATTATATTAACATCATATAATAATTTTAAAAAATAAAAAAATAAAAAGGCCTAATAGGTCGGCCTTTAGCCCTACAGGCCGGCCCGTATAGGCCTTCAACTCATCAGGACTAGTCCTTTTATGCCTGTTTTTTAATTTGAGAGGTAAAATCACAAGCCCAACTTTTTTAGGCTTGACCTGTTTTTCAGCTCTCATATCTTTTTGAATATTAAAAAATAATATCCGCAAACTTTGGCTCATTAGTCAAGTCAACCGGTCAATATGGGTCCACGAAATAATAATATGAGAAATATAGAGAAGGAATGAGCAAGGAACAAAAAATCGGATCAGATACTAAACCGATTGAGATAGTGGTTTAAAGGTCAGTGGGTCGGATCGGGATCAAATCGGTCATATTAAAATAATATAATTTGATTGAAAATAACAAAATATAACAATACTAATAATCACTAAAAACAAAATATAAGAAAATACAATAATAGTTTAATTGTAACAATAATAAAGTATAATAATATTGAGAATTTTGATCTTTATGATTCCTAAATAACTAAAATTGATAGTTATTGATACCAAAATTATCATTAAAATCCATTTAAATCTATAATAACTGATATATTAGGAGTTGAATGAGAAAAAATATGATAAATAGCAATATAATCATTCAGACCAGTTCATTACCGGTTCATACTAGTTTTCATCGATTCACACCTGTTTAACTGATTCAATTCGGTTCGAATTGGTCCCTGGTTTAATCTATGAACCAGACCGGACCACTGACCGATTCACCAGTTTTCTGGTTGAACCGGCCAGTTCGGTCTGGTTTTTTTTACTCTGGGAATGAGCCATCATATTTGAATGACAGAAGGTGAAGGTGAAGGACGCATGAAGCTGCTTGTTTTGGAATAAAAGCATGGAAAAATTGCAATTAGGTCCCACCTAAGAGAATTAAATACAAAAAAATCCCTTGAAATCATAAAATTATTTTGAAGTCCCAAGAAACTTTTTTGTAATAAATTTTATTTGTTTAATTACCAAATTATCTTTTTTTTTTTTAAGTTTGTATTGCCAACTGAAAGAGCAGTAGTTAATAATTTAGGGTGTAATGATTAACAACTATCGTGACAGGTAGTTGCTCAAAACATTATATTACTAAAATTAAGTCCTTTTTTTATTTTAATTTGAAGGGATAAACATTAACGGCAAAAAGTTTCAACTCTCAACGTTTCATTTACCAAGGACCTTTTATGCCGCTAAGATACAACAGGTTGACAAATTTTATCAATTATGAATGCAATGTATTGAATTAAAGGCAATGCTCCTTATAGTAGACTATGTTTTTTAATCCCTAATATAAGGTCTAATTAACTACTTTGAGACAATTAAAGAGGCTAAAAAATTATTTAAATATAGTATATGTTACATGATCTCTTTAAAATATTTACGTCTATTATTAGATTATATACCAATTATAAGTAGGGTAAATTAGTTTGAAAAATAACAACAAATATAATACTTTAAAGTAATTTTTTTAACTTTCTTAATATTTCTAAATTAGTCAATTGACCAACTGAACTTTATATTAAGGATCAAAAGTAGTACTATTATTCTGAAGCATATAGAGGATAGAGAGCATATTTTAATCAATACCAAAAATCTGAGTTTACACTGTAATTGGGGTTTTTTTTTCTTTTTTAATTTCTACATAAATACATGAACATCTAGATCGTAGTGCTTGAAATGTATAAGAACTAATTTAGTCTATATAACTTACTGATATATATTGAAAGGGAAAAATATCAAAATTAATTTTATAATTCTTTTATTCCTGGCGAATAGGTAGACGAAGGCTTAAAGATAAAATTACACAGAAACACAAAAACCAAAACAAATCAAATGAAAGCCACATAAAATTGCAACATCTTGTTCGCTTTTGTTTCCTGGCAAAGTGCTACCGTCAAATAGAATCAGGGGATGGACAAGGAGGAACAGCCACCTTAGTAACTCCCTCAAGGATCAACACCACACTCTTCATGGATGGCCGAAGAAAAGGTTCATCCTGAATACACCATAACCCCACTTTCACCATATCTCAAGCAATGTGTTATCCACTTCTTCTCCAATAACAAGCTTCTTTAACTCTCTCCTAACAAAACAATTGCAGACCCAATTGGATAGGACAATTTGCTCCGGATTTGACATCTTCACCACTAGGCTTCTTCTGCAAAATACAATCTCCAAAAGCATTACTCCATAGCTATAAACATCTGCTTTCACTGTTATTGGAGTGTTCTTACTCCATTCCAGAGCCAAATAACCTCCTGTTCCTCTAACTTGAGTAAAGGTACTTTTTTGATCTGGCATTAGAAGTTTTGCTAACCCAACGTCTGATATTTTAGCTGTAAAAAACTCATCCATCAATATGTTTTGAGGCTTTATATCATAGTGAATGATGGAAGCCCTGCATTGTTCATGCAGATATAGTGAGCCTCTTGCAATGTCCAGTGCTGTTCTTGCCAATCTGGACGTATGGTTCTGTCAACAAAGAAAACCTTCTCAAGGGAGCCATTACTCATGTACTCATAAACTAAAAGCCTTTTGGATCCCTCAGCACAATATCCCAACAAGCGAACTAAGTCTTTGTGGTAGGTTTTTCCAATGACCTACATTTCAGCTTGAAATTCTCTCTCTCCTTCTTCAATTAACTTGTGTAGCCTTTTTACTGCAATCAGTTTTTTCCCTTTGTGTAAATTCCTCTATAAACCGATCCGAAAGAACCCTTACCCCCTCTTGTTTGAAACCATTCGTTGCTTTTTTCAACTCATTGTAGGAAAATATCCTCAATATAATCCCTTCATTCAAGTCCAAATCTCCTATATCCAACAACCTCTTGTAACTTCAAATTCCAATCTTGTATATAAATTGGCTAGAGACTGCAATAGCTAAACACAAAAGAATAGCAAAACCTAACATGACAACAATGATAAGCAGAATTGCTCTCTTACTAGTTTTCTTAATGGAAGACGTATTGTTATTTCAACAATTAGAGGTCTGTTATTGAAACTAACAGTAGCTTCTAATGTATCCCTAATTATCATTTTCCCTTTTTATTTTTTTTTAAAAATGGTCTTACTTTTCCAAATATCTCTCTAATTCTCACTCCATAACATAAGCTGCCCCTGGTCATTGATCGGTATGCGTTCTTTTTTTAATTTTTTAATTTTGGGTCCCCTCAAGAGCTTTGCTTGCATTTGGAATTGGCATTGGATCACGATGGTGTTTTGAGAAATGGATGGAATGAAAGTTTGATACAATTCAAACTTAACATAGTGGCAGTGATTGAAAGTGAACACATCAATTCCCATTTTGAAACCCACAATTAGTTGCACAATCACTTGACAAGCTTTTGATACAGCAATTGAATTTATCTAATTTTTAAATTATATAATATGATCATATATATAACACAATACTCCCTGTTATGCTTATTATAAGTTTCAAATAATTAATTCAAAATTAAAATTAACCAAAAGCAATAAGTATGTTAGAACTATACTTTTATTTCCAAATATGTCTTTATAATAAATGTGAAAAATGATGAAAGAAAATGTGTGAGGAAATATGATAAAAGAGAGTATGTCAAATAGGAGAGAATTAATAATTAATGTAAAAATTGGAAAAAATGAATTAAATATTAAGATAAATCTAAATCAAAGGTTATAAAATGAACCCAATCCTCTCCAAATTTCAAATTTATAGAAAGGACTGGATGGAGTATTTTTTAAATTTTTAATGGATTATACTATCAATTTAGCTTGGCAGATAATTTTGGCTTGTATTTTTAATAATTAACGAAATTGTTTCAAATATATTGATATTGGTCAACAAAAGCATACGCATATAATAAGTATTTTTTGGAAAAATTGCAATTAGATCCCAACTGAGGGAATTAAATACAAAAATGTCTCTTAAAATCGTGAAATTATAATGAAGTCTCAAGATACTTTTTTAGAATAAATTTATTTGTTTAATTACCAAATTGTCCTTTTTAAAAAAAATTGTATTGGCAACTGAAAAAGCAGTCATTAACAACTTAAAGTGTAAGGATTGACAACTATCATGGCAGGTATTGATCACACATTTTCTCAACACATCACAAAATCTAATGCATGAATTGTCAATACCTGCTGTGATAGTTGTCAATTCTTGCACCCTAAGTTGTCAACTACTGTTCTTTTACTTATCAATACAAACTTTAAAACAAAGGTAATTTAGTAATTAAACAAATAAAATTTATTGCAATAAGGTTCCTTGGGACTTCAGAATAATTTCATGATTTTAAAAGACCTTTTTATATTTAATTCCCTTGAGTGGGAGCTAATTGTAATTTTTTATTTTTTTTTATGAAAAGACAAATTTCATTAAGATAACATGAATACAGTTTAAAAGGTCGAACAAGCAAAAAGCTGGTTTAGCAGCAGAAGACTTGCCTAAGGGGGTGTTTGGATGAGGCAAAACCATGGTTTGCAGAATATCTTCTGGAGAATAGATTCTGGAGAGAATAGATTTTGAAAGAATAGATTTTCTGGAAAAGTGATTCTGATAAAGTGAGAGTGTTTGGATAATTACTCCTCCGGTCCTTATTATAAGACCCAATTTGACTTTTTATTTGGTCCTAATTATAAGACCCAATCCATTTTCTCTCTTATATTTATGCATTTTTTTCCAAGATAATCCTTCTAATAATGATAGTTTTAGCCAATATACTTAATTAGCAAGGATATTTTAGGAATAACAACACTTATTTATTATAAATAACCAACTTAACTTACTTCCTTAATCTCCTCAAATAAGTCAATTGGGTCTTATAATTAGGACCGGAGGAGTATTATTGTAACACCCCGAATTTTCTGACTCAGGATGAGCAGAAAAGAGAAAGTTCATTAAAATTGTTTAATAGCTCAATTAATTGGGGAAAATTATGGAATATTGATTTTTCAAGGTTTAGAAATATTTTGGAAAAGTTCATTCCCCAAAAAGTGGCTTAAATGATTTTAAAGCTATTGTCATAGCAAAATGGGTTATTGTCTTAGAAAATACTTAGAGGTTTCTAATTAACTAGAAAATTTTAGGGAAATTATCTTATGAGGTAAAGAAGTTATTTGAGGCATAAAATCCTTAAAATGAGTTAAGGATTAATTTCTGGAATTAAGAGTTATTTTCTTGGAAATTCAAGAAAAATAGTTATGAGTTAATTTTTGACCCAAAATGTTTAGAGAAATTATTTTATGGATCAAAGAAGCTAGTCGAAAAGAAAGATCCATATAAAACATAGTGGAGTAATTTTTGGGTTTATCTATTTATCTCAGAATTATAGAGGAAGCATGAAAGTGAAAGAAAGCAATGAGCGTAAGGGCAAAGTGGACATTTCGTTTGTTTTTACTTCCTCATCACACGTGTACTGCCTCACCGCTTAACATAAGATAACACTCTTCCTCCTGATTTTTTCATTCGGCCACTCGAAGGAAAAGAGAGAGAGACGGAAAGCGAGAGAGGGAGAGCACGGGAAAAAGCAGTACCGGAGTTGGTGATCGGAGGTAGTGATCGGTGGCCAGATTCCTGCATGCAAACGGAGTTTCAGATTCAGGTGAGCCCTCTGATCATCATTCTACTCTTCGTTCTTTGGTTTGCTGTGTGTTTGAAGAGTTAATGATGAAAGAAGTTTGGGTTCTAGTGAGAGAAACTCTTGGTTAAGTCTGAAGCTCAATGATGATGAAAGAGTAGTGTTTGTTGATGATGATGGAGTATGATTTTTAGCTTGCATGTGGATTTCCTTGCTCTGTTTTGTTGCTGGCCGAACAGGGGTTGAGTGGCTGGTTTAGGATGATAATGAGTTAAGTTCATGGAGTGAGCATATTATATTGCATGTTGCTTATCTCCTCTGCAAGTTAAACTTGAATAGTTGTTGTTGTTGTTTCTGATGCGGGTAGCGTCAGGTTCTGGTGGAATTAAAGGGGGAAAATTGCACTATTCAGTGTATATATGAGGCCGTATGTGATATTGGTTTGTGAAGTGACGGTTTTCGAACCCCAAGCTCCGTTTTAATTAAGTGACATGGAGTTCCCTGTTTTGGTTGTATAGTGTCGGTTCATAGTAACAAAAGTAAGGGAAGTTCAGATATTATGCAAAAGAGCTTTAGATGGTGCTGTGTGATAGTTTGGTGAACGTTTTCAAATCAGTAAAAAGAACAAAATCCAGAATATGGGTGCTGATGTACGAAACATTTATGGAGGTTAGAAAGTGGCTAAGTTATATATATAGAGAACGAAGCTATTTGGATATATATTAGTGAATGTGTGTGTGTGTGCGTATGGGGGAAAGCCGTGGAAGTATGAGTGGCAAACATTGAAATTGAAATGGTTAATTGGGAGGAAGTTTAGGCATGATTATATATATATATATATATATATATATATGAGTCTATGTGTATAAGTGTCCGCTTGGTTCAGTGATTTAAGAAGAAAAAGTTGCTGCAGTAAATATTAATTGATATGGGAGAAAGGCGAAGCTAAGAGCTTAATATATATGTATACTTGGGAGAGTGTTTCAGTTAGTTGGAGTTTGGAGGAAATTAAAGTGGTTAATTTTCTTAAGAGCTTGTAAAGATGGTAGAAAATGCTTTTAAAATCTGGAAATATTTTCCAAATTTTGGGGTGATGTGTATGGGTTCTCTGTCTCTGTTTTATGACTATCAAAACAGAGAGCTTGCCCTTATATTAAGGGGGTTGAATTTGGGACATTAGAGGAAGGTGAAGGCATACACGCATATAGATGAGGTTACACTTGGAGATTGGAGTCTAATGCTCTCTAGTATTGTTGGTCTGTGTTTGGCCGAAAGCTAATGGAGTTTATATTGGTGCTTGAGAAGTTGAAGTGATCTAATGGAATAAATGAGATATAATATATATACATATATATATAGTCGCAGATTTGTCTTAACAAATTTATTATATATGTATATATGTATGTGTGAAGATGCCGTGAGGAGTGAGTTTGGAAGCTAAAATCAGATCGGAAGTGAGAAGTGATACACACACATGGCGGGAGAAAAGAAGGAAACGAGATTAATATATGCATGTGCTGTTTGGTTGCTGTTGTCCGTGAGGTTGATAATTGGGAAAGTTGGAATTTTCGAATTATTGAAGTTAAGTAAGGATCTTAAAGGTATATGAGTTGCTAATAATAACTAGAAAAGTTTGTAGATTTATTTTGGAGTGTTAGATTAAATTTATTTGGTGGAATAAGGAAAAGTAAAGTAACACTATGGGTTGAGATAAGGAAGGAAGCGTTCCAAAGAGAATAGTTTAAATAAGAAAAATTATCCAAGATCACCAACTATTATGTAAGGGTAGAGATTAAAGAAGATTTGAGATTTAAAGAGAATTATTTAATTTATGAATTACAGTTGGATCAAATATTGATCTACCCTTATGAATATGATAGGTTTTTATATCTGCTCAAGCCCACCAAGAAGCAGAAAGAAAGGAGAACGGTAAGGTTTGATTTGGAGGGAAGCCGTCCAGGTAGTAGTTCTTTCCTCCCTTACACTTGTGTATGATTGCTGCATGTCTGTTTGTGCCATATTGCTATTCAAAAAGCATGAGAACATGTAATCCTTAATTCCTTGCATGGATTATTTAGCCGTGATCACGTGCAGCTGATAGACATGGGGCAGTGATTGCCAATTATTTGCGCTTTACTTATTCAGCTTGTCTAACAGACATGGGGCAGTGATTGCCAATTATATGCGCGGCAGTGATTGCCAATTATTTGCGCATTATTTATTCAGCTTGTCTATCTGTCATTGCGCATAAATGCTTAATTGCATTAGCTTGCAAGGTTTTGTTCCATATGGCTTGTTTTGCATGTTTTATGTGATCTGCACATTTGTTTGATGGAAATTACTACTACGGGGATTCTTCGGAATCTCACCCCCCAATTTATGATGAACAGTGAAGGCTAGTAGCTAGAAGGACAAGGAGGTTATTTAAGAAGAAGATGGGCTGGTTGAAGATCAGAGATACCTGTTATAATTCTGTAAATTGTATAGCAAAATATATTGGCAAGTAACTTTACTTGCCCTATGGAAATATTATTTTGTATCCTCTAGAAGAAGGAAGTGAGCATTGCCAGGTGCACGTATATGCTGTCAACCAAGAGCGTTGCTTTATTTTTAATATAATATTATAAGATTGTATAGTATGAAATTATTTTAGATGATAATAGATTAAGTTGAAAGCAGGGTTGATATTGGATCACTCATTAGTTATCTGAAGCTTTGAAATATTTGATCAACGGATTCTAATGTTAAAGGAAAAAAAAAATTCCCTGTTTTTTCCCAAGACGGAAACCTGGCGTTAGTGATTCACAGACGTTAAAATGATCCTATTAATATATATAAAAGTGAGGTGTTGCAATTATCAGAAGTGCTTTTTGATATGTAAAAATTACTAAAAAGGACATAAGTTTAAATGATAATTACATATAATATATATTTCATAATATATGTTTATTTGAAGTAATAAATTTATTAATAATATATATTTTGGCAACATAATAAATATGGCATAAATAATATAAATAATAAGAAATTAGTGTGTATATATATTAATAAAATAAATATGTTTTTAGGAAAATGATTTATTTTGCCAAAGAAAATATTATTTATATTATTTATAAATATAAATAATATAAATAATATTATTTATATTATTTAAATAAGGGATACCTAAGTATCGCCCCCCCGCGTGCTGTTCCCTCCGTGAGCTGACCTTTGAAGCCCAATAATTGTCCCTCCTCAGAAGCTATGCCCCGCCTGTTTATCTGAAACCAAGGTTTTGTTGGGCAAAACCAAGGTTTTGCCCAAAACCTTGGTTTTAAAAAAAATGGGGGTGTTTGGCAAATTTTTTGCCAAACCATGGTTTGGCAAAAAAGCCAAACACCCCCCTAAATCCTTTTAGGTCTCGAGTTCGAGTCCCACAAAAAACACCTTTATACCTCGAATCGGATTAGCCGGATGATAATATAAGGTGAAAAAAAAAAGCCAGCTCATCATAGAAAGTCTATTTTTTTTTTTACCTGAAAAGTCCAATTTTTGAATCATCATCTTTTTATACTAGCTGCTTATTCCCAAATTACAAATTTCACATTTTCTTTACATTCTGTTAAATGGTACTGAATGGTCAATTTTCAATATTTCTCCTCCGTAGGACCCCTGGCCCCTGACCAACCATTGTCTATCCATTATACTTCATGGAAATTTACTCGAAATCAATAAACTTTCACTGCCACCCAATAGTTTTGTCGGTGCAAAGGTGCAATCAATGCATGAAGCTAGTCAAAGTCTTCAAGCGTTCCCAAAGTTCACGGTGGGGTCTTTCCTTTGTTTTAAAACAGAGTTACTGAAAAATCAGTTTTCTTTTCCCCTGGACATGCTACCTATGGTGGGCATATTACCTACTATTCTAATTATAGGATTTTGTTTGTAAATGAGATTTTATAATTAGAATAGGAGCTAGCATTAATTTCCTTCGTTTCTTCTGCTTTTTGTTCATCAATTTTCTCTCCGTCCTTGTCCCTTCTCGCACCACACCATGTCCATGGCCCCCCGAACTCTGTTCTTTCCATATTCAGCTGTGTCTGCAAACGAAGTTTGGGCTCAAAAAAATGATTCCAACATTCTAAATTTGGGTTCTTCTCTCTCTCCAAAAACCAATTCCACTTCATGGGTGTCACAGTCGGGTCTCTTTTCCTTCGGCTTTTATCCACAAGATAATGGATTTGCGGTCGGAATACGGCTAATGGGTGAACCCGAAGGAACAATCGTATGGACAGCAAACAATAAAAACAACTAAAAACAATTGCATGAACTATACTTACCGGGCCTCAGATACTTCTCAATCAGGTGCCTCACAGCTTACTCTTAATGTTACGGGCTTTCTTCGCCTAAGCACTGGTGGGAATACCAATAAGTTTCTAGCCAATAGTAGAAACCATCTTGAAAGGAACGCAAGCTTAATATATCGTGCAACATTAGATTGGGATGGTATTTTTAGATTGTATGTTCACACATTTGAGAAGAATAGTAGCTTCAATAATGTTCAAACCTGTGTGGCAATCTATGTCTAATCAATGTGAAATCAAGGGCTTTTGAGGTTTCAATAGTTACTGCTCCATGAATGGCAGTAAAGCTATTTGTGAGTGTTATCCTGGATTCATGCCTATAAATGGGAATAAGAGCGCGTTCTTGGATTGCGAACAGAGGAGGAGCAAAGGTGACTGTAAAACTAGTGAAGATCTAAAGGTGCTGTGCGATGTTGTCTCCCTACAGTATCTGCAATGGAGCCTTATTCCTTATTTCGTCATGCCATTGGGAATGGAAGCTTGGGGGAAGTCTTGCAAGGAAAACTGTGACTTGATGTAATTGGTCATGCCATTCGAAATGGTTCAAATTTGATGCAATTGTTACGATGAAAAGTGAAGGCGGAGGGGAGATTTAAAAAACCAAATAGAGAAAATTCTTTTTCTTTTTTTCTTCCCTGTACATCCTCCTACTTGATACAGTTTTATTAAAGTCATTATATTTAATATCAACACATCTCCTAATAAAGATTATTTAAACAGTGATTCGTCATGTTCTAAGAGATTAGCTTATTCCTGCTAAACCCACTCTCTATTCTATCCCATAAGTCTCTGTCAAGTTTAAATGGATCCCAAGACGGCATTACCCCTTCGTTTAAAATTGTGGGGCATTTTTTTGTCACAAAAAAAACTATAAGGCATCTTTTATGAAGTACTCTTTGCTCTTATTTATGAGATAATTTTACTTAATTTATATAAATTAGGAAAATTAAGTTATATCCTTATAATTATTTACATTTCCATAAATCCCCTCAATTAAATGCTGTTATCTCTCTTATATTAATACTACCTCTGGTTCTTAATATAAAAGCTAGTTGACTAATTTAAGTAGATTAAGAAAACTAATTAAGTTAGTTATTTGTAATAAATAAGTGATGTTTTTTTTAAAATATCATTGCCAATCAAATGTACTCCCTCCGTTCCTTATTATAAGAGACATTTGATGCTTATAGCATGTTCCAAAATATAAGAGACACTTAAAAGTTGTCTCTACTTTTTTGTGTTGATTTCCTATTTTACCCATATTTATTGTCTCCAACTCACACTCTCTCTCCTTCCCACTTCTCTTTCTTTTAAGAATTTACTATTGTTCTCTCTCATGCTCTCTCTCCTTATTAAGGAGGGCATTTTTGGAAAAAAAATTATACTTTTTACACATTAATTGTTCTTAACTAATTTTAACTGTTTTTTTGATCAACGTAATTCGGTTATTCGTCTCTTATAATAAGGAATGGAGGGAGTATTAGCTAAAATTATCATGACTACAAGGACTACTTTGGAAGAAAATGGATAAATATGAGAGATAAAGTGTATTAGGATCTTATATTCATGACTAAAATAAAAATCAAACAAGTTATTAAGGACTTGAGGTAGTTAAAGCATCATTTTCGTTGGAAAAAAAAAATTAAAGCATCATCTTCAAAGGTCATTCTTAGAGAAAATATCTATCGCCAACCAGATTTGGTAAATTGTCTTGTAAACAGGGACGCTCCGCTCTTGTCTATTTTAGCTTATAAAAAGCAATGGAGGAAGTAATATGTTTAAAAATATAAGGCATTTTTGGATTTTCAAAATATACTCTTCTGGTCTTATTTATAAGCTCCTTTCAACATATTTCATACAAACCAAGAAAAACTTTAAACTTTATTAACTCTCATTTAATATACGTTATATCTCATAAAAACAAAGTCAATACAATAATAAATAAAGAGTAAAATTGTATTTCCATACAAAAAATTTCTATCACTGCTCTATAAATATGATAAAAAATATCTTCTCTCTCTGTCCTAAAAATAAAACCAGAGGAGTATGAAAAGGACTTGAGTTTTTTTCTTGGCCAAAATGAAAAAGCCTGAATGACTACTCCACTCTTTATTACAGGGCATCATCTAATCTAGAAGGAATTTTTTATCCTAAATATAATTCATTAACCAACTTATTAATTGTTACTTCCTCCGTTTCAAAATATAAGATAAAGTTTATCCATTTACGTTTGTCAATAAATTAATTAAAATCAGTTTAAAACAATAAATATTTAGTATTAAAAGCTCATCGAATTTCTTGTTTATCTATCTTCTTCATTTAAGTTGGGGTAATCTTGATAAAAAAAAATTACCAATTTAGGATATATTTAATGCTTTAACTATCATTTCTTTGTATGTAAGAATTAGTT
Organism: Neltuma alba; assembly: GCF_004799145.2. Taxonomy (NCBI): domain Eukaryota; kingdom Viridiplantae; phylum Streptophyta; class Magnoliopsida; order Fabales; family Fabaceae; genus Neltuma; species Neltuma alba. Next base: position 329,635 of record NW_021635315.1, on the reverse strand, counting down.
GAGAATGTTTCATAATATTTGGAGGGAGTTTTAAAAATTAAGAACCATTAATTCTCATATATTAAATGAGGATAAATATGAAAAGAATATATTTTTTAAAGGGTTAATAAAATTTTTAGTCTATTAAAAATGCTCTTATTTTGATTTTGGTCTTTTAAGTTTCAAACAATATATTTTAATCCCAAAGTGCAAATTAGTTTAGTTTTTATTGAATTATAAGGTCTAACATTTTAAATAAAAAAATTTAAAAAATCAAAACTTATAATTTAAAATTTGAGACATCAAATATGATATTAACTATTTTTCATATAACATTAACTGATTTACTGTGAGTATAAATTAGTAAAAATTTTCTTTTATGGCCAAGGGGCCGGTGAACCTGAAAGAATAATCCTTTGTATACCTAACTTCAACAATCCATCCATCATTTATTAGTAAATCTCTCATTTTATTAGTAAATCTATCCATCGTTTCTTCTCCCTACCTATCGTTGCTTCGCGGAAATTTACTTTAGTCGCATTGCTTCCACATTCTTGTGTTCCTGCTGGTGTAGAAGAACACGCAATATGCAGGAAGCAAGTCAAGTCTTGACTCGGTTTCCATCATTTTCCACACCTTTTTTTTTTTGGGGGGTTAAATGGCGTTACGACAGATTCACAGGTCAATGCATGAAGCAGTCAAAGTCTTCACTCGTTTGCATCATTACGCCGGTGTCTCTCTTTCACCTTGCAGCTGAAAGCAAATTAATTTCCTTCGTTTCTTCTGAGTTTTGATCCATCTGTTTTTCCTTCCTTCCACGAATCCCACATGGCGGCTTCCATAACTCTGTTCTTGCTCTTCGCAGTGCTTTCTGCAAACCGACTTATAGCTGAAGCCACTGATCCCAGCATCATTCGTTTGGGTTCTTGGCTCTCCCCAAAATCAAATTCCACTTCGTGGGTGTCACCCTCTGGTCATTTCGCCTTCGGCTTTTACCCACAAGGTAAAGGCTTTGTTGTTGGAATATGGCTGAGCCATGAACCTGAGAACATAACTGTATGGACGGCTTATCGCAACAGTCCACCATTATCATCAGATTCTGTGATCGAGTTAACTAAAGACGGCCTAGTTCTGCTTAACGAGACAGGGAAAAGAACATCCATTACAAATGCGTCATTTGCAGTGCCTGTACATTCAGCGTCTATGCTTGATTCGGGCAATTTCGTGATTTATGATAAGAATCAAAGTGTTATCTGGCAAAGCTTCGATCTCCCCACCGACACCGTGTTAGGAGGTCAAACTTTATCTCCTCAACAAAATCTGGTCTCTTCTTTGTCCAAATCCGACCACTCGAGTGGAAACTTCATTCTCATCATGCAGGATGATGGGAATCTTGTGGCCTACCCTGTGAACAATCGAAGGAGAGAAGCCGCTTACTATGCATCCATGACTTTTGGGTATGTCTCGCTTACTCTTAATCTTGCAGGCTCTCTTTGCTTGGTTGATCGAAGCAATACTACTTTAAGGGTTCTGGGGCATAGTAACATTACTGGGTATAACACAAGCCTAGTCTACCGTGCAACACTTGATGTGGATGGGATATTTAAATTTTATGTGCACAGATTTGAGAGGAATGCCAAATCAACTGTCTTTATTGTGTGGCGTAATCTTGTTGATCAATGTGATGTCAGAAGTTTTTGTGGCTTCAACAGTTATTGTTCCCCCACCTCTGGCGAAGGTGTTTGTCATTGTTATCCTGGATTCACACCCATAAATGGGAATAAGAGCACGTTCTTGGGCTGCGAACAGAGAAGAGGCACAGATGACTGTAAAACCAGTGACGATCCAAAGATGTTGTACGATATTGTTCCCTTAGAAGATGTGCAATTGGGCCTTATTCCTTATTTGGTCCTACCATTATTGGAAATGGAAGACTGTGGGAAATCTTGCAGGGAAGACTGTGATTGTGGGGCTGCGTTACATAAAGATGGCAGCTGCCAGAAGTATAGGCTTCCGCTTGAATTTGGCAGACTTGATCATAGCGTATCGACGACAGCCCTCTTCAAGTTGCCTTCAACAAATAACATTACTTCAAATCCAAAGCCAAAGTTTCAGAATCTGACTTCTACTCTGGTCATCACTCTGGGTTCAATTTCCTTGCTTTGCATAGCATTTGCAATATCTATTTTCTTCATCTACGTTCATAAAGCCTATTCATACACAAAGCTCTCTTCTAGTAGCGAAAATTTGGGGTTTGCTGAGGATTGTAGTCTACGAACATTTACCTTTGATGAATTGGTGAACTCAACAGGAAATTTCGCAGAAGAGATTGGGAGAGGAACTTTTGGAGTGGTTTACAAGGGAAAAATTCAAGGAAATAATAGAAGGATTGCTGTGAAGAGACTAAACAATATTGATGAAGGAGCAGAAAGCGAATTTCAAGCTGAAATCACTGCAATTGCTCGAACTCATCACAGAAATCTAGTTCAGCTCATTGGTTATTGCATTGATGGTTCAAGAAAGCTTCTTGTTTATGAATATATGAGCAATGGGTCTCTAGCAGATTTTCTATTCAAGGCTGAGATGCATCTATCTTGGAAGCAAAGAGTCAAAATTGCATTGGATGTAGCAAGGGGGCTCTTGTACCTTCATGAAGAATGTGAAGTTTGTATTGTCCACTGCAATATCAAGCTTCGTAACATTCTCTTGGACGAATTGTGGACAGCAAAAATATCTGATTTTGGCCTTGCAAGGCCATCAATGCCAGAACATTCAAGAGCCAGAGATACCAATGAATCAACAAGTCACTATGTGGCACCTGAACAGCAAAAAAATGCATTGCCATCTGTTAAAGTTGACATTTATAGCTATGGCGTGGTGCTGTTAGAGATCATATGTTGCAGAAGGAATATAGATTTGAAGGTTTCTTCAGAAGAGGAAATAATGCTTTCTAGTTGGGTGTATAATTGCTTTGTGAGAGGGGAATGGCATAAATTGATATTAGATGAAGATGTGGAATGGGGGACATTGGAGAGAATGGTGAAGGTGGCCTTATGGTGCGTCCAAGAGGACTTATTTCTGCGTCCTTCCATGAAGAATGTGATACTGATGTTGGAAGGGTTAAAAGATATCCCAATTCCTCCATCTCCAGTCCCACTTACTTGGTAATCTTAAAAAATTATGCAGCTTTTTGCATCAGAATATATATATGTGTGTGTGTACACAATTGCATATCCATATTCAAGTTTGTGTTTACTTAACTATTTTAGCTTACTGCTACCAGCGCATGAATTCTTAATATAAGAGTTAGATAACTAATTTGCGGATATTAAAAAAATTACTTGAATTTTTTATTTGTACTAAGTAGATGCTGTCTTCCCTAAAATACTCTTGTTTATCAGTTACATTGGAATTGCCCTGTAATGGAAATTCTTTACCTTATGTAATCACCATGGAAATTACTTGGGAGCAAAAGAAATAAATATGAGAAATAAAGTAGATTAGGGTCTTATATTTAATATTAAATTGAATATTCAACTAACTCCTATATTAAGTACCAAACTTATTATGTCTTATCCTTTCATATCCACGAATGCAGAGCAAGTTACTTTCCTGATGCACATGCTAATAAGACGTTTCCCCTTTTCTTAAACGAAAAACAAAAAAAAAATAATATTAGATCAACAAAGGCTCTTATCCAGTTTCCCTGCCCTTGGATTGGGTTGAGCCCAAACCCCTTCCTAAAATTTATGTATCAAAAAAAAAAAAACAAAGGCTCTTATCCAACCCTAACTATTAATTAACGTTGATTGTTCCGGGAAAAAACAACATTACAATGATTTTAGAAGATTAAATGTTATATTACTTAATCATTTTTTTTTTTTGGCCAGCGCTTGATAATTTCTTTTAGAGTATCCGTAACTCTTGAAAATATTTCAGAGATAAGTGTACTTCAAACCTGGAACCTTGCATAATTTCCTTACTCTTTCGCTATTGAAAGACTGGTCCATATGAGATATCCAAACTGCATTAAGTTCGTGAAAAAAGAAAACTTTAAATAATATAATACTAGGATATTTTAAAAAAAATCAATTTAAAATATTATTAAGAAGATAATATTATTCAAAAAGCCAGACTGGACTTGTTGGTTCAGACCGAAAACCAACAAATCAACTAGTTGTCCAATCCGATTTACCTCCTAAATAGGAAGAAGACAAATTCGGCGTAAATTTGCCTGACCCGGAACAATCCGGCTCATTTGGTGGGTTACACTGGATTTCTTATATCTTTTCTGAGAGAGGAGGAGGATGAGGGGGAGAGGAGGAGGACGGAGGCAGGAAGTTGGCTCTGAAGGATGAAGGAGACCAAGGTAAGGAGGAGGAAAAAAGATGGTCACTATCGTTTGCCTTTGGTGAGAGCCAACCAGATCTACATGAGGAGAAACCATGAAAGCTACTAGGAAAAATGGGTCACATGCACAAACGAAGATCATGAGGGGCGTTGCTGGAAGACGGATTTTTCTTTCTTTTGAGTGGGCAAGCTCACAAAACTTGCGACCAAGGGTCGGACCTGCTTCCTAATGAGGACACCATCTGTGCCACCAGGCCAACAAGCCTTGGGTACTGAAAAGGCAAAAAGAAAAGTCTGTCAATGTAGCCTTTAGACTATACAGTGTTAAACACTCAAGTCATAAAGTAAGAGAGAGAATAAAAAAGAACAAGAAAAGAAATTTAAAAAAAAAAGAAAAAGCGTGGGTCACATAGAGGAGATAAGAAAGAAAACGAAAAGAAGAAAGAATTTTTGCGGAAATAGTTTAAATAAGATTCAATATTTTTTCATATTTAAATTAATGAATTAAAAACCGGACCGGATGAATTGGACTAGAAACCAATCATCAGGCCAATCCGCTTGATAGCAAAACTCGGTGGTTACCCCAGGGTGACCCAGTGTATTCGGGAGAAATTCGGTTAACCCAACTAATTGTTTTCTCCATTTTTTTAACTTTTATTTTTTTAAAGTTCTTTTAATGCCAAAAATTTGCTTGATTTTCTTTCTTTTTCGAAGTTATTGATAGTCATTAGTTTAGTGACTAAAAAATTGTAGGTAGAAATATTTTATTACTATAAATATTTTTGATATTTTGCTAGAATGAATATTCAGTGATTTTAATAGTATATAGTATTATCTATGATGTCAATTTGTGAAGGGAATTGTAGAGAAAGTTAAAAAGAAAATAAAAGTATATGATTATTTTATTAGTCATTCAAGGTATTGTAATGATATTTAGTCTTTTAGATGGTATGATAAGAATTTAAATTAATTTTTAATTTTTTATCCCCTCCCAGTTTGACTTTGATTTCACTCCAATCTAACCTATTAACTCTTAACCTATTATCAGAAATATCTCGGGTTTTTAGGATCTTGATTTAAATATGAATATTTTATACATTTTAATTAAATTAAATTATTTAATAATTACTAGTTTGAGCTTAGTCTGACTCTGATTTAGTTCATTGAGTTTTGAATCATTGCCTCAACTGGTTGAACATCTGATCCGTATTTTTGGACTTTCATGACAACTAGCTTCAACAATTTTCTTTTTTGAGAACTGTGAATTGATTTGTACAGAGGGAGTATATAACACAGCAATTCAAAAAGTGACAAGCAAGAAACAAATTGGACAACACACATTTAAAATTAACTAGAACCTTTAGTTGCATTCGTTCATTTATTTGTGACAACCATTTTGATGCTAATAAGAATTTAAAATTTGGGTATTATCTTCTCCCCTACGACAACAACTGATATCAGAAGGGATAAAAGTTAGGCCCCATTTTAGATTGCCACTAACAATTTCCATTGTTACATATGTTCTGTACAACACAATGACTACACCTCCATAAAAGACGATTGGTGCCCTCACTACAGGGAAAGGCTAATTCAACTATGAAAGGGTATTCTACTCTTTTAAAAATATTCATAAATTTATAATCAGGCCATGGCCTGAATTTGGATTTTAAATTAGATTTAATTGGAATTTTTCCTAAATACTATCCTACAAGATTTTAAATTAACAATTTATCTATGATGGTTCTACAATTAATTTAAATAAAATAAAATTTCATATAAATAATATTCTTAATTAGTAATTTGACGTGTTGGGCTTCCCCAGTCATTTTCTACTATGGACGAAAGTAATGACACAGCAAGGAAATTTGGTGGAAAAAAATACAGTGAGAAAATGACAGATTGGCAACTTCTCAACACTTTCGGGGAAGACTTGGAAGACTTTAAGATCACGGCCACCGTTGCAGCGAGCCTTTTTATTTATCAGCGATTCTGCAATTCTGTGAGATTTTCGTGACCATGGCTACCATTGCATCAAACATCTACTTTCTCTTTTTAGTATATTTTCTATGTCAGACTGTATTTACACAGTCCATATCACCTGGCCTTTTATTTTCCCCCACTGATCACCCCCCTTCATGGCCTTCACCTTCAGGTCGATTTGCATTTGGCTTTTACAAGCAAGGCAATGGGTTCAAAGTTGGAATCTGGTTGCTGGATGGAATTAATAAAACAATCGTCTGGACTGCAAATCGCGATGACCCTCCTGTCTCCTCAAATGCAAGGCTCGTTCTAACCACAAATGACGGGGTTCTTCTGCAAACAGGTCCAAGGAAAAAGAAGGTTATTGCTGATCCGGGCAATGGAACTGTTTCCTCTGCTTCTATGCTTGATTCTGGAAACTTTGTTCTCCAAGACGAATATTCCAAGATCCTTTGGCAGAGTTTCGACCACCCAACTGATACTATGTTAGGAGGCCAAAAGCTACCTGCTGGGGGTCAATTGGTGTCTAGTTCATCAGACACCAACCATTCTTCTGGAAGGTTTCAACTCTCAATGCAGGGTGATGGAAACCTTGTTCTGTACCCACGATATTCTGCTGCCGCAGCTTTGGATGCTTACTGGGCCTCTGATACTGCTAATGGCGGTGGTTTCACATATTATCTTTTGCTTAACAACACAGATCCTCGGACTCTATGGATTGTGAATGCCAGTAGCTCCAACTCACAAATTATCTGGTGGGAGGATATCAACTTCAACTTCTCCAAAGGGAACAACGCTATTTGTCGTGCAACTATTGATTTTGATGGAGTTTTACGAATCTACGCTCATTTTGACGACGCAAATCAGAAACATCAAGTTAAAAAGTGGTGGTCACCGCCATCCTTGGACAATCTTTGTCATGTGAAGACTTTTTGTGGGTTCAACAGCTATTGTACCTACAATGACAACCAACCTAATTGCAATTGTCTTCCCGGGACTGATTTTATAGACCCAAGTCATACGAATCTGGGATGCAAAAGGAACTTCTCAGAAGCTGAATGTGAAGGTGGGAAAGATAATGCAACTTTTTATTTCATGTCCCCCCTGGAAGATATAAGCGTGGATGGTGATCTTGACCTTCCTTATGCAGACGAAGACATTATGGAGAAGGAATGCCCAAATTCTTGTTTGCGAGATTGTTACTGCGGGGCTGCCTTTTATGAAAACAATCGGTGCAACAAATATAAGCTTCCATTGAGATATGCCAGAAGAGAAAATCTATCCTCCTACTCCACAATATATTTCAAGGTGGGACATCAGAGCCTCAAAAGCAACAGAGACAACCAGCCACCTTCGATCAAGACTGACAGTAAGAAAGCAATTAAGATGATCATTCTCATTGTCTTGGGTTTTGCTATTCTTTTGTGTTCAGCAGTTGCTGTCGCTACCCGGTTTATATACAAGATTGGAGTTTTAAGTTACAAGAGGTTGTTGGAGATTGGAGATTTAGGAGTGACCGAAGGGAGTACTCTGAGGGTATTTTCATACAGTGAGCTGAAGAAAGCCACACACGGTTTCAAACAACAGGTGGGTAAGGGTTCCTTCGGATCAGTTTACAGAGGAACTTTACACAAAGGAAGAAAATTGATTGCTGTGAAAATGCTACACAAGTCAATCGATGAAGGAGAGAGAGAATTTGAAGCTGAAATGCAAGCCATTGGGAAAACACACCATAAAAACTTAGTTCGCTTGCTGGGATATTGTGCTGAGAGATCTAAAAGGCTTCTGGTTTATGAGTACATGAGCAATGGCTCCCTTGAGAAGCTTATCTTTGGTGACAGTACTATGCGTCCAGATTGGGATCAGAGAAGAAGAATAGCACTAGACATTGCAAGAGGGTTGCTATATCTGCATGAAGAATGCAGGGCTCCCATCATTCACTGTGACATAAAGCCTCAAAACATATTGATGGATGAGATTTTCACAGCTAAAATATCAGACTTTGGGTTGGCTAAACTTCTGATGCCGGATCAAACAAGAACCTTCACTCAAGTTAGGGGCACAAGAGGTTATTTGGCTCCAGAATGGAATAAGAACACTCTAATAACAGTGAAAGCAGATGTTTATAGCTATGGAATAATGCTGTTGGAGATTGTATTTTGCAGAAAAAGCCTAGTGGTTAATATGTTGAATCCAGAGCAAATTGTTCTGTCCAACTGGGTGTACAAGTGCTTTGCTCGACGAGAACTAAACAAGCTGGTTGTTGGGGAAGAAGTGGATAATAGCTTACTGGAGAATATGGTGAAAGTGGGGTTATGGTGTATTCAAGATGAACCTTTTCTTCGGCCATCAATGAAGAGTGTGGTGTTGATGCTTGAGGGAGTTACGGAAGTGGCTATTCCCCCTTGTCCATCTTCTGATTCTATTTGCTAGGAAACAAAAGCGAACAAGATGTTGCAATTTCATGTGGCTTTCATTTTATTTGTTTTTATTTTTGTGTTTCTGTGTAATTTTTTCTTTAAGCTTGCGTACATCTACCTATTTGCCAGGAATAAAAAAGAATTATAAAATTAATTTTGACATTCCCCTGCTGGGCGAAAAAAAAAAAGGGAGTGAATTTCATGTTGTCATCATTTGCTTTCTTTTATTATTATGTTTGTGCAATATGATTTTCTATAAGCTTTGGTCTACTTGTAGCTGTAGATAAAGGTCTTTTACATAGATTATAGATAACCACCAATTAAACCACAAAACAAACATAATATACAATATATATATAATGGACAATATATATCATAAATAACCACCAATTAAACCATAAACAAGGTAATTAAATCCCAAGTCATAAGTGTACAATTAAATTAAAATTTATTTAATAACTCGAAAATTTCAAACAATAACTCTCTTTGTTTACAAATATAATCCTTGTTTATGACACAAAAACACAAATGATTACAGTTTACATGGACCAAGTTTTATTGTTGTAGTAGCTGGAAACAAGTTCCCCAGCACGTGTAGACATCCTCAATAATTCTTTGAGGGAATGGATCCTCAATGTCAAATATTCGCATAATCCCAATAAAGCATTAAAGAACATAAGCAATACAATTTTCATTTCACAAACACAATTATCCCTTAAATAAATTAGAAGAATTATAATCAAGTTCTAAAGAAGAAATATGATTACTGAAAAGTCCTAATAACAACCTAAGTAGCCTTGTGATGACAACTTCTGAAACTTATTTTGTAATTATTTTTTTTTTAGGATTTTATTGTAATTTTCTCAAAAAAATTTTGTTGTGCCTGAAGATGTTAAGCATGTGTCTCATCTTACACCGCCCTCTAGACATGCTTTTCGCCCCTTTACAAAACAAATTTTCATATGTAAGAAGTAATTTATAGTACAAAATGCATCTTAAAAATAGGCGGTCATTGTATTTTGTTGTGATTAGGTAATATTTTGTTTGTGTGAGGTTTTGGTTTGTTAGTTCATATCAGAAGGGTTTTTTTTTTTTTTTAAGTGCTTCATCTTTTTCCTTCCACTGTTAGTGTTTGAACTTGCTTTGTTTGGCCATCAATAAAATGGATTTATTTTGGCCAAAGAAAAATATAACACCTTAAGCAATATGATCGACGCACGTTTTCTGAGCACGGTGTCCCTGTTAATTCTGTTCTAACATATGCACTTCCTCCAGTAGATCTAAAACATGAGAAAATTTTGAGACGAGTTTAATTTCTTGGTTTTAATGATTAAAAAATATTCTTTAAATTGTATTCTTTATTCAAAATGCATTATGGTCACGAGAGAAAAAAAGTTTTAATAATATTATACAAAAATATTAGGATAAATTGAGGATAAATCTCTTATTGAAAATTTATTTGGTAAATGGAACCTATATTGATTGATTGCATAAGGGAAGATTGATTGCATATGAAGGACTGTATGTTGCACAAAGAAAAGATAGTTTGCACAGAATATTATTTAGATATAAGAAATTCGTTTGCACATAGGAAAAATAACTTGTACATAAAAGAATTTTACTTGCACAAAATAATCCTTATTTTATCTATCATATTTATTCATTTTGTCTAAAGTAATCCTTATAGTAGTTGTTACCCGGTTTATGTACAAGATTGGAGTTTTAAGTTACAAGAGGTTGTTGGAGGTTGGAGATTTAGGAGTGACCGAAGGGAGTACTCTGAGGGTATTTTCATACAGTGAGCTGAAGAAAGCCACACACGGTTTCAAACAACAGCTGGGTAAGGGTTCCTTCGGATCAGTTTACAGAGGAACTTTACACAAAGGAAGAAAATTGATTGCTGTGAAAATGCTACACAAGTCAATCGATGAAGGAGAGAGAGAATTTGAAGCTGAAATGCAAGCCATTGGGAAAACACACCACAAAAACTTAGTTCGCTTGCTGGGATATTGTGCTGAGAGATCTAAAAGGCTTCTGGTTTATGAGTACATGAGCAATGGCTCCCTTGAGAAGCTTATCTTTGGTGACAGTACTATGCGTCCAGATTGGGATCAGAGAAGAAGAATAGCACTAGACATTGCAAGAGGGTTGCTATATCTGCATGAAGAATGCAGGGCTCCCATCATTCACTGTGACATAAAGCCTCAAAACATATTGATGGATGAGCTTTTCACAGCTAAAATATCAGACTTTGGGTTGGCCAAACTTCTAATGCCGGATCAAACAAGAACCTTCACTCAAGTTAGGGGCACGAGAGGCTATTTGGCTCCAGAGTGGAATAAGAACACTCCAATAACAGTGAAAGCAGATGTTTATAGCTATGGAATAATGCTTTTGGAGATTGTATTTTGCAGAAGAAGCCTGGTGGTTAATATGTTGAATCCAGAGCAAATTGTTCTGTCCAACTGGGTGTACAAGTGCTTTGCGCGACGAGAGCTAAACAAGCTGGTTGTTGGGGAAGAAGTGGATAATAGTTTAATGGAGAATATGGTGAAAGTGGGGTTATGGTGTATTCAAGATGAACCTTTTCTTCGGCCATCAATGAAGAGTGTGGTGTTGATGCTTGAGGGAGTTACGGAAGTGGCTATTCCTCCTTCTCCATCTTCTGATTCTATTTGCTAGGAAACAAAAGCGAACAAGATGTTGCAATTTCATGTGGCTTTCATTTGATTTGTTTTTGATTTTTGTGTTTCTGTGTAATTTTTTCTTTAAGCTTGCGTACATCTACCTATTTGCCAGAAATAAAAAAGAATTATAAAATTAATTTTGACATTCCCCTGCTGGGCCAAAAAAAAAAAGGAAGTGAATTTCGTGTTGTCATCATTTGCTTTCTTTTATGGGAAAATTGCAAAAAAAACATTGGAATTACAAAAACACAGATAGGGACCCTTAATAACTTCACTTTAGGTTTTGGCAATAATAATATGCCATGAAGTTGTCAAAACCTAAAGTGAAGTTGTCAAAGGTCCCTATCTGCGTTTTTGCAATTCTAAGATATTTTTTTGCAATTTCTCCTTTTTTTTATTATTGTGTTTGGGCAATATGATTTTCTTTAAGCTTTGGCCTACTTGTAGCTGCAAATAAAGGTCTTTTACATAGATTATAAATAACCACCAATTAAACTACAAAACAAACATAATATACAATATATATATATATACTCCTCCGGTCCTTAATATAAGACCTATTTAACTAATTTGATTAGATTAAGGAAGTTAGGTAAGTTAGTTAATTATAAAAAAGTGATACATTTTTCCTAAAATATCATAATCATCCTTCTTAATACCTCCTCTCCCTTTTCTACTTGATTATGGTTAAGGAAGTATCTATAGGGGTAATTTAGAGAACATTGATAAATATGAGAAATGAGTCTTATATTTAGGACCAAAACCAACTCAAGAATTGGGTCCTATATTAAGGACCGGAGGAGTATATGTAATGTACAATATATATCATAAATGACCACCAATTAAACCATAAACGAGGTAATTAAATCCCAAGTCATAAGTGTACAATTAAATTAAAATTTATTTAACAACTCGAAAAATTTCAAATGATAACTCTCTTTGTTTACAAATCTAATCCTTGTTTATGACACAAAAACACTAATGATTACGGTTTACATGGACTAATTTTTATTGTTGTAGTAGCTCAAGGAAACAAGTTTCCCAGCACGTGTAGACATCCTCAATAATTTTTTGAGGGAATGGATCCTCAACGTCAAACATTCGCATAATCCCAATAAAACATTAAAGAACATAAGCAATGCAATTTTCATTTCACAAACACAATTATCCCTTCAATAAATTAGAAGAATTACAATCAAGTTTTTTTAAAAAAATATAATTACTGAAAAGTCTCAATAAATAACCTAAATAGCCTAGTGATAACAACTTCTAAAACTTATCTTGTAACTATTTTTTTTTTTTAGGATCTCATTGTAATTTTCTCAAAAAAATTTTGTTGTGCCTAATGATGTTAAGTATGTGTCTCATCTTACACTGCCCTCTAAACATGCTTTATGCCCTTTAACAAAACAAGTTTTCATATGCAAGAAGTAATTTATAGTACAAAATGCATCTTAAAAATAGGCAGTCATTGTATTTGTGTTGTGATTAGGTAATATTTTGTTCGTGTGAGGTTTTGGTTTGTTAGTTCATATCAGATAGGTTTTTTTTTTTTTTAAGTGCTTCATTTTTTTCCTTCCACTGTTAGTGTTTGAACTTGCTTTGTTTGGCTATCAATAAAATGGATTTATTTTGGCCAAAGAAAAATATAACACCTTAAGCAATATGATCTACTCACGTTTTCTGAGCACGGTGTCCCTGTTAACTCTGTTCTAACATATGCACTTCCTCCGATAGATCTAAAACATAAGAAAATTTTGAGATGAGTTTAATTTCTTGGTTTTAATCATTAAAAAAGATTCTTTAAATTGTATTCTTTATTCAAAATGCATTATGGTCACGAGAGAAAAAATTTTAAATAATATTATACGAAAAATATTTCAGGAAAAAATCAATTTAAACAATATTAGGAAAATAACCACTTTTATTTTTTTTTTCCTGGATTATCTGAAGTGATTTTTTCCCCTCCTTTGTAGGTGGGAGTATATAACACGGCAACTCGTAGAAGTGACCGGCCATGGACCCCAAAACCTTTGGAATTTTTGAGAATTCTATTAATTCTGCAATTTATTTGTGACCGCTATTTTGGTGTTTTGATTTTTAGGTTAAAGTTTATTCAGACTCGGAAATATTTTTTCAGGTTTTCTTTAAACCCAAAAATATTTAGTGGATTACCCAACATCTTAAAATATTTTTTAAGTGTGTTTAATATTCTAAAATATTTTTAAGCTTACACTTAACAATTTACGCTGTTGGATGCATAAAAAATAAAAAAATACTTTAAAATGTTACATGTAACTACAAAGACATGTCAAAATGCCGAATACAATACTAAATATTTTGAAATATTGAATACTAATAAAAATAATTTTGTAGGCATCATTGAATTTTCAGACTTCGCTTGGCAATGGAATGTTCAAAATTGGCTTATCCGAGCACATGGCAACGCATTAAAGTTGTGAAAATGACAACTTGCTTTTAGATAATACTACCTCGAGTTGCTTATCCGAGCAAGTGGCAATGCATTAAAGTTGTGAAAATGGCAACATGCTTTGAGATAATACTATCTCAAGTAGTTAATGTAAGAATTAGTTTATATTTAATTTAATCTTAAATATAAAATTTAAATTTATTATATATATAACACGGCAATTCATAGAAGTGACCAGCCATGGACCAGAAAACCTTTGGAATTTTTGAGGCTTCTGTTAGTTCTGCAATTTATTTGTGACCGCTATGTTGGTGTTTTGATTTTTAGGTTAAAGTTTATTCAGATCCTGAAATATTTTTTTCATTTTTTTTAAAACCCTAAAGTATTTAGCGGAGTACCCAACATCTTAAAATATTTTTTAAATGTATTTAATATTCTAAAATATTTTTAAGTTTACACTTAACCATTTTTGCTGTTGGATGCATGACAATACTAATAAAAATAATTCTGCAGGCATCATTGAATTTTCAAACTTGGTTGGCAATGGAATGTAGCACGTGGCAACGCATTAAAGTTGTGAAAATGACAACTTGCTTTGGGATAATACTACCTTGAGTTGCCTACCCGAGCAAGTGGCAACACATTATAAAGTTGTGAAAGTGGCAACTTGCTTTGATATTTAGTTTAATATTAAACATAAAATTTAAATTTATTTTATTTCTCATATTTATTCATTTTATCTAAAATAATCTTTACAGTAGTTATATATTTTAAATGTTTCATCAAATAATAATCCTAGTTAATATGCATGATTGGCAAAAACATTCCAGAAAAGACAATACTTATTTATTACAAATAATTAATTTAACTAATTTTTAATATACACAAATTAGTTAACTAGTTCTTATATTAAGAACCAGAAGTAGTACTGTGTCATTTCTTCTAATTTTAAATATAAGACATATTTTGTAGTGTAAATTATATTATAAAATTAGTTTTATATTTAGGAGAGGGGAAAATTATTTTCTTGGACCAATTTGACATTGACGAAGTGACTTATGTGGAGGATCTCACTGTTTTTTGTCCTCTTCTGCTTCATATTTAATTACTCATGTTAACAGTCAAGCCAAAGTTAAACGATTAAGATTTAATATTTTATAAAATTACTGTTCAAATATTAAATGAATCATATCTTTTTTTCTAAAAAGAACAAAGATTAACTAGTAGTTAATTATGGGTTATATCCCAAATTATGTTAGTCCTAGCTGTTTTGTTGGTTTCACTAATAACTGTTTTTTAGGCTAAAACATGTGAAGATATTCTAATTAGAAGTGTGTTGGCTCGATATCGGAAATGGGAGGGGTTTTAACGGTGGCAAAGAGAAGTGAGGAATTTTATATCAAAAGCGCGTTTGGTTCAAGAGGGAAGGAGATGAAAGGGATTTTCATATGAATAACTTTATTCTCACTTTATTTTTATATGATCAAATGTTTTTATATGCATTTTGATATGCTTATTAATTTTATTAATTCATCACAATATAAAAAATCGGTCACATCACTTATATATGTAAATGTATATTATAAATGATGGTCTTATTAATATTGATTGCTAACTTATTAATTCTAATATTCTTTTTAAAATTTTTATACATATTCGTAAATAAATAATTAATATATACATATATATATATATATATATATGATAAGACCTACCATATATTGGAGAATAAAGAAAGAAAAATTCCAAAAAAACTGTGAAAATTAAAATTACACATCAGGTTTTTTTTTTTTTTAAAAAAAACAACTGCTGTCAATCACAATCTAGTTGTTGTCAAAACCCATCACAGTATTGTAACGGGTAAAAAAATATTGTACTAAGAATAATGTAATATAGTAAATAGAATATACATGCATGTGGCCATAAAAAAAAAAAAAAAGAATATACATGCACGTATTAATCTGCAGCATAGAGATAGAGGGAAAAACATGAAAAGAGAATTAAGAAAAAGTAATTCACTATTTTCATACCAATTGTCTGATGTGAGCAAAAAATAGTTGTAAAAGAATACAATAGAAGTGATATCAGAGATAAAAGAAAATAATAATAAAAATTAGGAAAATTTTGAGACAACTACCTAAAAAAACTAATATTTATTGAGAAGGATTTTGAAAATTATAATTTTTTAAAGGGACCAAATGCTAAAATATAGATTTAAAAATACCTCATTAACCCTAATTAAATCCCTACACTTCCTCTTATCATACATCCATTACAATTTAATATATATTTTTATAATCTTCTTAATTTATACTAAAATTTTTTATAATCTTTTTCGCATCAATATTTGCAAAACAAATCATTTATTATTAATCCAAAATTTCTTATATATTTAAACAAACAATGAAACGAAATTATTTGTCTACATAAATAATGCTAGCAATAACTAATTTTCATTTTTGCCTTTCTGCGGCTTTAAATTGGATTTTCCTCTTTTTTTCAATTATTTATTTATTTAGTTTGTATTTTATAAATTTTTTTACTATACATATGTTTTATAGATATTTAAACCCGAAAAAACATTTTTTAATTGATTTCGATAAATAAAAATAAAAATTTGTAAATATTTTTGTTAACATTGTTATTAATTTCAATTTCTTAAAATAATATATAATTAGATATATAGTATTGTTCAAATTTATTTTTATATCTAAAATTTTCCCTTCTCTTAATTTTAATAAATTTTATTTTTAGTATGATTTACTTTAATAGACATATCAAGATAAAAAAAACAAATAAACTATGAAAAATACTTACGGAGAAAAAATTAAAACCATGAAAAATTGTATGAGTATAGTTGATTAATTTGACTTTCATGTTATTTGGATTTCACCCTATGTCTACCTCAAAAATGATATGAAACTAATTTTTTTGGTGAAATATGAAGCCAATATATGGATCTCATTTTTGTGCTTATTTGTTGGTTTAGGTGAAAATGATAAATTTTTACTTTTAATCCAATATTATTAAAATATGAAATATAATGTTGTGTATTATAGGAGTTAATCCCCAAACATAGAGCATATGTGAGATGTGATTAGAAAAAATTTAGGGATTTAATTATGGGTAGTTTAGTGTTTTTAAAATTATATTTTGATATTTGATCCTCTAAATAATTACAATTTTTAAGATCCTTTTGAATAAATATAACTCTTCCGGTTCTAAATATAAAACCAACTTTGTTATGTAAGTCACACTGTAAAGTATGTCTTATATTTAGTATTGGAGAAGTAGTTTTTTTTTAGGTCTTCTTTAATTTTCTCTAATAATTACGTGTGGTACCATAATTAATAAACAAATTAAGTTATGTGCATTTGAGACTAAGAATACCAATGAAATAAAACATTTAAAATTAATTAGAAGGATATAACTGATTTAAAACTTGATTGAAAATCACAGGTGAAACAATATATAAAGCTATAAGTAAATCGACTAACTAGCACGTAATTCTATGCATAAAATTATGAACTAAGGGACTATGTTTTAATACAAAAATTTTAGATAAGGGTTCAAGATTAACTTAAGCAAATATTGAGGAAGGCAAACCTACAACAAACCTTCATGCATTTATTTAAGCACATCTAAATCTAGGATGGCTTCCTAAGCACTGTGACGGGAAATTGCATCTTATTTTTTTAATGAGAGGGTGAGATTCTTACCGCTTAACCCACTGGCGATAGGTTAAACTAAGGGACTACATAATTGAAGTTAGATAATCTGTATGACCAAATCTGCAGAAAGCCTTTTAATACATCTCGCATGAATTTCCTGGGCGTGAAAAAACCTGCATGCCAAAGAGCTGTGGCTCCAATACATTTTATTGTCGAAAAGTGTGTGACCCATCTGGGCTCGTTATGATTATTAGTTCAGGAAATTCAAGACCATGGGCTGGACTTGTCCATTTGATAGGAATGAAAAGTCCACCATGTGATTCCTTTTCCGCTCTTTGCCCCCCTTTGGGTGTCTTATTTTGGGTCAATAGTGTCCAAAATCTGAGACCAACAATGTGAGGCCCAAAACACTCAAAGATTTGATCCTAACGGATAACATCTGTTTCTTTTAATGGAAGAAAATTATGAATTTTAATATTATCTTGTTCAATTTTAGAAGGAAAAGGAAGGGGAGAGTAGAGGACGAATTTTAGTATCACACTAAACGTGTCTAAAGAGAGAAACGGGCGATATTGGCTTGCAGAGTAGATTTTTTGGTTTTCATGTAAACTAAGGGCATTTTAGTCAAAATAGGATAAGAAATTACCCTCTCCAAATCCTCCATTTTTAGAGGGTCCTAAAACTTTCAGGACATATAAGAGTTAAAAAATAAAATAAAGAAGAAAACTTCCAGATGCTGGATGCGTCGTTCGTGAATATTTTTTTAAATAATACCTCCTGTCCTAATTAAACGAGATTTTATAATTAGGATCGAATGTAGTATTTAGGCATCTTATCTCTTTTCTTTTTAACGTTATATATACTTGCAGCTGTGATTATATTCAACAAAAGAAAAAGAAAAGGAATAAGAAAAATATGAGTCGGAGCATGTTTGTATACGTGTATATGTATTGACGATAACAGATGTGCTGACGGAAAGAGAAGAATAGGTCTAAATGACTTGCATATTCACATTATTGGAAGTGCACACGCGTGTGAAGCTGATTAGCTAATGTACAACCAGATTAACTTAAGTTATACTACCTCCGGTCCTAATTATAAGACCCGGTTGACTTATTTGAGAAGATTAAGGAAGTAAATTAAGTTAGTTATTTATAATAAATAAGTGTTATCACTCCTAAAATATCCTTGCTAATTAAGTGTATTGGCTAGAACTACCATTATTAGAAGGACTATCTTGGAAAAAAATGTATAAATATGATAGATAAAATGGATTGGGGTCTTATAATTAGGACCAAACAAAAAGTCAAACGGGGTCTTATATTAAGGACCGGAGGTAGTATATAGTCTCCATCATATATACCTCACCATTAAGTCATAAGAGACTTGAACCAGATTGGGAGATCCAATGGCGTAGTAAATTTTCTCAAGAACACATGATAATCGATCTCAATATGTTTAGAAACTCAGCCTTGGAAGAGGAGAGCAAGAAACAATTTTCTCAATTTGTTTTATTACTTCTTGGAACATAATGCCAGGAGATAAAAGCAACCAGCCCAATCAAAATCACTGAAGGCTTTCAATGGAAAGTCCGGAGAAGAAGGAAATTAGAAGCTTTTGCCAAGAGAAGACATGATGTATGGAAGAACACAATGAGCAGCTCAAAGGTGATGATCAGTGGGGTAGGACATGAACTCACTTAGCTATTGCTACCTTTGGTATTTAACATTAGAGATAGTTGGACATTGAATTTGGCCTTAAATGTAATGCTTCAATTTACCTTATCTCCCAAATTCATTTTTTCCCCCTTCAAAATATTCCTCTTGATTGCTAAGGGATTCTACTGGGGAGTAGTTTATGATTATAAAAAAATTGTCCAGGCAAGTCAATACATTTTTATTACATATATGAAATATGAAAACAAGATAATTTGAATTAACAACTATAAAATATAACAATGTTATTCTAAAATAAAACGAGAAACATAACAATAATAACTGTGTGTGTGTGTGTTTTTTTTTAGGTGTTACAGAACAGCAAATCATTTTGGACCAAGGAAATCGGAATACTACTAATCTCCAATGCATCCTTATATTATTTGCAGCTAAAAAACTTAGAAAATCATATTACACACAAAAACACAATGATAAAACAGAGCACATCAAAACGACACAAGATTCACTGTAGTTTTTTTTTTTTTTGGGCCCCAGCAGAGAGAGAAATGTCACATGGAATCAGGAGATGGACAAGGAGGGATAGCTACATCAGTAATTCCTTCAAGCATTAACACTACACTCTTCATGGATGGCCGAAGAAAAGGTTCATCTTGAATACACCATAACCCCACTTTCACCATATTCTCAAGCAATGTGTTATCCACTTCTTCCCCAATAACAAGCTTCTTTAACTCTCTCCTAACAAAACAATTGCAGACCCAAGTGGATAGAACAACTTGCTCTGGATGTGACACGGTAATCACCATGTTTCTTCTGCAAAATAGAATTTCCAAAAGCATGATTCCATAGCTATAAACATCTGTTTTCACTGTTATTGGAGTATTTTTTTGCCATTCTGGAGCTAAGTATCCTCTTGTGCCTCTAACAACAGTGAAGGTTCTTGTTTGATCCGGCATTAGAAGTTTTGCTAGCCCAAAATCAGATATTTTAGCTGTCCAGAACTCATCCATCAATATGTTTTGAGGCTTTATGTCACAGTGAATGATGGGAGCTCCACATTCTTCATGCAGATACAATAGCCCTTTTGCAATGTCCAGTGCTATTCTTCTTCTTTGATCCCAATCTGGACGTCTAGTACTATCACCAAAGATAAGCTTCTCAAGGGAACCACCGCTCATGTACTCAAAAACTAAAAGCCTTTTAGATCCCTCAGCACAATATCCCAGCAAGCGAACTAAGTTTTTGTGGTGTGTTTTCCCAATGGCTCGCATTTCAGCTTGGAATTCTCTCTCGCCTTCTTCAACTAACTTCTCTAGTCTTTTCACTGCAATCAATCTTCTTCCTTTGTCTAAACTTCCCTTATAAACTGATCCAAAGGAACCCTTACCCAACTCTTGCTTGAAGCCATTTGTTGCTTTCTTCAATTCATTGTACGAAAATAACCTGAGAGTAATCCCTTCGTTCAAGCCCAAATCTCCAACCTCCAGCAACCTCTTATAACTTAAAATTCCAATTCTGTAAATTAAATGGCCAGATATTGCAATAGCCGAACACAAAAGAATAGCAAAACCTAAGATCAAAAGAGTGATAAGCAGAATTGCTTTCTTACTGGTTGTCTTTATTGGAGGTTCAGGTATAAAAGAAGACGTGCTGTTGCTTTTGAGGCTTACTTTTCCCACCTTGAAGTATATTGTGTACGAGGATCCTTGTGTTTGTCTTCTAACATATCTTAATGGAAGCTTTTGTTTCCCGCATCGCTCGTCCTTGTATATTGCAGCCCCACAATAACAATCTTTGAGACAAGAAGATTGGCAGTCCTCCTCTGGAATTGGTTCTTCAAAGTAAGGAGCATCACTCCAAGACATGCTACTCATTCCAAACATGGAATATAAATCTGTATTATCTCCTCCATTTCTGCACCCAACATCTGAGAAGTTCCTTACGCAGCCAAGATTATTTTGACTCTGATCTATATAATCAGTTCCAGGAAGACAATCACAGAAGGGTTTATCGTCTATATATGTACAATAACTATTGAACCCACAAAAATTCTTCACATCGCATACATCCAAAGCTGACCACACACTTCTAGCTTGGCGTTTTCCATTCTTATCATCAAAATGAGCATAGACTCGAAAAACTCCATTGTAATCAATGGCTGCACGGTAAATGGTGTTGTTTCCGTTGCTACTTGAAGTTGACAAATCAGTATCATTTGGTTCCCATATGACCGTGTTGGAACGATTAGCATCTAAGATACGCAGATAGGGAGATGTATTTTCAAGTGAAAGATAAAATTTGGAACCTGCGCCATTCACTGTCATGGTGGCCCAGTAGGCATCCGACGGTGTGGTGGATGGATAGGCTGGATACATAACGAGGTTTCCATCATCTTGCATTTTGAGCTGAAACCTTCCTGACGATTGGTTGGTGTTTGATGAGCTAGAAAGCAATCTATCCCCAGTTCGTAGAACTTGGCCTCCTAAAATTGTATCCGTTGGGTAATCAAAACTCTGCCAAAGGATATTGGAACTTCTGTCTTGTAACACCAAGTTGCCAGAATCAAGCAAGGAGGCAGAATGAACAGTTCCGTTATCACTGTGAGCAATACGCTTCTCTTGCCTTGGACCTATCTGTAGAAGAATCTCACCGTTCCTGGTCAGAAACAGCCTTGAACTTGAGGAGACTGGAGGTTCATCACGATTTGAGGTCCACACGATTGTATTAGTAGCATCATCACCAAACAACCAAATTCCAACTTTGAAGCCATTGCCTTGCTGATAAAACCCAAACGCAAATCGACCAGAAGACGAACGCCATGAAGTAGGATGAATAGTGGGGGAAAGTGATGCCCCAAGGGTTATTTGGTTTGCAAATGCTGCTTCAAATCTTTCACGGAGCAAAGATAGTAACAGAAGAAAGTAGACGTTTGAAGCAACGGTTGCCATAGGTACTCTACAATTAAAGAGAAGAGGAGTTGCTGATAAACAAACTAATTTTTAATTTGCTACTAAAATGGCGATCATCTACTGTTATCACTAGTCTTAGAAGTCTTACCCTTGAAAGTCTAATTACAATTCTGCTTGGGAAGGCGCAGCGAAGTTGCACTTGTCACATTGTTAACTATTACATCCTCATTATCTTGACTTTCTTCAGCTGAAAGATTTTTTCCCCAACTAAATTAAAATCTGAACATGGAGGAAGCTAATTGGAGTAGCAATTGGAAAGCATTCGGGTAATAGGGGGCAACAAATTGACTTGGTCAATATATGAACATCCTGTATTAAAATCAACCAAATGGCAACAAATCAACGTATTCATTCCATCCGGTTTGGTTTGTCCAAGAGTGGGTCAACAAATTTACTATGTGTTAGCACTCTGTCACTTCTTTGTTGACTTTGTTTTCGTCCAGCAATTTAAAAATGACTTCTAACAGAACAGTATAAATGGCCCTTGACTTTTCTTCAACAACGTTCTTTTTGGTTTTTGTTGAAAATTGTGCATATGAAGGGTAAGATATTTGAGAGGAATGATCAAGTTTTGAAGCTAAGGTCCGTTACAGACCTGCAATCAAACTTTTAACTTAAGAATTATCAATGCAGATTTCTGAAGATTTCTGTCAAGTCGATTGAGTATTTTAAAATCTACTATAAGCTCGTAGAGCTGGTACTCCTTATGAAATTTCTCACCCTTTAAGTCATTTTGTAAAACTTTTCATTTTTTAGGAGAAGACCATATAACAAAGAGGTAAAGACCCAATTAACACCCCAATCTTATTTTTTAGATGCATCTAGTACCTTAATTTTTTCTTTTAATAATGCATCCAACACCCTGATCTTATTTTTCTAGAACATATTTTTAACACTCCGATGTTAATTTTTTCAGTAACATCTGCTGGATAAACCATAAAAAAAAAATCATGATATTAGATGCATCTAAAAATAAGATTAAGGTGCTGGATATTACTTTACATTATAACTAAAACTAATAAAGCATGATAATTTGTTTAACACTTCTAAATTTCCTGTTCCACATCTAGTTTGGTTTGGCTTGCGAGTGGAGGCGGCTCAGCAAATCAGCAAATTGATTTGGTCAGCCTGGCTTAATCACTAATCTATTGAGCTGTTTTCATAGAGGAAAACGACTTTTGAGGTCAAGCGAAGAAAGCGTTTCGTCAATGCCTTGGACAACTGGCCTGAGTTCGGAATTTTTTTTTTTTTTTTTTACGTTTAAGTTATTATGAAATCTTGAACTTTATAATATTTAATGGAACCATTTTACTTGTTTAAGAGTTTGAAACTAAACATCTGTACATAAAAATCTCATATTAATATTGCAACAGGTATTAACAATACATTTTTTCAGCATATCATAAAAATATAATTCATGAGTTGTCAATACCTATCATAATAATTGTTAATCATTACACTTTAATTTATTAATAATTGCTCTTTTATTTGCCAATACATATTTTAAAAAAATAAGGACAATTTGATAATTAAACAAATAAAATTTCTTACAATGAAGTTTCTTAAAACCTTAGAATAATTTGATAATTTTGAGGAACTTGTTTGTATTTAATTCTCTTAGGTGGGACCTTGTTTCAATTGTTTCTTTAATTAAAAAAAAATTCCCCTGGAAGCTTATTAAAGAACTATTTACATTGAAATTCTTGTGGGCAAGTTTTTTTTTTTTTGCTAATATACATGTCGTATATATCTTGTCTCAATATATACATATTCTTAGGATCTTTAAACCTATAATTCTCTTTTATTGTATATGATGGCAGGTCTCTATTATCAATAATCTTAGTTTGTTTTCTTGGAAATTTGATTCACATGGTTCCGAGGAAAATTTTCTTTCCTTCCAAAACAATTTTGTCTTCAGAAACAAGGTCATCATCCATTCATTTGTCTGATCTCCTATATCAATATATCGAGGGAAAAAAAACAGAGAGAACTTTTTCTTTCCTATTGAAATAAGTAGTGATTGTTGAATACTTTCGCATAGGAATGATCATTTCAAAAGAAATTATTACTACATAACTAAATTTTATGAGTTTGATCGCACCAAAAAAAAAACTGTATGAGTTTAATTAATTTTGAATTAATTTTTAGGGTGAATATCGTGTTTATCCCAGGAAGTTTGACGAACAAACAGATAAACCTTTTTCCATAAATTAAGTCCTATGCATTCTAAACACAAACTACAGCAAGCTCTAGTGGACAATAAAATTAAAATTATCAAACGCACGCACACACAAAATTCAAAGTTAAAGGCGAATGCAAAATCAAACGCTTATACATTGTAATTTTAAAGATGATCAAACAAAAAGGGATGGAGATGGAGGAATTGGAATATCCTTCAAACCTTCCAGCATCAATAGTACTTTCCTCATTGAAGGACGCGAGGACAAGTCCTCTTGGACACACCATAAGGCCACCTTCACCATTCTCTCAAATGTCCTCCATTCCACATCTTCATCTACTACCAACTTGTTCAGTTCCCCTCTCACAAAGCAATTATACACCCAACTTGAAAGCATTATTTCCTCTTCTGAAGAAACCTTCACATCTATATTCCTTCTACAACATATGATCTCCAACAGCACCACGCCATAACTGTAGATGTCAACTTTAACAGTTGCTAATGCGTCTTTTTGTCGTTCAGGTGCTATGTAGCCACTTGTTAATGCCATTATTGAGTGTCCTGGCATTGATAGCCTTGCCAGTCCAAAATCAGATATCTTCGCTGTCCACATTTCATCCAAGAGAATGTTTTGAGGCTTGATATTACAATGGATGATACAAACTTCACACTCTTCATGTAGATATAGGATTCCCCTTGCTACATCTAATGCAATCTTGACTCTTTGTTTCCAAGATAGATGCATCTCCGCCTTGAACAAAAAATCTGCTAGAGATCCATTGCTCATATATTCATAAACAAGTAGCTTTCTTGAACCATCATTGCAATAACCAATGAGCTGAACTAGATTTCTGTGATGAGTTCGAGCAATTGCAGTGATTTCAGCTTGGAATTCTTTTTCTCCTTCATCAACAACAATATCTAGTTTCTTCACAATAATCCTTCTATTGCTTCCTCGAATTATCCCTTTGTAAACCACTCCAAAAGATCCTCGACCAACTTCTTCTGTGAAATTTCCTGTTGAATTGACCAACTCATCAAAGGAAAAAATTCGCAGACTACAATCCTCAGTAAATCCTAGGTTCGTACTTGCAGAAAGCTTTCTGTATGAATGGACTTGACGCTTGTAGATGAAGAAAATAGACATTGCGATGACTAAGCAAACAAATGAAATTGAACCTAAAGTGAAGATCAAAGTCAAAATGAGATTTTTCTTGTGATCAACCTGAACCAAAGGACTCCTTGGATTTGGAGTAGTAGTGATGGCAATTCCTGAAGGCAGCTTGAAGAGGGCTGTGGCTGATGTATTTTGATTAATTCTGCCAAATCTAAGCGGCAGCTTATACTTCTTGCAGATGCCAGCTTCATGTAGCACTGCCGCACAATCACAGTCTTCCTGGCAAGACTTCCCACAAGCTTCCATTTCTAGTGAAATAACCAAATAAGGAACAAGGCTCCATTCCATATGTTGCAATGGGTTGCTAATATTGTATAGCATCCTTGGATCTTTACTAGTAATACAGTCATTTTTTATCGTCTGTTCACAAACCAAGAACATGTTATTGTTTGCATTGATTGGCTTGAATCCAGGATAACACTTACATTCGGCTTTGCCAGTGACGATGGAGCAATAACTATTCAAGCCACAAAAGCCATTGACTTGACAATGATCAGAAATAGCTTGCCACACAATTTGGCTAGTGAAGCGACCATTCTTCTCAGATGTGTGAACATACAACCTAAAATTACCATCTACATCCAGTGTAGCACGGTAGATTAAGCTTGTGTTCTTTCCAACATGTTTGCTAGGGGCAATTATTACCTTAATGAGATTTGTATCATTCCCCAAGCAAAGAGAGCCTGAAAGATTAAGAGTTAGTTGTGAGATGGTTGTGTCCAAAGTATTTGAGGCCCAGAAAGCATCATCGCTCCTTTCACTGTTCAAAGGGTAGGCAACAAGGTTCCCATCATCCTGCATTTTAAGAACGAAATGTCCACTTGAATGGTTCGATTCCGACAAATCAGAAAGCAATCCATGTTTGGTAGATAAATTTTGACCTCCTAATATGGTGTTAGTGGGGAAATCAAAACTTTGCCAAATAACCCTGTGATTTCTTCCATAAAGCACGAAGTTCCCAGAATCGAGCATAGATGCTGAGTTTGCAGGCTCTAAAATGCTAGCAATAGGAGAATTTCGCCCTTGACCTGTTTGTAGAACAAGCTCACCGTTCTTTGTTAGAACTAGCGTTGCATTTGAGGAGACAGGAGGATCATCACGATTTGCAGTCCAAACGATTGTATCAGTAATGTTGCCGAACAACCAAATCCCAACTTTGAAGCCATTGCCTTGCTGATAAAAGCCAAATGCAAATCGACCCGAAGGTGAAGGCCATGAAGGATGAGGAATAGTGGGGGAAAGAGAATCTCCGAGTTCTATTATTTTTGCAGAAGCTATTTCATATCTTTCACAAAGAAATGATAATAAAAGAAGAAAGTAAATGTTTGAAGCAACGTTAGCCATAGCTACTACAATCAGAGAGCAGAAGAACTACGTACTGATAAACAAAATAATTTTTGCTGCTAAAATGGCCATAATCTTCTGTTATCACTGGTCTTAAAATGTGAAAGTCTAATTACAAGTCTTCTTGGGAAGGCGCAACGAAGTTTCCCTTGTCATAATAAAGAGAAAGCTACTTCTCCGTCCGGTTTGGTTTGTTTAAAGGACAGCAAATTGATTTAATGCGATGTCACCTCTATTGAATTTCTTTCGTTCAGGAAAACGATTTTTAAGTCAAGGAAATGTGTTCGTCAATGCCTAATCAATTAACTTTGGAGCGAGTCTCACGGGATGCAACAGTGGTAATATGGGCCACCGGGACGGGTTAGAATTGACCCAAGATGGGTCAAGGTTAAACGGTTTGAAAATGCCCGTATAATAACAGGTTGGCTAAAGTTTGTCATGGTGGGTTGGCCGACCCGAGAATTATTAATTTCTTTTTTTTAAAATTATTTTTTCCTCACACAATATAAAGAAAATATAATGGAATTTCTATTTTTGCTTCAAATACTTATTGAGAACACCAAATAAATGATATTGGTATTTTTTAATTTTTTGGATATGATTAAAATATAATAATATAATTATAATAATTAATAAAATTAAAAAATAAATTCAGGTTAGCCTACCAATCCCAGGGATCAGGTGGTACTAAAGTTTCATTTGCTTGCAAGTTGACTTTGGCCAATTCTAACTTGTTATTTTTTGTGGGTTAGCGGGTTGGTCCCGACTAGCTAGCTCTAAGGGGATGGTCCCTCATATTTTTTCTTCGTCAACATTTCCTTTCTCTATCTCTATCTCTCATTCTTCTTTTAACTTGGGATATTGAATGATAACTTTTACTTTTTTTTTCCTATTCGAGTTTAGTAAAAATTTCATTTTTTGTATTTGAATTCAAATTTCTTATTTTAGGTGTTCAAATAGGGCTCTTCCCATCTGCAATCATCATTAAATCAAACCTTTCATAGATCAACTTTAGATTGAGAAGTTTCCATGAAAATAAAAGCCCAATGATCTCGCAGTTTAAAACATTCTGGAGTTATTAAGTCTCATATACTCAAAATAATTCAAATTAAATGAAGTTGGTTCTAAACTCATAACAAAATCCTTCAAATACCCGAGTTTAAATATAGGCTAAAATATGTAAAGCCCCTAAAATTTTAAATCAATTGTGTATAACTCTTTGACTTTTGAAAGTTTAAATTAACGACTCTACCATTTCATGTTTTGATTATCAACCTCCTGCTATTAAAATTACAGTTAAAGTTAACAGTTTTTGTCATGTCAAAATTTTATTTTATTTTTATTATGTACTATGTCATTTAAAAATAATGCTAGGCATTTGGCTTGTAATTACATACAAGTCATTTATATTTTCTATTTAGAAAGGATTAACAAATTTAAGGGATTTTGTTTATTTTAGCCTGAAGTATATTTTAACAGCAATTGAAAGTATCTTAAAGTTTATTTTAAAAAAATAACTATATCAAAAGTCATCCGGGGGAGATAATTACTTCAGTCTCTAGAAGTCAAAATAAAGGAAAACATCTTAGAGTCATGCCAAAAATAATAAGTACAAGGAGCAATGGGACAACCGTAGTCATTCCAACATTAATTAATTAGGCATCGACGAACACGTTTTCTTGACTTGGATAGGATTTCGTTTTCCTGAACGAGAGCCACTCAATAAAGGAGCGACAGATAGACTAAATCAACTTGTTGAACCTATAATAATCTTAAGGCAAAGCAACGCAAACCAAACCAGACGGTACGTAGTTTTCACTTATGGTTGCCATTGAATCGGCTTCAATATATCACATTCAAGAAATATTATGACTTGGCATCTTAGGTTTCATTTGGGACGAACCGTTAAAAATAAGGGATAAAAATTGTGATTGGGGTTGAAAAGATATGTTAAAAGAATGTTTAGTATGATTAATTTCTTATCACATGGGATCAGGCAATCTCATGTAGGTGGGATTGGAGAATATAATCTCCTCTCATGGTATTCCCTAATCCCACATATATGGGATTGCCTAATCCCAAGTATCACACAATTACTCATCCTAAACACCTTTTTAATATAGTTTTTCACTTTCAACCGCAGTCCTTATCCCTCATTTTTAATGCTTTTACCAAATGGGACCTTAATGTTATTAATAGGAAAAATTGCATTAAGGTCCCATCCAAAAAAACAAAGCCAAAAAAATCCATTGAAATCATTAAATTAATCTCAAGTCTCAATGGACCTCATTGTAAGATATTTCACTTATTTAATTTTTGAACTATCCTTTTTTTTTGAAAATATGTGTTGACAATTGAAAGGGCAATCATTAATAATACAATGTGTAATAACTAACAACTATCACAGAAAGTATTGATAATACATTTTGTCAATGCACGCGTTGACAATTGAAATGGCAATAGTTAACAATTCAAGATACAATAATTAACAACTATTGTGGTAAGTCTTAATAACACATTTTCTTTTTGTCATGCGTTGAAAAAATGTATTGTTCATATTTGCTGTGAAAATTGTTAATCATTGCATCTTGAGTTATTAACGACTGCCCTTTTAATTGTCAACATGTACTGTTAAATATAGAGAAAATGTGTTGTCAACACCTTCCACAATAATTATTAATTATTTCACCTTGAGTTGTTAATAACTACTTTTTTTAGTTGTAAATGCATATCTGAAAAAGAAGATGAGGTAGTCTAATAATTGAACAATTGGAATATTTTACAATAAGGTCCCTTGAAGCTTTATAGCAATTCGATGATTTCAAGAAACCTTTCTGTATTTATTTCTCTTGGTGGGACCTTAAAGCAATTTGCCCATTATAAAACCAAAAAACAAGGAAAAAAAATAGATCAGACACTAAATCGGTTAATATACTAGTTTGCAGGTTACTAGGTCAGACCGAGGGTCAACTTGTAATCAAACTGGTCTTAATTAAATAATATCTCTCTGGTCCTCAATATAAGACTCCTTTTGTATCATACATTACATTACAAAAAGAGTTTTATATTTAAGATTGGAGGAGTATAATTCAATGGAAAATAATTTTTGGTCAATTTTAAAAGGTACTAAGTACCTTTAAAAAAATAAAATTAGGGGTAAATCTGTATCTTTATCCTTTAATATTTTTACCTAATTTCAATTTGCAAACTTTTTAAATATTATATAATATGTTTAATAGTTTCTCATTGATTTATTTATTATCAAATTCTCTTTCTGCCTTGTTATGCCGGTTGCTTGTCTCTTGTCAAGTCTTCTTTTCTTTTCAATTTTCACACTCTTCCTCTTCTTCTTTTTCAACTTTCCTCTCTCTCCCGTCAGTTTTCTCCTCCAAAATAAAAAAAAAAAAAGACTTCCACCAGAGAGAGCTTTGCTTTTTCATATCTAAGACTCAAGTTGTTTGAAAGGCAAAAGCATCTTCTCCATTCAAAATCAAGCACTACTGGTCATTTTAATGAAGGGCACAAGTCAAAGAAAGTGAAAACAAGAAAATTTGAAGGGTCTCATCTACTTGCCTTGTGTGTTTTCCTCCTTCAGTCATTTCTTCTCATCATCTTTAGCTCTTCTTCTCTTTTTTCAAATCATATTCAACGATTCAAGTTTTGTTTTTAAAAAAAAGTTTAGGACTGACAAACTAGAATTTGATTTCAAATTTGGATTTTTCAGACAGAATGACACGGTTTTGGCAAGTCAGAGGGAGGAAATAACTAAACCTTGTAACCCAACCTAACTGGTGATTTACCCAGCTTAATACCAGTTTTAATTGATTTCACCAGTTTAATGTCAGTTTAAATTTCGATCGTTTTACCTCTTAAACCAGACAGGATCCTAGACCGGTTCACCAGTTTTTTAGTTGAACCAACTTGTCAAAGCCGGTTTTTTTAACATTGCCAAAAACATATAAATTCATTAAATAAATTGAAGCTATATATATATATATATATATAATTCTTTTCAAAACAAAATATTAAATGTATGAACTTAAAAAAAAAAAGACTTATTGGAAACTTTCAGAAAAGAATTAAATTTAAATACTTTAAACGAAAGTTTTTAAATTATGATTTATGTACATATTTTCCTAATCATTTCTTTTCCTTTCTTTTTTTTTTTCAATAAGCAACAGCAAGTTACATAAACGCACTGCATATAGGCTCTAGAATCCAGCTCAAGCGCCGACAAAATGTCTTCTGAGGGAGACTCAAACGATACCAATCCAGGAGCAACATTCAGTGCCTTATTTGCTACTAAATCAGCCACCACGTTTACGTCTCTCGGGTATGAGACAACAGAGATATTCCATTCCCTGCTCATCAAAGGCCGAATCTCTCTAAGTAGATTTGCATTATCATTAAGTAGCTCGGTGCCAGCTTCGATCCATGTCACTACCAAAAATCTTTAAAAAATCATAAAAAATTGAAAATAGCTCTATTTTTTGTCCGTAAGATATCAAAATGTCATTCATGAAATGTAAAATTTAGTAATAAAAAGAAACAAGAAAAAAGACATTGGGGAAGGGAGGGAAAATGAGAGGGAAGCAGGGAGGGTAGCAAGGAAGGGGTAGGACAATGCATTTATGTCATAATTTAAAAGATTATAGCTCTAATAAACTCCTCCATACACATATAATTGTGTTGGGCCTTCAATCACATGGGAATTGGCTTCAAGTACTCCTTTTAGTCTTTTAGAACATGCTCTTATCTTTATCAACTTCCAAATGGACATACTCCAATAACTCAAATGTTATGGTGGCTTTTAGGGTAGTCTTTCATGTGTCACATTAAGCTTCACATATGTCTATGTTATCCTCCATGTAAGCATTTTCGATCTAGAGATCCATTGGACACTTTAGACGGCTTGTTGGGCCTTAGGATTTTTGTATTGAATGCCTCCTAATATATTAACACGGTTTCTCTTTCTTCTACTGTTTACGACTGAGTAGAAGTACCTAGTGTTCTTGTCACCTAAATTATACCAATTACACCTAAACTTTTGTAACCACATAAGCTCCTCATGCAGGAGCAAGCCCTCTAACCTCTGCCAAACTTTGTCTTGTTCTCGCTGTAAGGAGTCGTGCTAGGGTTACTTGGAGATTTTGTCTTTAAGATTTTGCAAACATTTGACAAGGTTCCTTTTCTAGTAGCCACTATGTCCAAAAGGCTTTTTACTCCATCTAATGACTTCCTCAGTAAAATGGACAATTGTTGTACTCTAATGTGCCACTCCGTCCAAAGTATCTTTCACGAATTGTGCAAACTGATCATGGGTGGCCTATGGAGCAAAGAAGAGAAAATTTCCCTTTTTCCCACATATTGGTCAAGCGTTTCCATGCTATCTAAGGAGTAGAACATTGTCCAATTTAAGTCTGGGGAGATGTACTACTGTTGCATTTTGAAAGTGACGGTGCCAATCATTATTCACGACCAGCCTATCTATTCTATTGAAACTGTCTCTGTTACCCTAAATAAACTGAGGCCCTTAAAACTCCAAGTCTAAGAGCTCAAATTTCGACATCCAACAACCAAAGTGAGAATCTACACCAAAGGTATTCGCTTTTCATGAGATTCATTTCGCAAGCCATAGGGTGGCATTGTAATCCCTGATCACGCACCAAAGGCCATTCACGACCTCCCCTACACCCATGAGGTACCCCATGAGTCCCCTCACAAGGTGAAGTTAAGACTTTTGCATACCACAGTTGGCTTAAATTCATTCATCTTGTTGTTATTCACTACTATGTGTAGAGTTTGGTCCGTCATCTCCATCACTTGAAAGTCTATATCCTCCTCCCAAAAACACAAATACCTCTGTTGGACGCTTGGGCCTCCACAACTTCATATTTTGTGAACTTTAGTGTCTTTGCTAATAGTTTTGTGTGGGAGTCTTTTTGTTGAGTCTCTAACAATACCAAGAAATTGAAACCATATTGCTTCTTCATCTCTACAAGTAGCCAATAAAGAACCCTTTCCTTTGCCCCTCTTACGTTCCAAATGATACAATCTATAAAAGCTAGTAATGATTGTGAAGACGAGCGACCAAAAGTCAACGTCAACTTTGCATATCCTCATTGGATAGTCCATGTTGTTTGACCCCAAATAGGTATAAAAGCTCTTGAGATAAGAGATTATAGTTAACCCTAAAGTGGGCCATGTTTTTTTCTCCTATATCTAGTAAATCATAAGAGATGGCCACTTAGAGACATACTTTTGGTGCCTCCATCTCGTAATCATCCTCTGTGGCTACCCCCTACCTATTTTGAGCTTCTTGAACTAGGCCTAATATCCTTTCTTACCCCATATTCTATCAGCTTAAGCCCAGAAGTTGTTACACTCATATTATTTTTAATGGTTAAGTAGTGGTCCATTGCGTCACTTTGCTTCTTCCCTTTCCCTATGTGCTAAGTTTTCAAGAGCTACAAATTGGCCTTAGGTTGCACAAACACATGGTTGCCTCTTGGTTTATTGGTTACAATATTGTTTATCTTCCGCAATGGGCCCCATTGAATATTTATCTCAATCATAGGTCCTCTCCTCATTATTTCCCTCATCTGTTAGCCTTGTAAATCTCAACCCCATTGATGTCATCTTAGCATCTTACCAGAGATCTCGTTTATCCATGACCAAAACACTCGTTTGATTCTCTTATGTGATTTCGCTCAATTCACAGTTATCCATTCTCTATACGGTGAGCTAGGTTTAGTCCCCGTGGCCGCTGATAGTGTGCTGTTGCTGGCTTTGATCTCTAGTGCTTCATATTGTCTAATATCCTTTTAGCTTACCTTTGCCTTGCTGTATCGCCCAGTAGACAAGCTATGCTCTTCGTGCACATTATTCAGACCTTTTCTATATAGGGAGTAATCCTTGCTATGCCCATACCAACCATAGGAGAAACAAATAAGATGGATACTCTCACATTCTATCTTCTTTGTGATTCTATTGGCTAGTATTAGAGGTAGTAAGGGTTTAGTAAGGTTCGATACATAGCCTAGAAAACCTCCCTTTAGAGAGCTTGAGTGTTGTCATATCTACCTTTAGTACTTAACCAATTTGACTTCCTAGCACTTATAAAATTCCTTTATTGTATTAGTCCATTGGCAACCTCGATATATAGACCTATGATAAATTTTTGCTAATAGTCTCAATGTCAATGTCAAAATCTTCCTTTCAAGTTGTACTACAAGGTAATGGTCCATTATGAGCCAAGACCCTCCTGTTAAAGCAAACCCATTGCCTCTGCACTTGCAAAAATTTGACTAAGAAAAATCCAGATCCCATATCAATAGTTTTGAACTGATCATCATGCAAACCTTAAATTTGTTAGAGGTTAAGTAATCTTCCTTATCTGTATGCCCTAGGAGTTTCACAAGTAATGATCGCTGCCACTTCTTATTTAGTCTTTTTTTCTCCTCTAGTAAGATGATCACATTTAGTCCTCATGAAGTACTCTTAACCTTGATCCTTTCCTTTAAGCGGTTACCCGGCCATCAATCCACCTCTTCCTCTATTGCTTCCTCCTATTCCTCCTTATCATTGTCCCCCAGAATGAACGCTAGCTTGTAGGTCTTCTTCTCCCTTGTTAAACTACCATCCTTCATCCTTAATCGGTTCACATGGCTTTGAGACCCATCTATCAATTCATCCCCCTCATCATCCTCCACCCAGTCTTCTACCCTGGACACCATCAACTAATCTGGAGAGAAACAACCCTCCCCTATCCTAACCTTCTTCCTACTATGACCAATCGCATCTGCTTCCTCCTTAGAGAGCACTAGTTAACCCTCGATTGCCCTCACTTTCTTCAAAATGTAAGAATAGCTGATCACCCAAGAGGGGGTGAATTGGGTGTTAATTAAAATTAAAAACCTTTTTCCAATGTAATAAAATTCATAAGAAATTCTGAGTATAAAAAAAATGAATTGACATAAGCATAATCACAGTAGTAAAATGGTTTAGTTGGAAATATAAAAAGGTAAGGGAAGAGAAGATGCAAACTGTGATTTATCCTGGTTCGGTCCTCACTAACCTATGTCTAGTCCCGAGGCTCCCCCTAAGATTTTCAATTGACTATCTCCCTCAAGTTTAACACGGGTACTTGAGAACCGCTACAACCACAACTTTGATCTAGGTACTTGTGACGCCACTTACAATTCTTAGACTAACCAGTCTATTCAACAGTAACCTCACACCGAGATAAATACTCCCCTTACTCACCATAAGGATACAATCTAATGAAGATTGAATATTTCTTCTCTTAAAGAAGTGATAGATGAATCTTAAGCATGTTTGGGAAACTCTCC
Source organism: Neltuma alba (assembly GCF_004799145.2). Classification (NCBI taxonomy): domain Eukaryota; kingdom Viridiplantae; phylum Streptophyta; class Magnoliopsida; order Fabales; family Fabaceae; genus Neltuma; species Neltuma alba. The sequence continues at coordinate 294,421 of NW_021635315.1, read as the reverse complement.
TCTCTATCTTACGAACACATATGTTTTTGTCTATGAAGTACAGAGATAGGAAGTTTTCTCTCGGAGCTCTAAATGAGAATATATTGATTCGGCATTTTAGCATTTGATGTTGTGAGCTCAGACTCTTCTTCTTTTTCTTGTTTTGAATGCTCTTCTATTTATGGATGATGTTGGGTACTTGACCGTTGAGCATTTTCTTCCCGTTTGGCTTGAAGAATATGACCGTTGAAACTAGCCGTTGGAAGCTTCTGACGAAAGTCGATTCTTCACCTCATTAATTCGTCGTGGCCCTTTACCCGAAATAATCTTCCTCAAATCAAATGATAAGTATCTGATAATCTTAGAAACAGTAAGTTGAAAAACATGGAATCAATCATCAGATATTCAGAAAGTAAGATGAACTTACTTGATCGATGATATTATCGATTAATTACATGAAGAAAAGATATAGTAGATATATGCAATTATCGAATAGATTATGGATCATATGATGATCGAACAAATGATCGATAAATGATGAAGCATGTATGCAGCAAGCTTTAAATAGATTATGCAAGGATAATCTTTTTCAAGTTACGTTTGCCTTCGTATCCTTTTAATAGAGAGTTATGTGTAAAAGGAAGGCTGAGAAAAGCTTAAAGATAAAAAGATAAAATATTTCCAAATCATCGTGAAATGCTGTTATGAAATGAACTTGTACAATGATCGAACAAGTGATCGAACACTTGTTGATCGATCAGGTTATCGATAAACAAAGTGTTATAGAACAGAATTTAAAGTAATAATTTGCAAACACATTATCGATAAATAGATGATTGATAACCTTATCGAGAAACAATAAACAAAAGTATATTCAGTGAAAATACAGGTTAATCAAATAGGTGATCGATTAAGTAATGATCGATCAAGTGATCGATAAAGAGGTTCAATCTTGTATAATCAAAGAACTGATTTATCGATCACATTATGTGAAAAACAAGGTAGACATGCAAGTGCGATGATCGATCATATTATCGATAATCTGATTATCGATCCGGTGATCGAAGAGCCATGATTTAAGAGCGATGTACTGATGATCGATCATGTGATTGATAATTTGCTGATCGATCAGGTGATCGATAAGCTACTTGGATAAGTACCAATTTATCTGGGTCATTATCGATTACCTCCTGATCGATCAGGTGATCGATAAACCTTTTGTTATGAGACAAAGGAAGTTGAACCTTTTTCTGACAGCTTATCGATCAACCAATTATCGATTAAATGATCGATAATTTATTGCAAAATCTTACACTTAAACAATTCTATCAGTGATAAAATATCTGATTGATTATCCTTTAATCGATAATGTTATCGATTACTTATGCTTTCATATTTTCAAAGATAGATTATAGCTTGAGCACCTTAGAAATGCATGTAAAGATATAAGAAGAATTAAAGAGATAGTACCAGGAACTTGATAAAGTGATCGAGTATGTAGTTGCTTGATCAAGCTCGAGTAACATCTAATAATGGCTTTTTATTTCCTTATTTCTTCTAGTGCTTTTACTCAATAATATGTTTAAGTAACATGTTGCTTGAGAGCTTAATCGATCAGTGTAGAACTTCTAGTCTTTGCCTCAATAAATTCGAATTCTGATTCAAGCAAAACGAAGGTCATCTTTGAGTGATCATAAATCTTCCAATTCAACTCCAAATTTTGCAAATGACCTATCCCCAAAAATCTATTTGAGTATACTTTCTAATGCAACAAGAATCACCCTAAAATTCATTGTAGTTACAAATTTATCTTCATCACAGTGACTAAAGGTCGGAATCAAGGCGTTAATCCTTACTTCAATGTTTTGAACAACATATCTCCCTCATATGAAACTCTTTGAAGTTGATTTTGATGTCCATGAACCGTGTTCTGAGTCTAGTTTCATATGAATCAAGTTTCACCTCAAACGGATTTGTGGTTTGAGAGATATTAGAGAAATACTGAACCTCTGTCAGAGCTAAACGAAGAACAGAGCATAACAGAGTATGTGTTTTATCGATAACTTGATCGATAAGTGGATGATCGATCAAGTGATCAATAAATGCCTATGAAAATCACCTCTGAAGCTTATTTTCCATGTTTATATGAAGGGTGACTCAATATATGATTATATAACTTCCGGTTTGTGCATTTTAGCTTCCGATTGAGCCATTCAAACTTCTGATTGAGCATAGCAACCTTTAACTTCAAATCTATGAACTTGAATCTTAATATTTCCATTTGGTCTTGCAAGTTTTTCTTTTCTCAATCTCTCTTCTTCTTCTTCCTCTTGATCATTCTCCACAACTCAAAGTTCAACATAATAACTCCTTTCTTTTCTTGAGGAAACTACACAGGATATTAAGTCTAATAGTTAGTCAAAATATGAGGTAAATAATTTATGCAAACTTTTTGCTCTATTATTTGACATCATCAAAACTAATCATATCTAACATTCTCCCCCTTTTTGATGATGACAAATCCTTTGTTAAAAAATATGGATGATATGAAATCAAATTAGATGCAACATATTTTTCATGCCTATCTCTCCCCCTATTTGACATCAGCAAAAAGTTTAAAGGACATAGCTCCTACGTGAGGGGTAATCTCTCCCCCTATATCGTTCTCGTCTCTTAGTGCATGCAATCCATGTAATGCATCAATGTTCATAAATATACGAGAGAGGGTTTAGAAATGCTCATTTGAATTCGGCAAGTTGAGAAATTGATCCATGAAGTCCATTGCCAAGCTTAATGCTCATTCGTATTGGCATTGGTGATTATGCTTTGAAGGTTGATGCCAAATAATCTTTCTATCTTCAATCACTTTCTCTTTTCTCCATATCTTGATTGCGCATTAAATTATCAATCCTCAAATTTGATAATTTATCCTGTAGTCCAGTGAGGAGTTTCTTTCATAGCATAAATTCTCCTGTTATAAATTCAACAACTTCTTACAGGGAGAATAGTTAGTACAATCAAATATCAAATGTATACATAATCCTTTCTATAAATTGTTTTCGAATTGGATCATGAAAGGAAAATGTGAAAGCAACTCATCATCAAAACTAATCAATTGACAGTGAATGCAGATGAGTATACTATTTTGACGAAGGAGATGAGCTTTTAAGATATAAGACACATATGAATGTGAAGTTCCCTTTTAATCAGAAATTGATAAGGTGGAGACTTACGATGATCGAATAAGAATAGTAGAAACACAATGCATAATTATAGATCAAATTATCGAAAAAGCAATTGATTGAATATGTTATGAATAATTTTTTACAATAAGAAGTCATACCTATGTAAGTTGATCGATCATGTGATCGATTAATCAATGTTCGATTAATAGATTGATAAACCTTACCCATTTGATTGATTAACCAAAGAGTCTCTTTTTGCTGTTGATCAATAAATTGTTCGATCATTGAGTGATTAATCAGGTTATCCATAATTATGCTCCCCATCATTTCTAGGCAATTCCATATATCCTGTGGATCCATAAATTGGAAGTGATTGATAAATTGAGTCATCTTTGAGACTTGATTATCGATGCTTTTATCGATCAATCCCCACTTTGTTCACCTCTATTTTTCAACGTCAAAACAGGGCTTCCTGCAAAATAAATTTCTATCTACTCCGATACTTAAGTTAGTTTCCTAATTATCAAAACATTAAATCGAAATACTCAAAATAAAGAAGTAATGCAGAATTTCTTACAGCTTATTAGGATTTATCATTCCCAATTCTCTTCTGAAGTGTTTGAACTTTTGCTGGTCGAGAGGCTTTGTAAAAATGTCTGCTATTTGATATTCGGTAGGAATGAGTTCTACTTTTACATCTTTCTTTTGAACATGGTCCCGAATGAAGTGATGTCGAACATCAATATGCTTGGTTCGGGTATGATGAACTGGATTCTTAAACAGGCTGATTGTGCTTGTGTTGTCACACAGGATTGGGATTTCCTTCAACTTGATTCCCAAATCTTGTAATTATTGTTTTAACTATAAAATCTGAGCACAACAACTAGTAGTGGCAATGTATTCTGATTCTGTAGAAGATATGGCCACAGTGTTTTGTTTCTTACTAGACCAAGAAACAAGACAACCTCCTAGGAATTGGCATTATCCACTGGTACTTTTTCTGTCTATTTTGTATCCTCTGTGATCAGCACTGAGTATCCTATTAGATATTCTGTGCCTTTCTTCGGATACTAGATTCCCAAACTTTGTGTACCAACAAGATATCTAAGAATTCGTTTGACGGCTTCTTCATGTGATTCTTTGGGGGCTAATTGATATCTTGCGCACATTCCCACACTGAATTGAATATCTGGTCTGCTTGTTGTGAGGTAGAGTAGTGATCCAATCATCCCTCTATATTTAGTCAAGTTCACATCCTTGCCATTCTCATCCACGTCCAATGATATGGTTGAGCTCATAGGTGTATTCGTACTCTTGGCTTGCTTCAGACCACTCTAAGATACTTTGTTTGAGATATGAACATCCCATTCTTCTTTTGCTTGATTTGCAGCCCGAGGAAGAAATTCAATTCTCCCATATTGACATCTCCATCAGTAGAATTTTATCTTATAATTCTTTAGGATACCTACACCACAAATATTAGTTCTTCGGTACCCAACTACTCTGTGGTCTACACCATGTTAGCTACAATGACTCTCATGCTCTTATATGGATTAAACCATATGATTTCTGAGCAAAGAATGTGTCAAAAGATTTTATAACTAAAAGATCATCAATCGTAAATTCTTTTGAAATTAGATTTGATCAGATCAACTTTATGAAAAAAACTAATAGCTTGCATAAAAACAGGTTAGCCATGAATGATCATGAATTTGAAAACAATGATTTATTCAAATCATGAGCATAATGTAAAATATGCACATGAAGTTAGAAGATAAATAATGCTTCCTTTAAAATAAGGTTTTTAACGCACTTGTTTAAAACATGAATGTTGAAAACAAAGTTTTAAAAAACTTGTTAAAAGTAAATACTTTTGTTCAAAAAAAATGTGGAAGTCAACAAATTAAGGAAAAATATCATATAGCTCCAATTTGTAAGATCAGATCGGATAACATGTCAAACAACAATATTAACACATTAGAGAGTTTTTCTGAGAGTAAAAGTCATATGGATAAGATGTTCGCTGAAAGGCTTTTCACAATGGAGGTTCAAAGACTTTGCTCACACTCAAATACTGGATTTTTGAATAATGAAGTACATTAACTCATTAGTCCAAATGACTGGCAGGTTAAATAGATTCTAGAAGCTATACAAGTCATTCCATTGAAATGGTTAATCATATAATCGTGCTTGCAATAACTCAGTCAATAATGATAAACACATTAAGCATAAGACTTTGACGTATTGGAATCTTTCTGTAAAGATAGACTTGAAACTCACATGGATGGTTAACTTGTTAGACTAAAGGTCTAACTCATTGAAAAATAGGATTTAGGAGTTCAAGTATAGGATAGCACATTAAGACCAGGAATTAACACATTAGAGATGGAGAAAGCTCTATTAGAAGTATTTGAAGCATTTCTGACTTTTAGCACTCAAAATATTAACTTCCAATTTTGAAAATCATTTGAATGCAAAAAAAATGATATCTTTGAAATCATTTGTATGCACTTTCACAATGAGTTTTAAAAAAATTGGACTGTGTATTTGAAAATACAAACACATAGAAAACTATGCACAATTCTATTTTCGGTCCATTTAGCAATCAGAAAATAATTTGAAGATCATAAAAGATTGATTACTAATGGAATGCAACAAGGAACAAGCATTCATTACCCAAATATGAATTTCATATCAGTACAGTAAAGGGTAAAGATTAGATATCACCGTATTTTCTCTTATCCTTGTGACAGCTTGCTTGATTTTGATGGATTAGTGTTGATTTTTCTTCTTTCCACATTCAGCACCAAAATCCATATCAGATAAGTTTTCTCAAGATTTGTTCATCAAATCCTTTTGTGGTCACAATCTTGAGGAAAGGCTTTCTCCCTTCTTCCCTAGGTACTTGGAGGATTGCTTTTGCATACCCAATGCATCTTTCTATGAGGTTGAGACTTTTGATTCCTCGCTTTGGGTACTTGCAATGTTCTCTCATAAAATGTATCCTCAAGAAGTCTTCTACTTAATGCTTGAGAGATCCTCCATTTCTTGTTCTCCTCAAGGTAATCAAATTTTACATTGTGGTAGTCCATCCTTGAGGTGCAACATACTCCTTTGGCTTGTATCCATTGCTTCCTATGATTGGACTTTGTAGTTCCAGCAATGGGTGCTCTAAGAGTTCTCTTATTGATCATGTGAGTAGCTCTCTTAGGCACTTTCTTCTCCTTTGGGCCAATATATCTGTTCTTAGAAATATCCTGCAAAATTAAAATACTAGAAGGACATTTTGGTACCCATTTTGCTTTGGGTCCTTGAGTGTTAGCATTAGACATTACTTGTCCTTTAGGAACCCAAACAAATTTATTTCTCACATTAGGATTTCTTCTAAAATAGCATGCGTGAGAAATGTGACCTGATTTACCACAATAATTGCAAATAACAGAATGATAGCCATTATGAGATTTTATGCAAATATTGCGTTGGTCAAAAGAATGCAATCTTAAATGATTTCTGTTTGTAAGTTCTTTCTTCCCAGTAAATTTTCCAGCATGATTAAAAACATTTTTACTTTTGAAAACAGAATCAATGACTGGTCGAACAACAGTTTTATGCAAACTTTCAAAATCATTTTTCATAAGTAATATACGAGAAGAATTGGGACTATTTACCTTAAGTGCATCTTGAGCTCCAAATAATGATTCATCATATTCATCCATGCTGAGCTCTTCTTGATGCTCATCTTCCTCTTGCTCTTCTGTGTTGACAGGCTTATGGAAGTATTGTGTGATTTCACCTTCTTCGATCTCGACTTCCATTTGTTCACTGAGAGTAGATGATTGAGTATCCCTTTTTTGATCAATCTCAAGTGAATTGTCTTCACATTTAGCTTGAATACAAGTGTTAGAAGTATAACAAGAGTCAAGAGTATCTAAAATATTCTTGGCAGTAGAGCAAGATCTGATTTTCTCATAATCAGTTTCAGTTAAAGCATTATACAGAATTTTCATTGCTTGAATATTCAAAAAAAAAATTTCTTTTCTTTTTTAGTCCAATCCTTTCTTTGTTTAAAAACAAAATCATTTGTAAAAACATATTTCATATCAAAACCAATAGCTTTCAAAAATCGTATCATACGAGCTTTCTAAAACCAAAAATCAATATCTTTGAGAAATGGTGGAATTGTATAATCAAAACCTTCAAAATCAGTCATGATCTTTGCACCTGAGATCGTTAGATCCTTTAAACAAGTGACCTGCTCTGATACCAAATGTAAGAATAGCTGATCACCCAAGAGGGGGTGAATTGGGTATTAATTAAAATTAAAAACCTTTTCCTAATGTAATAAAATTCATAAGAAATTCTGAGTATAAAAACAATGAATTGACATAAGCATAATCACAGTAGTAAAATAGTTTAGTTGGAAATATAAAAATGTAAGGGAAGAGAAGATGCAAATTGTGATTTATCTTGGTTCGGTCCTCACTGACCCACATCCAGTCCCCAGGCTCCCCTTGAAATTTTCAATCGACTATCTCCGTCAAGTTTAACACGGGTACTTGAGAACCGCTACAACCACAACTTTGATCCGGGTACTTGTAACGCCACTTACAATTCTTAGACTAACCAGTCTATTCAACAGTAACCTCACACCGAGATAAATACTCCCTTTACTCACCGTAAGGATACAATCTAATGAAGATTGAATATTTCTTCTCTCAAAAAAGTGATAGATGAATCTTAAGCACGTTTGGGAAACTCTCCTCTCTATCTTACGAACACATATGTTTTTGTCTATGAAGTACAGAGATAGGGAGTTTTCTCTCGGAGCTCTAAATGAGAATATATTGATTCGGCATTTTAGCATTTGATGTTGTAAGCTCAAACTCTTCTTCTTTTTCTTGTTTTGAATGTTCTTCTATTTATGGATGATGTTGGGTACTTGACCGTTGAGCATTTTCTTCCCGTTTGGCTTGAAGAATATGACCGTTGAAACTAGCCGTTGGAAGCTTTTAACGAAAGTCGATTCTTCACCTCATAAATTCGTTGTGGCTCTTTACCCAAAATAATCTTCCTCAAATCAAATGATAAGTATCTGATAATCTTAGAAACAGTAAGTTGAAAAACATGGAATCAATCATCAGATATTCAGAAAGTAAGATGAACTTACTTGATCGATAAAGCTTTGATCAATGATATTATCGATTAATTACATGAAGAAAAGATATAGTAGATATATGCAATTATCGAATAGATTATGGATCATATGATGATCGAACAAATGATCAATAAATGATGAAGCATGTATGCAGCGAGCTTTTTCAAGTTACGTTTGCTTTCGTATCCTTTTAATAGAGAGTTATGTGTAAAAGGAAGGCTGAGAAAAGCTTAAAGATAAAAAGATAAAATATTTCCAAATCATTGTGAAATGCTGTTATGAAATGAACTTGTACAATAATCGAACAAGTGATCAAACACTTGTTGATCGATCAGGTTATCGATAAACAAAGTGTTATAGAACATAATTTAAAGTAATAATTTTTGAACACATTATCGATAAATAGATGATGGATAACCTTATCGATAAACAATAAGCAAAAATATATTTAGTGAAAATACAGGTTAATCGAATAGGTGATCGATTAAGTAATGATCAATCAAGTGATTGATAGAGAGGTTCAATCCTGTATAATCAAAGAACTGATTTATCGATCACGTTATGTGAAAAACAAGGTAGACATGCAAGTGCAATGATCGATCATATTATCGATAATCTGATTATCGATCCGGTGATCGAAGAGCCATGATTTAAGAGTGATGTACCGATGATCGATCATGTGATCGATAATTTGCTGATCGATCAGGTGATCGATAAGCTACTTGGATAAGTACCAATTTATCTGGGTCATTATCGATTACCTCCTGATCGATCAGGTGATCGATAAACCTTTTGTTATGAGACAGAGAAAGTTGAACCTTTTTCTGACAGCTTATCGATCAACCAATTATCGATTAAATGATCGATAAGTTACTGCAAAATCTTACACTTAAACAATTCTATCAGTGATAGAATATCTGATCGATTATCCTTTAATCAATAATGTTATCAATTACTTGTGCTTTCATATTTTCAAAGATAGATTATAGCTTGAGCACCTTAAAAATCCATGTAAAGATCTAAGAGAAGAATTGAAGAGATAGTACTAGGAACTCGATAAAGTGATCGACTATGTAGTTGCTTGATCAGGCTCGAGTAACATCTAATAATGGCTTTTTATTTCCTATTGCTTCTAGTGCTTTTACTCAATAATATATTTGAGTAACATGTTGCTTGAGAGCTTAATCAATCAGTGTAGAACTTCTGGTCTTTGCCTCAATAAATTCGAATTCTGATTCAAGCAAAACGAAGGTCATCTTTGAGTGATCATAAATCTTTCAATTCAACTCCAAATTTTGCAAATGACCCATCTCCAGAAATCTATTTGAGTCTACTTTCTAATGCAACAAGAATCACCCTAAAATTCATTTTAGTTACAAATTTATCTTCATCACAGTGACTGAAGGTCAGAATCAAGGCATTAATCCTTACTTCAATGTTTCGAACAACATATCTCCCTCATATGAAACTCTTTGAAGTTGATTTTAGTGTCCATGAACCGTGTTCTAAGTCTAGTTTCATATGAATCAAGTTTCACCTCAAACGGATTTGTGGTTTGAGAGATATTAGAGAAATACTGAACCTATGTCAGCTGAACGAAGAACATAGCATAACAGAGTATGTGTTTTATCGATAACTTGATCGATAAGTGGATGATCGATCAAGTGATCAATAAATGCCTATGAAAATCACCTCTGAAGCTTATTTTCCATGTTTATATGAAGGGTAACTCAATATATGATTATATAACTTCTGGTTTGTGCATTTTAGCTTCCGATTGAGCCATTCAAACTTCTGATTGAGCATAGCAACCTTTAACTTCAAATCTATGAACTTGAATCTTAATATTTCCATTTGGTCTTGCAAGTTCTTCTTTTCTCAATCTCTCTGTTTCTTCTTCCTCTTGATCATTCTTCACAACTCAAAGTTCAACATAACAACTCCTTTCTTTTTTTGAGGAAACTACACAAGATATTAAGTTTGATAGTTAGTCAAAATATGAGGTAAATAATTTATGCAAAATTTTTGCTCTATTATTTTGCCTTTAATGCAATTTTTTTTTAATTTTATTTATGGCTACTCCATAATTTAGCACAATTATCTCACTGTAGCCAAATTTCAAATCAAAATGTAAACTCTATTTTTTCACATTCAATATAATACTCAGAATTCGTACTAACTATACTCTCACATACACATAGATTTCTCCGTCCCTTTCATCGTTTATAATAAATTTTTATTAATTAATAATAATTTTAAATAATATATATTTTTATTATATTTAATTTAAAAAAATTATTCACATTTTATTTTTATATTAAAAATAACATTTTTTGCTAAACTATTTGATTTTTAAATATAATAATATGGTAATATATTTTCATTAATTAATTTTATTTTAAATTATTTGGTAATATTAATGTTCATATAATTTTTTTTATTGTGATATTTAATTTGGTCTTAAACATGAATGTGCATCATTTAAAAACTTCAACTAGGAAAAATCTTATGGAATAAAAATCTAGTAAAACAAAAAGAGTATATTATTTATTGATATACTATCCAGTGCTGCCTTTGAAAAATCTTATTAAGAAAACTCAATAGAACAAAACTATTGACAACAGAAAAAGAGTACATCATGTACCAGCTTCCCCTCTTAGTAACATCAATTGACATCTTTAAGTTTGCAAAGTCTAATATCACAAACATGTTTGTGATGGTAAAGAACTATATCACGCTCATTAATAAATGATATATTAGGTTTTGTCTGGCTAGCTATATACAAAAGTCCTCTAGTGGCACTAAATATAGTACTTCTAGATCAAGTATTTATTCATTACCTTTTTAAGGTTTAAATTGATTTTTAATTTATATCTAAAGATCTTGTAACTATTAGAGCACATAATAGATGTGACTTTTTCACATAATGGGTATGACTTATCTATATTTATTCTTCCCAAATCTTTTATTTCAAATTCTTTCTTTAAGCAATTCATGGCTTTTTGTAAACTCTTTAAAAGTTTTGATGTTATTTATATCATCAAGATAAATATTAATGATAACAAATCCATTTTCAGATCTTTTCATATACATGGGCAATTTGGAATATTTCTACATTATTCCTTCAATTAATATTTACTAAGTCGGTTATACTATATATGCCTCCATATAGAAATTTATTTAACTTAATTGAGTGGTATTTTTGATAACATAATTACATGCTTCTAGAAGCTTGAATCCTTCAAAGATTTTCATATATTTTGATCCAAATATATTCATATATTGGATCATTTTGAATTCACACGAGAATTTGAATTTTTCTGGAATTCACATATAATTCTACTATATAGTGAGTCATTATATTTCCTAACTGAATATGAAATATTTTGATACATAATGAAACTATCAAATTGATTAGACACATAAAAATTTAATCCACCACAAGAATGCACTTCTCTTTTCTTTTACAAACGCCCATTTTTAAAATATTAACATTACACTTCAAGTGTTTAGGTTGGAAATATAAAAATCCCTATTATAATGTTGCATGTTGTGTCCTTTCTTTTCTGTTGGCCAACCCTCTTTCCGTCAGTGTCTTATGACATATTTGTATATAAAATCCTCATTTGATCATGTGATATCGTGACTAAAATTATTATCGATAATTTTAATCCCTTTTGGTCCCTTTTCTTTTATGACCTAATATATTGAAATCTCTGTGGCTTTCAAGCACTTAAACATTTTCAAGGGTCAAATAGTTATATCTTAGCCTCTTTTGCTATTTATGCCTCCTTAGTATAATCATCTTGATCATTTGCCTTTTTTCTTTTTAGAACTGATTATTCTCTCACACTTTCTATGTGTATTATTTTGATGAAATAATAGATATTGCACATTCTAATATGAAATATGTCTAGCTCCTAACCAAAATTTAATTATAATAGGAGGATTCATGATACGTTATTAGCTTTATGTATTTATGAGTAGAAATATATGAAATCAATTATCCCAACACTAAAATAAAAATTTTGTTGTCATAAGCTTTGATCTAGCTACTTATAGAGGCTTTTACTAAGCACATAATCATTGATGAGTTGAGGAATAATCACTAGTTATTTTAATGGGAATCATATCAGTTGCATAATATGGGATTTATGCATTTATATACCCAATATATTTATCTGAACATATTTGCAAATTTCAAGTTGCAAGTTGATCATAAGCACACATATGAACATTTTATAGATACATCTTTCATTCATAAGGTATTAATTTGGTCCACATGATATCTCAATGGGCCCATATATAAACTTGATACATTATATATATGTACGGATTTGATTTCAAGTACGGTAAGTGATAATGTTTTGTATCATTATGATCCGGAATGATTTAACCAATCATGCCAAACAATAAACATATGAATGTCAAGTTCATTATACTATTATTCTCAAACATTGATAGATTTCTGCTTATCAATGGAGATAATAAATCATGACATAGCTCTTTTGAAGTCTTATAGTTTTATCTTTCACCCAATGAGAGAAGCTCGTACATTACAATATTATTCTCAACTATTAATGGAGATAATAAATCATGATATAACTCTTATTGAGCCTTATATTTTCATTTTTCTCCCAATGAGAGAAATTCACATACTGTTGGAGGGTCAAATTTACAACCTCTTGCTTAAGTCAAGATTAAGCAAATGTTTAGTATTAGTTGAATCTAAAATTCCAACTCTTCTAGAGTTTTAGTCAATATGTTATTTTCATTATTATATTCTTACCTACATAAATAAAAGAAAATATCATATTCTTTATTAACTAAAAATTTTTTGAGGAGATTGTGAAGAGAAGTCCGTTATAATAAGTAAAAGATAATCAAATTTTTTTTAATATTTTCTCCCAAGAAAAAGATATCTCAACAAAATCTTTTCATGTCTTTTCTATTTCGTAGATAACATTAAATAAAATAAAATATTTTGAGTGATAGGGTCTTTAACTATAAATTTTTCCAGAGTATAAGAGAAGGACTTAGAGATAAGAGTGGAGTATTTAAGCCCAATTTTATCCCCAAAAAAAAAACAATCTTTGATTGCTATTTTTGCTAGAATAAAATAAATAAACAAACAATGACCCTATTTAATAACATGAATTTAACATATATATATATAATTGAATATCATAAACATACAAGAATAAGATAAAAATAAAAATTTAAAATTTTAATTAATAAAATGTAAAACATGACTATAAAATAATGTGAAAAAGTCAATTATTGTACCTTATGTGACGAATGTGAATCTCCATTGCAAAATCATGTTTATGATGCTTGAGATATGGAATTAGGGTCCAATTCGGTACATAACTTAGAATATAGGAGTATTTCTCATTCAATTCAAGGTACTAAATACACCCTTTATATATGGACATAGCTTTACATCTTTAATAAAATTTACAAATTACATAATAATATGATATAATTATGAGATACATAGATAATGAGAGATATTATAGATAAAAGAAGAAATATGGACATCCACAAAAATATTATTATATTCATAACATTGATATAACACAAATAGAAAATAATATATATAAGATACATAGTACTTTATTAAATTTTGTAGATAAAAATATTAATTATTAATAAACATTCACTAAAATAAGAAATTAAATTGAAATACATAATAATATATTAAATTATATTTTTTATTTAAAATATTATGTATATTTATTTAATTTTATGTTAAAAGTTTCTTGTGATATGTGGCAGAAAAATTTAGCAACAGATTAATAACAAAAATTTTCTATAGCTTATTGGTGTTTCTTTTTAATTTTCTTCTCTAGAATTCTCTGTCTTCAAGTTCTCCACTCCGCGACTGAGAGAGAGAGAGAGAGATAGTGAGCGAGGGTGAGGAAAAGAAGGATGATTTATTGGGGTTTCTTTTATGACATTTGGTAAGCTATCCATCATTGTTATTTTTTCAGTTTCTCCCCTTCGATTTTTGAGAGTTTGTAGATTTTAAAATTTTGGAGCTTCTAGCTAATTATTCTGCTATTTATTGAACTAACAAGGTCAGAAAAAGAATTTCTACGATTTAAATTTTTTATTAAATGATTGGTTTGAGAAAATTGAAGTTAGGATTTTTTTGAAAAATTATGATTTATGATCATGAGTTTGTTAAATTTGAAAAAGAATTATTAATGGCTCAATATAAAGAAAGACATGAATGGATTATCGAAAAGAATTATTTTCAATAAAAAATCCGTGGTTCACTTGAGGCTTTTAGAAGGCTTTGCATTGAGCTATGTGTTCTAGATTAAAATATAGCACAGTTTATCATCCGCAAAATAATAGAGATTAAAAAAACTATCCAGATTTTTAAAGATATGTTGAGAGCTTATACCTTATAATGGTATAATTGAATTTTAAGGCATGTTCAAATAGGTAATAGGAGAGTGTAATGAATGGGCTTAGCATTAAGTAGAACTTGGACCATGAGAATAGGACTAATGGCCCAAATGCCTATTTGAATTGGCCTAACAAATGTTAAGTGTACACATATGGAGAGAGAACTGTCTCCAATAGAAATATACTTATATTTTAGTAAAAAAAAAAAACAATAGGGAGAGAGGTGTAATAGTTTATAATCAGTTAATCATGAGTAATAAAATATGAGATTCCAACAAAAATTGATCCAGTTGATAAAGAATTAGCTTATAACCCACAAAATTGAATTTCAATCCCGTTAACGATATGAAGACTGTTAGCGGGTGATATGAATGCTGTTTGAGTCTGTAGGCCTGTTCTAACCTTGATAAGCCCTCATAACCCAACTCACCAAAACTTTAAAACTTTAATATGTATAAAAGAAAATCAGAATACTTTCTATTTTTACTTTCTTTGGCTATTGTTTATCTTTCTTCTAATTTGTAACTATAATTGATATATCAGAGTAATATATCAGTGCGATTGTTACAGAATGCAGGCAACCATAAATTAACCATTCATGATTTGTGAATGGCTAAAACGTGACATAATCTGCTCTTTTGTTTCCCTGAAATAATCTCATCATACACATTAACCCGTAATTCCTGGAAACTAAACTATTTTCCTGAGAACTAAATTGATAAGGGCTCAATAACCATTCGCCATCGGCAACATTCCAAGAAGAGATTCCCCATCTTGACAGAAAAAGAATGGAACCCCTATTAAAAATATGACTATTAAAATACCACAAAAGTGTGCATCATATGAAACCTATGGAGCCTATATTTGTATCGGATCAATTCCATCTTTACACTTCTCTTATCCGTGTTAGTATTCTGAATCTGAGGCATGCATGCCATCAGTGGCATCGTTTTCTAGAGAGAAAAAAGGAAGGGAAATTTAAAGAACCCACTAGGCCACCATCAATGCAAGCCAGAAGATTACTTGGCTGCTTGTTCCAGAATAGTAACTTTCTTCCTTGTTTCTCCCAACCCACTGATTTGCAATGGCGGTAATGAAAACATGTTAATCGTGGAGCTTCTAGATCTAATTTCCTGCAAAACATGTAATGCTGAGATGGTACTCTTCATATAAAGGCTCTCCTTATTCACAATCTCTGCTAGTTCCTTGGGTATCAACAGACAATCACCACTCTTGAAAGAACAACAAGTTGTTGTTGAAGGATCGCATCCATCAGCTTGAGAAGCAGCCTCACCTGAGGCAGGAGTATAATTCACTGGAAATAAACCATCCAGCATTGTTTCACATTCTTTTATAAGCTTGTGGAGCATCTCTGTAGTAAAGAAAGGCTGTTGCAAGACTTTTCGAATGAAAGGCAAGCGAATTAGGGCACCAGTTCTCTTGTCATACTTCTTCAGTATTTTCACAAGTCCTGTACAGCGGCAATTGAGAAAACAATTAGACATTTTGAGCAGTTAATAACTAGTAAATTATGACTTATGGAACACCAACTCTGCTCATGCTTGGAAGACCAATTCACGCTTATCACAGATTTGATCAAAAACCGCTATTGTTTATAGCAGGAACAGAGTAATTTTGCATGGTGAAAAAGCAATTAAATATCTAAAAATTAGAATCGCTGTTGATACAGACATGAACCAACAGAATTACATCAGTTAAATCAAATAACAATATTCTTGTTAAAATAATTCTCAAGTATTTTTCACAAGTCCACTACATAGAAGATTGTGGGAAGCATTGGACATTTTGATCTGTTAATAACATGTAAATCTTATGAAACAAAATCTACAATCATGCTTGAAAGTCCAACTTCAGGCTGATCACACAGACACATCCCCGATAAAATCATTCCGTCTTTAAATAGTATTGCTTACAGCAGTAACAGAGTAACTATGCACGGTCAAAGCAATTGAGTATCTGAGAGTTATTGCTGACACAAACACGAGCCAATAGAATTATATCTGTTAGATCAAATCAAATGATAAAATACTCGTTAAAGTATCGCCTTTTCATCACTTGTTACTACAGGCGTAAATCAAACCGAATGATAAATTCGGTCTGTCGTCCAAGTACTAGAGCATTTTTAAAACAGAAACACCATTTTGGACTTGAAAGAGAAAAACCCATCTGTGCTAGCATTCCTATGAACTTTTAGTTGATGTGACCCTTGTACGCCTTGAAACAGGAATATTGATCTCTCTTTAATAGAAATTTTAAGGATATACAATTTTTACGCGCCAACTAAAGTAGAATTTTTCAATCCAAATGGATAAACATTTTCAGTTAGGGAATGAAGAAAGGCAGGTCTCTCAACATACCAAGTAGCCAGACTCTCTTAATGATTCTTGAATTAAAAACGAAAAACATATAATCAGTGACAGGTTGAGTTTAGAGGTATCAAGTCTGACACTAGTTCACAGTTCAAAAAGACTTGTCCTTAACTAGTTTAAGATAGATATACTGAAGGCACCTGTATAGTTAAGGGCACTGTAGTTTTCCAATAAAACCATTTCGCCATGGAAATCCACAATCTCCTTTCGTATTTTCATCATCTCTTCTTTTGAATCCTTTCCCTTGGCAACCCTATCTTGTAACTCCTGCATTTAAAGCATTACAAACATTATCAGTTCCACAAATCCCCTACGTTTCTATAATCATAGGTGGAAAGTCCAAAGTACGCCTAAAATAGCGATTTGACGTAAAATTTAACTTAATCAGATTTGTGCAAAAAATTTCTAGGCAACCGTATAGACCGGGAAAAAAAAAAAAAGACAATGAGAAGACTCGTACCTTCAATCTAATAATGCACTCTTCTTCTTTCTCAACAAAGAAGGCATTAAATTTCTCGAGTTCTTCCTCCAACAAGTTCCTGAAGTCAATCTCCTGCGGTGAAGACTCACCGGCAGCGGCACCATCATGGAGCCTGGGCCGTTTGGACGGCCTGTCGTCGACGGAGGATTTGGGAGGCTCCAAGAGCTTCAACTTCTTCTTGAGTTCCTTGTAAGAGAGGAACTTGTCACGCCATTCCGGTAGGGTTTTCTCGATCTGGTTGCTGAGACTCTTGCCGAATTTCATATCTCGTCGTCGGATTTCGGAAAAACTGATCACCTCCGGAAGGATGTAAATATGGTAAAGAGGCGGGGGCAAAATTGTCAAACCAAAAAAGGGTTCTTTCTTCAAGAGGAAGTGAGGGAAAGGGCCAAAGGGGTGATCAAAGTAAGGACAGAGGAGGAGGAGGGAAGGCGATATAACGGTCAAGGGAAAGAATATTCGGATGGTTTATTGAGGGAATATCCTTATCGACGGAAAGTATATTTGGGTTACATTCCACCGACGTCGAGTCATGAGCCGAAATTTCTTGAAATATTATACATATTTAAAAATAAATAAACAAACATGGGCGCGTTAGCGTGCCGCGCCACCAGCCATGCTGCACATCTGTTTGTCGTGACAGCAGGCTGCTCTAACCTCCAGCTTGGATGAGAAGAAAAATTGGGGGAAGAGAAAGTGAGAGAAAAAAAATAGAAAGAAGAGAAAACCAAAAAAAAAATATTATCACTTATCCTCTTTGGATGAGTGAGAGAAAACAAAAAAAGAAAATATATATATAAATATGAGAATGATTAAAATGTCCGTGATATAATTAATTGGCAAGAAAACTAAATAATTTAACAAAAAAAATTATTTTTCTATGTAAAAATAACCATTGCATGGCCGCTTTTTGGGAGTTTTCTTTCCTCTTTATTTTTCTTGCATCCTTTTTTCTTGTGCCATTTTTGGTTTTCCTCTTCCAAAACCGTAAAATGCCTTCCGACCGAAAAAAGGCCTTTTCCAACAGACAACGGCCATCAGGTCAGAAGAACACTTTGTTGATTCGTTCACAGCTTCTTCTCTCCTTTCGTGCTTCCCCCTCTCCCACACCCTTTACTTTGCTTCTGCAAAACCAAAACCCATTTCCATTGTCCTCCATCGCTGCACGCTCCTCCCGCGCACCAGAACACTACAACGATGAGACCAATGCAAGCTTGGCGGGAGAGGGCAGTAAGGGGAATGAGCCGAAACGGTGAAAATCTCTCCACCTGTGAAGAGAAATTTTGAGAGGAAAATAGGGTATGGGGCCCACCGTATTTTTCCCCCACTTTTCTTTTCTCTCCTATTTTTTTTCCCATCCAAACAGGAAAAAACTTCATTTTTCTCTCATTTTTTATTCCACTTTTCCTTCATCTCCCATACTCACTCAATCCAAGCAGAGCATAAGGCATGCATCGTGACGTCTTTTTAAGACTGGGCTTGATTTAAAAAAAAGTATTCAGATAAAAATTAAATCATGATTTTAAAAATAATTTTATAATATATGAATTAAATATGTAAAAAACTTATCTTAACTTGCGTAAAAATACTTTTAAAAAATACTTTTAAACTAATCCAAACGTCTTTAAAAAAAATCTTAGAATAAAAATAGAAAATCAGGAGTTTTTTAAAAAAATCTTAAAAAAACAGGGCCAACCATAGTATATTGGGGATAGGATTGTAATTCTTCGATTTTCCGTATTTTTTTAATATTAAAAACATATTTGCTGTTAATATAGGAATTAGAATGTTGGCTAGCTATTCTTGAAAGTTTGGTTTGATAAATCTTCATATGTTGTTTTTGATTTGAAAACAAAGTGAGACCATCTTAAATATATTATATAATCAACAACAAAAATACTCAATTCACAAAAATATAAATAAGAAATTGAAAAAAATTACAATTTTTACAAAACAAAATCATCTATAATTTTATATAATATTTATATCTTTTTCATATTTGAATTGAGTTTTTTTCTCTAATATATTTTATTTACACTTTGTCATTTATTTTTCTCTAAGTTTTTAATCATTTAATATGTACAGTGATTTTTATATTTAAATTAAATATTTATATTTATTTAAATTATAATTATTGAATTTTTTTAATAATATAATTATTTTGCAAGTTTAAAACGTATTTTTTATTTAATAATATTATATTCTTTTATTGAGGGTAATATAGTAAAATAGCTCAATTTTTTCACCTCTTTTCATCGAACTAAACATAAATTTTTCATTGAACCCACTTTTAATTTCAATGTAAACCAAACACTTTCCATTCTCTTCTTTTCAATTCATTTCCATTCCAATCAATTCTTTGAACCTAACGGGCTGTTAGTGTTACCTCATTTGGTTTTAAATATAATACACTAATCTACTTTTATTTCTCATATTTAATCATTTTTTAAGATGGTTCTTGTAGTAGTTACTTTCATTAAATGATGGCTCTAACTAATACACATTATTAACAAACTGTTATGAATATTGTATGGATGTCCATTTACCCCTTCCTCTTCATCTTCTTCAAGTAACTTCCACTACGTCCACCATCCATTACTCCTCCACTACCCATTCACTCTTGTAACTCACCTCCATTCATATTCATGGGATTGATTATCCATTATTTGTCATTTAAGGACAATTGTAACCTATTTGTAAAACTATGCCTATAAATAAGGCATGTCATTTGTGTTGTAATGCAAGTGAAGAAATACAAAAAGTTCTCTCATTCTCTTGTCTTCATCTTTCTTCTTTTGTAGTTTCATTTTGGTTCTATTTCATAAGACGTTATCAACACGAAGCACTCTTGTAACCGGAAGGTGTTGTAGTAAGGCTAATCAACTAGAAGGTAAATTTCTATATCACTTCTGTAATGGTTTGTTTTATAATTATTTCATCTTCTTATTCATATTGATTTGTTTCATAACTATTCTATTATCTTAATATTAATTTTCATTTAACTTTTTATATGATAGTATCA
Organism: Neltuma alba; assembly: GCF_004799145.2. NCBI lineage: Eukaryota > Viridiplantae > Streptophyta > Magnoliopsida > Fabales > Fabaceae > Neltuma > Neltuma alba. The sequence goes on along the minus strand of NW_021635315.1, from coordinate 273,792 downwards.
TCATGTCAAATCTCAAGAAACTTGAGTTTGTGGCTCAACATTACTAGAAAGAATTATTTATCATGAATATTAGATGCGGAAATCCATCTAAATGCCAATGGTTTAGGAGATACAATCAAGGAAGGCAACCAAGCATCCAACCAAGATAAATCCAAAGCCATGATCTTTTTACGTTACCACTTGCATGAGGGGCTCAAGATTGAATATTTGACCATAAAAGATCCACTTGTTCTTTGGAACAATTTAAAGGAGAGGTATTGTAACATCCTGAAATTATTTAGGTCTTAGAGTTAGTTAGTTAATATATATAAATCATCTTGATATCTTTGATGTTAGTTTGAAAAGCAATTTAACTAGGAAAAATAAATAATAATAATAATATCAAATAGACTGAAATTCAAATTTTGAATCTGTTATATGAATTTTGATAAAATATATGTTTATAATTATATGGATATAAAAGAGATTTGATAATGATAATGATAATAATGAAAATGAAATAGATTTAAAATGTTATGTGTTTTCAAATCCTTTGTATCCTGAAGTTAGTTTCTATAACATTTGAGTAACAAATATAAAATCCCGAGGATCAAGTAATGATATAGCAAGACAAGGTGAGTTTTTTTCAATTAGAAAAAAAAGAAGGGAAAATCTGTATATATATCCCAACGGAAAAAAAAATTAATTAACAATAAGAATAATAATTAAAAAAAACAGAGAGAATAGAGAAGAGACGGAAGCCCTACGTCAATCTCTTTTAAATACCCTCATCTCTTTTATACCTCATTTATTCTGCCGTAACACAAACCCAACTCCTGAGATATAATTTCATTCACATCATTCCTATTTTCTCTTCTTTGTCCACTGTAGCCTTGCCTTTCTTTGTCCTTTTCTTCAATCAACAGTCACCGGTTTCTTCCAGGTACAGAGCATATCTTATATTTAGATATAAGTTTCCCTCTTCCATGTATATATATATATATATATATATCCCTGTAGCCACTTGTTTGTTTTATAAAAGTTTTTTTTTCTCATGAGTAGGGAGATTCGGCAACACCCACAATGCACACCCTATCATACAACTATACACTTTAATGTTTAGTATGATCAAAAGTCTAGGCGTGCGATTATAATGTTACCGATATATATATATATATATATGCCCAAACATGAACAAATTAAATAAACTACCAAATAGCAATAGGAGATGCTTTTGAATACACACACATATATATATAAGTGCTAGGAATTAGCAAAAAATCCTTCGATTTTTTATTTGTAAGTTTTCCTTAAATTATTTATATCTATTCTCATGATAAGTTAAAATAAATAGATAATAGGAAAATGTATAAACTAGATATTTGTATGTAATTTATGGGTAAAATGAACTAGTTAAGTTATAAATAGGTATGAACTTAAAAGGCCTCTTGATAGCTTTAAAGTAATATTTGAATTTTATAATATGTAAGTGCTGAAAATTTAAGACTAAATTATGGGTGTGGAGTAGATTTGAAACTTAGATAGCTTTTAGGTAATCTTTAATAGCTCAAATTATAATTTAACTTGGTATTTGTGTAATTTTTGTAGACTCTCACTGAGAGCCATATTGCTTGGAATTTTTTTTTCGTTTCACTACTGAGGAGCAAAGGGAGTCAGGTAACTTGGGGTTTTTCTATGTGTGTGCAATCTTTATCCATCATGATTAAAATTGTATTGACTCTATCGACTTAATTGTTGCAAATAAATAGATAAGACTAAAAAGGTGAAAGAATAAAATTGTATTATCTTCTATGTTATTTGAATTCTCCTTTAAGCCTGAATGTGTCTTGGATATTTTTGTGAAAAATTTATGGTAATTCGTTTTCTTTCAAGCATGCTTGCATATAATGGATTTGTTATACATTCATGACATGCATAGGCGGTTGGACTTGGGAGTTCATAATATTGATATATGTGACAAACTGTGACCACGTGGTTTGCCTCCACTTAGCGCAAAAGTGGTTGGCCTTTTTAGGGCCCCGTTCCTTAATACTTACCTGGCCAGGTTTGTAGAGGGGGAACGTGGGACAGTGACACCTCCTGGTTCTTTTAAGGAGGGGAGCCATAGTCTAGGCTTGGGCTCTGTATCTTTGGCCAGATACATCCTAAGTACTGGAGTAGCTTTGGTCAGTCCAGTGTGTGGGCTAGACCGTTTATAAGCCTATGGTTCCAGTCAGTGGAATAAGGTTGGATGAAGCAATAACGGTGGAAGCATCCATTGCATATGAACATGGTATATTATTGAATTAGTTACATATTTTGCTAATGATTATTTAAGCTATTGCAATATCTGTTCGCTTAGCCAATATGAAAATGTTTGGGTAATGGTTGTATCTACATGGTTGAATTCTGGGTTACTGAGACGTTTGTGCTCACCCCAATTATTTAACATTTTTCCAGGTGATAATCCTTATAGGGAGCAAGGGAAGGTACCAGAGGAGTGAGCTAGTAGCTCTTACACTTCTCAAGTACATGCTGAATTAATTTGATTCTTTACTATTTGCCATGACCCTAGAACATCAAATCAGTATTTTGTTAATTCCTTGAATGATAGATTTTAGCGTTTCATTTCAAGTTTTATCCACGGGTTATGTTATGTTAGACTTTGAGACTGCAAGCTTGGATATTTATGCTCGAATTAAATTATGGGTTTAATTGCTCATGTTTACTTGCGGTGATTAAGAGGCTGAGTCTTTCAGTGAACTTTATTATTGAGACCTTAAGATCAAACTAGTTTTTACATGGTGTTTTAAGTAGCTTAGAAAATAGGGTGTTACATTTTGGTATCAGAGCCACAACGTTCCGTGGCCTTTTCTATTTTTATTTTCATTGCTATTTTCCACTAAGATCTAGTTGGAGGTCATGGCAAGTAGATATCAGCATGTACCCTTCCCTTCCCCTTGTATATCGTATTACTTTAATTATTTCTTTTCCTTTGGCTAACGTTAATGTGTATGGTGGCCTTACCTAGGAGGGGAGAAGAATGGTGAACACTAGACAAACTACACGGCTAACCAACACAAACCCACCTTCATCACCTCCCCAAAATCATTCACAGGGCAACGATGCCATTTTGAGGGAATTAAGAGACGCAGTCCAAAACATAGGACAAATATTGAACAGGCATGAAGAACAATTAGCTGCGATGAAAGAACAGAGTAATAGCCCTGCCAAGGGAAAAAGCCCTCTTATCGAAGAACCCAGTGATCGCCATTCTGCGGGGGGCTCCAAGCATGGGTCTGGCGGTAGTACTAACAAGCTCTCCCAACCTGAACTTACTAAGATCACTCAAATTTGGGAGAGTTTCCGGAAGTTTAACCCTCCAATATTTGAAGGAAAACTCAACCCAACTGAAGCTGAAGAATGGGTGAAGCGAGTAGAAAAGATCTTCAGGATTGTCCAATGTACCTCCCATCAAAAGGTGCGACTAGCTGAGCAGTTGTTACAAAAAGCAGCCCAGCAGTGGTGGGATAGTATGAAACCGGAGGATGATGTAGACACTACTTGGGAGGAATTCAAAGATAAATTCATGCAACACTATTTCCCTCCAGCTATTAGAGCCGAGAGAGAGGCTGCATTTTATGCTTTTAAACAAGAGAATCTGCACGAAGATGAGTTCATTGCTCGCTTTTTGGAACTGTCTAAATATAGTACTTACCTTCAAGAGCACCATAATCCAAAATGGATGTGTGAGCGATTGTTGGAGAAAGCTAGGCTAGAATTGAGGACAGCATTGGCACCATTTGAGATAGAGGACTTTGAAAAGTTATGCACTAAGTTGCGCATCACTGCTAGAAGGATGAGGGAAGAAGAAGCAGAAAAGAGAAAGGAATCCCAAGGCAAGTATGCCTCTTTCATGAGACCGACTGGGGGTGTCAATAAGAGGAACAATTATAGTGTTGGAGGGTCAAGTAAGCGACCCCAACAACCTTCAAGGAGCCAATTCAGCGGGCCTCCAAGAAACCAGTTCAATGGACCTCCAAGGAATCAGTATAGCGGACCTTCAAGGAGCCAGTTCATGGGAGGACAAAATTCTGCCAAGGGTTCTTTTGCTCCTGCCACCAGTACAGTAAATAGCCAAAGGTGTGCCAAGTGTGGGAGGATGCATTCGGGAAACAGGTGTTTAACCTGCTTTAGGTGCGGGAAGCCAGGCCATGTTGCTAGATTTTGTGAGGCTGACTCATCAGGAGCTCATGAGAATCGAAACATTATTCCAGGCAGGGTCTTTGCAATGACCCAACAAGAGGCGAATGGAGCACCAAATCTCATAAAAGGTACTCTTAAACTCCGAGGCTCTGAAATTGAAGCTCTTTTTGATTCCGGGGCAACCCATTCATTTGTATCTGATAATTGTGTGTTGCGATTGAAATTGTGTGTTTATAAAATGCCTTATGATATGATTGTCTCTACACCGGCTGGAGCTTCAGTAAGAACCTCCCAGACTGCATTAAATTGTGTGCTTGAGTTTGATAGTAAAATTTCATCTATAGATCTAGTTTGTTTACCCTTACGAGGTATTGATCTCATAGCGGGAATGGATTGGTTATCTGCAAACCATGCCATCCTTGACTGTAAGAGGAAGATTGTTTCCCTACCAGCTGCTCTGAATCTTTCCCATAGACCACAACTACTGTCATCTGCACAGGTTGAGAGATGTATTCGAAAGGGGTATGAGGCTTATATGGTATTCTTCTCCATTCAAGCTGAAGCGGAAGAGGAAGTTGAAGATATAGCGATAGTAAGTGAATTTCCTGAAGTGTTTCCCAAGGATATCACAGGTTTGCCCCCAAAAAGAGAGGTAGAATTTGTAATTGACCTTGTGCCCGGAACGGAGCCTATCTCTAAAGCTCCTTATCGGATGGCTCCAGCAAAGTTAACAGAGTTAAAGAAGCAGATTGAAGAATTAATGGAGAAGGGTTTCATAAGGCCTAGTGTTTCCCCTTGGGGATCACCAGTACTTTTTGTGAAGAAGAAAGATGGAAGCATGAGATTATGTATCGATTATCGCCAACTGAACAAGGTAACTATAAAGAATAAATATCCTCTATCACGAATTGATGATTTGCTTGATCAATTGAATGGAGCAGCTGTTTTCTCCAAAATCGACTTGAGATCAGGTTACCACCAGTTACGAGTTCGAGTAGAAGATATCTCGAAAACTGCATTCCGTACTCGATATGGACACTATGAGTTTCTAGTCATGCCATTTAGGTTGACCAATGCCCCAGCAGTTTTCATGGATTACATGAACAGGATCTTTAGGCCCTATTTGGATAAATTTGTGGTGGTCTTCATTGATGATATCCTTATATACTCTAAAGATGAGAAAGAGCATGAGGGGCACCTTAGAATGATACTGCAGGTATTAAGGGAGCATAAGCTCTATGCGAAGCTATCCAAGTGTGAGTTTTGGCTCAAGGAAGTTAAGTTTTTAGGACACGTTGTGTCGGCAGAAGGGGTGTCTGTAGATCCTAATAAGGTCGAGGCAGTGTTGAATTGGGAAAGGCCGCAAAGTGTGACCGAGATCAGGAGTTTTCTAGGATTGGCAGGTTACTATAGAAGATTCATTAAGGGATTCTCCCAAATAGTCATGCCTTTAACGAAGTTGACAAAGAAGGATTGTGTATTTCTTTGGACTGAAAAGTGTGAGGCAGCATTCCAAGAACTGAAGACCAGATTAACTACAGCACCTGTGCTTGTGATCCCTGACCCCACACAACCATTCACATTATACACAGATGCTTCAAAGAAGGGTCTTGGGTGTGTGTTAATGCAAAATGGTAAGGTTATCGCTTACGCCTCAAGACAACTAAGGCCACATGAGGAGAATTATCCTACACATGACTTAGAACTGGCAGCAGTGGTATTTGCTTTAAAGATCTGGAGGCACTATCTTTATGGATCACGGTTTGAAGTCTTCAGTGATCATAAAAGTTTGAAATATCTGTTTGACCAAAAGGAACTCAACATGAGACAAAGAAGGTGGATGGAATTTTTGAAAGACTATGATTATGAGTTGAAGTACCATCCTGGAAAAGCTAACGTTGTTGCAGATGCTCTAAGCAGAAAGTCTATCCATGCAGCTCAAATGATGGTTCGAAAGCAGAGACTACTGGAAGATGCCCAAAATGTCCCTATTGAGATCTTTGGGTTGTGCGCTGCTATGGAAGCATTAACAATAGAGAGGTTGACATGGAAAGAAGTTAAGTTTGCACAACTAGAGGATGAATTTTTGTTAAGAGTTAGAGAAGAAGTTGAGGAAGGAAGGGGTGAAGACTTTGAGGTTGGCAATGATGGGCTCCTACGGTACAGAGGAAGAGTATGCCTTCCTAATGATGACATGCTGAAGACGCTTATATTGGATGAGGCTCATAGGAGTAAATACACCATTCATCCTGGGGTGACTAAAATGTATCATGACTTGAAGAATGATTGGTGGTGGCCAGGAATGAAGAAGGATGTAACTGATTTTATCACTCGCTGCTTGACTTGTCAACGGGTCAAAATTGAACATCAAAAACCTCCAGGACCATTGCAGAACTTAAGCATCCTGAGGTGGAAATGGGATAGCATTACTATGGATTTCATCATGGGTTTACCTAGAACCCCTTCAGGGCATGATGCCATTTGGGTAGTCGTGGATCGTTTAACTAAATCGGCTCATTTTCTACCTATCAAGGCTAACTACCCATTGGAGAAGCTCGCTCAGATTTATATGGATGAGATAGTTAGGTTGCACGGGGTGCCAGAGAGTATTGTGTCGGATCGTGACCCACGTTTTACTTCACAGTTCTGGAAAACATTGCATCATTCTTTAGGTACTCGACTGAATTTTAGCACCACTTATCACCCTCAAACTGACGGACAGTCTGAGAGAACCATCCAAACCCTTAAGGATATGTTACAAGCTTGTGCAATTGAGTTGAAAGGAAGCTGGGATAGTCATCTTACACTTGCAGAATTTGCATATAACAACAATTTTCATTCTAGCATCCAAATGGCACCATACGAAGCATTGTATGGAAGGAAATGTAGATCTCCCCTTTGCTGGATTGAGCTGAGTGAGAGAAGCATACTGGGACCTGACTTAGTAGATCAAACCACCCAGAAAATCGAGTTAGTTAAACAGAAGCTACGCACGACTCAGAGTAGACAGAAAAGCTATGCTGATAGGCGGAGACGACCGTTAGAGTTCATGGTAGGTGATTATGTTTTCTTAAGGGTCACGCCGATGACAGGCATTGGAAGATCAATTAGAGCTAAGAAGTTGACTCCCAGATTTATGGGTCCCTATGAGATTCTCGAAAGAGTTGGGACGGTAGCCTACCGGATTGCCTTACCTCCTCTTTTAGCCAATGTCCACAATGTATTTCATGTATCACAGTTGAAAAAGTATCATCCAGACCCGTCCCACATCATTGAACCAGAGGAGATTGAATTGCGAGAAAATATGACCTACAAAGCAGAACCAGAAAGAATTATAGATGTTAGAGATAAACAGTTAAGAAACAAAACCATCCGACTTGTTAAGGTCATATGGAAGGGAATGACCCCAGGTGATGCTACTTGGGAAACTGAAGAAAAGATGAAACAAGAATACCCCTATTTGTTTTCTTAGGTATGTGTTTAAATTATATGCTTGTGTTTGTTTGATATGTTGTTTTGTTTGCAATTGCTTGTCTTGGTTTGGATACTTCTAAATTTTGGGGACAAAATTTCTTTTAGGAGGGTAGAATTGTAACATCCTGAAATTATTTAGGTCTTAGAGTTAGTTAGTTAATATATATAAATCATCTTGATATCTTTGATGTTAGTTTGAAAAGCAATTTAACTAGGAAAAATAAATAATAATAATAATATCAAATAGACTGAAATTCAAATTTTGAATCTGTTATATGAATTTTGATAAAATATATGTTTATAATTATATGGATATAAAAGAGATTTGATAATGATAATGATAATAATGAAAATGAAATAGATTTAAAATGTTATGTGTTTTCAAATCCTTTGTATCCTGAAGTTAGTTTCTATAACATTTGAGTAACAAATATAAAATCCCGAGGATCAAGTAATGATATAGCAAGACAAGGTGAGTTTTTTTCAATTAGAAAAAAAAGAAGGGAAAATCTGTATATATATCCCAACGGAAAAAAAAAATTAATTAACAATAAGAATAATAATTAAAAAAAACAGAGAGAATAGAGAAGAGACGGAAGCCCTACGTCAATCTCTTTTAAATACCCTCATCTCTTTTATACCTCATTTATTCTGCCGTAACACAAACCCAACTCCTGAGATATAATTTCATTCACATCATTCCTATTTTCTCTTCTTTGTCCACTGTAGCCTTGCCTTTCTTTGTCCTTTTCTTCAATCAACAGTCACCGGTTTCTTCCAGGTACAGAGCATATCTTATATTTAGATATAAGTTTCCCTCTTCCATGTATATATATATATATATATATCCCTGTAGCCACTTGTTTGTTTTATAAAAGTTTTTTTTTCTCATGAGTAGGGAGATTCGGCAACACCCACAATGCACACCCTATCATACAACTATACACTTTAATGTTTAGTATGATCAAAAGTCTAGGCGTGCGATTATAATGTTACCGATATATATATATAGATGCCCAAACATGAACAAATTAAATAAACTACCAAATAGCAATAGGAGATGCTTTTGAATACACACACATATATATATAAGTGCTAGGAATTAGCAAAAAATCCTTCGATTTTTTATTTGTAAGTTTTCCTTAAATTATTTATATCTATTCTCATGATAAGTTAAAATAAATAGATAATAGGAAAATGTGTAAACTAGATATTTATATGTAATTTATGGGTAAAACGAACTAGTTAAGTTATAAATAGGTATGAACTTAAAAGGCCTCTTGATAGCTTTAAAGTAATATTTGAATTTTATAATATCTAAGTGACTTATGATCCTGAAAATTTAAGACTAAATTATGGGTGTGGAGTAGATTTGAAACTTAGATAGCTTTTAGGTAATCTTTAATAGCTCAAATTATAATTTAACTTGGTATTTGTGTAATTTTTGTAGACTCTCACTGAGAGCCGTATTGCTTGGAATTTTTTTTTCGTTTCACTACTGAGGAGCAAAGGGAGTCAGGTAACTTGGGGTTTTTCTATGTGTGTGCAATCTTTATCCATCATGATTAAAATTGTATTGACTCTATCGACTTAATTGTTGCAAATAAATAGATAAGACTAAAAAGGTGAAAGAATAAAATTGTATTATCTTCTATGTTATTTGAATTCTCCTTTAAGCCTGAATGTGTCTTGGATATTTTTGTGAAAAATTTATGGTAATTCGTTTTCTTTCAAGCATGCTTGCATATACTGGATTTGTTATACATTCATGACATGCATAGGCGGTTGGACTTGGGAGTTCATAATATTGATATATGTGACAAACTGTGACCACGTGGTTTGCCTCCACTTAGCGCAAGTGGTTGGCCTTTTTAGGGCCCCGTTCCTTAATACTTACCTGGCCAGGTTTGTAGAGGGGGAACGTGGGACAGTGACACCTCCTGGTTCTTTTAAGGAGGGGAGCCATAGTCTAGGCTTGGGCTCTGTATCTTTGGCCAGATACATCCTAAGTACTGGAGTAGCTTTGGTCAGTCCAGTGTGTGGGCTAGACCGTTTATAAGCCTATGGTTCCAGTCAGTGGAATAAGGTTGGATGAAGCAATAACGGTGGAAGCATCCATTGCATATGAACATGGTATATTATTGAATTAGTTACATATTTTGCTAATGATTATTTAAGCTATTGCAATATCTGTTCGCTTAGCCAATATGAAAATGTTTGGGTAATGGTTGTATCTACATGGTTGAATTCTGGGTTACTGAGACGTTTGTGCTCACCCCAATTATTTAACATTTTTCCAGGTGATAATCCTTATAGGGAGCAAGGGAAGGTACCAGAGGAGTGAGCTAGTAGCTCTTACACTTCTCAAGTACATGCTGAATTAATTTGATTCTTTACTATTTGCCATGACCCTAGAACATCAAATCAGTATTTTGTTAATTCCTTGAATGATAGATTTTAGTGTTTCATTTCAAGTTTTATCCACGGGTTATGTTATGTTAGACTTTGAGACTGCAAGCTTGGATATTTATGCTCGAATTAAATTATGGGTTTAATTGCTCATGTTTACTTGCGGTGATTAAGAGGCTGAGTCTTTCAGTGAACTTTATTATTGAGACCTTAAAATCAAACTAGTTTTTACATGGTGTTTTAAGTAGCTTAGAAAATAGGGTGTTACAGGTATGACCACCAGAAAACTGTAATCCTTCCTAAAGCTTGTTATGACTGGATGCATTTATGTTTACAAGACTTTAAATCTGTGATCGAATATAATTCTGCAATGTTTAGAATCAGTTCTCAACTGAAATTATATAGAGAAAAGATTACTGATGAGGATATGTTAGAAAAAACATTCTCCACATTTGATGCATCCAATGTGCTCCTGCAGCAACAATACCGTGAGAAAGGTTTCAAAAAATATTCTGAATTAATTTCTTGCTTACTTGTGGCTGAGCAAAATAATGAGCTTTTAATGAGGAATCATGAATCCCATCCTACTAGCTCCACTCCATTCCCAAAAGCAAATACAGTGGCAAGTGAATCAACCTGTGGCCATGGTCGTGGACGTGGACGGGGCCGTGGACCTGGCTGTGGTCGTGGAGGTGGTCATTCCCACCAGAAGGGGAAATAACGATGAGCATCACCAAAAAGAATCTAGTGGAAATAATAATCATATTGAAAATCTTTGTTATCGTTATGGTGACAAGGGTCATTGGTCTCGTACCTGTCGTACGCCAAAGCATTTGGTTGACTCTATCAAGAATCGCTGAAAAATAAGAATAAGAATAAAAATAAAGGCAAAGAGCCAAAGGTGGAAGCAAATTTTGTTGGAGAAGAAGGCGATTCTGATTATGGTAACATGAATGTTACTCATTTGGATGTTGCTAATTTCTTTGCCGATCCTGATGGAAGAATTGATCACTTAATTGGTGATGGAAGTGTCAAAAAATGAGTCGTCTTGATGTAATTGAGTTTTATAATTAAGTATATTTTCATGTTTTGCTTATAAGTGTGCTCTTTCATCTACCACAATAAATTCTATACTTGTAAGGTTATTGCCTCCAAAATAAATATAATTATGAGTTTTTACTCATGATAAAATTTATAATTTTCTTTTATTAATCATGTTTTCTTTTTAATCTTTTTCCTATGCTTTTTTTCATGAAGAATGACCATTATTGACCTCAATAATAAAGATTTGAGTCTCGTTGATAGTGCAACAACTCACACAATACTTAGAAATGAGAAATATTTCTCTTTTCTAGTAATGCGAGAAGCCAATGTTCAGACTATATCTGGAAGTATAAACCTTACTGAAGGCTCTAGAAGAGCCGATGTATTGCTACCTGAAGGAACAAAATTACATATTGATAATGCATTTTACTCTACCAAGTCTAATAGAAATTTATTGAGTTTCAAGGATATCCGCAAAAATGAATATCATGTTGAAACAATAAATGAAGGAAATCAAGAATACTTGGTTATCACAAATTTAATTTCTGATAAGAAATGCATTCTAGAAAAATTACCCACCTTTTCTTCAGGTATGTACTACACACATATTAGCACAATTAAAATACATGCTATTGTAAACCAAAAGTTTACAAGTGAGAATAAATTTAACGTTTGGCATGAGTGGTTAGGCCATCCCGGGACTATTATGATGCGAAAAATAATTGAGAATTCATGTGGACATTCACTAAAAAGTCAACAGATTCCACAATCACATGTTTTCTCATGTGCTGCATGCTCTACAGAAAAGTTAATCATTCCACCATCACCAGCAAAAATAGAAAGTGAGTCTCTCACATTTCTAGAATGTATACAAGGGAATATTTGTGGGCCGATACACCCACCATGTGGACCATTTAGATATTTTATGGTTTTAATTGATACATTAACAAAATGGTCACATGTTTGCTTATTATCCTCTCGTAACCTAGCATTTGCAAGGTTGCTTGCTCAATTAATTAGATTAAGAGCACATTTTCCTAAATATCCAATCAAAAGAATATGTTTGGATAATGCTGGTGAATTTACTTCACAAGCTTTCAATGAGTATTGTATGTCTCTTGGAATTGATGTTGAACATCCTATAGCACATGTTCATACACAAAATAGACTTACAGAATCATTAATTAAACGACTACAATTAATTGCAAGACCATTACTGATGAGATCAAATCTCCCAAATTCGGCTTGGGGACATGCAATTTTGCATGCAACAATATTAATTCGTATCAGGCCAGCAAGTTATCTCAAGTCCTCCCCTTTATAATTGGTTTTTGGTCAGGAACCTAATATCTCCCATCTAAGAATTGTTAGAAGTGCAGTATATGTTCCTATTGCGCCACCACAACGTACTAAGATGGGTCCCTAAAGAAGGATGGAATATATGTTGGATATGAATCTCCTTCCATAATAAAATATCTAGAACCATCAACAAGAGATTTATTTACGGCTCGATTTGCCGATTGTCATTTTGATGAATCAAAATTTCCAACATTAAGGGGAGAAAAGAAGCAGTTGGAAAAGGAGATTAGTTGGAAGGAACTTTCATTATCTCAACTTGATCCTCATACAAAACAATGTGAACTACAAGTTCAAAAGATAATTCATTTACAAAGGTTGGCTAATCAGTTGCCAGACGCATTTACTGACCCAAAGAAAGTGACCAAATCACATGTTCCAGCTGCTAATACTCCTATCAGAATTGATGTCCCTGTTGGACAACCTACTATTGTAAATGAATCTAAAGCACGCATGAAGCGTGGCAAGCCTATTGGTTCCAAAGATAAAAATCCTTGAAAGAGAAAAGGAGCTAAAAATGTAGATGGCCAAGTCGAGGATAATCAAGAAAGAATAGCAATTCAAGAAGAGTCATTAGATAATACTAATGTCTCAATTCCAAAAGAAACTCGGCTACCTGAAATGTGCGAAAATGATCAGATCTCAATAAATTATGTTATGAATGGAATATGATGGGATCGAAATGAAGTCAATGTTGACAATATTTTTGCATGTAATATAGCGCTTGATGTGATGAATGATGATGATGATCATGAAACAAAGTCTATTAGTGAATGCAAACAAAGAAAAGATTGGCCAAAATGGAAAGACGCAATTGAGGCTAAATTGAATTCACTGGAAAAGCGAAAAGTGTTTGGACTTGTAGTCTATACACATGCAGATGTAAAACCAGTCAGATACAAATGGGTTTTTGTGCGAAAATGAAATGAAAATGGTGAAATTGTAAGACATAAAGCATGGCTTGTTGCCCAAGGATTTACACAAAGACCTGGTATTGATTTTGAATAAACATACTCACTAGTGGTGGATACAACTACTTTCCGATATTTAATTAGTCTTGCAGTAAAAGAAGGATTCGATTTGCGTCTGATGGATGTTGTTACAGCCTATTTATACGGCTCACTTGACAATGCTATTTATATGAAACTCCCTGAAGGATTCAAGTTGCCAGAAGCATGCAATTCAAGTTCTCAAGAGCAATACTCAATTAAGTTAAATAAATCTCTGTATGGATTGAAGCAAGCAAGGCGTATGTGGTATAACCGTTTAAGTAAATATTTGTTGGATGAGGGATACAGAGATGATCCAATTTGCCCATGTATTTTTATGAAAAGATCTAGAAATGAGTTTGCAATAATTGTGGTTTATGTTGATGACATAAATATTATTGGAACTCCTGAAGAGCTTGCAAAAGCTATGGGTTGTTTAAAGAAAGAATTTGAAATGAAGGACTTGGGAAGAACAAAATTTTGTCTTGGATTGCAAATTGAATATTCAAGAAATGAGATCTTTTTGTATCAAAAAACCTATACAAGAAAGGTCTTAAAGCATTTTTATATGGATAAATCACATCCATTATGTACTCCGATGGTTGTAAGGTCTTTGGAGAAAGATAAAGATCCTTTTAGACCTCAAGAAAATGATGAAGAACTACTTGGTTCAGAAGTACCATACCTTAGTGCAATTGATGCACTCATGTATCTTGCTAGTCACACACGACCTGATATATCATTTGCTATTAACCTACTAGCAAGATATAGCTCGTAACCAACACGAAGACATTGGAATGGAGTTAAGCACGTTCTTCGTTACCTCAGGGGTACTATGGACATGGGGTTATTTTACTCAAATGTACCCAAGACTAACCTCATTGGTTATGCAGATGCTGGATTCTTGTCTGATCCACATGTCAGCAGATCACAAACAGGCTATTTGTTCACATATGGTGGTACAGCCATTTCATGGCGTTCTATGAAACAAACCATATCAGTCACATCATCTAATCATGCAGAAATTCTTGCAATACATGAAGCAAGTAGAGAATGTGTATGGTTAAGATCGATAATACATCACATACGAACCACTTGTGGCTTGTCTTCTAGCAAAATGATCACGATAATTCTGTATGAAGATAATACTGCATGTATTGCGCAACTAAAGGAAGGGTACATCAAAGGAGATAGAACAAAACATATTTCACCAAAATTCTTCTTCACTCATGATCTTCAAAAGGATGGTGAAATCGACGTCCGACAAATCCGTTCCAATGAAAATCTGGCAGATTTGTTCACCAAGTCACTTCCCTGTACAATATTTGAAAAGCTTGTTTATGATATCGGATGCTGTAGACTCAAAGATATCAACTGATATTACCAAGAGGGGGAGTTAACACATGCTGTACTCTTTTTTCCTTGACTATGGTTTTTATCCCATTAGGTTTTTCCTAGTAAGGTTTTTAATAAGGGAGCACTGAATAGCATATCAATGAATGTGTACTTTTTTTCTTCCTCTAGGTTTTTATCCCACAGGATTTTTCCTAGTTGAAGTTTTTTAACGAAGCACATATTTGTATCATGGACATCCAAGGGAGAGTGTTATGAATATTGTGAGGATGTCCATTTACCCCTTCCTCTTCATCTTCTCCAAGTAACTTCCACTACCTCCACCATCCAATACTTCTCCACTATCTATTACTCCTCCATTACCCATTCACTCTTGTAACTCACCTCCATTTACATTCATGGGATTGATTATCCACTATTTGTCATTTAAGGACAATTGTAAACTATTTGTAAAACTATGCCTATAAATAGGGCATGTCATTTGTGTTGTAATGCAAGTGAA
Organism: Neltuma alba; assembly: GCF_004799145.2. Lineage (NCBI taxonomy): Eukaryota > Viridiplantae > Streptophyta > Magnoliopsida > Fabales > Fabaceae > Neltuma > Neltuma alba. The sequence goes on along the minus strand of NW_021635315.1, from coordinate 258,480 downwards.
GAAATACAAAAAGTTCTCTCATTCTCTTATCTTCATCTTTCTACTTTTGTGGTTTCATTTTGGTTCTATTTCATAAGACAAACATATTTTGTAAAAAATAAAACTTATTTATTACAAATAACTAATTTAACTAATTTTTTAATATACTCAAATTAGTCAACTAGCTCTTATATTAAAAACTGAAAGTAGTACCGTTATTTGTATTTCTATACATAGATATTCCCCTGTTATAGGCAATTCTATTTAAGACACTGCCGGACATTAAATATAAATACCTTGTGAGCTAGTTTGTGGTATAATGTATACCATAAATTAGTTTTTATAAGATTAATTTAAATTGAACAACAAATAAAATCTTATATTAAAAATAAAAAATAGCATGTTATAAATCATTGCCATTTACAATGGGAAAAAAACAGAAAATATTAATTAATAATTTTCTAAATAACTTAGATGAGAGACTCTATATTTATTCCTTTTTTTACATACTGCAAATTTATTCTAAAAGCTACCTTATAATATAAATAAAAGGATATATATGTGTGTGTGTGTGCTTTTTTTTTTTCCCTTGCATGGACTTATACTCTTGTATTTGACAATATAGATCTACTTTAACTACGCTCACAGACTAAAAATTATAATTAAACGAAAGTTACATCATTCAAGATGTGAAAATTTTCATATTTTAAAAGTGGTTCTATGTTCGTTTAAAAAAGTGTTACTATTAATAAATTATAAATAATACGATTTATTTTAATTTTCCTAAAAATCTACCCTAATTCTGTATTAGCATCCAATAATTCATGACAACATCATTAAAAATATTATAGCTAATAAGTAAATATCTCACCCAAAATAATGACACACATATGTCCATCTTATTAGTTTATTGTCAAAGTCTCTACTGTTTTAAAAGAGACACACTAATGGTTTGAGACTGCAATGAGATGGAACCTACAATTCCCCACTTACATATAAACAAGAGTTTCAATATCATGATAGTAGTATTATAAGATTATTGGTTGAAGTGTCTAAGTATAAGTTGTTGAACTCACAACGCCAAGGTTAAAGAGCAGCTTTCAACCTAAGATATACTACAGCAGAAGATCAAAGATGATCTTGCTTAGATATTTTTATATTTTTTTGACCTGAGAAATATTTTTATATTAGATATTTGTAAGTGTGAACATATTTCAATCATGGCTCTTGTTAGTTTTAGATAAGAAGATATTTTTAACAAAATATAATAAATTATTCATCTTACACATTAAACATAATTCCTTTCATCATTTGATTAACAATAAATAATAAATTATTAGATATGATAGAACGATTGGTATAATCAGATCATCTTATATATTTAGCAGACAACCTATTTTAGTTATCATCATCAATTTATCAATAAAAGGATAGGTTTAAAGAGTAGCTCGCACTAAATGTATTGACTAAAGGAAATAAATAGGGGTGAGCATTCAGTTATTCGGTTCGGTTATCAGTGATAACCAAATTAACTAAATAACCAAAGAGTGCATATTTAGAAAACCAACCAAAACCGAAAAGCATTAACTAACCAATCTGAACTAACCAAAATGAATTCGGTTCGGTTAGCCAATTTATTCGGTTAGTGGGCCTTTATGATCTGATATCAATGTTCCCTTTATATCTACCAATGAGGATCTAGGATATCTATATATATATATATATATATATATAGGAATGATATAATAACAAGAAATTACAACATATAACTATCATTTTTACTACATATCAGTTCTTATATACTTCTTATCTCATCAATATATAACTATTATTTTCTGTTGAAAAACCGACACAATAACAGAAAATTAAGTTATAATTCAAAGGTTCTCAATAAATGGAGTTACTTTGGGTCCATAGCTAATACATCATCTGACTTCTTAAATTTGAAAGCTGAAGCTGAACAATTGAAAGAATAAGAAGGCAAAAAAAAAAAAAAACTTATAATGAAAAATTCAAGGACTCATGGAGATGCAAAGCAACACCGTCGGAGGAGATGCCTGGAGAGACAATGACAGAGGAGACTAGAGATGACGCCGAAAGCTTGAAAGATGAAGTTTAGAAGCTGAACAATAGATGTGAGGAGGCCACGATAGTACGATTTAGAGGCGTAAAGAGACGAAGCAAAGGTACCAAAGAGATGATGATGGAGGAGAGGACTTTGAAAGCCAGAAAACCGAAGCTCAAAAAGATGAACAATAAAGGTGAGGAGGCGAAATGACGACGGCACAATTTGAATGGAGATAGCTTGAGTAAGGGGATTCGATTTTGAGGTAGGAGAAGAGAAGGAGGCTGCGAGATTTAGGGCTAAGAGTACGACTGTGGGAGGAAGAGATTGAGAGTGATTGACTGATAAGGGAGCAAGGGATTGAAATATTTTAAGATTAAAAAAGGAAGAAAGATTAACAAAAACAAAAAAAATGGTTTATATTCGGTTAGCTAGTTATAATCGAAATATTTTAAGACACACCAAACTGAATCCCGAATACAAAAATAACCAAAAAAAAATTAACAAAAAAAAAACTGAATTGATTGAATTGAAAAATAAATAAATTAAGTTCGGTTTTCGGTTACAGTTTAGTTTTGCTCACTTTTAAAAGCAATTGTATCCTCCTTAGATATTATTATGTTTTACATTACTTATTGTTTGAAGACTGGGAAACTGTTCAAATAGTACTTATAAATGTAATAATAGATAACCCATCAACAAGGCTCTCATATCAGTAACAGAATTTCAACTTACAACCTTATGAATTACTCCTCTAATTCTATTTATATGTTAGAGAGAGAAATATTTTTTTTAGTTCTATTTACACGGCATTAATAAAAAAATTTTCTCAGGATGTACAATTTTACTATTCATTTTTTATTATGTGGATTTTGTTTATATGAGGTATAATATATATTAAATAGGCAAAATTAGAAAATTGTTAAATTTTAAATGAGAGTTAATAATATTTAAAACTTTTATTGGCCTGTATAAAATATATTAGAAGTGATATATAAATAGAATCAGAAGAATATAAACCAACTCCTTGGCAAGTGAAGTAACTTTTACTGGCTTCCCGGGGCGTTTTTAGCTCAAAAAACACTTGCTCTCTGTTTTTTTCCCCTTTTTAAAGGAAAACACTTGTATTTTTTTTTTCTCTCTCTGTTTTTTCCCCTTTTTTTTTTTTTTCTCTTTTTCATTAAAATAGTTGCTGGTGAAAAAGCTATTAATATGCACGTGGGGTGGGGCTGTGGGATTTTGGAGAGGGGAATAGTTGAGCCAATTGCTTATGTACGACGCATGGTACATTTCTTACCCGCTTGGAATATCCATATCCCCTCCCTAGAAATTTATTTTCATATTCTATCCATTTTACTAGAACTAGAGAGGGAGGGAGGGGCAATCAAACACTTTTTTTTTTTTTTGGGACCAGCGTGGGGCAATCAAATACTGCTTGCTTGCCTACATTTTTTTTTTTGGGAATTCTAATTAAATTCACGTAAAAGATCAAATTCAAATTAAGATACTTTTAACAAATTCCTAATTAGGTTAAGAGGCTTTATTAAGGAGTTTTGAATGTTGTTAAAAGACTAAAATTTATTTTTATAATTTAATTTTGGAAACAAAAAAATTAAACCATAAAAACTTTACATTATATAATATTTATTTATAAAAATGTCTTGCATAAGAAAATTTGAAAAGCAAAAAACTAACGATGTATAATATAATATTCTCTGCTAACTCTAATATATTAAAGAAATTTATGGTAAGAGGACATTTTAGTTATTTGATTTCAACACCCTTAAATTAATAATTTTTGTGCCAAGTGATAAGTATGGTGGGGTGGGAAATCAAAGTTAAGTTATTTGAATATGCAATTGCCGTGGAACTGATTCATCCTTTACATCGTGTCATGCTGAAGTAGATATTAAGATTTCACAAGAAAAAAATAGGGAAAATGTGACTGAGATCCCATTAAGCACAAAATACTGCAAAAAGGGTTCCACAAAACTTGGTGATGAATATAAAATCCTAAAGGGATTTTATTGCAATAAGGAAAAATGTGAGAAGACCATATTGTCCTTAATGATTTAGAAAGAAAAAGTAATATTCAGAAGGATTTTCTGCATCTTCTTCCTTGAGCTCCTTCATGAGAAATGAAACCTTGAAAAAGAAGAACAATTAGAGTAATCAAATATCTTCCCCATCACCATTAGTGAGGCTGAAGCACCTTCTGTTTTCATCGTCTCGGCCTATTTTAAGGTTTGAAACTTTCTTTTCTCTCTTCTCCTAAAACATTGTGGTTGGTAAATTATGAGTGTATGTAAAAAATCCTTCTACCTTTGAGCTGATGCAAAACTTTTGTTTTTGGTTTAATATGAGCAAGGTAAGCAATGCACAGTTTGTGTTTTCATTTTGGTGTGTGTTGGTGTTTTAAATTGGGATTTCATTATGGGTGGGTAGGGTAATAATTGGTGCTCTGTTTTTTGGATACATTATGGGTGGATTGATAATGAGTTTGGTCTGTTTATGAATGATTCAATGGGCATGGATGAAAAAAAATGAAAATTGGTGTGCGTAGAAACCCTTAAGACAAAATGGGAAAATATACTGTCAACATAGGCCAAGTTAGTATAACCACTTGACTTGTTAATGACAATTGTGTTGTGTAGGTTTCCATTAATAATAATGAGTACGTTTTGAAAGCATCTATTTTATTTTATTTTTCACATAGAGGAAAGTTTACAAATGATGGATAAAATGATATGTGATACGTTGGGGGTTGTGTAAGAACAAAAAAACATAAAAGAAGGCACAAGTTATGAAGAATTAAAGACAATTATATCATAAAAAGAAAGTCAGTTGTTTGTTTTGAATTCTTAGTTATGTTTGATAGAAATACATTTATGAAGCTTGTAGATGATGATGATGTAGAACATTTAATAAAATTCAATGGAAAAAGAGGTCATATGTATGTAGGATTCTAATATGCAGTCAGTTGTAATTATCTACACCCTTCATTATATCTTTAATATACCCTTCATCCCTTGTCACTTGTGACATTATCATTTGTCAATTTATCTACTGATATAAGTTAAAAAAAATGTAATTCAAGTTACAACAAAATGAAATGGTGGGCCAAAGCTTATGTGCAAACTAATATAATATTTCTATTTTAGGTGAAATTTAATTGAATTACAATTTGAAATTAAAGACACATTTACTTGTCAATATCCCCTCTATCAATTGTTAATTTTTGCACCCTAACTTGCCAATAGTCATACTACAACTTGTCAATTTTCTTGCTAATATATGTGATTTTGAGAATTGTCCTTTTTTTTTGCATGCAAAATTGAACAATATAAAAATGGGTCACATATGAATATAAAAATAAGCGATGATATTATATAATTTGTCAATTTTCATGCCATAAAATGTGATGTTAATAAGCAGATTATCACTTGTTAATCAAGACATCGGCACCTATTAATTTGCATACCCTCACTTGTTAACATCTTTGCTGATATAATATTTTCTCTGTTTTATATTATTAATAGTTGAAATTATTATTTTTAAATATGAGTAAAGGGGCAAATTTACCCATTATAATATTTAAAATGAGCATCAGGCACCATAATAAAATATTGGGTGCAAAAATATACATAGACATTTTAAAATGGGGCAAAAATACCATCTCAATTAATTCTCTCAGACATCCGTTACTTTTTATTTTTGTGGGTGCCACCAAATTTCCACGTGGTATATGATTATCTGAACCATGGCATCCTTTTATGCCGCTATGTGCTATTAGCTTGCCTTGAATTAGAATCGATTTCAAAAGAACACCCATAGGCCATAATTCACTATGGCAAGGGCTTGGTCAACAGGCTTGCAAAGTGAGATTAAGCTGTAGAAATACAGTAAAGAGAGAGACGGTGGATTGGTGAACGTTTGCGAAAGTACAAGTGGAAGATACGCTTAGGCCGGCTGAAAGCAGAGCAGAAGCAGAAGGGACAAAGGAAGAGTCATCAATGATTTATTGTCAACGATTGAGAAAAGGGGAGGGGCTCGCTTTCAATGTAAGATGGGTCGGCTCTTTAATAAGGGAGGAAGATGGGAAAACTGGTCGATTTTGAATGCCTTGCTGTCTCTTATTCCCTCTCTATTCAGAGCTTTGTGGAGAGTCCTCGTGGCAGGGACGAGAAGCTTGATGGTGTTCCAACTGGTCCAACCGGCTTGATGTGAGTAATAACCCCCTGGGGAATCTAGGTTGGTTAGCATTGCAATGTCTCCGTTAGTTGCTGTGACGATGACGGAGATGCCACTTTCGGTGAAGGTTTGTAGGATTTGAGGACTTACATCAAAGATCTTAAGACTATGGATGGTTGTCTTGGTCTTAAGGAAATTTGCTACCACTCGCGGTCAAGGAAGGTTGTCTCTGATAGTGGCATAGTTAACACCGATGGAGAGGACGGTTGTAGCAAGGTGGAGCAGAAAGATAAATAAGACAGCTGGGATTGGAGATGATGTAGCCATGGTTTCTGGTTTGTTCTTGATTACCTCTCTTTGCTCGCATGTGATCTTTTTTCCCCTAATTTTCTGCCACGAATGTTCTTCTCCTAGTCAAAATACACAGCCACGTTGTATATATCACCCTCCAAGCCATCTCTGGTCAACATTTTTAAACTAACGTTAGCATTGGTCAATTTAAAAGAAGTAGCATCCTTGGGCTCTTTTTGAATCAACATAATAATCTTGGGCCTAACATTTTATTATGGTGCCTGACGCTCTCTTAAATATTCCAATGAGTAAATTTACCTATCAATCTTTTAAATAAACATGTCTATTTAGAGGGTTTTATTATGAAAAACATTTACCTAAAATACTCAAGTAAATGCAACTTTTACAGACAGTCTTCACCTAGAAGTTATTTAGGGGAAATTGGTCTCCAACTTCCCAAAAATTTTATCTCAACTTTGTTTTTAAAAAAAAACACTTAATAGTTTTTTGGGGAAAAAAACAATAAAAGAAAATAAGCAATTGTCTAACTTTTTGTAAATATTTATGTCTTTTCTAACTTCTTCATACCAAGCGCGACACATAATTTTTTATCATGACTATCCAATACGGTTCAAATTATGTTGCTTTATTATTTGTTTATTTTTAAAAATAAACAATATCTTGATAGACTAAGTTAGATTTAAACAGTCCCCAAAAACATAATAAAAATATATTATTATTGATCCGTTAATCTTATTACATAACTCATTCTCATATTTTAACTTTATATACCCCCAATTTAATTGATTAATTTAATTTTAGTTATTTTCATTTTTATCTCTTAATTTGATTTTAATTTAATATCTTTCGTTCACTTTAACAATGAATCTAAAATTCTCTCGGATGATTATTGATAATATGAAATGACATCAATCCCCAATTAGATTGAAGAAAGTTAAGCAAGAATGAAAGTAAAGGCCATGCGTAAAATTTGGGAGACCATGAAAACGTACATTGCAAGCAAATATAGTAAAATCAATAAATCAATAAATGTAAAATATAAAAAGTTTAGAGAACGATGTGACTGATTTTGAGCAACGTTAAGGGGCAACTCATATTAAAGGATGAAAGGAAAATTTAAGGTAAGGTTAAGGGATAAAGTTAAAGTTCAATGAATTAAAAAAAAAAAATCCAAATTTATAAAATTTAATTTATAGAAACAAAATTGAGATGAAAAAGTTAAAGAACAAGAAGTTATTGATCAACAGCTAGTGTATACTTCATCAACCACAGAACCTACTAAGTCAAAATCGAGTTTCAAAGAGGTGAAGATTGATGAAAAAAAGTAGGTTGTTTTATGCTATTTTAACTTTTTGCTTTATAATGACATTTAGGTTTTATTAAAAAGATAAAAGAATCAAAGGTCCATAGATTTATTTTTAATTAGTTACATGCAAGCATCCATACGGTAAACTCTATGTTGTAAATTAACAATCTATGTACGAAAGTGTTTTAAAAGTCAACATCGGATCAAAATGTTCGAGATTCACAATTCTCATGATCTAATTGGTTAGGTTGGTGGTTGAATAATAACATAACAATTAAATAAAAAATTATGTGTATCTATAATAATATATGAAGGAAACAAATTCATAATAAATCAAGCAAATTTTTTAAAAACAGTTATAGTTCATTTCATGACCTAATTTTGAGTTCTGACTCTGTATATAACTACTCAATTCTAGTTCAACTCAACTCAATCATGACACAAATTTTCTAATTAAACTGGTCCGCTAGCAAATCCGGTTAACAGTTCAACCAGTTAGACCATCTAATTTGATTTGGTTCTTTAATCATAAATATGAAGTGAATTTTAGAAAGTGCATTTTTCCATTTTAACTCTTTCAAAATATTTAAGTTAATCATATTAATGATGAGTTCCTTACACGGCATGCCTAAGAACTAAGAAGATTATTGGTAATTGGTTTATGCTTAGCATACTAGAAGCACATGTTTAAAATTCATAGATCTATAGATAAATATATAGCTATGGATATGTATATGTAAAAGAATCAAATTTAATTCAAGTATAATATTCATGTTTCGACAAGACAGAACTTAAATCTAGTTCAATTTAGCTGTCAAGTCTGAAACAAAAAAAAAAAAAAAAAGGAAAAAAGTAGACGTTGAAAATAAGGTCTTTTAAATAATAAGCCAAAGCCTTCCCAAGAACGTGGACCAACTAGAGATCCACGACTTTTCTCTCAGTCCAATTCTCAATTATTAGAGACAAGCATGTTTTAATGCTACTGGAACGTGAAGTGCACGCGCTACATGGGATTAGCACGTAAACGTTCGGCTAAACTAATTTAAAAGTTTAATTTCTTAATTTAAAAAATCAATCCATGGTAGTTAGAAGCTAATAAGGAGAAGAGAAGGAAAAAAATTTTTTTTTTTTTTGCCAAGGGAAAAAAATCATATCTAAGTGTTCTTTAAGATGTTGAGAAAAACTTATTTTGCAGATACTTATTTTTTTAATTTTTAATTTGGTATTCATATCTTTTTTTCTTGATTAAATTTTTTAAATTTACTTTATTGGCACAGTTAATTCTTACCACCTCTAGTGCTTAATAAGGGTTAGTTTGGCATCTAATCTTATTCTAAATATAAGACTCTGATTCACTTTGTCTCTCAAATTTATTCACTTTTTTCAAATTAGTCTTTGTAGTAATTATATATGTTAAAAATTTTATCAAATAGTAATCATAACTAATACAAATGATTAACAAGAGTATTTTAAAGAAATTAACATCTATTTATCACAAATAATTAACTTAACAAATTTTTTTAATTTACTTAAATTAGTCAACTAATTTTTATGCTAAGTACATAGGTATTATAATTTTATAGGGATTAATAGTATTACCAGAACAAAATTAAAAAAATTATTTAAAAAATATATAAGTATCAAATTAAAAATTTTAAAAAATACATATAAGTATGTGTAAAATAATTTTCCCTATTATATATCGCTAACTTCAGAAAAGTAATTCTCTCAAAAGATAGGCAAACCGAAAGTATTCATCTCCTCTAAACATATCTAATTCATGAAATTGTTCTTCATAATGATAAACTTAATTCACACACTGTACTCTTATTTTATGTTTGATGTTACTTTTGATACCACTTTCAGCCCATTCGGTTATTAAAAATATTGAAAATTTAACACCTTGATCGTGATTTGTGGATTGGGTGAGCAATTATAAAATATTAGAAGCCACGGGGACACATAAATACACACACACATATTTATAGAATATAAAATAATCCCATCTCAGGTTTCAACTTTACGATTCTAGAAACAATTTTTTATTATATTGCGCCGCGTCCCATAAACTTTTTTGTTTTTTTTTTGCCGATACAATTCTACAAACAATTTTACACTTTAATAATAGATAAGGGAAATGCAATACTATTTAAGAATTTAGAATTTTTATATTCTTTATTTTAGGCTGCATAAACTTTCATTCTTGACACTTTTCAATGAAAACGAGCCGGGGACCTCATTTATTTTATGCTTCACTTACGGCAATTACATTAAAACTAAATTATTTATCATATAGCTAACTAACTTGCGAACAAATTACGTACTATCTGCGGTAGTTAATATAAAAAGTTAGTTTACTAATTTAAATAAATTAAAAAAATAAATTAAGTTAGATATTTATAATAAATTTGTATTGTCTTCTATAAAATACATTATAAATCATGTATATTAATTAAAATTACTATTTGATAAAACTTTTAACAGTATAACAGATAATGTGAATTAAATATCAAATTAAATATCAAATCTAGTCTTATACTTTTGATCAAATTAAATATCAATCAAACTCTTATATTAAAGATTGGAAGTAATATATAAGTTTAAGTGATTAAGTTTTCATTTATACTCAAAGAAATAATTAAGAAAATCTTACAAAGAAATAATTAAAAAAAAAAACAAGAAGAAGAAGAGATGAAGAAATATAGGATTCAACACGGGCATATCACATCCCATTATCTTTTTTATCCCCTAACGAGAACATCCCATTATCAGAATACTAATGTTATATTCATCTCCAGAGATTTACATAAACTATACGAACTTTTTACTGAAATCATCTCTATTTAATTTCCATAGTTAATACTACCTTCTGTTCCTTAATATAAAATCTTGTTTGACTTTTATTTTGGTCCTAAATATAAGACCCCAATCTATTTTATCTCTCATATTTATACAATTTTTTTCAAGATAGTTTTTCTAATAATTATAGTTTTAGCCAACACACTTAATTACTAAGGATATTTTAAGAAAGACACATCTGTTTATTACAAATAACTAATTTCACTTATTTTTTTAATCTTCTTAAATTAGTTAACAAGCTCTTATAATTAAAACCAGAGGTAATATTGTCAAATTTTGATTTGATATTTTTTTATTATCAAATAAAATTTTTTTAACTCTGAACAATTCATAATATATATATCTAAGTTTTGGTTCTTTCTGTAATTTTATCTGGATATAAGATAAAATAGGTTTGATAATTAATACCGCTAATTAGTTTATAAATATTCCAACGTGGTTCAGATATAAATATAATATTCATGTATCGTTCTCATTCATACTTCACCACTACGATAATATAATTCCTAAGCCATCGCCACACTCATTCGCTTTTCTTCTTCCTCTCTTCCTTTTCTTCGTCTTCCTCCTGTATCTGACCTGAACAAGTCTTCAAATGATGAGCTCACAAGCAGTAGTCTTCGCTGCCGCCGCTGCAGCCGCCGCCGTCTCCGGCACCGTCCTCCTCCTCACTTTGCGTCTCCAGAAATCTCTCCAATTCCCCCTCCACCAACACCACTCTTCGCCTCCAATTCTTCGATCTTGCATATCATCCACCTCAGGTACCGTCATCCTCCCCTGTTTTTTGATTCAAAACGCATTGATTCGCTATTCTTAAAGCTTCGATCTCTATGCTGTTTCTTTGACTTGTGGGTTGGTTTCTTGCGCAGATGAGAAGAAGAAGAAGAAAAAGAAGAAGAAGAGGGTTCACTTCGCCGAGGACGTGGCGGTGTCAAGAACAAGAAGAGATGAAGAAGGAGGAGTGAGAAGAAATTACAGAGAGTCATCAGAAACAAAGAAGGTTCGAAGGAGTTGCAGCAATGGCGGAATTGAAGAGAACAGAGGAATGCCTGCGAACAGAGTGGCTCTCTATAATGGGATATTGAGGGATCGTGTGGCTCAACGATTGGCCTACTCTTACTGATTTGGGGTTTTTCTGTGAATATTCTGTGATTATACCTCTCGTCTTCTTTCGTTTGCCTTTATTTTCTTTTTCTCTTTTGTCCTGTGTTGCTGTAGACGGAGAAGTGGGGAAGTTTCCAGTCATAGGCTTTTTTTTCTTGTTGAGACGACTCGATTTACTGGGTCGATCCTCCTGTTGTTGTAGAATTTTGTCGATATTTTATATCATAGATTTAGTGATTCTGTTTCAAATTAGCCTGACTTTTTCCCTTTTTTTTTTTTTTCTTTTTGATCTTCTTCTGTTATTGAGTTATTTGCACTCCAAGATGTTACATGCAGATCTTCATGTTGTAATTGTGTTCTGACTTGTAAATTCAATGAATCAATTATTGGATTAAAATAATGGAATAACTTTTTCAATTCTAAATCTCTAAATAAAATTTGTTAAATACTGTTAGAATTAGCAACACAACGATGACGGGGTAAATTGGGTATTTACAAAAAAAAAATTCCTAAGATCTTTAAAGACTTTTTATCGTACACAGAATGTAAGTGTGTGCATGAGTAAATACAAAAACAAAGCCATGTTGTTAGCTTGCTCAACCAATTTTCGGAAGCACAATATGAACATTGAAGCTTAAACTTGATTCACCAAAACAAGTTTTACTATAAAATTATAAAGAAAAAATCACAAATAAAAACCCTTGAAGGTATGAAATTGCAAAATGAGTTCTTAAATTAACATAATTGTTTGAAGAGATTAGATCTTAAATTGCAATTATGAGATGACAGAGAAAATAGCAAAATGCCATTCCCTTCTTTTTCTCTTCCTCCTCCTCTTTCCTCCTTCTCTTCATCTCCCTCTATTCATCCTTCCCTTTCCTCTTCCTTCTCCTTTCTCCCCCAACCCCACTTCCTCATCCCCACCCTCATCTCCCCCCACCCTACTTCCTAATTTCGACCCCCACCCTACTTCACTTCTTCATTCCTGTCAAACCCCTAGCAATCTGAGAACACTCTATGACGGGAAATACAAAGCACTCATCGCCATTCACCATCAGTTACCATTGTAAAGGGAGAGAATTACCATGGCAGTCTCTCTTGTATCTTCTCTTGAATTGACCTCCTTCATTTCTCTCACCTACTTGTGGCATTGAGAAAATTGAGTAGGCGTCTATGGAGTTGCCACAGTACCCCCATGGACTAGTAAGTGACGGTCAAGAGCATACCATCTTTTGCAGGTAGCTTCACAGCATTTTCAAACCTAATTTTCTACCAATCCTTTGAATTCAAATGGCGAAATGCAAAAACTGATTGCTATCAAATCACCTCTAATCTTTTGTTATTTGGCTTACCATTGTTGTAATTTTGATTGGTAGTGTTTTAAATTCATACTTGTTATTATGATGGCAGCAACATGACATGATGATCTGAAAATGTTGGTCTTTCGTTTATGGGCAAAACAATATTAACATTTTGTATTTATTAGTTCTAAATGGTAACAATATGGATCTATTTAATGTTCTAAAGTTAATAAAAAAAACCTAGTCGTAGACTTGTAATTTTGCTTGCTAAACTTGTTATTTGGCCTATTACTCTTGTCATTTGGTAGTAAAATATGAAAATAATATCAGCTTTTCATGAAACTTAATTTCATAAGAAACCCAATCATAGAATTGTTATTTCGGTTATCACTCTTGTCATTTAGTTTACTGCCAGTGAAACGTGAAAATAATAGTAACTTTTTATTAAACTTAATTTGATTAGAAACCCAATCACCCGCTTGTAATTTTGCTTACCAAACTTATTATTTTGCTTACCACTCTTATTATTTGGTTTACTGCTCTTGTTATGTAGCAGTGAAATGTGAAAATAATGGCAACTTTGCATGAAACATAATTTAATGAGAAACCATATAACTGAATTGTTGTTTGGGAGAATTGCAATTAGGTCCCACTCAAGGGAATTAAATACAAAAAGGTCTCTTGAAATCATGAAATTATTTTGAAGTCCTAGGGAACCTTTTTGCAATAAATTTTATTTGTTTAATTACCAAATTACCCTTCTTCTTTTTTTAACTTTGTATTGACAACTGAAAAAGTAGTAGTTGACAACTCAGGGTGCAAGGATTGACAACTATCGCGGCTGGTTTGACAACACATTTTCTCGACATATCACACCATAAGTTGTCAAACCAGCCGCGATAGTTGTCAATCCTTGCACCCTGAGTTGTCAACTACTGCTCTTTCAGTTGTCAATGCAAATCTAAAAAAAAAAAAGAAGAAGGATAATTTGGTAAGTAAATAAATAAAATTTAATGCAAAAATTTTTTTGGGATTTTAAAATAATTTCATGATTTCAAGGGACCTTTTTGTATTTAATTCCCTTGAGTGGGACCTAATTGCCATTTTCCCTTGTTGTTTTGCTTACTACTCTTGTCATTTGGCTTACTAGTCTTGTCATTTGACAGTAAAATGTGAAAATAATAGCAACTTTTCATGAAATTTAATTTCATTAGAAACCCAGTCACATGCTCGAATTTTGCTCACCGAACTCGTTATTTTGGCTTATGACTCTTGTCATTTGGCAGTATAATGCGAAAATAATGACAATTCGAATTGAAACATTTAATAATATCAAATTCAAATGTCATTTTAGCAATACATAACTGCCATTAATAATTTATAACAATGGCCACTCATCAACAAAGAAAAAAATATTATACATATGTTAAATGCAATAACAGTATGTATAATTTATCCTTATTTTCCTATTAAAACTATGTATAAAAACTTTCTCATTCTTTTGGTTTTCTGTCCCTTGTCAGCTCTTGCAAGTTAAGTATAACAAATAACAACTTAACTATTCCATATAACAAATTGAGTTTAGCAAATGACAAATATTATATATAACAAGTATATCAAATAACAACTTAACTATTATAAATAATAAGTTGAGAATCACAACTTAAGTATATCAAATTACAATTTCACTATTCCAAATAACAAGTTCAATTTAGCAAATCGCAACTTGAATATTATATATGACAAGTTAAGTATATCAAATAACAACTTCACCATTTTGTTCAGTTAAGCAAATCACATATCGGGTCCAACAAAACATGTAACATACAATCATTGACAACAACATATAGCAAATAGTATGAACTCAAGCACCAAATCTAGCTATCAGAAATTACAGCTAAGCAGCTCATGAATCTTCTAGCTAGGACAAACAATTTAGCCACAGGTTTTCAAGAAGTCTTAAATTCAAATCATCTTGCAATATTTATCTCCCTCCTAAAACAAATAGAGCAAATTAAAGACTAATTCAAATTTTCTTTATGTCCACATAGTATACAAGAATCAATTGAGAATCAGAGTTCTTGATGCTTGATACACACATAGCATATAAGAAGTATATGACACTTAAAAACCATTGTAGCCAAGCTAATTATATTTCATTATTTCTTAGAAATTCCCAATTACTAATTTATGTGAGATAATATGTCACTTATTGTTCCTCAGGCATTTCCAAAGCAAAAGTAAAACCAATAATAGTGATAATATGTAAACAAGATAAAAAGAAGAGTAAAATGTACTGACTACCTTCTATTTTACCTCAATTACAAAAACCTCCCATTTATTTTGAAAATATATATATAAACCTTCCTTAAAATTAAAATGTATATTACACAAACCTCTCTCCTATATTTAAGATTTCATTTTCATCCACCTAAACCGTAAGTTGATCGTTAAATTTTGACTTTAAAAATTATTTTTTTGACCAAAATGCCTTTTTTAACTTAATAATAATTATTTAGAAATTTACATTTTATAAAATATATTTTATAAATCAAAAATAATAATTCTGATACATATATTTTCAAAATTTCTAATATATTATAAAATTTATCAATTTTGATTTAAATCATAAAATTTTATAATTTAAATTTTTCATCATATTCGTTAGAAATTATTTACTTTGATTTTTTTTAAATTGTAAAAAAATATTTCAAATACATAGTTTTTATCTATAATAAATTTTAAATGATATAAGTTTGAAAGATTTTATAAATTATTTAAATTTATAATTCAAAAATTTTAAACAAAGCTTTGTTACAAAAATTTATAAACATATTTTTGTCCAATATATATTTATTTAAAAATTAGTTAAATTTTAACCAAATCTTCTATATTTGTCTTAATTGAATGAAATATAAATTTTAATTAAAAATAATATTTTTAGAATCTTTTTAAAATATTCCTGATGGTATAAACTGATTAAACGAAACTGTATGTTTTTAAAATAGATAGGAGGTCTGTGTAATTGATGCCACAACAACAACAAAAACTAAAAATTGCAGCTGTTTATTTGTAGCGGTTAAAAAAAACTACTATAAAACATGTAAATTGTAGCGGTTTCAAACAAAACTGCTACAAATCTGCATCAGTTTGCTGAGGTAACATTTTGTGTCACACAATGTAGCGGTTTCTCCTTTAAATAACTGCTACAAATTTGGCATCAAGGTAGCACCGGATGGCGTGAGCTTGGCACCAAATTTGCAGCGATTATATAGTTACGATTAGGTTATAATAACCGCTACAAATGATACCATCAGTTTGTAGTGGTTTCCTTTGTAGCGGTTCGTTGAAAAGCAAAAGCTATTTGTAATATTTGTAGTGGTTGATATTAAATCACAACAAAGGTGCAAAAATTTGTCATGGTTATCAATAAACCACTACAAAGTTTAGAAAATTGTAGCGGTTTCTCAAACAATCGTGAGAAACTATTGTGTTATTCAATGCGGATAAGACACATGTCATCATTTTGTAGTAGTTTGTTAGAAACCGCTACAAATTTTGAAAATTTTGTAGCGGTTTTAGGGAAACCGCTACAAAACGGTGATGTCTATATAAGCGCCACCCCCCTTATTTTTTCACTTTTCGCCCATGTATGTAGGGAGGTTCCTTTTGGCACTCAAGTTGAACCTTTTCTCCAGTAAGTTGTACATTGATTTTCTTTTTTATATTTAAAATTTCTTTATTATTGCCTTCTCTGACAAATAACACCATAGGGGATTTAGAAGATATGTCAGGAGGCAGCTATGGGTTCGTTGACAAATATCTGTTGAGGTTGACAAGAGAGTCCACGGAGAATTTCTAAGTTGATTTACACATCAAATATGTAATGACAACAATTGCCACATAGCTGAACTCAAAAGTCTTGCATATAGTCTGTTTGATAATGCCAGGAGGTTTACTACATATAATGTCAATGCGTTCAAGTTCACATGATCAGGGTTTACTCATACAAAACTCTGGAGTTTTTGGCACATTTGGAATGAGGAGTTATGCTAGTACCAGTGATAGTGACATGTAATTTGGAGGCATTCCTTACTATGGAGAGCTGATTGATATTGTTGAGTTAAATTATCAAGGACTTTTCACTGTCACTTTATTCAAGTGTTCCTAGGCAAATACAACAACTTCACATGGACTCACTACTGATGAATTGGGCATCATATTTGTTAATTTCTCCAGGCTCATTCATACTGGAGAATCTGAAGGTCATGAGCCATACATTCTTGCCTTTGAGGCACACCAGGTTTATTATGTCAAGAATGATAAACATAAAGATTGGAATATGGTAGTTCACCTCAAGCCGCAAGATCTTTATAACATAGGTGATGATGGTGATGACATCACTTACGACAATGAACCCTTCCAACCACTGAATTTTGAAAATTTCTCCTCCAAAGGAGATGACAATTTACCAATTGTTAGGTATTTTTTTTACATATAATTTTGGTTTATTTTTGTTACATTAATTATATGTGTTATAATTATTTCTAATTATTTGACTTTATATATCTCCTTTCAAGCAAGGTGATAAAAACTAAATTTCCAACAGTTCATTCCAAACCATTTTTTTTAAATTAGTAAGTTTTTTTTTTTTAAAAAAATTCATTATTTGTAGCCATTACAAAAACCACTACAAATGTTATAACCACTATAAAGTGAATTAAAGCCGCTACAAATGACACCCACCCTATATAAATACCCCCCACCCTCCCTCTTATTTTTCTCACTTCTCCTCCTCCTTTCCTCCTGTCCTCCGTTATAATTTTATCAAATTATAAGCTTTTCAGTTGTCAATTTATTTTTATTTTCTCACATTATTTAATTTATATTTGCTATTTTTTTTTTTTTTATGCAAGACTTATTTACCTTTATCTTCTACTCTTTCTAATTTATTTCTTACCTTCATAAATAACATTTCAAAAACTTTTTTAACTTTTACAACTATGAAATTCTAAATTTTCTAATCAGTATTTTTCATTTAATATTTAAAATGTTACTAAAATTTCCTCATATAACATCAAATGTAATAAAATGTCATTCATAATTATGTAAATCATATTTAATTTATTATATTTTATCTTCAAAATTTAATTGCAAATCTAATAACAATTTTTTTTAAAATTTCAACATAATGATTGTAGCGGTTTTTAAACCACTATAAAGGATAAACTGCCATTGCTTTCCTCATATTTCCCTATTTGTCGCGGTTGCTAAACCGCCACAAATTCCTATTGGTTCCATTTTTTAAAATTTCTCCATTTGTAGCGGTTTTCTAGCCGCCACAAATTTTGGCTCCAAATAAATTTTTTTTGGATTCCCGCCAAACAAAAATTTTGTGCCTGTCATTAGTAGTCGTTTTCTAAACCGTGACGAAGTTTCAAATTTCATTTCCAAACTTGCAAATGTATTTGTAGCAGTTTTTTGACCGTCACAAATTGTCTCAAAGTTATCTCATTCATCACATAATTACTAGCGATTATATAACCGCAACAAATATCTGTAGTGGTTGGCTATCTTGCACAGCAGTTCCATTAAACTGCTACAAAACTATTTGTTTCAATGGTTTTTGTAGTGGTTTGTATAACCGCTACAATTGGTATTGTTAGCAGTTAAAATCATTAAAAATCACCTATTTTAACCGCTACAAATTACTCTTTTTTGTAGTGTGCAAATTAGAAAGGTAGTCAGAATATTTTATTTTTAAAAGAATAACCAACATTATCCATAATTATGCATTAATATGTTTATGATTTTATAGGGTTAAACCCATAATTATGTACTTAGCATGAACATAAACTAGCTAACAAATATATTTTCTCTTTATTCCTTCTCAAACACAAAAATTCAAGCCACCAACCACAAGCACATCATATTTCGAATTTAAAGAAGGTAGAGAAAAAAAACCAGGGGAATCAATAACATCAAGCAAGTCAAAATCAAGGTACTAAAAACTGGACCGGCTTCTGAACAGGTCAAGGCAATGGGTCAAGAGTTAGTAGGTTAGATCAGAGTCAAACTAGGGGTCAAACGGATGAGAAATAAAAAAATTAAAAATTAATTAAATTCTCATCATGCTATCCAAAAGACTAAATATCAATTTAATACCTTGAATTTCCAACAAAATAATTATATACTTATATTTTCTTTTCATTTTTCCTACAATTCCCTTGACAAATTGACATCATAGTATCATATTATTAAAATAACAAAATATTCAATGCAAAATATCAAAATAGATTTATGGCAGCAAAGTATTCCTATCTGCAATCCTTTAGTCTCTGATTAATAATTTTTTACCAGTAAAAGAATTTAAAAAAAAAAAAAGGTTAACCCACCAAACCAGAAGGCCGGGACGGGTTAATTGGTTTTCTCCCGGGTTGACTAGTTCACACTGGGTCGACCCCTCCTATTGGTTTCTCAACTGACTAGACCGGTTAGGTGATCGGTTGGCCAGTTTGCGGTCCAACCTCATCCGGTCTGGTTTGTTTTCAATACTATGGTCACAATAGAAAAACATGGGATCTGTCAACAAGGTAAACTACGTAACTTTTGCTGCGTGTCACAACTCACTGTATAAGCTATATGCTAACATTTCTCTATCAAATTATCAGAATTTGTTCAAACGCATCATTCCACCTAATTAAAGCCCACAAATCATCATATTCAGGCGAAAGGGATTATTCTTGTGGCTTCTTGTTTGCTGCCTTTCAAAATCCCTCATAATATCTAACAGGTATCTCACAAAGATAACTTGAGATATCCTATTTGAGCTATGATATTTATTTCTTCTTGCTAGAAAATCAATGTCATTCGAAGACAGTACTATCATGATTTCATGATATAAATTCTGAATAATGTCATTAAAATGATAGAACTTTAATTCTAATCGGACTCATGAAAGAGAAAAGATAGATAGAAACTTCAAACATAGATTGTCTTGTCCAATCAAAGGCCAAGGAATCCATGTGGGTTTCCAATCAAACCAAATAGCGACAGCTAAAACCAGTTTTAAGAACGGAATACGACTTCAAATCAGTAGAAATTTCTAAACTCTGGGTGTAATAGAGCGAAAGCTCACCTAATGTCGGAGTGCCACCTAGCTGAAGTGATCACGGCCACGACAAGGACAAATGGTGATGGCAAGCTGCTTGGACGATGCTGCCAAATTGAGGATTGCGTTAACCTCTCTCCCACTCGACTCTTCTCCATGCTAGTTTTAGGGCACGATGTGAGCAACTTTCTCAGCCAAAATGGAGAGTCCCACAAAATGGGAAGTTATTCAGAGTAAGGGGTTAGTTCGCGCCCGCGTCTTTTGTTCTTTAAAATCTGAGCAGGGCTTTTTTTACTTTTAGCCTTGATTTCATAATTGCCATTCAAGACTTTGTCTTTCCAAACAATTAAGCTTATTCAGGTGTGCATTTCATTATTTTACCAATTCAGGGGTTTTCTATTGTGATTTTCCCAATTATAAAGGATAAAGGTGCATCCACCTTGATTTTTTTATGGCGCATCCAAAATTTTGATATCATTTTCTAGTGCATTCAGTACTCTAATCTTATTTTTAATGCATCTAGCACTTTAAAATGGTGCAAGATGTACCTAAAAACATAATATGGGGGTGTTGAATGCCTTAGAAAAATACAATCAAGGTGTTTGATGTATCATAAAAAGATAGAGTATTGGTACCTGGTAAATAATATTAGAAAGTTGGATGCACTTTTACCCTATTAAAATGTGATTTTATTATTTATATATGTTAATGTGCAAATTTGTCTCATAAATTTTTACTTGGGAGCATTAGGCACTAAGACATTGTTTTATATGCAAATTTGCCTCAAAGGTTTAAAATCAAAACAATATTGCCCCTTACCATTAAAAAAGATAATGGTCAATGTTAGTTTTTAAATGGTGGGGTAATATTACTATGATTTTAAATGTTCAGGGCAAACTTGCAGTCAAAAATTTTTTGAGAAAACCATATTGGAGGTACCTATACTTTTTTTCAATTTTCAATTTGGTACCTATGTGTTTTTTGTTCTTAACTAAATCTTTATTTCTCCTCTATTAACGTCATTAATCCTTATGTAGAGACTAAAAATATCAATAGAACAAAGTTATAAGAGCTAATATTGCTAAAAAGATAAAATTAAATGTTTAATTAAAGAGAAAAAAACACATAGGTACCAAATTAAAAATTAAAAGAAAGTATAGGTACCTTCAATATGGTTTTTCCAAATTTTTTTGATGCCTAGCCTTTCTAAGTAAAAATTTTGAGAACAAATTTTCACCTTGACCTTATTTTAATATAAAACATGGTAAAATATGTAGTGTTGAAAATGTAAAGAGCTGAAGGATAAATTTACAGAGATTCCAAGATCTACCCTAGTTTATCTCACTTGAGCATGCGTCCAGTTTCAAGAAAACCTACAAGAGTGGCTCTACTATAATCTACAAAGTTTCAGACTCTGATGCCCCTGTTGTTTAAAACAGAGGTTTATTATATTGTATCTTTCTACTGTTATTTATTCAAAAACAAAACAAAACAAAAGAAAGTTTCAAACAAGCACTTCTAACCCACTGCAATTCTTCATTGCTGATAGTGAAAATTGTTCTCTCAGAAGACACCTTTCTCATGACAATCTAACCAGGGGATACTTCATCTTTAACTTCTAAGAGTTCCTCATCCTCACAATTTGAGGAATGACTGAAGAAGATTACTACTCAACAACAGTCTCTGACACAGCAAAATGAGTACACTGAAGATCTATTACTCAAATAATACCATTTGATGCTGAATGAAATATAAATTTTCAAATATAAGAGTAGAAAATACTTAAAACAATCTATAAGTATTAGTTGTAATGCAAGGAGTTTTGCCTAGACATGTTAGGCAGTCCATGACGTGTCAAGACTATACAAGCATTTTGTTCACACATACCAATACTTGCCTGAACCTTGCCCAAGCCTGCTTACACTTGCCCAAACCTTATCCAACCTTGCTAAACCATACAAGTACTTTGTCCACATATGTATCCCTTACAACTCATCCACTGCAAGGGTTTTGCCAATAATACACTTGTTCGGATTTTGTCCAAACTTGGCCACCATTACCATGACCTTTCCCAAGGGTCCATGCATATCGCTCAAGCAGCTTAATCCTTGCTGCCCCTCTTTTTATATCCAAGACTCGCTCTGCGGGTCGATACAGGTGGAAGACATTGTTATGTGAAGAGTTTACAAAATCTCAAGTTCGTTTTTTGTATGAATACAAATAACGACTTTGGCAAAACTACATAGCCAAGTTAAATAACCAGTTAAGAAATAGTTAAAACTCTTATTTAAGGATTTTCTAATCATCAAAACTTATCAGATGTTGAGAGTGTTAAATTTATATTTCATTGAAGAATATAGTCATTAGAGACAAAAATTGGTTGTTTATAACTGTTGGAAGCTTTTTCTACGCAATACGTCTACGTGTTAAGCACATGATGAACACATTTCTGGAAAGTTTTCTTTGTAAAACAACACAATGGCATATTAAGTAGCTAGTATGATTAACATATTAATTTTTTTTAACAGTAGCAAAACGCAGGCGTTGCTTTAAAAAAAACAGTTTTTTGTTTTTAAAAATTAAAAAAAAACCTTGTTTAGTAATTTATTGTTAATTTAGTGTTTTTAAAAACAAAAAAGAAAACAAATAGGCCCTTAATCGTTTACAAAACCTGTTAACGCATTGGATAGCTTAGTTAATCCAATAACAAAAAGGCAAAAGTAAATTAAGTCTTCTGAGGTTTTGATCTATTAAGGATCTGTTTGTATATGCTTCTATTAAGTGCTTATATATTCTCTCACGTAAGTCAAGACAATATTTCTCTTACATACTCATCTTATATTCTATCAATTATGATTGAAAAGCTGCTTTTAAAAGTTCCAATCACAATTTTAAACATGTCCTGAAAACGAGACTTGATGCATTGAGAATATTTATTATAAGATAAAACTGTTGTTTTAGAAAATTTGCCAACGAGGAGATGGATGCATTTTACCACCAATATCCGATTCATTTTACCACCAATATCCCTTCTACTGTTTGCTTGTTAACTGAATCCACTTCCTTATGATGGTTTAAAAAACAAAAACAAAAACAAAAAAAGAATCCACTTCCTTCTACCTCTCTGTCGAACGGCCTCAAAAAGAAAGTTCCTTACCGTTCTATCAACCATATCGAGAAAAGAAGAAAATTGAAGAAGGTTCAGAGAAAATAGAAGAAAATTGAACAATCACTCAAAACTCTAGCCGGCGGTGAGAGAACTAGCTAGAGACGCGTTAAGTAAGGTTGATTATTTTATTTTACTCCTATAATCTTATTTATAAGGTAAAGAGATGATATTTTTTTGTCTTATTTATAGGACAGTGAGAAATTTTTTTTTATAAATATATAATTTTATCCTTAATTTATTATTGTATTGACTTTATTTACATGAGGTATAATGTATATTAAATAAAGATAAAATTAAAAAATTATTAAATTTTAAATGAGAGTTAATAAAAGTTAAAGTTTTTTTTAATTTATGTAAACCATATTAAAAATGACTTATAAATAAAAACTGAAAGTAAATGAAAGCTTACGCAAGCCGCGGTAAGATGGGAAGTTAATGCTTTGAGTAATTTTAATTGGTAAATTGAAGACTTTAAAAAAAAAAAAAAACAAAGAAGCTAAGCCCAATGAATAAAAAGAATAATGTGTTAGATATTTGTTATTAATTATACTGGTTAATTTTTAAAATTTATATTAAGTTTTGACTAGTTTGAAGAGAACTGAGTTTGACCTCTCCTACATTAGATGGTACGTTTGATGTCATTATATTACTTTCAATTTTTAATATAAGAGTTAGATAACTAATTCAAGAAAAATAACAAAAAAAAACTTGAGAATATTTAAAAAATTAGTTAAACTAATTATTTATAACAAATATGTATTGATTTTTTCTAAATTATCATATTTAATCCCCTACAATCAGAAAGAATATTATGAAAAAATATTATAAATTTAAAAAACAAATAAACTGATATTTTATGTTCAAAATTAAATTTAACTCTTACCTAGTTTCTATAGGTAGGATTTGAGTAGTCGGTAAGAAGTAATACCTGTGTCAGCAGCATGTGGACAGATAGTGTACGATTGATTTCATAAATGTCAGCTGGAATGCTTTGAAGTCAAGCGAGTGACCAACCTAGACACGCCAATTGGCTTGCTTTCTCTGGAAAAAGCAAACTCATTGACATTGACCCCATTCAAACTTGCTTAGCCACATTGAATGTAGAACAATCAACATTCAAATAATTGGCACGAGCTCGCCAGTTTGATTCTAGTTGTCCCTCTAATTAAAAAAATCTACTTGTTTTGCTGTTGGGATATTTGATCATACCTTAGGGGTTATAAACATTTTAACTATCTTTTGCCCTATATTTGGCATGAGAATAATGGAGGAGAGGAGAAGTGAACAAAAATTTTTACAGGTTCAATTTAAAAAATGAAGTAATGGGATTATAAATTTTAATAAAGGGAAGATGTAATATAAAAAAATAAAAAAATTAATTAAAACTTTTAACCCCACTTTCTTTTTTCTTTTAAACAAAAACTTATTAAAGTATTTCCTCTCCTTCCCTATTTTTCTCATACTAAACACACCATTTGCATATGATGCAACAAAACCTAAATCACAGCAAACAGAGGATTAATATATAATTCAAATTCAAGTAATTATATGAAAAATAATTAGGTGGAAATGAATTTATTTTGAGATTTTCTACCTTTTTAAAAAAAATTTTAATCCACTAAGAAAATATGTACTTGATTGGTACGTTCCTCAACTCCTTTTTTCTTCTCATCATTTTCAATCAAGACAACTAATACTTTGAGAATCTGTATTACTCGCATATATTTAAAAATTTTCACGTTTTTATTATGTGTTATTCAATCTTAATATTTAAGAAATAATGTAAAAATTATGAACTAAGAAATATAGATTGCATATATATTTCTGTGAAATATTTTAAAATGTGAATAAAATCCTACCTAACTCTAATGCTTTGCCTTATTTTACCACTCCAATTTAATAAAAAATAATGAAAGATTCTAGTATCAACAGTTAGATAAAAGAGTTTCAATTCTCACTGAATAAGTAATAAAATATTTATAGATTGAAGACGTAAAAGTTAATAAAAATGAATGAATTTATTTTATTTTTATGTGAAAGGTAAGTTAAAGTATATGTCTAGTGCTCTAGATTTACTTTAAATTTTAGTTTAGTTTTTGAAGTTTATGAGTTTTTTTTTTAATTTTAACACTATTAGTCTCATTTTGGAAAAAGAATGTTAACTCACTAAATTTAAATGCTGGCAAAGAATACTCTAAATTTTCATTCTTTCATATAACCAGATTTATTTTTTAAAAATTTAAGATTTTAAATAATCAGATAAGTGATAAAATATTAAAAATACAAAAATATTAACAATTTAAGCATTTATAAAAATATCAATTAATGAAATACAATTTAAAGCATGCTTTGTCTACTATTTGATTTCATACTCATCATCTAAATTTTATGACTCAGTGAGAAATGAGATCCACGGTGTCAGATTAAAACGTCATAAAAATTCTTTTTAAATTTAAGAAATAAACTTAAAAAGATATCTTACTTTTGTTCATTTATATTTTATAGTGATAGAATTGCATGAAATGTTTATAAACTGCCTCTTAAGGAAAGAAACTTGGCACTAGAACGTTGGGAATAGTAAATAAAGAGAAGAAAAAGGTGCACTGTACATAACAATGCATTGGCCCTATTTAGCATAGCGTTGGAAATCATTTAATACGTGAGGTGAGATAAAAATCCTCCTGTCATATACTTACCTAGTTTTTCATAAATCACAATTAAAAAATTATTTATAAACTATTTTAAACAGGTCTATAATGGCAACAACAACTTTTCTTTAATTGTTTTAGTTTTATTTAATACTCTTCCTATCCTTAATGTAGAACCTAATCTAATTCCTTAATGTAGATCCTAATTAACTCATTTGAATAAATTAAGAATGTTAGTTGACTTAATCAATATGACTTTTTTTTCTAAAATATTATAAGCATTTCCTTAATTACCCCCGTTCCTTTTATATTTGATTATTATTGAGAGAATATCAGTAGGGTTAATTTGAAAAAAAACGATAAACATGTGAAATAGGTCTTACATATAAAACTAATATTAACTTTCTACCTAGATCTTATATTAAAGATAGGAGAAGTAGTTCTTTTTGTCCTAGCCGGGAAGTTTTATTTAATAGTTAATGATCTCACACAAAGTATGATTTAATATAAAAATTCGATTAATAAATAAGTTATGCATTTATTTTGTCTAGATGCCTTTCAAAAATAATTATACTTAAAAAATAAATTTAAAAATCATTTATTCCTAAATACCACTCATAGTAAATATTTATTGTTCTATTTGTAAATTTTTTTGTTTAATTTAATTAATAAACTTGTGTTATACATATAAATATACATATATATATATATATTAAATTTAATGGTTTTTTAATACTTTCCTTTTATAGGAGACAATTGTGGAGTATGATATATTCTCTTTTATAAGAGACATATAAATGTTGTTTTAAATTTTGTTTGTTGATTTTTTTATTTTACCTCTATTTAACTACTCATATTTCTTAGTACTCCTCTGGTCTTATTTATAAGATAAAGAGAGAAGATTTTTCTTGGTCCTATTTATAAGTCACTTCATTAAATTTTTAGTATAAATATACTATTTGTCCTTCAGTTTTTATAGTGCAGATAGTTATCTTTTTTTTAAAGTGTATATATTAAACAACAGTAAAGATGGAAAGTTGTGATATTTTAATAAAAAATTAATGAAATTTAAGATTTTTTTTTATTTGTGTGGAACATGTTGTAATGCTTTATAAATACGACTAGAGGAGTATTTAATTCCCACACATTCTCTCTCCATCACATATTATCTCTTTTCCAAATGAGGGTATTCTTAGCAAAAGTGTGACTCCCTCCTGTTTTTTTTTATAAGAACCTAAAATTTGAATTGTCTTGTTCTTTTTCATAAGATCCTAACTGAATTTGTCTGAATATTTAATGTGTTTTTATCATTTTTATCTTTAATTAATTTTATATACTGCATTAACTAAAAGGTTAGCAACTTGACATACTACATTCTCTTTTATATTTTTTCTTATTACTACGCTATTTCTTTTTCTCACTTGCTCTTAATAAATAATGATGTGCTTGGGAAAAAAAAAGTCAATTTCTTACATATTTATTACTTTTAACTAATTTTAATTTTTTTAAATCACGTAATTTGGTTATCATGCTCTTATAAAAAAGACCAGAGGGAGTAACTTTTTTACATATTTATTCTCTTCAATTAATTTTAATCAACATTTTGAACAAAGTAATTTATTTAATTGTGTCTTATAAAAAGAAAAAGAGGGAGGAACTTATTTGTAAATTTGGTTTTTCAACATGGTTATTTCTTTTAAAAATCTTAGAGCTTGTTTTGACTTTGGATGAGCTTCAAACCTAAAAATCATCCATTTTTAAAATGAAAAAGAAAATATAATTGAAGTTTTGAGTGGCATTCATCGTGGACATAATTATCATTGCTATATCAACTTTCTTTGTCGTTTCCATGATTCCATCCCGTTTCTGCTGGGAGGACTCGATGGGCTGCACCTGTAAACAGATCGGAAAACATATACGGAAAATATAGACTTAGTTCTTGTGCTGTGTCTTATCTACCTCACCAAATAAAGAAAGAGAAAATGTCACAAAAAAATTTAAAATTACTAAACTTTAAATGAAGATTTTTTATATAAATATATTGTTATTTGTATATTTAGTGTTGTCAAATCTTATTAAAATGTTATTATTAAATCTTATTTGAGATTTAGTAATTTTTAAAAAAAATTTATGAGATTCTCCCTGAATACCGGAGAAAAAGAAGAGTCTACTTTCAAAATAAGCAAACAAGAAGATTGGATATAAGAGTCTAAATTCTTATTGAATAAATGATGAAATGTTTGTTGGAATATTAATGTATGATTTGTCAAAAGAAAATTTTATGTTGCTTAAGATTGAGGAAGCCATAATATATGTTATTTTTTGTTTTAAATATAAGATTTAGTTTTTAATGTAAATTACACTAAAAATTAGAATTTATATTTAGGGACGAGAATAATGCTAAGAAAGAATCTAACTTGAAATTAGAAAAGAAAGACGTCTGTTTAAAAATTAAAAACAAATTTATCATAATGAAAACCATGACTTGTTAAAACTTTTATCAAAATCATAGTTTTAAATGAAGTGAGAACTAGTAAATAAACCCCAAAAAAAATGAAGGTATATCCAATATTCTAAAGTAATTTCATAGGTGTATCCATAATCCTAAAATATTTTGTGATCCTAAAATATTTTTCAAGGTATATTTAGCGTTCTAAGAATATTTTTATGCAGTTTTACACTTAGTAATTTAGGGCGTTGGATATGCAAAAAAAAAAAATTCAGAGTACTAGACGCATCCTAAATTATTCCTTTTAAGTACATCTAGTATTCTAAAATATTTTATAGTGCACCTAACAACTTATCAGGTGTTGAATGCACCAAATTCAAAGTGCTACATGTACCTGGAAACATATTTCAAGATACTTGATGTACCAAATATTTTAGAATGCTGAATGTATTTGAAAAATACTTTAAGATGCTCGATGTGCCTTCATCAAACAAATAATAGTCCAAATTTGTTTAGGCACGCGTAATGTAAATTTTCTTCATATGCATTTAATTTAAATGAAAAAAAAAAGAATGACTCAGATTTTAAAAAATAATAAACATGCTTGCAGAGATAGATATATATAATACTGAAAAATAAATAAAAAATTAAGTTAACTTTATTAGTATCCTTTTTCACTTTTTATACGACAAGATTATTCCTAAATTGTGAGACTTAAATTCACAATATATATAAACCTGAACTCTAAAAGATTAAAAATATAAAACGCATTTTAGGAATTTTGAAAAATATTCGTAAGAATTTCTGGAACTAAACGAAATAATACGCTAATGTACTTTTCTTTCCTTCAATTACTGCTAATTCTTTTGGACCAAAAAATGTTATAATGGCATAACCACAAGATTCTGCTTGGCTTTAGGTATAGGGTCCTTGGCGTGAAAGTAGCTGCATCTCAGAAAATTCCAAAGGCTCCGTCTAAAAACCGGCTCTAGTTGAGTGTTCGACCAATCCTCTTCGCCCATCGCCAAACACAATTCCCATGAGGACAAACTACTGATATTGTTGCTGCTAATAAAAATAGAACTCCGCTGTCAAATCCTAAATATAAAATTTATTTTACAGTGTAATTTGTGTAATAAAATAGATTTTATATTTAGGATTAAGAATAGTATTAAAAAGGGAGCAAACTCGCTCAATTTAACGGTAGCCGAATGGATATCTCTACCAATTACGAAGAACCCATTGTCTAATATTTGAGATCAAGAAATCAATCCTATACGCGCATATCTTCGACTTATAACTATAAGAGATCAATGTAAGTTATAATAATCAAACCCTTTGACGAACAGGTATGAACTCAAATGAGAGATTCGATGTGATTCTGGTTAGATGAACGCAAAATCTTTGAGTGTGAAACTCCAAACATGCTATAGTGTACTACAAAGAATCATAGTGGCCAAGGGTGAAAGTGTTGTGGACTCGAGGTATAAGCATACGTATTCACTTAGAAAATTCAGAAATAATTATGACGTCGAGGTGAGACCAAGTCTGACTCGAGCCACAGGGCAAATACATAGACTGCTAAGACCTCGGGATAACATAGATTGGCTGGGCTAATTGGGTTGATGCGCAAAGAATGCCAGAAGTCACTGACAGATATGTGTGTGTGTATATGTTCGAACGTTACTATTAATTTTTTTTCCCAACAAAATAAATACTTCTCCGATTTTGTTATCGCAAAACATTGAGTTCACAACTTTCATTATTAATCTTTTCTTTCCTTCATGCCTCTCTCTATGTATATAATATAGCTGGAATAAGGACCAGAGATGCTCAGCGACAATAAACACCCTCTTGTGTGGAGAAGTAAATATATATCAAATAATATTTCACAAAGGAGAATTATAAGAGTAAGGAGGAAAAAATAATATTTAGCAATATTTATCATAGTCTAAGTGTCACAAGCTACCTATGTGCCTGCTAAATATGATAACATAATATATCTAGTAAGTTAGATAATTATTTTAAATAATGAAGAACTAATATGAAATAAAAGTTTAGGGATTAAATTGAAGATATTTTTCCGTTGGCAAAAAAATTGAAAATATTTTCTCTAGATTTTACAGTGTTTACCGGATTGTGAATATTATCGGTAGAATGTAGAGATACAAAAATCATATAAAATTTTCTAGATGGAGACACTTGAGATCTTGAAGTGAGTACTGATGTGTCACAACTATGTTAATTGTTAGCAAATAAATGGACGAGGTTTGAAGCAACAAAGAATCATGTAATCCTTGCTTGACACGTGGCAAGATGAGGTGTTAAGAAGAAACAGAGAATTACGTAACCTCTGTGTGGCATGTGGCCAAAGGCATGCAATTTTTTTTTTTTTCATGAGTTTTCTACTCTTATAAATATCCTATTTGAATGCTGCATTCTTCATTCATCTCCTTTAGCTCTCTCCTATTCTCTAAGATCAGATCCTACTATGCATGTCTAGTTCACACTATGACAGAAAACGATTTTAATAACGGTTAATTAAAACAGACTTTTCACGACGATTCTTGAGAGACGTAGTGAATATTACAATATTAAAAGCAAAGAATTTCACATGAAAAATTAACTTTTCACAGTGGTTATATACAAATAACCGTAGTAAAAAGTCCTCAGGATTTTTTTTAAAATAATTCATTTTAATTTTTTATACAACCTTCCTGCAATGCAAACCACTTACAGACTAATTCCAGCCAGCATAACAAAAGAATGCAAAACCATTTCAAGGCTTAAAGTCAAATCTAACACTAATATAACTAATGTTTCTAATTCTTATTCAATCAACTATGCCTAATAGTCAACAACTTTATCGATCAATATTTCAACTAAACCTAATAAACAATGAATTAAAATGTGAATTAGTCATTCACATTTTTAAAATTCTCAAGCAACATTGTTGACAAAGCATCCCTTATTGAGTTGATTTCTTCGGGATCATATGGCACACTATCTCAAAATGCCTGTAAATTAAAAATAACAGTCATTAGTCAATTAGATCAAAATTGTAAAAAAAATTAAAAATTATAATGTAACTTATATTTACCTCATCTAACATCTTAGTAACTCTTGCCTCAATAATGTCATTTATATAGTGGATCACATAATATCCATACTCAGTGCTCTCGGATTAACAAGGATATAATAATAAAATGGAAAAAAAATTGACTATTTAACTTTGATTATCTAAAAAATTTATAAACATATACTAAGCTCAAAGCAACATATTAGTAGAAGAATCCATGTTGGTAGTGGCAAATTTTTTTTCTTGGCCATCATATTGAAACTATGAAAAGCCCTATCAACAATCAAAAAATAAAATTAGAGCATGTTTTTGTAAACTTTACACACAATAAATATAAAAACATAAACTCACGTGTCAATTACATCTTTGGTTTATTTTTGTGGTGCTCCATAGAGGAAATCAAACTGGTAGACATTGTTATCAAATGGGGTAAAAACAATAAGGATTCTTAGAGTACCTTTTTAAGATTTCATATATCTCTCAAACAAGTATATCCATCTTAAACACTCAGGACCACAAAATTTTATCTCCTGCACAAGGTGAGCTATCAAATGTACCATAATATCAAAAAATGATAAGGGAAAGTGCAATTCTAGTTAGGAGAGGATAACATAACCTTTATTTTCTAATTCGTCTAACTCAAAAGGATCAATCATCTTACTACAAATAGCATTAAAGAACATAGAAAGTTTCATATTAGTGCTTCTCACATCATTTTTCATAATGCATTGAATAGCCATTGGAAGTAATTATTGCATTAACATGTGACATTCATGAGAGTTCATTCCCGATATCTTCAAATCTTGCATTGAAACAAGCTTCCTTAAATTAGAAGAATAATCTTATGGCACCTTAATACCATTCAAACAACCACAGAAACTTGTTTTCCCTTCCTTTGACAATATGTGTGCTGCTAGAAGCAAATAAGCCCTCTTACCCTCCCTTTCTCATAGGTGTAGTAGTTTTCTTATTCCAATTTCAATTAAGTCTTCTCTCGCATCGATTTTATCCTTAGTCTTTTTACTTATGTGCAAAAGTCTACCAATAAGACTCTCACACATTTTTCTCCACATGTAGACATCTAGATTATATTTCATTTCAAGACTCCACCAATATAGAAGATAAAAAAAGATAGATCTTTTCTTTCATATATTTCTCTCAATTGCAGTCTTCTTCTTCTTCTTTTTTAAAGATCACATTAACTCCTTCTACCCAATGATAAACTTCTTCTTTAGTTATTGGTACTGGAGTCATTTGATATTCTTATGGGCCGTTAAATGTCTTTTTCAACTTATTGTAAGGGTGGTGTCGATTAATAAACCTTCTATGACCAAGGTAGACCTCTTCCTTCTATGTTTGAGTTAGCGAGTGCCTTTTTCGCTTATCGGACATGCTTTATGTCCCTTAATATTGTATCCTCACAACTTTTCATATGCCAAAAAGTCAATTATTGTGGTGAAGATCATGGCACACAAGTTGAAAGTCTCTTGTTTATATGCATTGAAGTCCTCAATCAAAGGTGCCAAATACACATCGATATCTTTTTTCAGCTATTTTGGCCCCGAGATCATCAAAGACAACATAATATACTTTGTTTTTATACATAACCAAGAAAGCAAGTTGTAAATTACCAGGAGAACTAGCTAAGCACTATGTGTGCTACTGAGATTACCACATGGATTGATTTTATTAGTGTAGAGCCCAAGTCAAAGGTTTCTTGGCTCACTACCAAATTGAAAATTTTTTTAATCTATTGCATTCTATTAAGGAGACTTTGTTAGGTGATGAAGGTTTTCATCACATATTTTCTCATCAGAATGCCATCTTAAGGTCTTTGCTTCTATGGCATGAGCAAATAAACATTTAAATCATGGTATTATTGGAAGATACCACAATATCTTCAAAGAAGAACCTTTGGTCATCTCATCAAAATCACCACCGTTTTTCTTCACTTTTATCTTGAAGTGCCACATTTAGGACACTTATTTAATCCTTCATACTTATTTCTAAATAATATACAGTCATTAGGACACTCATATATCTTCTCCTATTTCAAATCCATTGGACACAAAATTTTCTTTGCCTCGTATATTCTTTTTAGAAGTAAATTTCCTTTAGGTAGAATATTACTGAATAACTCAAGCAATTCCATGAAATTAGTATCAGTCCAACTATTTCTTGCCTTTAAGTTCATCAATTTTAACACAATCGTCAATCTTGTGTAGTCATCTTTACATCCTGGGTACAAAAGCATCTTTGTATCACTACACAAGCTTTTGCATGTAAGAGAGAACTATGCAAAGGACTCGAACGTTATATCATGAAACATATTTGAAATTCTATCACCAAAGTCATCATAATTGACAACTTTCTCTTTTCTAGATAGAGTGATCTTTCTAATATAACCATGTCATATATAGTTTGTGCACCTCAAATTTATCTTATCACAGATAAAATATTCTCTTATCTCTGGAATACTCCATCGACTATTATTTAAGCACTTGACATAAGGATAACAATACAAGCTATCTCTTTTGTTAGGGACATTTCTTTAAGGAAATTTAAGAAACCTTTCAGCCTCCTCCTCATATCTTTTGCTAATTTTTCTAGATTTCATCCAACTAAGACCTATTATTTAACAGAGTCAATAAATTAAAATTAACTAACACTTAATTACAAATCAAAGGGAATCCCTTTTTCATTTTACAAAAATTTTGACATGGTTTCCTCTTAATATAAGGAATCCCAAAAATTTAAACAATGAACAAATCAACCAATCAACCAACTAACAATATAAGAAACAAATACAAGACAAATTTGAAGAACTATAACTAGCAAAACAAAAGCAATAATCTCAAACCAATGAATAAATATTCTTAAAGCTAAAACTTCTGAATCCAAAATAAGAACACAAATGATATTTGTTTGTCATAAAATTTTGAACAACACTTTATCATCAATCAAAGTTCACAATAGAAAAAAATTAGCCAAACACTTAATAGATTATTTATTAGTAAATATTAAAATTTATAACAAAAATTTGACAAAATACGAAATAAATATAAAAAAATTATTAAAAAATTACAAACTTAAAGATTAATCAATTTTGAAAATTTAAACATGTTCTAGTGTAGTGTATAGGAAGTAATTGTAGTTTTCTAATGCTAAGTGTCACAAACCAACCCTCCACGCATGTAAGATACTGAAAATAAATAATACAAAATGTTCCAAATATAAAATCAATCAACCGATTTGATATATAACAAATTCCTATCGTTAAACATCTAAAAAAATCAGGAAAAAGGAAGAGAATGAATGAAGAGGAAACTTGCGGTGTGGGAGATGAGTAAAATGTGAAAAGAGGCGACTTTGAACGGCAAAATGTGACGGTAATGCAAAATGTGATGAACGGATGGCCAAAAATGATGGTATACAATGGATTATGCCATAAAAGGCAGTTTGAGTAGCAGGGCAGAGGAGGGGACCACGGTACACTATGAAAAACTCTGAAACTTATCACTTGATAGGGCTTTTTTAAACTCACGGTAAATATATTTCACGGTGGTTATTAAAATAACTATCGTGAAAATCATATTTAATGGAGGTTATCTTAATAATTGTCATGAAAAGTACTTACGACTAACCATCGTGAAAAGTCAAAACTTATCATGAGTTAATTACAAAAATGCCACCATCATTATTTTACAGTATATTTCTTTTTAACCGCTGTAAAGTGGTGTTGTTCAATGTATTTTTTGTAGTAGTGCCATCAGACTTAGAGTCAACAAGCTACATTAGTGAGATTTACTTAAGAAAGTTTATATTGGCATTGTTTTATGATTTATAACTCAAATATGCTTTTCTATGATTGGTGTTTAAGTTGATCAAAGATGCACAATATTTAACTCTTGTACCCTTGCTTGCAAACTGTTTTACAAAGGTACGTGCTGTACAAATTTGCTTGA
Organism: Neltuma alba; assembly: GCF_004799145.2. Classification (NCBI taxonomy): domain Eukaryota; kingdom Viridiplantae; phylum Streptophyta; class Magnoliopsida; order Fabales; family Fabaceae; genus Neltuma; species Neltuma alba. The sequence continues at coordinate 222,942 of NW_021635315.1, read as the reverse complement.
GTGATAACATGTATACTTTAAATGGAGTAAAACCTCACCTCTCCTTCCATCTCTAACTTCCATATGTCCTAGTACAAGTAGAAGCGAAGATAAGGAAGCTATTAATTAGGCCAAGTCTTTAATGTTTATAACATGTTAGTTCGCTATGATAATGAATTTTGGCTATATTACCTATGCACTTCCTTCGATCCTATTTATAAGCTTCAAATTTGGGGATGAGTGTTGTTCATTTCACAAGCTTTAATTTGGGTTCGTTTTAACATTTAATGCAGTTTTTTCAATCTTGTTATCGATTATTTATTCTCTCTCATTTGCCATATTCTCTATTATCACATTTCCCCACACATGCTCTTTCATCATTTTTCTCATTTATTATAAGGGTATTTTTAGAAACAAAAGTACATTTCTAACCTGTTTATTACAAGCTAGGGTTGTTACAGAGTTTTCCCTCTTCTATAGTAACTACTTTGCCTCTTGCTTCCTCATATCAATGTTCCATCATTCTGTCTATTGATTGCCACTTTAGAAAAAATAAGCAGAAAAAATTGAAAATTATTAGTTTTTATTTTGAAGAAACTAAAGAGATCATAAGAAATACTTAGTCTTAACCAATTCTAGGTTCTCCAATGTTCAAAGCCCATACTAAGCTTGCAAGAGCTCTATAGATTAGACTCTATCTGGTTGGAATAACTCTAGACTAAGAAATCTACCTAGAAGAACTTGTCAAGTAGAATCTAATCTCAATGATATCTCCAATGCTATCTCCTTGGATGGAACATTTCTCTCAAGCATCATGACTACTTTTCAAGATGCTAAGCATCGCCTTGAATTCAAAACGGGGATGTAACTAGACCTCAAATGAAGAAAAATTGTCAAAAAATGGCTTTCTCATTTTCAGACAATTTTCTAAGGAACTGAACAACCTACAAAAGAAGAAGTCTATTCTAGCCTTTAATATTTAGCCATTCATTCACTTAATTTGGATATTCAAGTTCTTCTAAAACTTCTCAGCAAGGATGAGGTCAAAACGATTGTCTTTAGTTTACCAAAGGATGGTGCGGTTGGAATTGATGGATTTCATGCACACTTTTACAAAAAAAAAATATTAGGTTATTGTTAGCAATATTTTTAGTATGGTCAATCAATTCTGGCAAATAGAGCATACATTGAAATCCCTCAACAAAACCATAATATGTTCATCCCAAAATCTGATAAACCTCAATCTTTTAGGGATTTTTGCCCAATAAATCTTTGCACAATGACTTATAAAATCATCTAAAAGGTTCTTAGTAATCACCTTAAGTTTCCAAAGATCATTGTGCCACATCAATGTGCCTTTCTTAAAGGTAGACTAATTTCTAACAACATACTCTTGGCTGTGGATCTCCTTAATCAAATCCATTCCTCTCATTCTAGAAGGACAAAGCTGGCAACTTTAAAGGTAGATTTTTCTAAGGCTTTTGATAAGCACTTTTGAAATTTCATTGAAGTTATTCTCTCTTTGATGAATTTCCCTTTAAACTGGGTCAAAATTGATTAAACAATGCTTGTCTACTATCCAATATCAAATCCAATTCAATGGTAAATTGACCTTTACAATTTTTCCTAACAGAGGCATTTGACAAAGAGATCCTTTATCTCCTCATCTCTACATTATTTATGCTGACATTTTGTCATGCGTGGTACATCAATGCCTCTATCTCTTGGAAGGGAATTAAGATCTATCACAATGCAAAGCCATCTCTTATTTGCTTTATGCTAATGATTCTCTCTTTTTCTTTGAGTCTTCACTTAAAAACCTTCTCTTTATCAAGATGATACTGAATACGATGCCTTATGAACTAGTCAAGATTGTAACAAGACCAAGCTATTCCTTATTTATAGCCCCAATATTACGCATACTCAAAAGTTGCAATTTCCAAGTTCATGGGCTTTCGATTTGAATCCTCTTTTGGAAAATATTTGGGTACTTAGGTAGACCCTGGCAAGAACAAGTCTATTATTTATGATCAAGTCATCAGTTCAATAGAAAAGGAACTTCTGCTTAGTAAACTACTGCTCTCATAAGCATTAAGACTTTAGTTAAATCAGTTGACAGTAGTTAATATGCATGTTCTTCTTATATATCAATCTACCCCAATATGTTTGTAACCATATAAACGCTTTCTTTCTTAATTTTTTTGGGGTACAAATGATGATAGAAAAGGCATCTACTTGCTAAATAAAAATATCATTTTAAGTCAATAGACAAGGGAGGATTGGTGCTTCAACCTACCAGAATCACAAATCAGTCTCTGTTAGCTAAATAAGTTTGGAGGATCATTACCTTTGATGCAGGCTCCCTCCTAGCTGGAACTTTGAAAATCAAGTATTTTGATTTGGATTCTCAATCTATTATTAAGTTTCCTTCTAAGTCCTCTTGGATCTGAAAGCAATTGTTGATAATTCAAGTATTATAATTGATAAATTAGGGCGGAAGGTAGGCAATAGTAATCTATTCCACTCAACCAGCATTTTTGGTGGCCTATGCAATCAAATCAGCCTCATGTGAGTCTTTTTCACAAGGTAGCTGATCTATTAATACATGTCCCTTCTTCATAGAATTGCATTAAATGGAAATCCCTTTTACTTTGCTCTCTTTATCCCCATCCTATAGCAAAGGAAATCAATCATTGGCCTATCTCTATGATAAATTTGCTAGATAGCCTAAAAGCAAGATCTAATTTAATTGCTTCATTGCAAATCTCAAATAATTTGAATGATGAATGTTTTTTTTGGAGAATAATCTGAAAATCTCTTTTTCCATTTAAACATATTTGTTGTTTTTGGAAATTCTATAACAATAGCTTGCTTGCAATTGATATGTTAAAACAACATCATTTGCCAACCAATGACTTATGTCTTTTCAATTGCCACATGAAGGAAACTGTTGAACATATTTTCATTATCCCTATTCTAGATCTCTTATGGTATGATTGTTTTTCCATCAAGATTCCTCTCCTTGATTTTCTAAATCTAAAAGGATGGCTTAAGGACACTTTATTGAAACTTTATGGATCTAATCATATGGATCTTTTTTGTGGGATGCTATGCGTGATCAATGTCAATTGGAGGAAATGAAATTTAGCTCTTCATCATGGTTTTCATTAAGATCCATTTGTCACTGTGAGGGAAGTTAATGATATTCTTTCATTTGCCAATATAGCTTTTCGAAAACCAATTGAAAATAAAGGAAGGACCTCAGTAAATTTCTTGTCAGAAGATTCTTTGAATAAGATTGAAGGATGGAGTATTATTCTTTATAAATTTTAAAAAAAAAACTCATTTCTATCAAGTTCTCATTTGCTGGCAAGGTTCTATAGTCATGAAATTTATTTGGAAAAATGCAACTAAACCATGGTATCCTTTTCTCTTCAACTGCCTGACAACTTCCTAATTCTAGATATATAACTATGGGATTCCAACAACAGATCAAAATTCTGCCATAGGCCTTTTATTTAGTCAAGCCTAGCCTGTACAAAGTCTTGGTCTGACCTGACGCTTGTTAAAAAAAGCATGTATTTTTAAAAACTTCGAACAGCCAAAAATATACTATAATTGGATAACAGTTAAGGTGTAAATTTACTTTGAAAGCTTTTACTCAGGAGTACTAGATATCAGAAAATTTATTAGGTGAAATTTTATCCCAAAAGCTTAAAATCATAGCATTTTTGTCCTAGTCCAAGATCAAAATTATTAAAATCAAACTCCTTTCCCTCTTAACAATCTTGGCCGAGACATATAGAGCTTAGGGTTTAAAATTTCATTTTCAATTCTAATGTTTCCAAACTTGCTTTCTTACATTTACCCCACATAATTTTTCATTCTAAGCATATTGGAAGTATCAAAATAATCAAATTAAAGTCCTAATATCATCCCTAAGTCAGGCTAAAATTCTCATGAAATTGGGAGAAGTTGGATTTTTTCTAATTTCATCACAAAGCGATGTGGTTACTTCTCTTTTCCTCCTCTTAATCATTAATCTAACATTAATCAATCTTTTCCATAACTTAAACATATTTGGACAGAACCTTTCCTTAGGTTTTAAACTTCCAAAACTCAATAAAAACCATAACCAAGCTTTACACGACATAGAGAAACTTAAATTATATTAAAAATCCTAACCTTACATTGTCTTGAAGCTTGGATGTGCCTTGGCTTTATGCTCTTCTTATTCTCCCTTTTTCTTTCCAAAATTTCATGCTCCCCTTGCTCTTCCTCTCTTGGCCATCCAAACACATAAATAGCAAGGAGAAAGGGGTATTTATAGACAAAATTGTAGCTTGGATTTTCAATTTTGCCCTTGAAGTTGCTTGAAATTACAAAGGTCTTGTGACTTGATCTCTTGCCATCCATTTAAGCCTCTTATAAAGTATACAAATCCTAAGCCACCTTACTTAAACACTTGCGTTGTGTTATGCCATCTAATCACACATGTGGTAAAACATAATATTTTATTATATAATTCCATTTCTTCTAAACATGCCCCTTAACAGTTTCTACTATTTTGTTCATATGCTTCTCATCATTTTTGAGTTAAAGTAGGTAGAAAATAGGGAGAAATTCATTCTCCCTCTCACCCTTGACTATTCCTCCACCTATTTTACAACTTTACACTGTATTGGGTATTTTTCCGGGTCCTGACTTATTCAGTAAACCTGGGACATATTCTGTAACCCTTTTTTCATCATAAATAACTTTATATGGTATCATATAACATGCATGCAGAGGGAAGGATACTCTTCCCTTTCTTCTTTCATTAAAACATTTAATAATATTTATTTCTCAGTAAATTTGACCAAATTCTCTCTATCAGTCTATGATTCCTAGAATTTGTTTCTAGCTACTAATATTACCTTTTCATCATGAGGCATTTCTCTAATTTTTCTCACGTTAAAAGTCAACTCATAGGCAGTTTATTGTGACTTTCCCTGGATAGTGTATAAATAGGCTTTAAATTCTATTAAAACCAACCTTTCTGCTTTCTAAGGACGTAATCATTTTTAAAACTTGTGATAATTCCTTAAATAATTATTTCCCATTTATCTCCAATTATCTGAGGTCTTCTAATATTTTAAATAATTCAATTTTGACTAATATTCATAATGATCCCAAACTGTGAGAATTTCATCAATTTTCTCTAATATTCATCTTCATTGAAGCTTTTTGGTGGTAGTCGTGACTAACAGCCATCAGCTGTCAGCTCGTTCGCAAGGCGAGAGCTTCAAGGATTTCAGGTGGCACACCCCACAACAAGCACCACCCGACGAATGGGGGACATGGAAAGCTATAGGCCCAAAACCTTCGACCCTTCTTTCTAAGGGGTATTTTTATCATTTTTAACTCTATATGAACTTCAAAACCTGATTTTTCCATTTTTTTTAAATTTTTCTAGAATTTTCAGGCGTAGTTTCCATCACAGCCCTATTCGGCCTGAAATATTCTGAATTTACAATTAGGTCTCCACTTGGGTTTAGCCTCAAGAATCATCTCACTAAGATTCTCAATACAAATTTTGGCCCTTAATCATCTCTAATTGTCATACTCGAGCCCTTGAAACTTCATCAGAGTCTCTAACTTGCCTATCTCATAGTTTTAGAAAACTCTTACTTTATGATTTAGTCCTTGAGAATTCTCTCATCCTTCCATGGAACTTCTAAAACTCCTACTAAAAAAGGTCTAGTTAGTAGGCCAATCTCAGACTATTTCTTATATTTCTAGACCCAAAATTTAAGATGTTATACTCTCCTTCCAAGAAAGATAAAATTTTGGTATAGAAAGTGTTTTCCAAAATACGGATTACAATAGCTATATACTCATATAATCATCATTTATGCAAGAATCATGATTCAAAATAGCATATTACCAATCAACAAGATGAAGAGAATAGAGATAGTGAACTAATCTGAGACAGCTAGTATAGCAAGTAAAGAAGTTAGTAGCCCCAAAACAAGCATAGATTTCTAGGCTCTAATAGTGTAACATCCACTTTTTCAAGATAGATGGCCACAATGAAGGGTAATGTCACCACAGCAAATGCCCAAAATAGGGTATCTTATTAAAGTAAGGTTGATGTGGCAAAAGGTCAAAATTTTCTTTAAATATGGGCAAAGTTCGTATGGCCTTCATTAATGGAGTTTAAAAGTTTTTAAGATAGGGTTTTCTTTGCTAGGGTGAACTTGGAGCAACCTTTCGAAAATCTGAGAGCTCTACTAGTCACGGGAAGCGACTCCAGCTTTCCTGTTTCTTTTTCTCTCCTCTTTTTTATTTCTTACCCTCTTAGTTAGAATTTTAGGTACTTTGTGAGGATCTATAGTAGTCTGTTAATTAATTTCTATATCTATCTTAAGGTAATTTATAACCCTCGAGGAATGAACAAACTAATTGGGAACGTCAGTAACTATACTTGGTATCCAGGTAACGTAAATTCTTATCCATCTCTCCTACTAGCTCTTCTAAGAGGATCTCTAATTAAAAGGGTAACCTTTAGGTTATATTTTTAAATGACCTGGGATAGACAAATTAAATAAAATAGCTTTCAGAATCATTGAGTATATCAAAAGTTTCATTCAGTATGGCTGCTTGTTGGAAAAACTTTTTGGAACTTTAAAACTGGATGGAAGCCTTAAATTGTGAATTTTTGTTTTTGCCTCTGTTTAATGTGACACTATGATCATCATCGGGGTGAAATTTTTTTTTTTGCTATGATGAAGTATGTTGAAAGATGCCCTAACGAGTGATCCTATCACTACGGCGATTCCTTGTGATGTTGCAACGAAGAACTTAGGTTTGTATATTTGTTCTTTCCTTATTTGTATGCTTGCATAATTCTTATATTTGAGATGAATATGGTGATATAGCATGCTTAAAACTAGTGGATATGTTAATTGAATCATTTATACGATAATATGGTGGTACTATCTCATAAGGAAATAAGATATGCCTTAATCATATGTGAATTGTATAACTGGAAGAGAGCTATTGTGATGAGATATATTGTATAACAACGTGATTTGCCTCCATCAACCGCATTATGGTTAATACTTTTGGAGAGGGCAAATACACCCCAATTGCGACACGCCAGAAGTTTCTTAAGACAGTATGACTTGAGAGTAGCATACTCGCTAAAATACTGGGCAGTAAACCCATTGGGGTAATATGCCTCTTTTTTTGGGAGCCTATGGCCTACATGTGCTTTGCTAACTTTGACTGGTTCACATCACATGTGAGAGGAGCTTGTAAGGGTCACCAATCACACGGTAAGACTCAGCTTATAGGTTCAAGTCAGCAAGTATAAAGAGGATATATGGCGGTAATTGAATTTAACTAATAAATAGTGATTTATAATTATGACCCATTGCTTGACTTCCTTTTGTTACTTATTATTCCTAATGTTTGATATTTGTGTCTTGTTATGGAACATGATTTTAAACGATAGTCACTTTAACTGTTAATCCTACCTCAGTATATTATAGTGATGCTTGTGGACATGGTGGATAGGAGTTTTGTTACCAGGACATTGTATCTCACTCTATTACTTTTTGTAGGTGAGAGCAAAAGGAGAGTTGCGACAGGAAAGGAACCTGAGGCTGGAGGTCACATGGCAAAGTGACCTAACCCCACATTTCTTTTGATTATGTTGACTTTCATTTATTTGTCACCCAGAACATCTACATTCTCTATTATTTTTGTAGAACTTGTTGACTAAGTTGTTATTTCTATTTTTGGTTATATTTTTGGTTTGAAGTAGATTTTTGCTAAGCAACCCGATCTACACTTCTTTTGGCAACTCATTATATAATAAATAAGCAGATCCAGTTTGATGATTTATTCCTTGTTAGTACCTAACTTATTTGCTATCTTAACTATGTTCATCAGGTACAACACGAGCTCCTTATAACCATGTTAGTGGCTAAATTCTTTTCTAACATGGTTAATGATTTTGAGGTAAGAGAAATCTTTTATAACTACAATATAATGCATCATGAACAGTATTACCTTGTTTCTTTTTTATCGTGATTATGCATTGAATAATAGCTATGTTGGCATCAATGTCTAGTGAGGTGTTACAAACAAAGTTTTTACTAGGATGACAAGTGAAATAGCCTTCCTAAATAAACTGATAAACTTAACTTTTTTTAGAGTAACTTCAACAAAAAACTTTTTATAACCAAATCATGCCAATAAAAAACTCAAATGTATCATAACTAGATAAACTAACTTGCTATATGATACTATCATTCATGATAGAAAAGAGTAGCACCTAATTATACACCTTATCACGGATAAAAGAACTTTTCTTAACTTATTCAAATACATACCATATTAGAAAAGATCAATCTATCTAACATGATTATAAAAGAACATATAATATAGTTCATAAATCAAAATAGTAATAATTAAGTCTTAGCCATATTTTATAATAAATTCATAATAAATATATCACATATGATCTAAGGTCTCTGGCCAATTACCAATGTACATACCATAACAAAACAAATAAAAGAACACAAGATATGATAATGCATGAATCAATGAAACACAAATTGTTCTAAGGTGGCAATATACAAGAAATAACATAACTCATAGATCGAAGAGGCACTACAAATTGCTATTGTAACTTTAGTCCTCCTGAGCCTTCCTTGACGTCCCTCTCTAAACTTTTCACCTGAAAAATGTTAAACAACAAGGATGAGACAATGTCTCAGTAATTAAATTTCAACCTATCACATACACACTATCATGGGCTAGCGAGTGTCAAGTGGGATACACATAGTTAGTAATATTTAATGGACATTTATTTAACAGTTAACCTCACAATGACCATATAAGTCAGATATTTTTACCAGCCTCATACAATTGATAATATCATAAGATATAATATACTTTTCATTTATTAAAAGATATAAATATTGATGAAGGTTCCACGCCATATGCAATCATTGAACCCAAATCTACCTTTATATCCTCCGGCTAAAGACCACAAACACTCAGCGGATGATGGGTCCCCCCTTGAAGAACTAGTAAGGTGTCTCACTTCCTTAAAGAACTAGTGGGACAATAATAGTGGCTAATCATAAATTTTCATAAGGAGGCCAATACCACATGGCAAGTATATAGATATCAGTAACTCCAATCATCTCCTCCATAGCCTATCCCAAATGTACATGATTCAAAATATTCAAGTGGATATACACATATATAAGAATATCACCCATCAAAACTTTAACTCAAGCATCATATTTCAAAGACTAGTTATTTCCAAACTCATTTTGTTCAGTCCCCTTCAAAATAGTACCCCACAAGCAAATAAAAACTTTATATAAAAGAATTTAACAACAGCTAGATATTCAATTATTTGGTCTCCTAGCTACTAGTCAGATACAAACAAGGCCCGCACTTAGAAATGCCATAATAGGGTTTATATCTATAAATGAAATTAAGATATTATATCTACAGTATTAGAGTAAACTACTCACAAAGTTCTAGCCTCTAACTCCTCCTCTAAGGCCTTCATCTGTTACTCAGAATTCTAATTGGATCGGCTTTTTCTAAGGTTTAGAGTAAAAACATATGTATGAGAATTTAGATTCAATTCCTAGGCTCTCTTAACTCAGATTACTCTTTAATTATTAAATTATATCATTAGAATCACTAAATTTGTAACATAGATAGAACACTCCCAATTTATAGCTTATTTTCTATCTTTGAAGAACTCAGACAAACTATAGGAGTCTAATTATTGATCCTAGTGTTGACTTTAACTTCTTAAATGTCACAAATTGATTCTCTAAATTCTGGCTCAATCTAATAGTGAACAAATTTTAAAACAATAATTTACTATGATGAGTTTGAAGTGTCAGACTGGCTAACCAAATTTCAACTCAATCTAATGGTTCACAAACTCATAAACAGCACTTTACTAAGACTGTTTCAGTTTTGTGCAAAAATTATTTAACTTATTCTTAACTCTCCCCTACTACCACCGCTATATAGACTCCTAAAGTTCTATCTTCCTATCATTTAGTTTATGTGAGACTTCTCAATATTGTTATTTTATCAATTTATTTATATATATTTATACATATACACAAATACATATGATTATAATTATTTTAATTTCTTTCATATATATATTTAACTTTTTTCTATTTGATCTTAAAAATTTACTTTAATGATAAAAAAATTAGGACGTCACAACAAGGTTCACCCAAGTTTCCTACATTGAATGGGAGTATGAACGGTAATCTTTCAGTCTGGGCTATTACGGATAGAATAGAGAATGGAGGTCAGACGAATGATGAACATGAATGATAGGGGTTTAGGAGGTCAGAAATGTTTCACATTTCAAATCAGATAATAGAGGTATGAGAGTGAATAATTGAGTGTGATAGACCGATCATGGAGAGCAAGCGGGAACGGCCAGGTTGCAGGTTTCAACCAAAGAGGTTGAATATTTCACAATAGTCGACATGATTAAAAACCTAGGGGTAGGGTAGAATAATTAACTATTAACCAAAATTATAAGAGGCCTAAGCTAGCCTAACAGGATAAATTTGGAGTTTTTGGTGTGTATAATAAGCTAAAAATCGAAGGTGGAGTATGTGATAGCTTATAGGAAAAATTTTGGGGATTAAAGGATCCTAGGAGGATCCAAGTTTTCTTATGGTTAGTAGCAAATAAATACTACCTATTCTTAAGAGGAAAAGTAGATTGATGGGCGGAAGCCCTGCTCTATAAATGTAATAGCGAGCCAGAAATAGTGATGCATGTGTTAAGAGATTATGGTAGAGAGGTATGGTAGCAATTGGGAGAGAGAAGTTTTGTTTCGGATTTTTATGTTCTGCGAGGAAAAGATTGGTTTTGATGGTGTTTAAGTAGAAAGAAAAGGAAACGGAGGATATAGCGTTTAAAGTTGGATGTTTTGGAGTTGGAGGAATAAGGGGTTGCTTGAGGATGGTTATAAACCCCCTAACAGCCCGTGCTTGGTCATAAATAGCTATGTAAATGAAGTAGAAAAAGCTATTTGTGGATTGTACTTAAGGAATCTAACAAGGCAAGAAATAAATATAAAGTAGATAGCACCACAGGAGGATTGGGTTAAATTGAATACTAATGGGGCTTCAAAGGGACTGGCTAAATTGGCTAGATTGGTAATTACAACTGAAATTGGCTAACTACCTTGGTATACAATCTCTTATTGTTGAAAGTGATTTTTTTTATCTATTGTAAATATTTTTTGTAATGTAGTTGATGAGTTGGATGTGACGTCTAGTCTTTTGGAATTTGTAAGGAATTAGAAAATTTTGTTAGAATTAGGATACGACATGTATATAGGTAAGGTAATGTTTGTGCTGATAAGCTTGCCAATCTTAGCTTTGAGTTAAAGAATGTGGTTACTATTTTTTGTGAAGTCACTTGAGAAAGTACAAGAACTATATTTTTGTTTCATGGGAGTGTCTTTCCCACGAGCAGTGAAGATATAACAATATGGGTTTTAGTCTTGTACTATTCACAAAAAAAGACTAAAATTATAAATAAGGAACGAAAAACCAGATGGTCACTAAACATATTAAAGTAGCGGCTCAAGGTCAGTTGATCGAACTAGGATCAACTCAGAGTCCAATTAGTCATATTAAAATAATATAATATAATTAAAAATAACAAAATATAACAACATTAATAATCACTAATAACAAAATATAAGAAAATATAACAATAGTTTAATTGTAACAATAACAAAATATAATAACATTAAGAATTTTGATCTTTATAGTTCATCATTAACTAAAATTAATAATCATTGATACCAAAATCATTATTAAAATTCATTTAAATCTATAGGGGTTGATATATTAGAAGTTAAATGAAAAAAAATAAGACTAATAATAACATAATCATCCAAACCGATTCATTGCCGATTTTCACCGGTTTTCACCGTTTCACTCCGATTTGATCGTTTAACTCCCTCCTTATTTAACATCCAAACTAAACCAGGCCACCAGGTGGTTCACTAGTTTTTTTATTGAATTGGTTGGTTCAGTCTAATTTTTTACTCTTTGATGATAACATGTACAAGCTGATGTGACAAGCTTAATAGGCTTATTAAAAAATTTAGGCCTAACATTTTAATGGAAACACGCTTTCAAAAAAGCTTGCGCTTTGAGCCTATTTCTATTATATACTCCTAATAAATTGTGTAGTCTATTCCCAGCTCTGGTCATAGGCAAAAAGAGGAGGAAAGTAAATATGTCATGTATTAACTAAAATACCATGCCTAATTTTCAATATTCCACAATTGCCCATCCATGAATATGCCCTAACTGCTATGGCATCATCCCCGTTGGCTTTTGCCTTTCTGCTTCTTCGCCTCTCTGCTTGCTAGCCGCTGACATCTGCGGAGCACCTCCAGCCGGCGCCGCCGACTCCACTGTCCTCTTCCCAGGTACCATTTTCTTTTTTTTCAGTCCCTTAACATAAGCTGATGCTGAGAACAATGATTTTGTTTGATTTGTAAATTCAGTTGGATTGGATATTTCGGATATGCTTCAATTCATCCTTTCTGATTAAGAAATTTCGAAAATAATCCCGTCTGCTCGTGCTCTGTGTTGATCTTGGCTTCTCATTTTCGTTTTCTCTGGCACAACAATGGCATAACTCCACCATACTCTTTTTCTCTTCTTCTTTTGTTCTTTTTGACGTGACTTTACCATACTCTTTGACAATTTATATATAATTTTTAGCTGGATATCTGGTTGGGTTTTTCGGAAGTAAATACTTTATTCACGGTTTTCATGCCTCCACCATTTCTTCTATTCGGCCAATGGTTTTCCCCCTTTGTGGTTTTTCTTAATCAAGTTCGGGCAGGGTTGGCATACTTCAATTTTTAGGATGACGAATTGATCATTTTATCAGATACGGTTGGTGCATTCTGTAAATATGTTATCATAGAGCAGCACGTGGAACTCATCCCTAGGTGTGGATCTTGCTGTGGTTATGTGGTTAATTATGCTTACTAAGGCTACTTTGACAGGTTGTAGACGTTTGAGTAATCATGAAGGTAAGGTCATCTGTGAAGAAGATGTGTGAGTTCTGTCGGACAGTTAAGCGTCGAGGACGTGTATATGTGTTATGTACGGCCAACCCTAAGCACAAGCAAAGACAAGGCATGTCAACAGTTGCTCAAGCAATGTCATCTCATACCGTGTATGTGTTACTTTCTCAGTTATGATTGTGGTTTTGGTAGATGGTAGTTTCCTTCTTGATGGGCATGTTGCAAAATTCTCATCAAAACCCTTGGCTTTTGTTTATAGGATATCATATGTTAGTTTAAGTTTCTGCATGCTTTCTTTCTGTGGTAGAAATTCATGCACACATGTATAGATGCTTTCTTTCTGTGGTAGACATGCTTGCGCACTTGTATGGATTTTATTTGATCAGTGGCTCATCATGTTTCACAGTTAATTTTGCTTGTTTCACTAAGTCATTGGAAAGGGCACCTTTTTTTGATGGATCAGGATCCTTAGAAATTGAGAGGCTGAGTTCACGTTTTTATGATTTAACCCAGTATATTCTGTATATACTCTTTCTTTCATATTTTTTTCTTAAAAGCTATGGGAGAGCGTAGAAGCCACAAGCATTGGCTGGGCCCAATATGCAAAAGTTCGAGAATAAGCCTTTGTTCAATTTTCCTATGGATACTCAGGCAATCTTCCCTGAAAACTTTTGCTTTGATCAAGCCACAAGCAATCACCACTATTCCAATAGTGCTGTAGACACCCATTATGGTGTTCATGACATCAAGTCACAAGCATTCACCTTTGTCCAAATTTTGCTCTTGATATCCACTTTAGTGTCCAAGACTTGTTCCTCAAATCAACTTCTCCATTTTCAAATTCATCTTTCTTTCATCAATAACTAGAAAAATACAATGCATCAATCGATGCCATCTCTTTTAAAGATTTTCTTCTTCTTTGAGGACAGAAAGAAATGAATAGTAAGCTAATGAATGTACTTATGATAAGGAATGGATAATTTTAAAGCTTTTGGTTGAATTGATTTTTGTGGCTGAAGAAATCTCCAAAATTGTTGAAATGTTTTGGCCATCTCCAGAAATTAATTTCAAATTTTATTTTGAATTCAATCAAAGTAAGAATTTGTCATATTAGAGAGATTTGTTTTTGTACTTAATCAAACTATGCATTTTCATTTCCCTCACCCTCATTGTTTTAAATCAATATCAAAAGCATTTTTGGGAAGCATTGCCCAAATGCCTCCCCCAAGGTTGAATCAATGCCGATACTTGGGTTTTTCTGAGATTGGAGCTTTTGAATGTAGCTTGCATGCTCTCATATAGTTATTGCCCATTCCAAAGGAGGAAAAAGTGAAACAGGGACTATATTGGGTTATATTTCACTGTCAAGTAGTGATGTGGGTGATGTTGATAATAGATCTGTGTTTGAGTTGACTTGGTTGGATAGAAGATATTAGCAGAAACACACCTCAATTTCAAGAGGTTTTCTGATCCTATTTTGATGAGCTAACATTTTAAGTTGGGAATATTTGAATGCAATATGAGTTGTCTTTTTTGTTTTCTACAATCTATAAGCTTTAGGATAGGAAAGGAAAGGAAGGTGTGACTGAAAATGATATTCGATAGTAGGCATGTGATAGAAGAGATGTTTTAGGGGAAGATATGTAAAAATATTTGCGTCACTTCCGGGTTAATTCTAACAAGAACAATATATAGGTCCGTGGAAGTCTGATAGAGGTGAGGCTATTTGATCATGCTCATGAAGTCTTGAGAATTCTATTTTGTTATAAATTTATGATTATTATTATTATATTGAGATTTTTATTTTATGTCGGGCCCTGCATCCAAGAAAAGTAAATTCAAGTTCTTGATTATTCTAGGAGCGTTATCACATAGCTTCATCTATCCAGACTTCCATGGATTTCTCGCAATAGATTCCAATCTTGTAATCCAAGTCAGCATGAATGGCAATGTTGAACTTCAGTAAGATCGCTGCCGGTATTGCCAATGTGAGGTTTGTTCCTTTGTTGAAAGTGCAGTTGGCCTTTGGAAAGGTCAAGGTAGAGAATGCTGGTTGTAATATTAGGGAGGATGGTGAAAATGAAAATCTGACTGATCAAACAACAACCTAATACCTCTGTACGTTGATGAGTCTCATTTTTATCTTCATATTCCTCTTTTTCTTCTTTAGTAATGCAACCACTATCGTCTACCTCTCTTTTGTTGAAGGCACCGTACTAAATAGTTGACCGCATTTTCATTAAAGAATTGAACATTACATGGGTAGTTTTGTCAGCAATCTCCCTGAGGTTTAACATCCTCATTTGCGCCCGTAACTCGAATGACAAGATCAAAATCTATTAGGAAAAGGATAGATCTGTGAAAGTGTAATAAATATGGGTCATATGATGATATCCCTGAAAGTCTTGTGAGTTCTATTTTATTTGTTAGATTTAGAAAGTTTTATTTTATATCAGGTTCTGGTGCATTCATTTCACAATTGAACAATCTAGCATGTTGCCTATTTATCTTTATTTTCTTATTTTGAAAGATCAAGATCTTATTCATTTGATCTATTAAAGAATAGATCAGTATTGTTAAGTTTTTTTTTTTAATTTTTTTCAATTGATTTTCACATTATTGATCATTTTAATATTTTGATCAGCGAGTATGAAATGTTTAGAATTAAAAATTAATAATAATTTTTTATTATTATAATACAATTTTCTGTTTCCTTTTTTATTATATTCTATTGATAATGATAATTAAAAATGATTATTTTGATACATTTTATTGTTGAAAAATTTAAAGATCATATTTTATTATTCTTTAGAGGAATGGTATTTTCGGAACGCTGTTTTCAATTTCTTTTTAATCTTTTACATAACCAGGCAATTTCTCCTTATCAAACACCTTTTTCTTTTTTTGATACAAAGGAAGGCTTAAGCCTGAACAGAGAAAATTAAAAAAATATTGGGGATTAAATCCCCAGTAACAAGCACCTTTTTCAGTTATACAAGCAAGCAGACTGGTAAAACTGAAAAGGGGTGTGTGTATCAAACGCCTTTTTCGGTTATACCAGTCTGCTTGCTTTGAGCTTATATTCTGTAAACTAAACAGAACTTATGGGCCTGTTAAATCATGGGGCCAGAGTTGACAAGAGAAGGGCCAAGGGAGGAGGATCAGGGCCAAACCAAAACGCTGATAATAATAATGCACATGGGAAGGGCAGAATAGGAATAATGCTGGTTAACGATTTATGATTAGGTCAGATTAGAAAGTGGGGAGCATTACAATGAGGTCCCAAACAAGAAAAATAATTACTAAAGAGTTTTAATAACAACATAAGCAGCTTGTAATGATAAGTTCCAAAGTAGAAAATGACAATCTCTGAGACTTGTTTTGTGATTATTTTTTGGGATCTCGTCGTAACTCTCGCTAGAAAGTGGGGGTTGGGGGAAGCAATGTAGCGTGAGGAGTGGGCCTTGTCTCTTGAAAATCAGCCTGGAAAGGATTTTCTCTTTTGGTTCTTGTTAATTTTCTGTTTTTGAGAGTTAACTTTTTCTTAGCAGTAAGAGGTAGGCTTCCTAGCTGAGTGATACAGAGTGGGAGAGATTAGTGATTGTCTACATTTTCGAGCAATAATAGAGGATAGCCCCAAATATAGTTTCCCCAAAATCATCTGATTGTTGCAGGTTCTACGAGGATCCTTAGAAAAGTCTGTTATTTGAACAAAATTCAGAGTTGGTTTAATTTATATGCTCTATTGCTCATAATGCATACCTGATGCCACCGTCACAAGCTAGGTTTATGATGCTTTTTACTTTCCTTAATGTTTCCCCGTCGCCGAAACGATTAGTTTTTGGGAATTTATATCTTTCACATGCCAAGAGCATCACCAAGTTCTTACTGATTTCCTGTAAAATGCTGAAATAATTTCAGGTCCTCAGAGCCAAGTGCCAAGCAGATTAGTTTTACCAACAGCTCACGTACAGGCCTGGCTTCCCTTCTTCCTCAAAGGCACGGCCTCTCTATGTTGTATGGATGGAGGGTGGGCCTGGCCTCTATTCTGTCTAAAAGGTAAAACAAACACGGTTAGCGCCTTGGAATCCAAAGATTATGTTGGAAGCAGTGACTTACTATGAGAAGAACCTCATAAATAATTACCACTCTTGATCAGGGCCTTTGCCTCCCTCCTTTCTTTCTATTGTTTATGAAGTCTAGCTTTGCTTTGTTTTGTTCACTGTTAGAAGGTAACAGGTGCAGCAAGACTTATGTGGACCCTTTAGTATGCATTCTTGGTATTATTTGGAAAATGTAAAACTTTGGTACAGGGCTTTTTGCCTGTTACAATCTTTCTTGGGTCTTCTTTTTATTTTTTGTTAGTATTGGCCTCACCTTTTTAGGGAGGAAAACAAAGTTTGACTCCTAGGAAGCACATGATGGGAGAAGCAAAAACTTTTTAATACGCTCCAAGCCTCTAAAAGCCTAAAGTGGTTTGAGAATATCCTTAGTAATTCACCTGAAAACTTTTTAAGGTAAATACATGCATCTGCTTGATGTACATGAAATGGCTCCCCATGAGTATATAATATTGCTTCACACCAATTAGAGAGGCAAGTGGGGTTCAAAGAAAGAGGTCTAATTAATTTCCCATAATGCATGCTTCTACAATGCTGCTCCAATCAAATACAATCATTACCCAGCCATACCCTTTGGTATGGCGTTCTTTGCTTATGTAGTCCCAATGCATTTGCTCAACAAAAAAAAAAAACAAAAGAAAAGCAGCAGCAGCAGCCTGATATTCAATAGTTTAATTTATGGGCGGAGGGTAATTTTATCATTTGATTTTAAAATTTTTATTTTGGTTTTTAAATGAGAAAAAAGAAGAATAAAAAAAAAAATCAGATATTGCGTTATTGTTACTTAGTCTAAGTGATTTCAAAATATTTATTTTATAACTATATGATCCAAATATGGGTTACAAATGCGTACCTTATACATATTAAGAAAGTTATTTAAGTCAGGTTTTATTTTTAAAAGGAAAAATCCCAGAAAAAGCCTTTGGAATACGCCAAATCCCAGATTGGGCCCTTAAATTGGGTCAAATGACCCAATCTGTTATTTGTGAAATTCAGGCGAATTGACATTTTTGCCCCTGAGCAAAAGTGAGTAGTTATTCTCTAAACAAATCTAGGTAACGCTTACACTGTTCTCGTGATTACAAGATTCGTTGTAATTAATAATAAGGTACCTGACAATAATAAGATATTTGACTATGAAAAAATGAGTAGTTATTCTCTACACAAATCTAGGTAATGCTTACATTGTTCTAGTGATTACAGCATTAGTTGTAGTTAATAACAAGATACCTGACTATGAAAAAGTGAATAGTTATTCGCTATACGAATCTAGGTAACACCTAAACTCTTATAGTGATTCCTTGAATCATTGTAGTGAATGAATAAATGAGGGCAAAATTGTCAATTCGCTTGAATTTCACAAATGACAGATTGGGTCAATGACCCATTCTGTCATTTTCGAAATTTAAGGACCCAATCTGGTATTTCCCATATTCCAAGGACCTTTTTTGGGATTTTCCCTTTTTAAAATTGATTTTTTTATTCTAAACTTAATTATCCTTAACAGTTAACGGTTAGTCAAAGTCATGCCTCTTCACCTGACACACATACCAATGGATCAACCAGAGACTTTTGTGAGAAATAAATATTTTATTATATACAGGTAGTATATTTTAGTATATTTTAGACTTCTATTTAATAACAAAGATAATATTTTCTTGGGTTAATATAATTTTTTATTCTTTAAATTTGTTCTCATTTTGGTTTTGGTTTTGGTTTTTCAAGTTTCAAACCATAGGTTTTAGTCTCTTAAAGGACAAAATAGTCTATATTTTTATTAGATTATAAAAATCAATGTTTTAAATTAAAAAAATTGAGGGACCAAAAGTTTTGAGGAACCAAAGCCAAAATAAATACAGATTTATGGAACTAAAAATTACATTAACCTTATTTTCTTTATCAAATTATAAATGATTTCAAAAGTAATTTGAATTATAGTCAGGAATGAATTTAGATTTTTTTTTTGGGCCATGGATTTGGAATAATTTCACATGGGAAGGCTTTGTTTGGCCTTTTTTTGTTTTGTCCTGACTTATGCATGTACATTATAATACTCCTCCGGTCCTTAATATAAGACTCATTTAACTAATTTGATTAGATTAAAAAAGTTAAGTAAGTTAGTTAATTATAAGAAATGTGATACGTTTTTCCTAAAACACTATAATCATCTTTCTTAATACCATCTTTCCTTCTTATAATTGATTATAGTTAAGGAAGTATCCATAAGGGTAATTTAGAGAAAATTGATAAATATGAGAAATAGGTCTTATATTTAGGATCAAAACTAACTCAACAATTGGGTCCTATATTAAGGACAGGAGGAGTATATTCATTTGCTTATTTCGTAATTAATTTATAAATAGCTTATTTTAAGTTTCAACATAAGTTAATTTAGTGAAATACTTAATTTGATTCCCAACGCGTAAATCAATTGTCTTCTTTATTTCTTTTCTTTTTTTCACGTCAAGATATTAATATAATTCCTTGACTTTGATACAACAATAACAAAATCTTATCTTTCTAGGTCGTCTCTATTATATGGATCGCATGACACTATTAAACTTTATCAGCAATCACATTTTTGAATAGGTTTTTATTATTAATTTTAAGAAAGCAAAAGTTATATCATATATACAGATTTTTATTTTTTAAAATAACTATTTAGCTTCCAATGATATAATTAAGACATCTAATTAACATCAATTCTCCCTTCCGTTATATAAAGATAAATACTTGTGTGTATCCTGTCCGTTCACTTTTATTGGGTGGGCCAAGTTTTTTTATTTATTGGTTACAGGTATTTTAGAAAAAGATATATTAATTACTGCCATATTTTTGTAAATTGTATTATATATAGGAATACCACATCCTCCAAATTTTTTTTCTTATACTACCTCCGGTCCTAATTATAAGACTTCGTTTTTAGACTATAAACAAGATCTTATAATTAAGATCGCGGATATAATAATTAAGAATGAAGGGAGCATAATATATTTCCAACCTGACTGCCTTTTCATATGCATATATGTGCACAACATAAGTCCTTTTCTTCCAACTTATTTTTCTAAAAAATATATAAGTCCGTTTTGATAATATCTAGAACATTTAATATTTTTTCTATTTTTCTCTTTAGTACAATTAAATTTCACAAATAATTATAATTAATATATTATAATTACTGTAGTATTAATTTTTGATAAGGGTGTATATTTGAAAAATACTACAATTTTTCCATCTTTAATGATGTAACTACTATTTAATTGACCATAAACTTTTGTTCCTGTCGTGGTTAAAATCAACTTATATTATGAATAGGACGATTGAAACATTAGTTGCCTTGGTATTATGGAACGTCTTAGTTTCAAAAAGTTTGGTGCCAAGTGCAATGAATCATACATTTCTTAATCACCAACTTTTAACCTAATTCATTAGTAATAATTTATACTAATCAATCAAATGTTTTGGACAAAACCCACGAAGAAGATTAAAACAAAGGGGGAAAAACAAGAAAGAGAGAAAGATTGTTTTCTTTAGTCAACGTAACTATTAAAACAAGAGTAAACTATTGAAACAACCTTTCTAAATAAATCGATAAATTTAACTTTTTCATAATAACTTTAAAAAATAACTTTTTATAACCAAACCATACTAAATATAAATTCAAATTATATCACAATCATCTACACTAACTAATTATATAATATTGTTATATGTGATAGAAAATAGCAGCACCCAATTACACATCATATCACAGATAAAAAAAATTTTCTTAACTCAGTCAAATACAAAGTATGTAAGAAAAGATCAATCTTATCTAATATGGTTATAAAACAACATATAATATAGCCCATAAATCAAAAATTAAGAATTAAATCTTAATTCATACTTTATAATAAATTCATAAACAAATCACATGTGATCATAGGTCTCTGATCAACTACCAGCACACATACCACAATAGTACATTCAAAAGACATAAGACATAATAATGCATGAATCAATTAAAAACAATTTATTCTAAGATGGCAATATACAAGATACAATATAGCTCATAAATCGAGGTGACGCTACAAGTCGTTAATGTAGCTTTACTCCTCCTAAGCCTTTCCTGATGTCTTTCCTCTAAAGCTTTCACTTGAAAAATGTTAAACAATAGAGATGAGATAACGTCTCAGTAACTAAATCCTTACCTATTATACATACTAGCATGGGCTAGTGAGGTGTCAAGTGAGATACACAAAGTTAATAGTAATTAATAGACATTTATTTAATAGTTTAACTCACAATAACCATATAAGTCAAATAGTTCCGCCAATCTCATATAGCTGATAAATTTCAGAAGAGATAACATACTTTTCATTTTATTCAAAAGATATAAATATCAAATGCAGATACCATGTCATATGCAATCCATAAACCCAAATCCATCTTTATATCCTCCTTATTTCTGCCGATTGGACCCATGGGTTAAATTCTTTTCATTTGACTGACTACTCTAACAAACTCATCACACGAGTCATATGGACAGGCCAAAGACCACATAGCACTCGATTGACCATGGGTCCCCCTCGAAGAACTAGTGGGGTGTCGTAGTCCCTCGAAGAACTAATGGGACAATAATAGTGGCCAACCATAGAGTTCTGTACGAAAACTAATACCACGTGATAAATATATAAATATCAATAACTCCAATCATCTCATTCTCCCATCCAAACCAGATGCACAGGGTTCAAAATAATATATCTATATGCATAATCAACCGAATTCCAGAATAACACCTCATAGTCATAATCATTAATTTCTAACAATACAAATGATTTTAATTATTTTCAAAATAATATCTCACAAGACAGTTCATAACACCTCATAGTCATAATTATTAATTTCTAACAATACAAACGATTTCAATATTTTTCAAAATAGTATCCTACAAGACAGTTCATACTAAAATAATATATGTATATGAAACTTGGTTATAAAATCACTTACAAACCACATACCAATGCATGTAATAGATAGAAATTTAGTTACCTGGTCTCCTAGCTAACAATCAAGTACAAATGAGGCCCGTACTCAAAAATACCACAATAGGGTTTATATCTACAATTGACATTAAAATATTATTTCTATAGTATTAGAGTAAACTACTCACAAATTTCTAACATTTAACGCTCCCTCTAGCTGTTACTCCAAATTCTAACTCGAAAGATTTTTTTCAAGGTTTGGGGTAAGAACATATATATGATAATTTATATTCAATTCATAAGTTCTCTTAACTTACGTTATCTTTAATTATTAAATTATATCATTTGAATAACCAAATTCACAACCTAGATAGAAAACCCTCAATATGAATTAATTTATTCTTATTATAGAAGTCTAATTATTAATCCAACCGTTAAATTTAATGTCTTACATGTCACAAGTTTACTCTCTAAATTTTGGATTAATCCAACAGTGAAAAAATTTAAACACTAATTTACTATCTAGTATTTTGTCTACCATATCAAAAATAAATAAATAAAAATCGTACCTAATAACTTGTAACTCAGGGATTCAATTGACGATCTAACCGTCGAAACTAACGAGCATGAAGTCTAGGACTAGTTGACCAAATTACAGCTTGATCCAACGGTTCACAAACTCGTAAATAGCACTTTACTGAGACTGTCTCAATTTTATGAGAAAATTATTTAATTCATCTTTAACTCTCCCCTACTACCACCTATATATAGATTCCTAGAACTCCCTCTTTTCATCATC
This sequence comes from Neltuma alba, assembly GCF_004799145.2. Classification (NCBI taxonomy): domain Eukaryota; kingdom Viridiplantae; phylum Streptophyta; class Magnoliopsida; order Fabales; family Fabaceae; genus Neltuma; species Neltuma alba. The sequence continues at coordinate 199,965 of NW_021635315.1, read as the reverse complement.
TAGTCGATGTGAGACTTCTTAACATTGTTATTTTATCCATTTTCTCACACACACACATATCCACATATATAAAATCAGAATTATTTTACTTACATGTATGTATTTAACCTCTATCTATTCTATAAAAATTTGTTTAAATATTATAGATATGAAAATCAGGATGTTACAAATACTCTAACCATTTATTTTATCTAAATTATAGAAACCTTTTCTCTATTTTGAAAATTTATATAAACCACTCTTGAAATTAAATTTAATGTATACAAATCTTCCTTACATATTTGAGATTTCCTTTTCTTCTATCCAACTGTTAGGTGACCATTAAGTTTAACTTTTAAACTTCAATTTTGACCAAAACACTCCTCCTTAACATAAAATTTATTTTTGACCAGTATAACATAGAAGTTATTTAAACATTTATATTTATCAAAAAATAAATTTTGATACAACAAAAAAAATAATTTTAATACTACCTCTGGTTTTAATTATAAGATTTTGTTCATAGACTACGAACGAAGTCTTATGGTTAAGACCAAAAATAGTACATGTATTTTCAACATTTTAACTTTTAATATGCAATAAAATTTATTAACTTGATTATATTATAAAATTTTATAATTTTAATTTTTCATAGTAGGATAAAACTTATTTATTTAGGTTTCTTTTAAATGAATAGAATATATATTAATAAATATTTTTTTCATCATATAATATAAATTGTCTAACTTTGAGAGGCAATAAAAATCATTTAGTTTATTATTTAAAATAAAAATTTTGTTAAAAATATTTATAATGTGTTTAGTCTATTATATATATTTAAGAACTAATCAAATTTTTATTTAAGGTTTTTATGTCTATATTAAATAAATTAATTAATTTTGTATCCCAATATGATTAAAACACTAAATAAATAACTATTTGCAAAAATAAAAAATAAAATTAAGGAAAAAGAAAAATATTTAAATTCTTTAAAAAAATTTAGTCAAAATTTAGGGATTTAGTATTTGAAAGGGTAAATTAATAAATAAAAAGTATTTTAATATAAATTTTAATTAAAAAAAGGTATCTTTTTAGAATATTCCTAACAGAATTAACAGTTTGGATTTAAGTATATGTTTTCAAAATAAAGAGGAGGTTGATATAATTAGGGCAAAATGCAAAGGGGTTGTAGTATTTTACTCTTAAAACAAAGAAAATTAAATTAGATGCAATATTGTAAACTAAAATATAAACAAAATGTTAATAAGAACTTTTTTGGCCAATGAGTAAGAGTTAAATTTTGAAAAAAATTTAGAAAAAAATTAAGAATATTAACAAAATGTAAATAATCAAAGAAATACTCCCTCCGTCCCTAATTATAAGATCTCTTTTTTTGAATGAATTTGTCCCTTTTTATAAGATCCCATTTGAGTTTATCTAAACATTTAATGTATTGTTACCTATTTTATCTCTAATAAATTTCATATATTACATTCTCTCTCTATTTATCTCATTATTACTCTCTTACATTTATTAGGGGTATATTTGGAAAAAAAACTTACATTTGTTACATATTAATTACTTTTAACTAATTTTAACTGTTTTCTTAAAAAGCGTAATTTGGCCAGAAGGTTCTTATAATTAGGGACGGAGTAGTATGCTGCTAATAATTAATTTTCAAGAATAAAAAAATACAGTTAAAATTAGTTGGACCAATAAGAATGCTAGACATACTAATTTTTTTCCAGAAATACCCTTAATTAAAGAAGATATAAGAAAATTTAATAAATACCATGGATAAAAACCAAATCATGGTTTTAAAAGTGCTTTTACAGTATACGAAGTAAATATGTGGAGGAGATTACCTCATTTTGCAAAAAAGTGTTTTTTAAAAGCACTTATTGGTGTTGCCAAACACCCCTTAGATATCGTTTCTTATAATAGGATTAAGCAAATCCTGAATTCTTTTTAATAAAAGGGACCCGAGGGAGTAAAATATATTTTTTGTTTACTACAGATGCTAAATACTTAATTAATAACATACATTTTGTTATTTATAATATGAACAGCATCAAATTTTAGCAGTTAAAATTTATTTATGTATTTTTTAATGCAATAATTATAAAAAAGGTGAAGACACATCTAAATTTGTGATATATCCAGCATCCTGAAATGTTTTTCAGGTGCAACCAGCACCTTAACAGAGTTTTTATGTAATTTTACACTTATCACTTAAAGGTGTTAGATGTCTCAAAAAATAATTTAGGATACTGGATACAATGAAAAAAAATGTCAAGGTGTTAAATATATTAAAATATAATTTAAAATGCTTGATATACATAAAAAATATTTTAAAATGCTTAATACACTTGAAAAATATGTCAATGTGGTGCAGGAAATTTAATCCACTATGACGTGTTAGATGTGGAGCATGGAAAATGGTTAATCCATTGATTCTAACATGTCAGATTTTTCTTTTGTTAATGAAGAAGCTGGTTGGTTCCGGCATTCACCTTCTAGATAATAATAAACAAATAAATTAAGTACTCGCTTTTCCAATTCGGAACCTCTAATGGTCAAAAGGGAAAGAGGATAGCTTTCAAGACAACACCATCAACAGGTCGAAATCTCGTCGCCTACGTGGATACATGCATTCTCGTTATGATGTGGGTCCCTCTCTAATCAATTTGCAAGGCCTCCTTTCATGGGGAAGTAACCAAGTGGTCAACTAACCAGCAAAATTTCCCCTCACGGAGAAAATGGTAGTTTAAAGAAGAATTATACTACTTTCTATTTTATTTTATAAGACCTTATCTATAATCTGATCCTAATTATAAGATTTTATTTATAAATTAGAAATGGAGTTTTAAAATTAAGATTGAAGGTAGTATTTCAGTTGTGTTAAAACTCGACTCGATTTAATGGATTGGACCAATAAATTGGTGAACTAGTTTTATGATCTGTTCAATCAAAAGTTTTAAACAGGTAGACCAAATTAAATTTTATATATTTTTTATTTTTGCTAGCTTGAAATAAGGTTGCTTGGAGTTGGTAAAGAAAATAGTACGTAGACTCTCAATTTTGTGTCATTATGACTTTGTGATTTTATTATATGTGTTTTATATATAAATATTTTATTTATTTGTAAATTAATATCTTTTTATTTAAATATTACTCTTTTTAAAGTTACATATGAATATTTTTATATTTTAAGTATATTAAATTATTTTAATCATCATTGAATTGATCCCAATTTTGTTACTTGAAATAGTTGCATTGTCTCACTCACTTGAATGATCACTCCAATTTTAAGTACCTTGATATTCCGTGAGTATCTTATCATATATTCTGAACTTGATGTCATCGTTCTTATTTTATTACATATAAGAAATTTAAATTTAATAGATTAATAATCTTTAACTTTTATTAGTATACATGCGACTCTCTCTCTCTCTCTCTATATTTTTATCAAAGCATTTTTTACCTTAATATTCTCTTGGGCATTTAGACTAGAAATAATTTATTTTCTGGGTGGGGGAAGTGTGTAATAATTTTTCAAAATATTGATCTATTTCATGCATGCACATTATTTTCATTTGTTACCTCATGCATGTATATGAGCGTGTCTATATATATAGTTTATTAAGAGCGGACTCCAACGATTATTTAATGGGAAACTATAACATGTTTTAATTAACACAGAGTGGGACCATGTGTTTCTTAATTTTCTTCTTTAAAATCATGAAGCAGAATCAAACTCATTCGTTAAAATCATCTGAATTTAATTTCTTGATTTTGTTAACAGTGAACTTAAAAATGAAGCCTTTGTTTCAAGTTTAATTAATTAATAAAGAGTAAATATGCAAATATACCCTGATGTTATTTCTCAAGTGTACATAACATCCCCATCTTTTTAGTGGTGCAATTTTACTTATAATTTTTTTTGTACAATTTTATCTATGATCTTATTTTTTGTTGCAATTTTTTCTTTGATCTTTTGGTACAATTTTTTCCGGCCAAATTGCACTTAAAAAAAAAAAAGAAGATCACGGGTAAAATTGCACCTCTGAAAAAATCAGGATGTTGGGTGTAGCTGAAAAACGAGGTCATGATGAATTCGAACATTTATCTGTTAATAAATTGCAATTCACCTGAAAAGGTTTTCCTATTAAAAATATAATTAGTGATGAGGATCTAAATCTGAATACAAGTACTCGTATAAAATTTGCGCGTAGTCTATAAAAGTTTATCAATTATTACTTTGTATCAGTTAAATTTTTAATAGAAAACTTTTTACAATTTTCTCTGAATTTTATAAATATGATAGTAAATATTTAAAAATAATAGATTTATCTTTTAAAAAATGATTTTGTTATTCAACAAAAAAATTGATTTCATTAATCTTAAAGGTATACTCAAAGGCGGGAGGAAATTATAAAAAAAAAAAAAAAAGAACTCGCTAGTATTCTCTCTCTAGCCAATAAAAAAAAAAAAAAAAAAGAAAGAACAAAAGCATTCACTCACTCACCTCATGGGGAGCACATTTTTTTAGATGACTTTTGATGAAAAAAGCAAAAGCTACAAAATGCAGTTTTGAAAAAGTTACTTTCTGAGCAAAAATCTACAAACACACCTTAATGTGAAAATATCACACAAATTAAATGGGAAAATCATGTATCACCAAAAAAAAAAGGGAAAATCATATATATGGAAAGTATCTAATTTGATTTTCCAAAAGGACGAGGGTTTCCTTTAATTAATCACCCAGAAATTATTCTAAAGCCATAAATAAAAATTAAAGTTGCTAACGCTGACTAGATAACAAGTGAAAATACACTAATCTAAATTATAGTTAAGAAACTAAAAAATAACGATTATTTCTCATTATTCACTACTAATAATCAGAACCTTTCGTTTATTATTTTTGCAATTTATAGAGAAAGATAATTAATTCATATCATTTTGTATATTTAATTATTAAGGAACTTCAGTATTTATTGAAATTCTTAAATGTTTGGTTCCTAAATTACTTTAATTAAATTGATATGATGGATAGTGTTATTCCCCTTTATTATTTATAAATTTTCATTCCACTTATCAGTGAGAATAACTTAAATAGACACATTAATCCTAGCAGCATGATCTTGTAATATCGATTCTTTGAATACAACTATAAAGTATATATGAAACCATTCACTCTTTTGTTTTTTTTTTTTGGGGGCGTTCACATATCAAACCGAAAAAGGAATTCTAGAATATCATTCATTCGAGTGCCTTGTGAATATATATATGTGCGCGCGCGCGCGTGTGTCTACACACACATACATATACATATACACACTCGTTATTTAGTGTTCACAACAATTGCGATACAATTAAAAACAAAACTATTTTATGAAACATTTTATATCTTATAATGACAAAAGTAGCTCGTCTTCCTTATAAAAATGTTTATGTTTAATAATTAATTTAAATAATACAATATAAAGCTATTAGAGACCTCTTGTGCAGTATTATTATTTAAAAAAATAGCATGTCCGAGCACATTCCAAAATAGTATGGTAGCAATATTTGGCTTGAAGGCTAAGTAAACAGAGGTTTTTTTTCCCCTTTAAATCGGGTATAGTAAAAGAGGCTAATCCTTCTTATTAGGATTATTAGGAGAAGTGCTCACATGACACATCTATTACTTCATAATACTTAACTAAATAAATTAAATGACCATAAAAATTAATTAATTAAATGTAATTCATGATTTTAAATATGAATAGATTTAGAATTTTTTATCTTGATACAAAACTAATAACTTAATTGTATCTTCTTACTTTTTTTTTTAACCTGAGTGTCTTCTTACTTTTAAAAATTTTTTTAGATGTGACTTATAATAAATATGACATATATATATATATGTATAAATTAAAGGACCAAAGGGAGTATACACCTTTTACATGTGATTATGTACATGTCACAAATAAGTGGCACTTATCTCTCTGGGTATTAGGGAATGTCTTGACTGCGAAAAGTTTGTGTACAAGGTGCAATGAATCAAACATCAAGTAATCAACGACCTTTTACCTAATTAATTAGGACAGAACACTCAAAAAAGAAATCCATATTTAATTTATGTGGCCAAGGTGATGTATCCACTTCAATTTGCCCAAAAGAAGCGAGAAGTTTCCTTTTACCAAAATTGTTTAAAAACGTGGTGATGAAAATAAAAAATTAATTTCATGATTGGTGGTGATAATTTTAGTTTTGATGCCGTTTGTAACTTCAATCATTTAACTTGCCCAATGCAATTCAAAAAAAAAAATAATATTGTGAAATCATGAAAATATGAAGAAAAAGTTTAATAAGTTCTTTTTGGACCAACTAATAAGAGTTAAAAAAATATTTAGAAATGAATACAATACTTTTTTCATGTAAAATAAAAAATAATATGTAAATGACTAAATCCCTATAGTTTTATTTTATTTTTAAATAGATTCATGTAATTTTTGTTGGGACTGTTACAAGTTTCGTTAATTATAGACATTAGTAAACACGCTCACGATTTGTTAATTAGAGCTGATGAAGATGCTGATTAGATGCTATGTAAGATGCCATAAAACACAAAACAAAAGGAGGGTTTTTAAAAACTAAAATCATGAGATAAAATATAGGAAAAATCCTTTAAAAAGACATTTAAATAACCTAAATTCTTATTTAGGTTATTAAATTTGTTACGTCACATGACCCAAAATTTTTTTTTTTAATTTTATAAAATGACTCTAATACCTTTTCATTAGAAACCAAAAGAAAAAAAATTCTAAATTAACATGTTTCATTTCTTAGTTAATATGTTTCAATTCTAAATTAATAATTTTTTATCTTTTTAAATAAAAGTTAATCACAACACAACTTTAAAAATAAATAAGTTGAATTACGTAGTTAACAAGTTTTAATTTTAAAGTAACATCTTTATGTGCCCAAAACACAAATGCAATATGTTTTTGAATAAAACTTGATCATAATACGACTTTAACAATTAACATGTTCTATTTAACAATTAACACGTTTTAATTCTAAGTTCACAACTTTTTATCTTCATAACACATTTGCAATAAGTCTTTGAATAAAACTTTATCACAGTATAACCTTGAAAATTAACATGTTCCATTTTATAACTAAATACGTTTCAATTCTAAATTAACAATTTTTTGTGTCTATAACACACTTGTAATAAGTCTTTAAATAAAATTTTATCACAATACAAGCTTGAAAATAAACACGTTCCATCTCATCATTAACACGTTTTAATTTTAAATGAACAACTATGTGTCAAGATGAAATTATTAGAATTAAGGGAGAAAGATTTAATATAAAAACCAACTCACTATTGTCTACTTGATCAATTTTTTTGACTTTGTAATAGTAGATGTTAAGTTTCCCTCGTTTAGAGATCTTACACAATGCAGGAATGATAGAAGATTTTTATCTCTCTAGGTTTCTAATAAAATGGGCATTAGAGTCATTTCATAAAATTTTAAAATCTTTTTTTAAGTTATATGACTTGAATAGGAATTTGACAAATTAATAATCTAAATAAGAATTTGGGTTGTTTAAATACCTTTTCAAGGGATTTTTCCTAAAATTTACTTATAATAAAAATAAAAATAATAAGGATCCCTTCATATCTATATATATCTAAAATCAAGTTGGTTTTAATTTTAGGCTAAAATATATGTTTAATCTTTTCTATATATCTCAAGTTTCAGTTAAAATTATATTTTTAGTCTTTTAATCTTAACACCATTAGTTTTATTTAACAAAAAATGCTAGCTCAACAGATTTAAATGGTAACTCTATAATTAAATGTTGACAAAGCATGCTCTAAATTAATTCTTTAATATCATCATTTTTATAAATGCTTGAACTTTTAATATTTTATCACATATCTAATTCTTTAAATGCTTAAGTATTCAAATATAAAGATAATTATATTAAATAATTAAAATTTTGAGCATGTTTTGTCAGCATTTAATTGTGAGCTCACCATTTAAATTTGTTAAGTCAGCATTTTCCATTAAATGAGACCAACATTGTTAAGGTCAAAGAACTGAAAATAAGCTTTTTAAACTTAAAAAACTAAACTGAATTGAGATAAATTTAAATGATCAAATATATATTTTAGCCCTGATTTTATTTAGACCCATGTGATAAAACCAATCTAGAGATACGTTGGGTGAGAGCTACACCATTAGGTATTAACATCGTCAATCTTACAAGTCAATGGTATTAATATAAAATATATAACAAGTATAAATATATTTTTTTTGAAACTATTATAGATCCATTGATTCTAAAATGCATCAACTTGTTCAATGATACAAGAAAAGGAAGGGGGGGTTGGGTGGGTGTGAAAATATAAGTACCAACTTGTCCAAGTTACACGTGCCATCAAAATTGTAAGTATACATCCACACACACAAATGCATGCATTCTTAGTTAAAAGGGTCCTCTTTGGCCTCAATTTGAAGAAGCCATTATAGACTTTTAATTTCTTGGCTGTGTTCGTTTACTTTTCAGGTCAACTAGCAACTAACCCCAGCAAAATTGTCTCTTCTATGAAGGAAAAATAATATATATTTCGTATATTAAGATTTTCTTTGTTTTACATGAATAAAAGATAGAAAAATGAAACTTGATGATCTTGTAAAGTCATTAATTAATTAGATTTGAAGACCACAGAATACAGAAAATTCAAATAAAAACTAAGATAGTTGGTTGGAATACTTTTTGTTTTCCACAAAAATTTCATACTTTATTCTTTCTTTAGTATTTATCTTTAATGTTTTAGTATTTAACTTTTTAACGTTATTTTTTTATTATTTATATTTCAATCTTTCATACTCAATTTCAATTTTTCTAATATTCGATTTTGATTTTTTTAATTATTCAAATTTTTTAAATTTTTGTAGTATTCTACTTTGATTTTTTTGATATTTAGTATCACCGAGTCATATTTGCATATTTTCAAATTTTATTTTTAGGTTTTCTTTTACTCATCCGTTCCAAAATCACTTTCAAATTATTTAAAAACTAAAAAAATCAGGAAATATTTTATAAATCCTCAATCAATTTAACATGATAAAAACATAAATCTGAGCAATTAATTAATATCAATTCTTTGAAGATTATAAATTATTAAAGGAAAAAGGAATTGTTAAAGAAAAGATTATTCATTTGAGAGTTGTAAAATCTTACAAAAATATTTGATCAAAACACTATGTTCTTTTACACAATATAAAAAATAATTTTATTTGTATTTAATAATTAATATAAAAATACAATAGATTGTATCCCCCCCCCCAAAAAATACAATGGATAGTATAATGCCGCAGAGATCTCTTGTTCAATATTATTATTGGATTATTACTATTATTACTACTACTATTATTATTATTGTAAAATAAGGATGACCATAACAAATTTTTTTATATTAAATACTACCTCCGGTTCTTAATAAAAAATCATTTTTATTTTAGTCTTAAATATAAAGCCCCAATCTACTTTATTTCTCATATTTATGTATTTTTTTTAGATAGTCTTTCTGATAATAGTAGTTCTAACTAATACACTTGATTAGTAAGGATATTTTAGTAAAAAAAATACTCATTTATTACAAATAACTAACTTAACTTATTTTTTTAATATACTTAGATTAGTTAATTAGTTTTTATATTTAGGATATGAGGTAGGATGAACAAAGCACAACATTTTTTTGGCCAGAAACAAAGTACAACATTAAAGTCTCTATAATCGGATGCACTAGTGATTCTAGCATGTTTTGTTTTTCTTTTTCCGTGAAAGAAACTGTCTATTGGTTCCATATTTCACTTTCTGCCATGCATGGAACTTATCCACGTTTGGAATCACGGATGGTCCATAACCATGAAAATAAATATACTACCTCCAGTTCTATTTATAAGAGTTAGTTGACTAATTTGAGGAGATTAAGAAAAGAAGTTAAATTAGTTATTTGTAATAAATAGGTATTATCTTTCCTAAAATATCATTACTAATTAAATGTATTGACTAAAACTATTATTGTTAGAAGAACTATCTTGAAAAAAATATATAAATATGATAGACAAAGTAGATTAGGGTCTTATATTTAGGATCAAAATAAAAGTCAAACAAGATTTTATATTAAGGATCAGAGGTGGTATGTAGTATAATTGAATGAAAAAAAACAGCTATAATTATGAAGAATAAAATTAGGTGGTCAATGAACTAAAAAGTAAGATTAGGGTGCTAGATGTATCATAAAAAAAAATCAGGATGTTGGATGTACTTAGGAAAAAAGATTGGAGTGCTGATGTAGCTTTACCAAATTATGAAATATGATTTTCTTTTAAAATCACATTCCTTTATATTATTCACTTTTAGTATTGTAAATATACATGAATTAAAAATATTAAATTTGCAAATTTCTTGACAGGAATCATGCAGTACTAATAGCTGATGTTAATTAATCTCATTTTCTGATATAAAATAAATTTTTAAAAACCAGATATTATTATCCTTATTTTTAATTAAATAATCATTTTTGAAAGAAAAGTATTAGTTAAAAATTGTATTAATTTATGTGATTCTTTATGTTGAAAATTTATTGAAATAATCGGAATTTTATGTCAGGAGTCCAAAGGGTACCGTGAATTTCAATTTTACATTATAAAAATGATAAAGATTTCAAGATTTTAGTTTTCAGATTTTATTAAAATTGAAATTCGTGTATCATAATGTTTATAAAAAATATTAAATGTTATACATTTATAATACTTATCCTGTTAAATGAAAAAAATATACAAGACTCATATAAATTAAAAGGGTACTAAGATTCATTTGATGAATTGAAATAGCTAGGCAGCTTTGGTAATTCATGCATGGCCCTTGGCTTTAGAATTAAAAGTTTGATATGTAAGGCTAGTAACAAGAGTTCCATAGACAATTAAAAATAAAAGTAAAAAAATAGCCTTATACAGCATCTTAATTTAGACCCATGTGATAAAACTAATCTAGAGATATGTTGGGTGAGAGCTACACCATTGGGAATTAACATCGTCAATCTTACAGGTCAATGGTATTAATATAAAATATATAACAACTATAAATATATTTTTTTGGAAACTACTCCTCCGGTCCTTATTATAAGACCCAATTTGACTTTTTATTTGGTCCTAATTATAAGACCCAATCCATTTTCTCTTTTATATTTATGTATTTTTTCCAAGATAATCCTTCTAATAATGATAGTTTTAGCCAATATACTTAATTAGCAAGGATATTTTAGGAATAACAACACTTATTTATTATAAATAACCAACTTAACTTACTTCCTTAATCTCCTCAAATAAGTCAATTGGGTCTTATAATTAGGACCGGAGGAGTATTATATATCCATTGATTCTAAAATGCATCAACTTGTTCAATGATACAAAAGGGGGGGGGGGGTTGGGTGGGTGTGAAAATATAAGTACCAACTTGTCCAGGTTACACGTACCATCAAAATTGCAAGTCTATATTCACACACACACACAAATGCATGCATTCTTAGTTAAAAGGGTCCCTCTTTGGCCTCAATTTGAAGAATCCATTATAGACTTTTAATTTCTTGGCTGTGTTCGTTTACTTTTCAGGTCAACTAGCAACTAACCCCAGCAAAATTGAAATAAAAACTAAGATAGTTGGTTGGAATAATTTTTGTTTTCCACAAAAATTTCATACTCTATTCTTTCTTTAGTATTTATCTTTAGTGTTTTAGTATTTAACATTTTAACGTTATTTTTTTATTATTTATATTTCAATCTTTCATACTCAATTTCAATTTTTCTAATATTCAAATTTGATTTTTTATATTATATAAAAGAACATAGTGTTTTGATCCAATATTTTTGTAAGATTTTGCAACTCTCAATTGAATAATCTTATCTTTGACAATTCCTTTTTCCTTTAATAATTTATAATCTTCAAAGAATTGATATTAATTAATTGGCCAGGTTTATGTTTTTATCTTGTTAACTTGATTGAGAATTTATAAATGATAAATGTTATTTAGTAATCAGTAGTAGCTACGTGGATGAAAATATTTCCTGATTTTTTTAGTTTTTAAATAATTTGAAAGTGATTTTGGAACGGATGAGAAAAAGAAAACCTAAAAATAAAATTTGAAAATAAAAAATCAAAGTAGAATACTACAAAAATCAAAGTTATTTTATTACCCAAAAAAAAAGTCAAAGTTATTTATAATAAATGAGTATTGTTTTTACTAAAATATCCTTATTAATCAAGTATATTAATTAAAACTATCATTATCAAAAAGACTACTTAAAAAAATATATAAATGTGAGAGATAAAATGAATTAAAATTTTATATTTATAACTAAAATAAAAATCAACTGAGATCTTATATTAATAACTGAAAATAATACGAACAAAGCACATTTTTTGGCCAGAAACAGAGTACAACATTAAAGTCTCCCTGATCGGATGCACTAGCGATTCTGACATGTTTTGTTTTTTCCTTTCTGTGAAAGAAACTGTCTATTGGTTCCATATTTCACTTTCAGCCATGCATGGAACAAACTTATCCACATTTGGAATCACGGATGGTCCTTAATCATGAAAATAAATATATGTAGTATAATTGAATAAAAATTAAAAAAAAAAGCAGCTATAGTTATGAAGGATAAATTTAAAATTATTTTTTTGGTGCATGTTGGATGTACCTAAGAAAAAGGATTGGAGTGCTGATGTAGCTTTACCCAATTATGAAATGTGATTTTCTTTTAAAATCACATTCCTTTATATTATTCACTTTTAGTATACATGAATTAAAAATATTAAATTTGCAAATTTCATGACAGGAATCATACAGTACTAATAGCTGACGTTAATTAATCTCATTTTCTAATATAAAATTAATTTTATTAAAATTGAAATTCGTGTATCATAATGTTTATAAAAAATATTAAATGTTATACATTTATAATATCTATCCTGTTAAATAAAAAAAAATACAAAATTGTACAAATCAAAAGGGTACTAACATTCATTTGATGAATTGAAATAGCTTGGCAGCTTTGTTAACTCATGCATGGCCCTTGGCTTTAGAATTAAAAGTTTGATATGTAAGGCTGGTAACAAGAGTTCCATAGACAATTAAAAATAAAAGTAAGAAAATAGCCTCATACAACATCTTAATTTTATCCCTTAATTTCACAAATTATATTTTCTTTTCTAACTCTAATACTATTAATTAGTGTCAGATGTTGATTTTTTGTGTTGATTATTGTCACTTGATAAAATAATTTTAACATACCGGCATTAAATGTATGGTTAAAACTTAAAATTTTAAGTTCATAAAAAAAAACTTAAAATTTTAATGTCAATTTTTTTAAGAAAATAAAACTAACAACTTTAGGATTAGGGGACTAAAAAGCACATTTTATAAGATTAAAAAAATAAAACCTTTTGTAAAATTAAAAAAAATCTAAAAATATACTTTTGTCAAAATAAAATAACATAACATACAGTATAAGTTTTCATGATTTATAAATGACTTGCAAAAATACAAGGACAATTTAATGTTATCTAATTAAATTTGTAAATGCTGCATGTTTTACACGTGTCAAAGTAGAACTAAATGATAAAAACTCTTTTTTGATAAGATTGAAGAGTATTAGCCAAGTTCCTAATCCCTTCTTATCTATCTTGTGAATTCTTCACGCGCCATTAGCCTAATCCACTTTAGCATGTTCTGGCTTCGCCTTTAGACAGTTAGGAAATTTCCTTTTTTTTTTCGCCAAAAAATATTATGACATTTTATATTATTTGTATTTTAAATAATATTAATCTTGATTAATTTCAGGATTAAGATAATTTAAAATTTTAATTTTGAGAACTATATATTTCCACCTAAACCAAAACGATATGGGAAACACAATTGATTTTTTAAGAAAATTTTTACGTTTTTAGATTATTCTCTATTCTATATAATATTACAATAAAAATTAATTGAAGTTTTAAAATTTAATTTAAATATTCCTCAGAGATATTTAAATCTCGGAACCACCGATACTGTGCTTAACTTAACCTTTTAATTATTTGTGGGGCAAGCGACTACATTCATTTAACCACATTCAAATGGACGCACTTGCATCTGTCTCTCTCTTGGTCGGTCTTTTATTTTATTTTGTTTTATTTTTTTAATTATTCCATTGCGGCCGTTTACATTTACAACTATAATATAATCCCAACATTGTTATTAATAGTACTAAAGTTATTGGCAAAAAAAAAATGGTACTAAAGTTATTGAATCATTAATTAAGCCATCATAATTCCAATAATATAATTTAACTAAAATATATAAAAATATTATATATATATATCATCCGATTATATAAAAATAAAATGGGTCAAGATTATTATTTTATGTTCGCAGATGCATGTGACTTCTTTTATTGTTGCTTCCATATATATTCATTCACTATTGTACCGTTCATGAATCCCTACCCATGACATGCATGGATGATTCATTTATTTTCCTATGAAATCAAAAAATTCTAAGATCGGTTAATAATTCACAAAGTGCAAAATAAATAAAATAAATATTATTACAGAATAAAAATAATTAAAACATCTTGTTTATAATGAAGGCTAACCTAAATCTGCAAGTGAATTGGCTTCCTGATCGGTGGGATCAAGAAATTTGGATGGATCAACTTGAAGTGAATTTTGTATTCTTTTCTCTCTTTGTTAAGCCTAAAATAACTTCACTTTGAGCTTAAATTTATACAAAATTAATGGAGAAAAAACAGATTTATTGCTGCAATATTTTGTCATTGAAAGATGGTTCGAAAGTCTAGGACGATATCAACATTTCTTCTAAACAATTTATAAACAAAATATATATACTCTTACTACTTTTACGGCATATAATTTATTTATTTCACTTTTAAAAATAAAATGTTATGAAATTAAAATAAATTATTAATTTAAAAAAATAAAAAATGTCATATGATATTACAAATAGGTTTGATTCTTATAATTTGACTTTTTTTATTTTTTCTTTTTATTATATTTTTGTCAATATATTTCATAGGCAGATGAATTGATTTTATGATATTATTATGTTTATATTTTTGTCAAATAAAACTTATGTATTTTGGCTACCAAGTTAATATACATATATTAAGATGCCTGAGAAATATTCAATAAGTAGTTATAACGCCCAAAGAAAAAAGTTGTTATAACATCTAATAAAATATAAATATTAATCATTGGATTTAAATTTTCAGCGACAAACGTAAAGCAAAATTATAAAATTAAAATCACAATGTTTTCAAGATAAGGTTAGCGCTGGTCATAAGCATGAGTCAGGGAGGACCAAATTATTCCTTGCTCAATAAGATATAACGTTTGGTTCATAATAATATAATAAGTTTGGTAATTTAGTAATTGGGTTCATAGAATTAGCCACAGAATGACGAGGTGGTTGGACTGAGGAATAGAGAGGAAAGGGTGGGGAACCCGCTGTCTCTGGAAGTGGAAGGATTCATTGCATCTGTAGGAGCCATTCTCAGACTAATGAATCTGTGGCCGACCTATTCATTTCTTCATTTGTCAGGCTCAATATAATGCTACTTTGCCACGCCACATAGTTACCTCATATCTCAAACATTGTTTCTCTCTTCTCATCCCCTTTCTTTCTTTCTCTGTTCTTCTCTCTTCTTTTTGCCCTGCTTTGTGGGGTTCCTGCTCTCTAATGTTCTTGGCCCTTCAAGCTTTCATCTGCTTCTTTGTGTTGTTCTTGATCGTTGTTTCAGCTCTTTTTGCTCTTTCTGAGGGTTTTCAGCTGTTGGGTATTGGATTCTCGGTTGCTTTTTCTCTGTGGTCATGCCTACCCTCGTCAATTGCAGTGGTAAGTTTCTGGGATATATGAATTTTTTTTTTATTCTCGATGGCTTTGAATCGATTTAGACATGTTTAGGTTCATGGGATTTCATCGATCAGCCTTGGTCTGTGATGCTTGTTGTCAGAAATTTTATTCTTGATTAGTTCCTTTTTTTTTTTTTTTTTGTTTAAGCTTTTTAAGTCTGTGATCTGGATTGATGGGGAGAAATTTACATTATTTATGGAGGGTCTGTGGGGTTTGATGTATGCTTGAGTATTTGATTTACCGTTCCGAGGATCACCGATTTGCCTTATGCCCTGACATGTTAGCTTCAGAAAGACATATCTGTATTTGGTTACACACACACGAAAAACCTACAGTTTCTTCTTCCTTTAAGAATCTGTAAACGCGATCTACACTTATCTTTTCAATGGATTAAAGGATGTTATTACTTTATACTTTGGGTGGGGAAGTAGTTATACAATTCAATTTCTTTTTGGATGCCTTATCTGTAGGACAAATAGAGAGATTTCTTTGCAGGAAAATTTCTTTATAAACGGCAACAATTGTGTGGCTAATATTTGGTTTAATGAATATTTTTTATCAGGTGATGATGAACTCTATCTTGGGGGTTCTTTGTGCACTGCTGGTTCCAACATTGATGTGTACTGTCCTCCTAGCAAGAGAGCTCGCATCAATGCTCCATTTATCTATGAAGATCTTCACTTTGAGCAAAATCAAATTCAGAAGCCGACTATTGAATTTCTTCCAAATGAATGCCTCTTTGAGATATTCAGACGGCTCCCCAGTAGCAAAGAAAGAAGCTTATGTGCTTGTGTATCGAAGCATTGGCTTTATCTTATGAGCAGTATATGCAAAGATGAAATCTGCAAATCCAAAAAGCCATCTTCTTTTGACATTGAAATGAGCTCTATTGGTGAGGATCAAGATATTGAAGGTGATGGCTACCTTACCAGGTCTTTGGAAGGGAAAAAGGCAACTGATGTAAGACTTGCTGCGATTGCAGTAGGGGCTAGTGGCCATGGAGGACTTGGAAAACTATCTATCAGAGGCAACAACTCTGTAAGGGGAGTCTCTAATATCGGCCTTTCAGCTGTTGCTCACGGTTGTCCTTCTCTAAGATCGCTTTCTTTGTGGAATGTATCTTCAGTTGGGGATGAAGGTCTGACTGAGATAGCCAAAGGATGTCATATGTTGGAGAAGCTTGACCTGTGCCAGTCTTCCTCAATCAGCAACAAGAGCTTGATCGCAATAGCTGAGGGTTGCCCGAATTTGGCAACCTTAAATATTGAATCGTGTACAAAGATCGGGAATGAAGGCTTGCAAGCTATTTCAAAGTCTTGCCCGAAGTTGCAGTGCATCACTATCAAGGACTGCCCACTCGTTGGGGATCATGGAGTATCGAGTCTGTTATCATCAGCTTCAAACTTGTCAAAGGTGAAGCTTCAGTCCTTGAACATAACAGATTTTTCTCTGGCTGTCATTGGCCACTATGGAAAGGAAGTTACCAATATGGTCCTCAGTGGTCTCCCAAATGTTAGTGAAAGGGGCTTTTGGGCCATGGGTGTAGCTCAAGGTCTCCAGAAATTAGTCTCATTGACAGTTACTTCATGCCGTGGGGTAACTGATACAAGCATTGGAGCCATTGGCAGAGGGTGCTGGAGTCTGAAGCAGATGTGCCTTCGCAAGTGTTGCTTTGTATCCGATGGAGGACTGGTGGAATTTGCCAATGCTGCAGAATCTCTTGAGAGCTTGCAGTTGGATGAGTGTAACAGAATCACCCAGACTGGAATTATAGGTGCTGTTTCAAACTTCAAAACAAAGCTGAAATCTCTTACTCTTGTGAAGTGCATGGGAATCAAGGATATTGGTTGCGAAGCATCTATGCTTTCTCCGTGCAAATCTCTTTGTTCACTGTCAATAAGAAACTGCCCTGGCTTTGGTAGTGGTAGCTTGGCTATGGTTGGGAAGTTGTGCCCCCAACTTCAGCATGTTGATCTTACTGGGCTTTATGGCATAACAGATGTTGGTTTTCTCCCTCTGCTGGAGAACTGCAAGGCAGGACTCATCAGTGTGAATCTTGCTGGATGTGGGAACTTGACAGACAACATCATTTCAGCTTTGGCTCAGTTACATGGCAGAACCCTTGAAGTACTCAACATCGATGGATGCAGGAAGGTAACTGATGCAAGCTTGGCTGCCATTGCACACTACTGCTTGCTATTGAATGATCTAGATGTCTCCAAGTGTGCAATCACCGATGCCGGTCTAGCCATCCTAGCCGGTGCCAGGCAGCTAAGTTTGCAAGTTCTTTCCGTGTCAGGCTGTTCTGATGTATCAAACCACAGCGTACCATTCCTTACGAAACTGGGCAAGACCTTAGTAGGATTGAATCTTCAAAACTGCAACTCAATCAGCAGCAGTTCAATTGAGTTGCTTATCGAAAACTTGTGGAGATGTGATATTCTGGCATAAACAAGACCGAAAACAGATATGCTTAACTCGCAGGAAGTCATGTTCAGCAGACTTTTTGGGCTCTGATGATATGTCTGTCCACAGTGGACATGGTGGTGGAAGTTTTGGTGACTTGGTTGTTTTCCATGGAACTTTAGCCTTTCCCCTTTTTTGCAAGCAGCCTATATTTACAGGACTGCTTGTTTCAGAACCTTTTTGGCGTCCAAGGCCATCTTTTCTGGCTACGGTTCCCTGAGAATACAGTCACCTAGGCAGAGACGTGGTTGATGGTGGTTTCCACTTAAGGATAGTGCATGTATATTGGGGTCTTATTCTGTATTGCTGGATGATTTTCTGTTGAGTGTTTAAGCTTTTGTGTGTTGTTGTTAGTTAAGTTTGCTTTGTTTTTTGACGAGTATGGCTGTTTAGGGCAGTGCAAGTGGTGGGTGCCTCACGTGCAAGGGCTTTGGTCTCTCTCTCACAACCTGTTTTGGGTTGTTTTTCCCCCTCTTTTGGGGTTTTTGTTAAACCAAGCCCTTGTTTTTGTAAGGCTTATCTTGCTTCATGAATTGTACTCTGCAGACTGCTACTCTGTGATGTTATAATGAAAATAACTACTTGCCCCAGTTGTTATAATTGGATTCAGTATTGGAAATTGTACTGAATATTATTGAGGTCCTTAATATAAGACTTATTTAACTAATTTGATCAAATTAAGAAAGCTAGGTAAGTTAGTTAATTATAAAAAATATGACATATTTTTTTTCAGAACACCATAATCATCATTCTTAATATTCTCCCTGTCTCTTCTACTTCATTATAATTGAGAGAATATCCTGTAATTTAAAAAAAAATTGATAAATATAAGAAATAAATTTTATATTTAGAACTAAAATCAACTTATCAGGAGGCGTACTATTTATAAATAGTGTCTGTGATTTATTGTAGATAGGTATGATCTTGTATTGATATTGATAACAACATGACAAGCCAGAATTGGCTATGAACATGATTTGATGCTATGTTATGTACCCTCTTCTGTTATTATCCACATATTGTTCATCATCTTTTTTAAAGCTGTGCAAGGCAGTTCGTTGGCCTAATCAACTCGGTCTTACCTGAGCCGCGGCCCATGCGCCCCTTTACTTTCTATTCCTCGGTATTTTTTAATAAGACCTCAGTTATTATTTTGCTAAAATTGAAGAAAATTCGTTATAAATGTTATACTTTTTTTTTTTGATTTTTCAAATCTACTAGTAATCAAACTAAAGCTAATTATCATGATATTAAAAGCCAATTTGGGTATAATGAAGTAGATTAGACTCTTGATCAATCTGATTAACGGTCATGGAAGGGTTTGATGGGTTGGATTATATATATATTTTCTGTGTTTTATTGAACCTAAAATAACATTATTTTGAATTTAAAAATTAAGAAAAAATATAAATACATCAGATTTGTGCATCAACAATTCTATTTTGTTGAATAATGGGCAGTTTATACATGAATGTGCGGATTAATATCTTTTTTTATTTAAATATTATTTTAATTAGAACATATTTGATATTGGTTTGAACCATTAACTCTTAAAACACTACTTCAACTAGTTCATTTGCCGACTTTCAATATGTTTCTAATTATTCAAGCGAGCACAGGAGACAATGATATTTTTGGAAACATGATACAGTAGAATTTTAGGTTAGATATTGAGAGTCTAACACAATCCTTCTCTTTTATTTAGGTTTTGGACCAACTCTGAAGATATGGATATGGATGTGTAGCCATTTTTTTTTTTTAAAAAAAAAAAAGATTGGTAATGAACTTATGTGAGGAAGAGTTGGCATGACATCTATTAAAGACAAAAATGGAACAAACTCATCCGAATTAGTTTGAATCCATACAAAGAAGACTGTTAGTTAGGGTGATTGTGAACAAAGTAGGTTAGATGGTATGGACTAGGAAGACATGAGAGAATAATCAATAAAATTATTGGGTGTAAACAACTTTTGATAAACAATATATTTAGAGATTTAGTTATTGATAGATCTTGCTGCTGCTGCTATTTTATGTTAGAAACCAATATATACATTGAGACATAAGCATGATTTGATCGAGATTTTGGAAAATTTTGGGAATTAATGCATGGTAACTTGAATTTTCCCTTCTTTTTTTTTTGGATTTATGTAGCCTAAGGGACTTTTTTTTCTTTTTGGGCCAAGGTAACCTAATGGAGTTAAACAAAACGATTGACAAAGGAATGACTCCTATTTTATGATCATTATTTTCTTTATTTTTATATTCCTTTAAATGCATTATTATATGCATTTATTTAGCCGTTTGGAATCGAGGTTTTACCGTTGCAATATACCCCTATGGTCCTATTTATAAGGTGAAGAGAAATTGTTTTTCTTGATCCTATTTATAAGTCATTTCATTAAATATTTAGCATGAGTGTAATATTTTGTCTTTCATCTATTATAATGTAGATGGTTTTTTTTTTAAAGGTGTAGATAATAAATAAAGGTAAAGTTGAAAAGTTATTATATTTTAATGAAGAGTTAATGTAATTTATTTTTTTTATCTATATGAAATATGTTGGAAGTGTCTCATAAACAAAACCAGAGAGTATGAAATATGAAATAAAATATCATAGATGTAATTATGGAAATTAGATAATTAATTTATGCATATTAATGAAAAAGTTAACTATTTGTAATAGATGTGTATTAGTTTATCTAAAACATCCTCTTTAATTATTACCACCGACCTTCTCATCTATATACGCAATCAATAGGGTTTATATATGTAATTAATGAGAATAATTTGGAAAAAATACAAACTTAAAAAAAAACTTATATTTAGGATCAAATCAAATACTCTAAGTCTCCAAGTAATTCTTATAATTAATTAGAATTGGGGGGAGTACTACTATTACTGTGGATTAGCTACTAGAGAGAGGATGAGATTTTAAACTAGTTTGGACAAAAGAATGAGGAGAGGTGGTTGAGATTGGGTATTCCCGTATAAAGTGGAAGGGAGGGTTGGATTCACGTGGGGTGGGGTTGGGGGGTGGAATATGGATGGACCGGCTAATCTAAATAGAAGATACGATTGGGAGACTTTGTGCGGCGAGAAAATGTGTCTGAACAATAAAAGGCAAACACATTTACAGAATAAGGCGCTGCTTCTGCTCATCGGTCTTTTCCATTTGAGTGACCTCTTTGTCTTTACTCTCTTTAGAGTTACGCTCACCACATCACCACCAACCCTGTCGTTTCAACTTTTTGACTTTTCACTCCCTCTTCTTTCTTTCGATCTTCATATCTACTCCTCCAATGTAACAAGTGAGCATTTCTCTCTGATTTTATTTATGACTTTTAAATTAAAACAGTAACGTGGTCTTTTTTATTATATAAGTTTTAATTTGAGATTTTGTCTCATTATTTAATATATTTTTTCTAATTTTTTTATTTGTTATACTCTCTTATTAAATTTCCCTATACATTTTGTTTCAACTTTTTTTTTGGTTTATCATAAAAGCATATTTGAAAACAAAATTATATTTTTAATCTATTTATTTTTTTAACTAATCTTAACTAATTATTTGTTATTTATAAATTAATTTTTTGAAACTTATAATAGAGACTGGAAGAAGTATATAAGAGTAGTTTTATCTCGATATATATCAAAGTACTTTTTTTAAAAGCTTATTTAAATTTAAAAATGTTGTAATAAAAATACATATCAAAATAAGCATTATTCACTACTTTACCCCTCATTATATTAAATATGTAGTTTAGATCTTAATATTAATATTTATCAATAATTTATTTAATATTTTTATTAAATTTAGTAAATTAAGACATAACTTTATAATTTTATTGAAAACACATATATAAAATTACAAAACATTTTCAACTAATATATATTTAAAAAAATTACATCACACAAGTAAATTTTAATAAACGAGATTAAATATTTAAATTTATTATGAAATAAACATTTGCATTTATAAAATTAATTAAATTCATAATATGGCAATCGATTTAATAGTATAACCAAAAATATTAAACTATTTATTAAAATTATTTTTTAATTTCAAATAAAGATATTTCATATGTGAATAAATGATATATTATTAAGTAATATTTATGTTCAGAAGGGATATTTTGGTCAAAATAACAGGTCAACCCTATGATTTAATGGTCAACTAATGGTTGGAAGGATGAAAATTGAATTTTAAAAGAGATTTGTGTAACATATAATTTGATTTTTTAAAAGAATCTATATAGGTTTCCAAAATAAAAGGATGTCTTTATGATTTAGGTTAAATAAAGGGAGCAATGATGTATTTTACTCTAAATTTTAATCCATGCGTGCCACGGGTGATTATACCTCAAGTAAATCATCTTTACGTTCCAACATCCTTTACCACAATTCTCTTGTATCTCCTGAAACAAATGCAAGAAAATAAAAATAGAAACTTAAAAGGAAATATGAGAAGGCAAAGATGAGCTTAGTTCTCACAAATCTTTAAAATAGTTGAGGGTTACTGGAAGCATATAAAAATATTTCAAAATATTGGATCCTCATTAACTCTTATGAATATGTATCACTTTTCGAACTATCTATTGTTACAAGATCCAATTATGATGGAGTATTTTAGATGTCTTAGAAGGTATGATTGTCTCAAACAGAATTCTCTCTAACCTGAAAATACTTGTGCTTAGCAGGGCGGAGCTGTTAAAGTTATGATATATTATTGGGCTACCAACTCAGTTTTTCAAAATTTGCTATCTAAAATCTCCAAAGTCTTGACAAGTCCGGGTTCCCTTGTATAAGTTTGTTTCCGATCACAGCCATATTTGACTAGTTGTCAAGTTTATCCCTCTAACACCACATAACCACCATCATTGCATAATCACCAGCGCCGCGCAGCCACCATTGTTGTTTTTACTTTTTTGAAATAAACAAGCTTCGACAACAAGCCATACATCAAATCAAAGATCAAATTTTGGCAGTACAATATAATGCTCCTTATTATACTTATCAAGAATCAAAAGGTTCCCATACCCCACAAGTGCGCACATGGCTCCAGCATAAGTTTGATACAGGTTTTACAAGCAAAAATCACGCTTGTTTAACTTCATACAAAAGTTTAATTTGATCTTTTGATTTTAAAAGGCATATTTTCAGTCTTGTAACCTTAACATTGTTAATCTTAAATGATTATATTTTGTAACACTTATTGTTATTTTTAAAATTAAAATTTAGCATATCAGTATTTAAGAATGATTTATCAATAACAAAATTGTAGAGAAGCCTACTCGCCAGTTACACACAATTTAGTCTTCTGTTAGTCACACACTACCTTTTTGGATAACCTCAATGTGGTGTTCCCAAAGCATTAATCACATTAGAATTAGCTTCAAATTAAGTGCTTTACTTGGATATGAGATGGGATGACTTATCCAGCACTGTGACGATCTTAAGAATCAAACTAACGTTCTTTGATGAGCTTGTCTGATCCTTCAACTGTTGAACCCGCGGATGATGAGGCGTTCAACATCTAAAATTTTAATGTCAATATTTTTTGTTAATAGTGTTAGGATTAAAGAACTAAAAAACATTTTATAAAATTAAGAGATTGAAATGAAATATTATAATTATATATGAACACTTTCGATCCCTTTGTTTTTTTTGGCCAACTACTTTTGATCCCTTCAACCCATATGAAACTTTTAAGAATCTATACATTTGCATTAAATTATAATAAAATATACTATTTATAGGTCATAAATAATGCTACTTATTTTTTGCCCTCTCTGTTTCAATTTATAAGATGTTTTTAGAGAAAAATGTTTAGACCAATGAATCTCACTAAATACAATTAGAAACTTTGAAAAAAGGTGTAAACTTTTAAAATACCCTTCTTTTAAGACTAAATATTAATTAACTCACGCTTAATTATATGAAGCATATTTTTTAGATAAAGTCATTAATGAATCATTATTTTCTTCAAAGTATCTTATAAAATATGGAACCACTCAAAAATATTTTATAGATCTTCCGATCATAAATATAGATGCTAAACGATTATTTTATGAAAATTTAAAAAATAAGTTAAGTTAATTATTTACAAAAACATATGTTGGTTTTCTTACGTTACTTCTTTTAATAATATTTGCAATAGTAATTATTCTCATATGAAAACCTTTAATATATGCAATCAACCAGAATAGTTTGAAAAAATATTACAATTTGAAAAACAAAGTAATGAATTGAAATCTTATGTTTAAAGTCAAAACAAACATCTCAATTAGTCCTCCCAGAGTACAATCCATATATAATAAATTAAATGAGCCTAGGCCACACGATTTGCTTTCAAATAATAATGACCTGCCCTAGCGTTGATTGGGTTGACTACAAAAAGAGAGAGTTGGTTTCTTGAAAATTTATGAGTACTATTTGGAAGAACAGACAAAGGCAAGTGAACAAAAAAATTGCAACCACTCTTTGCATGTTGACAAAAGATCAGAAATGGCATGGCACTTCAATTATTTCAAAAGCGAGCAAAGGCTAGTCACTTCAACCAGCAAAAAAGATGAAAAAGAAAACTGTGACCTTTGTCATTCACATGATCAAATCTCTTCACTACAAACTCTCACGAACTTCAAAAACCTATCCAACTCTCTTCTTCTTTCCCTTAAATTTTCATTTTCTGATATATCCAATCCCATTTGCACCAACCCATTATATATATTTTCCCTTCCTATATATCAGTCTCTGATCTATCATCATCATCATCAGCTCAGCTTTCACTTCATACATGTGTTTCTTCTTCTATTGCAAATTCATGGCTTCCCCAAAAGCATATTCCTCGGAGCTAACAACTTCAGTCACCCTCATTCTCATCATTTCTCTCACATTCTTTCCTTGTAATTCAGGTAAAACCATATCTTACATATTCTTCTCAAAAGTTAAACCAGTAGCCAGAGTTCAATCAGCATTAGATATATGGGTTCCGTTTGAAATGTTTTCAGATATGTTTAGCTATATTGAAAAACCAGTTAGAGATTAATAAAATAGGTAAACTTGAATTAATCAGTTAGGGTTTTATGCATATAATATTTGTAAACACACAGGTGGGTCACCGACGTCTTCACTAGGGAAGAAGATGGTAATGGGGTCAAGGCCTCCAGGTTGCTTCAACAAATGCTTGAACTGTAAGCCTTGTAAGGCTGCTTTGGTGATCATTTACCCACACAGAAAAAGTGTTCATTCAAGTCAGAGATCAGATGAAGGTTACTATCTTCTCGCATGGAAATGTAAATGTGGTAACAAGTTCTTCCAACCATGAAATCCCAATCAATATATATTAATCAATTAATACTTACTAAATAATAGATTTAGTTTTAAATATATATGTAACATATTGTAAGTCAGAAATTAATGTAAGAACTGGTGTGTAGAAATTATCTCATGTGAGAATATATTCTCGTTTACATACTTTCCTGATGTTCTCTCTTCTTCGTGCTCTTTTCTTAATCTTTATAAGCATTTTAATTAAATTCTCTGAGGTAATTTTATTTTTATATTGTATGTCTTCCACTTCCCAGTACTTCAGTTAAAATGAATGGCTTGAATTGAAAATTTTGAATTAGATTATTGCAGGCCTTGCACTGCAAATACTTAGATGGCATTGGGAATGGGAATGCTTGGTACGTGGCTACTGTGCGAATAATATTATTCTCGATTTTGATAGATTGGGAATGAGATTGGGTGTGGAAGTGGAATTAAGAGTGGGATTCAGCTATAAAATTATGTTTGGCATGTCGTAACATTTGAAAGGAATGATTGCATTAATTTTATTTTTATATTAATTATAAATCATAAAAAGACTATAACAACCTTGTCGTTAAAAAAACCCTTGCTATTTGAAGGGAAAGCAAGGGAATTTTGGTCTAAAAAATTTCAAACCCAAGATTAAATTTCTAATACCACCTCCTTCATAATATCTCCCAATCTTACCTACATAAATTTGCTTGATTCTAAATACTCTTCTGGTCCTATAACCTAATTGTTGAATTGATTTTAGTACTAAATATAATACCTATTTTTATATTTATTAATTTTTCTTAAATTACTCCTATGAATGCTTTCTTAATCATATTTGAGTAGAAAAAGAATAAGAGGTATTAAAAAAATAATTATGTGTTTTAGGAAAAACATGTCATATTTCTTATAATTAATTAACTTATCTAACTTTTTTAATCTAATTAAATTACTTAAATAGGTTTTATATAACAAGTAAGAAGAATAATAAGTAATCTTTAGTGCCAAATACTCTTTTAATAGGCTTTTTGATTTTCAATCCGTATTCCTACATCTCAAGTCCCAATGTTTTATACCAAATGGGTCTTAGAGTTTGAAGCGACATTGTTCATGGCTACTGCGCGAATACTATTGAGGCTTTCTATAGGAATTTGAGGTATGCCTGTCTTGGAGTCTCAGTAAATGATACTCCCTCTCATCATAAATGTTAGAGCCGATAGAGAGGTTTGCTTTTATTATTAATATAAAAATTTAATCTATTTAATTTTTTATGCTTGTAATTATTTTTCTAAACTTTTCCTATTGAATTCACATATTATGAGATTTTGTATGCAGTGAATGGTATTTAATGCAAATAATAAAAAAAAAGATACTTTAAAAAAACCAATATTTTTTAATAAATAACTAAATTAATAAATTTTTTAATCTTTACAATTTAATTATTTAATTTTTATATTTAGAAACGGATGGAGTAATATGAAATAAGAGTGAGATTATTTCTTGCAAATGAGAATGTCATAAAAGTGGTTTCTACGCTCATCTAGGATAATGATCAAACATTGAAATTTAGATAGTTCAGATCTAATATGAATTAGGGAAAAATAATCAGCTGGTCCTTAAAGTTCTATATGATTTTTAATTAGATCCCTAAAGTTTTTTTTTCCTTTTTATTGAATCGTTGTGCTTATTAACTTTATAGCCGTTAATCCTTTAGTCGTAAAACGTTATAGAATGTTAACAGATAGTCAACGGCGCTGGCATTGAAGTCCCTGATGAACATCTACTCTTTGCTAGAATTTTAATACAGCTGCATCAAAATAGAAAGAATTGGCTAACTTGATGAGACCGTTCATCAAGCGTCTTGATCTATCGTTCTCTCACTATTGCATTAATATATTTCTTCTTTTAATGCAAATCCCAAAACTTTCTAATAATTAACTGCAGCAGCAGTGTTATACAAACTATTCCAATCATTACCCATGTTCAAAGTGCTATAGAAGCATCTCATGATATATTTGGAGAATTTAAACATGAGTTTCTTCAATTCAAAGTGCAATACCCAGTTTTCATAATCCGATAATTTTATCCTCCTATGCTAATTAAGAGTACCCGATACTTTTTAATATTATCTCTTTGTTTTTTCAATCTTACATTCTGGTAAATTATACTCCTATGATCCTTAATATAAGACTCATTTAACTAATTTGATTAGATTAAAGAAGTTAGGTAAGTTAGTTAATTATACGAAAAATGACACATTTTTCCTAAAACACCATAATCATCTTTCTTAATACCCCATCTCCCTCTTCTACTTAATTATAGTTGAGGGAGTATACATAGGAGTAATTTAAAGAAAATTGATAAATATGATACATGAGTCTTATATTTAGGACTAAAACCAACTCAAAAATTGGGTCCTATATTAAGGACCGGAGGAGTATTACTCTGTTTATCCCTATTTTTAAGGATAAAAAACAGAGGTAGGCTTAAAACCAGTAAACATATAAGATTACACAAATGTGGAGCTTTGGATCTTTTTTTTTTTTTTTAAGACCTGAGCATGAAGCTTTAGATATGATCCAGTTTTTTCATAACTTCTATATACATATGTGTAACTCTTGGGTATTGAGTAAAACAATAGTTGGATTTAGTGGAGGAAATGAAGGAATGGTCTGAATTCTGAAATGGATTTTAGCCCGAAAATAACTGAGAATGGAGGTAATAAGTGTTATTTTTGTTCCCCTCGCTTGAGAAATTTATCAATGACCAATCTCAGTGTTCCTCACTCCCTTCCCTTACTGGTAGGACCTACTCTTCCTTGGACTTCCATGGTCTTCGAAAAGTGAGCAGTGGCTTCCTGGAGAAACATTCACAGGTGCTCCTTAGTGCCGAGGATCTTATACCCTGCCACTTCATTGAATACGTATATCATTGCTCTGAGTTTTGCACCTTAGTACCAACGTCGTTTTAAATCTATTAACATTCTGTAACGTTTTCTGTCTGGAAGGATTAACGGCTGTAACCTTAGTAACTGTAAGGATTTAATTAAAAAAAAAAACTTTAGGAACCTAATTAAAAATCTTGTAGAACTTTAAGGACCAGCAGATTACTTTTCCCTATGAATTATTCAATTTTTTTTAAAATAATTATTTTAATGTGTGTAAAATCTATAATAACAATAATCTCATAACTGTCATTTTTTTTAAAAGATATTTTTTATTTAGAAATCATTAAATGAAAATTTTAAATGTGAAATCTTTAAAATTGTATTTAGATGGTACAAATTTTACTCGGATACTCGTATTTGTGATAAGTACCGAAATTGATTCCATAATACCACCCAAACCGTTTTTCCTTTGGAATGCTAACATGTCTGGATTCCATCATGCTTGTGATTTCTATAGCACCACATGCTCATGTTCAAATCGGTGAGTTCGAGTCCTTTAAATTATTCAGGTCAAAAAGAATCCTTTAAATTATTTAATCATACTAAGGTAGAGGAAAATAAACAGAGACGAGCCTCTACCTTAACAAATCATATGTCGTGTGTCATTCTTCTTTAGTTGTGTCATATAAATTTAATTGACTAATTTGAAGAGATTAAGAAAGTTAAATAAATTATTTTATAATATTATATTTATTTTTTTTTTCAAACTAATTTGTTCAGCTTATAAATTGATATATGACCTAACAATACAAACATAGAACAGCAGATCTTAGTCTACACTCTGTACATGTGGACTTTGCAAAAACAAGAATTATTTGTTACATTTGGGACTTTGGGGTTGTTTGGTTTATTTAAGAAGCACTTTTCAAAAAGTGTTTTCTTGCAAATCAAAACAAACTTTAACATACTTATTTCGTATAAGAAAAAATCACTTTTAAAACTACGGCTTGGTTTCTACCCAAACACAGGAACCATGGTAATAACTAGCTTGAGTAAATATTACATGTGCACCTTATTTTTACATTGACCATTAAATGTGCGTAATCACCTTCAAAGTATTGTTAGGTACTTAATATGGTAAGTCTCCCAACATAAATTATATCATTTTTTTTGTAAAAAATTTTAGGCTGAGTTTCAGATTAAATCTAAGAGGGTGTTTAAATGAAAATCAAACTATGATTTTAAAAATAATTTTACAATAGATGAAGTAAGTATGTGAGAAGAGTTTTATCTCGACTTATTTAAAAGTATCTTTCAAAAGTGCTTTTTGGATTTACTAAACACACTTAAGTCAAGAGCAGGGCGCTTAATCCAACTCCTCCTAGGTGATATTATGTTAGGTTGGATGAACCTACAATAGATTCCCAGGCATTTACCTAGGCATCCTAGATTTGGGATGCTCCCTCAAGTGTTGCGATGACAAATTAAATCCCCTGTTTTCAGTGAGAAAGTGTAATTCTTACCTTTGAGTCTGCGGACGATGAGTAGCATGAATATATCATTGACCTCGCACACGATTTTCTTCAACTGCACTGAGGTCCAAAAAGGAATTCTCCGAGATGTTTGGGCCAGCCCATCGACTAAGGGGTCTTTTACCATAGAAAAACATTTTTAATGTACAAAAGAATATATATATATATATATATTTATTGCTAAGCATAAGTATTCTCTTAGACAATCATATTTGAAATACTATCAGACACTAAATATAAACACCTCTAATAATAGATATTCAAAATTTAGTTCGTCACATTGTGAAGGATTAACTTATTCTCCTAGATCCAACCCCATTTTTTAACTTAAAGGAAAAATTAATTTGCAAGGCATTATTATTATATTCGCTTCTTTCATTATTGGTTGCAGGTATCTGAGGCCCATTAGAAGGGCGAGTGGACGAGGAAGGTTAACGCGTGGGGTCAGTTCCAGCTGGGCTTCCACTTCGGCTTGTTGTTAGCCACGTCATTAAAAAATAAAGAGTTTGATTAATTAAGGACTAATGCAAACATCTAAATTTATAAGAACTTGATTAAAGAAATTCAAACTATAATTGAGGTAAATTATAAGGACTAGCGAATTAAATTTTTCTAACTTTAATTACACAAAGTGAAAATAAGTAAAATTAATTAAGGATATTAATGTTCCAACCACATAGGATTGTATAGCACATTGCCGGCAACAAAAAGTATAGCACATTAGAAGAAAGCTTGTAGATCAAAAATTGTATAAAACAATATGCATATAATCTCTAAAAAGACCAAGGCAAGTCACATTTAAGGAAATGTTAGGGTGCAAATTTGCTCTGGAGGTTTCTATTTAAGAGCGATGGGTACCTAAAAGGTTTTTTACATATAAATTTGTCCTAAAAATTTAAAATTATAGCAATATTGTTTCATACTGTTTAAAAACTAATGTTAATTGTTAACATTTTAACAATAGTCCCTTGAACATGTAATATATATGCTATTGGAGTATGCTAAAATATGCTGTTTAAGTGGTTAGAGTTTGGAGCTTTAAGAGAGATTAAAGCGGTGTTGGGATTAGCTTATTAGAAGTGATTTTATAGAATTTAAAATAAATATGTAAGATGAGTTTTATCTTGGCTTATGTGAAAACACTTTTTTTTTAAAGTGTTTCCTGGAGTTACCAAACACCCTCTAATAAGTATGCTATTGAAGTATGTCAAAATATGTAAATTAATCTGTCCCTATATATATATAGTTTGTAGGTTTTGATTTGTGGCAAAGCTCTCCAACAAGACAAAAGGAAAGGAACCAAGAAAGAGGGTAATAACTGAAGCGGAGAAAGTTTAAGAGGTAATGAAAACTTTTTAAATCTCATATAATATATGTTTGGTTGCTTGAATTAGGGGTGTTCAACTAGGTTCGTCTTGGCTAGCTCGTCCTGATAGGACAAACTCGTTCTGAAATTTTTTTCGAGATAGGACAAAAAATGGGATCGGGATAGGACGAGATGGGTTATGGGACGGGATCGTCTCGTCCTAGTAATAATATTTTTTACTTTTTTTTATCATATTATAATTATTAAATATTAAAAATACAAAATGTTTATATTTGTAGCTCTCAATACATATGTAGTTGAATGGTTATTATTTATTTAGAGTTTTTATAGTTGCTTATGATTTTTGGAATAGTGAAAATAAATTTTGGAGTTATTATGGTACTGATTATTATTTATTTGGACTTTTCTTTAAGAGAGCTAAGCCAAAAAAATAAAAAGTAAAAAAAAAAAGCTTTCAAAAGGGTTAAGCCCAAAGAACTAAAAATAAAAAGAGAAAAACAATCAAAATCCATTACAATAGGTCTAATCACAAAATAAAAATATTTTTTAAAAAAATGGAACGTCTCGATCCCTTTCCACCCGTACTGGGACCGGGACACGGGACATATTTCCTGTCTCGTCCCTATTCATCAAGATGGGATCAGGACAGGCCTGTCTCGGTCTTGTCTCGTGAACAACCCTAGCTTGCATATTTATTTGTGACATATGTCATGATTAAGCCTTTGAACATGTAATATTCCTGTTAAGTCTGTGTCTTGGTCATGTATATTTGCTTGTAAGGTCTTCTTCTATTGGCTATTTACATACTTTGTTAATTATCATTGCACATTATATATATATTGAGTTGATGTTTCGCTTCTAAGGTTCTATGAGTCTCATCCCTTTTCCTTCATATATCAATATGGGAACAAGCACTTTTAATGGCAAGTGTAAGGTAGTAGAGGCAATTTTATTTAAGATGTTATCAGGCATTAAATAGGATACGTCTCTCAACAAGAATTCGAACTTTGTTTTGTCACATAGTGAAGGACTAACTATTTCTACTGAACCTAATGTCTATTAGTTATATCATCATGTTTGAACGTGAGGAAAGAAACATATGCTTTTTTTTCCCTTTCCAAAAATGTCCTAGAAATCTGGAATTTATTGTGGAAATCCGTACTGTCCAGAGTTGTACATGCACTGCACAAAGCCCAAAATGGAATTGGGTCTTATGGTAGCTAGACCAACAAATTAAAGTCCATCACACTGCTTCCAGCGCTGAGAAGATTGGGATAAGATTAGTGGATTTTTACCCAATAAAATGTTTAAAGAGAACCTTATCAAAAATACAAAATGTTTAAAGAGAAGGCTCGTGAGATAAGCTTGGCTTATGGACCTATATTATATATGCACAAGTACATAACCGCTCTTCTTCACTCTTTCAACTTCCATCAGCCGCCACCTTCCCCTCATCTCACACACCTGCAAAAACAGAAACATAGTGAGAGAGAGAGAGAGAGGAGGTCGAAAGGAGAGGAAGCAAGATGAAAGGCCAAAGCTCACATGCAAGCCGATCCCCAGAGTAAGGTGAGTATCCTGAATCTCCTCCCGTCCTTCTTTTCTCCTCCTATGGCATCTTTGAAAATCAATGTAGGATAATATAATATAATGGATAGTGGGTGGTGTAATGTGTTTCCTGGTTTGCATGCTGGATTCCACTACTGGGGAGTAATAATGATGATTTTCAAAGCTGGAAAAAAAATAATTGCACAGTAAGGGGAGTGCTGTTTCAAAAATTAGAGAGCGAGAGAGGAGTGTTCATACATTATGAAATATATAGCATGATTTTAGGGGCATTAAGTATGGGAGAATAATTACTATGGAATTGAAATTGTTGAAGCTCAAAGTTTGCTCTTTAATAGGGGTTACAGGGTTTTAAATGTTTAAAATAAAAGAAATAAATGTGGACATAAATATATGGGTATGTTGACGTGATGGCTGATGAGTATAATCTTTATGGAAGCTGGAAAATTTATATAAGCCATTGTTTGATGCACTCCTAAGCCGCAACAATGTTTAGAAATTTAATGATGGTTAGAGAAGATAATATGGAGCTAGAAATTTTCAGAGTAGCTACAAATGATGCTGTCCGAATAATGTTTAGAAATGATGATGCCTACAAATTAATAGTGAAGAAGGGGTAAAATAGTAAATGCACTACCCAAAGCCCAAATTTGCTTGTCCAAATTTGATAAATGATTGGTTTATTCGGAACAAATTGGAGAAAAAACTAGCTAGGTCATATTTTTATCCTAGAAAAGTTTTTCAAACCATCCTGCCTTTGGAGTTATCACCTCAAAAAATGAAAATAACCAAGTGAAACAAATATCTTAGCAACCCAATTCTTAACTATCTTACAAACTACTCCTTCGGTTTGACCTAACTGAAGAGTTGATGTTGGTCTTATATATAAGACCTATTTTATATATTTATCGATTTTTTTTCAAATCACTTCTACTTATATTATCTAAACAATAATCAAGTAGAAGAGGGAGAAAATGAATTAAGAAAGATACATAGGATGTTTTAGAAACAATATATCATATTAACTTATCTAACTAACATTTTCAATATCAAATTAATTAATTATGTTTTACATTAAGAATCAAAAGATTATAATGTACCGTGTGGTGTCAAGTGAGATAATTATGAAATCATATATTATTTAGTAGTAAAATAGGCATATAAACATATAAATTCATAGTCCAATATTACTTGGGCTGAATCCCCAAATCATCCTTATACACTCCAAATTATGTTACCTCAACAGGTTTCAACAGGTTTCAAAAACAACTTATCTTATGTTCTTTTAATTATGTCTTACATCATAAGATGAATCCCCAAAATCATCCTTATATACTCCAAATTTTTGCCCACAAAACTCTTGGGCTGAGTGTTCTATTTAGGCCATTGGTCACTCATTACTACATAAAAGGCCTTTCACGTTGGTTAAAATGAACTTCTAACAATAATTTTGAGAGAGAGGTGTATGCCGATTCTGCGATTTCCATGTTGTTTCTATGAAAGACATGGTAAGTTACTTCCCATAGTGATTATTAATTATAACCAACGTTGAAAGGTAACATTCTTCATAGATAATCGAGTTTAGGAACAACTTGAATAGAAATGGATAGTATTCAAATAATATTGTAGTGATATTTTAGATCAGACTCAAATCCTCCAATTCGGATACTAAAAGAATATGACTTGATAAGGTTCATATCCGAATATGATTGTAAATAAGTCCAAGGGATAGACAATGAAACTTAAAACTTCAAATACGAGATCCAATTGGTGAGGTCGAATAAGACTAAATACACAATTGGGTTTGACCTTGGACAAACCTAGAAATAAGATATAATATTCCGATATTTTTAAACTTAACTCAAATAAAGAATATCAAGAGACTAGTCAAAACATGTCTTCCTGACTCAGATACGATTGGAGATAAGTCTTGGTAAACACAAGAGATTCCATGATTCAAATAAAGATTATAATAAGTTCTTAGGAATTTGAGAGCAAGAAATTAAATACAACTAGAAGTCAGTACGTCTATATTCGAGCATCCCTTAGGAGTATTGGAAAAGCAATACAAAAAGTCTAAGACACAACGTCTTGCTTCCTGATTCAAATAATCCAAGTTTTAATATATCCAAATATAGGATTTTCATATGTAATCGAAATATAACTTGAGATAAATCATCAATCAGATAAGCTATAACCAAAGTTATTTTTATTATAATCAAAACACAATATCTAACAAACATCTTGATCAAGGGCTTTAAGCTTAGGATTGGGCATTTATCAAATATAAAAGCACTA
This sequence comes from Neltuma alba, assembly GCF_004799145.2. NCBI lineage: Eukaryota > Viridiplantae > Streptophyta > Magnoliopsida > Fabales > Fabaceae > Neltuma > Neltuma alba. Next base: position 164,629 of record NW_021635315.1, on the reverse strand, counting down.
GCCAGTAGAAAGGTTATTACAATTAAAAGAACATAAGATAAGTTGTTTTTGAAGCCTGTTGAGGTATCGACTTTTTTTGTCATTGCCTTGACTACTATTGGCTTTTCGATAAGATTCTTTTGCCCAGAGAATGAAATTTCCTATGGTTTGGCCTACTCTTTGGACCTCTCTAACCATTCCGGACTTTCTCCATTTGGTTCTTGAAACTTTCTTATAGTGGATTGTTGAGCACAGGTGTGCTCAACCATCAGCAATGGGGCAGGTAGTGGGGGCATCTAATTAAGTAGAGAACACAATGCATTCCTTTGTTTTGGGTATAATCAGGGTTAGGATCAAGGTATTGTAGCTATAGAGTTTGATTATTATTGCTGTTTTCACTTTTCACCGTAGGTGAATCCTAAAATATTGAAAGAAATAACTTAAAGAAACTAAAGAGAATTAAATGAGCCTAAAAAAGAAGCGATTATTACTTGTGATGGTTTGGATAACTAGGGAATTTGGAAGTCACTTGTGCCCATCATCACTTCAAACTTGGCATTAATAAACTCTCACGAATTTTTTTTCACCTCCTCTTTATGCTCTTCATGGAGTTGAGGTCAACCTTTCTTTATTTCTACTGGTGCTAGGTTCTCTTGACTTGAAAAATTTCTTACCATCCCTCTTAGCCATTCTTACTTACACCACCCCTAATTGAAATCATACTCTCTCTCACACTGCTCCCAGCCACTGGTCATAATTATATAGCCAGAATCCTCATTTGATGCCTGCTAGGCCTATTTCATGCAACCCTGTCCCGCCCAATAGATGTCCATAATGCACCCTTATTTTTTAGGGATCCAACGCTACTTTTTGCAGAGGATGTACTAGTGCTTCCTTAACAACAACAGAGGCAAAGCAAAACAAGTGGTAGAGAGCTAAATATTAGGGGAAATGCAAGGTTCTTTTTTCTAGTTCTTCATAGTGCAAATCCAGGGTATTTTTAAGCTGGCAAAAGCAAAATTCATTTTTTTCAGATTCCTTTCATTTTTCTATTGGGTAGTTGTTCCCACATACTTTGGTTCTTTGTTTAGTACTTCTGTTCAATGAAACCAACTAGAGAGATGAGCTCAGAAAGAGGGAATGGTTGTGTAAGAGCAGAAGCAATGATGAATAGAGTGCCCATATCGACTTGTCTCACATGTGGCAATCAAGGCTGGCCCGAATGGTTAGTTTTCTGCAACAAGTGTCACGTCTACGCACTGCATAGGTACTTGCATTTTCCTTCCTACAAAACTCCCACATTTCTACTTTTTAGCTTGCAATCTTTCAAACATATTAGGCTCTAAAATTGCAATGTATGTTTCACATGCATGCCTACGCATGTTTCAAGGCAACAATAATCATTTTTAATTTTTTAAATGCACATCGCATATAGCTTGCACATGGATGACACAAAAGAACGGGTGAACGACCAAAAGAAAGTAGAATGGCAAGATATAAATTCTATCTTAGAGATATAGTTTCACCAGTTATAATTTACTAGATATTTTTAAGAACATAACATTTAAAATATCTATGATATGTGATGATACTGGTTGTTTTTCTATCTAGAAGTATATCCGTGATTGATAAAGTGCTTCAATGTTATTAGGATTTTAATATGATATCATATGGACATGCATACGTGAGCGATAGAGCATAAAATCAAAGAAGATAATTATGCATATTTTATTACTTGTCAAGTAATATATTTTGGCATAAAAAGTAATATATTTGCTCCCTTTGGGTGAGTGTGATAAGGATGTCAATGTGCCAATTTCTTTTTTGAGTTTCAAATCGATGCTTTTAATAGCCTATCTTTCTGCAAGCTCGGAAGCGCATATGAAATTTAATCGAATTTCCATTCAAGTGAAATAGAAATGTGAACACTACCTGTTGATGTTGTCAAAGCTGAAAATGATGAACTGCAATAGAACATTTTTGTTTTTGACTACACTTTCTCCCAGTTATTTAATAATGTAAAAAAGTGTCGGGATTTGACATTGTGTAGCTACAATTTAGCGATTTTAAACAACTTGGCTTCTGATTTCTAAATTCTCTCTTTTCAGGTATTGTTTAGATGGGCCTGTAATTATTCATGATGCTGTTACGTGGTTTTGTGAGGAATGTGAACTTGAGAAGCCACCGTCTCCTATGCAGAACAAACCATAGTGGTCATCTCCTTTAGTTTGTTTAACTTTAAGCCACTTCTTTGTGTAAAACATCAACATCTAAAAATATTTCATCAGCTATAACTTGCCCTTTTGAGTGTGCTTTAAAAAGCTGTTCTGGTTTTTTTTGTTTTTCATTATTGTGCACACATGTTAACTTATATTACTGTTGGTCTTAATATAAAAGCTAGAGTTTGACTTTCAATTTATTTTTAAATATAAGACCGCAATCAATTTTGTTTATCATATTTATTTATTTTTTTAAGGTAGTTCTTGTAGTAGTTACACATGTTAAATGTTTCATCAAATATTAAAGCCAATACACTTGATTAGCAGTAGTATTTTAGGTAAAACAACAATTATTTAGTATAAATAACTAACTTAACAAACTTTCTTAATTTACTGAAATTAGTCAACTAGCTCTTATATTAAGGACAGAAAGTAGTATTAACATATCTTGGTTCAACCAATTTGAAAATTTGTGGTTTAGATCCTTCTTTGCACTATCATACACTAATTAATTTTCAAATCACATTGTTTGCTGCACTTACACATAAATTTTTACCCTTGAAAACACCATCTAATTTGATAGTAACTCTTCCCGGACTTCTCAAAGCATAGTTGTGTGAAATAGAAAACAATGAGTGGTTCATGATAGGTTGAGCACTGAGTTTGTTGGCACATCATCTCCATTCTCAAGAGCAAGTCTTTCTTGATTGAACTTTAACTTCATCTAAAAACACATTGTTTAGACCAGTTGTAACACCGATCTAGAGCTTGTTTGAAGCTCCGTTCAAAAAGTATTTTTAAACAAATTCACGTAAGTCGAGATAAAATCACATTTAAAAAACTACCTATAAGCCATTCCAAACAAGCAACTAAAAAGCAGCCAACTTTCAAAACTAGTTTCTTCAAGACTAGTCCCAAGTTCGGTTTAATAGGCTGTTTATAGCTCATTTAAAAGACACTCTTTCTTACTACCGAATGTCCAAGATTGACCAAAACACAAAAATTGCATCTTTATTACCAGTCTACTATGTAGCATGATTGCATATAAGAATCAAACTACCTAACAAATTTTCCAACAACCAATCACAGTATAATTTATGACATACTAAAATTTCTTAAACATATTAGTTTTAACAGGTGACAGTGCTAGTTGTTTAAAGCAATGGCTTCCTGCATAGCAATCATGGCCAGCAAATTACTTAAATTAATTAATAATGCTCCCTCTATCACTTTTTATATGAAATAACTACTATATCTACCTTGTTTCTATTTATAAAAAATATTTAAAAGATATTTCAAATTTTTTTGGCTAGTTTCCTATTTTGTTTCTACTAATTACTTTTTTTAATACTCGATATATTTAGTTTTCTCTCTTCTAATCTCTTCCCCCATCAATAAAAATAATTTTTTCAAGAAAAAACTTACAAATTTATTGTTTTTAACAAATTTTAATTAACTAATTGATTCTCATGATTTGATCAAATATATTTTTTTTATCAAAAAAGATGAAAGAAATACCAACATAAATGTTGAGACTGAAAATTAGATAGGGGCTGCGCGAACGCAAGCCCCCACTGCCACAAATTATGATGCAGGCTCTCCCAAATTAGGAGACCTTAGGTGGACACCCCTCCAAAGTGCAATGGACGTCATCAACCTAGGCCATGGGCCTTATTGATCACCCAGTGACCCCACCCAGGTAAGTATGTTGGAATTAGCGCCTCCCCTTTCCTTTTATAGCCTGGCTTCCCGTTTCTTCATTTTACTTGCTCGATGTGGGACTTAATGGATCAAGAAGAGCATGAATTGGGCTTTTCTAATTTTCTCTGGTCCTCAATTGCTTGCTTCTACTGTTTGGGACCTGCTTTTCACCTTCAAGGCTCATAGAGAAGAGAAGACCTGGGAATACAGCTCTCTGTTTTAGATTGGAAAAGTCATGCTGGGTAGCACTTGATCCTCCTCTCAATCCCTATTACTTCTAACCACAAGGCTAGTAGGTTATTTTGAACTGAAAAGAAGTTCAGGTTTTGTATTTAAAAACAACATCTCAAGGCCAGGCCAAATATATTTACAAAGAAGGTACCGTGGTCAATTGTTTTTGACTACTTGTGGAGCGAAATCTGGGTAACTAGATTTAAACAAGCTTTCAATTCAGAAGAGCAGATTGAGGTTTCGAATGCTCTCCTTATTGTCTTCAATTCGAAGCTTTATATGGACATGGCTCTGTTAGATACTTGCTCTCTAGGCCAGAGCGACAAGATAAGCACTAGGTCCTGTTTGGTAAGAAACACTAAAAATGAGAGATAAAAATTAAGATTGAAATTATACAAAAAAACATATCAAAAAAATGTTTAATATGAGGGATTGCATATTACTTGAGGATTAGGCAAACCCATGGTATTATCCAATCTCACTTATATGAGTTTGTCTAATCCAAGTAATAAGCAATTTCTCATACTAAGTACTTTTTCAATGATTTTTCTCAATTCTAATCCTAATCCTTACTTCTCATTTTTAATGTTTCATATCAAACAAGACTTTTGAGATTTAAGAGCTCAAGTGTGTGGTATCATAGATAGAGGGGTCTTAAAATTTTCCGGAAAAGAGGCTTTAGTAAGGTGGAGCTATAATGTGGCTTTGTTGAAGCTATAGGATTGTTTTTTTTTTTTTTTAAATAAAAGGCCGCATAAAACGTGCAAAAATTAATTAGCTATTGAAAGCCTATGATTAAAATCTTCCAAGAGGATGGTGATGAACTATATAGGGGAAAATCTATGATGACGGCTTTAATATCTATTTGATGACTCTGGTGAGCTAACGAATTGGGCATAATGGTTGGTTTCTTTTAGAATGAGATCAAGTGTAACAATCCAATTAGATAGTAAAAGGTTGAGTATTTGTCTAATCCAACTATTTGAGAGGATGATTCTGTATTAGATCACCATTGATAATATGTAAAGCTTATGTAAAGTTGTTAAAAACAGCAATTTTGCAGCAAACATGATTCCAAATTAAGTAAAGGCCTTCGTAAATCACCACAACCTCTACAACCGTAAGGAAAGTGTGTCACAATCCAGAGTAGGCCGCCACAAGCAGCTTCATGGGGAGATATCCAAGAAGCTAGAGTTTTGATTGCTAGAGATTTTGATGGCAAACATTCATATAATTATATTATTGAAGAGGTTAGGATGTTGTAAGTAGAGAATGGCAAGTGTTTGTCTACTCTATGGATGGGGAAGCTAATCCTCGTGTGAATGAGTTAATTAACTAATTTTATCTTTGTTTTTATTTTATCAATGAAGTATACAATTTTTATCCGAAAAGAAATTCTCAAGGATGGGAAAGTGGTGGAGGGGGATTTTCTTTTTCTTTTTTTTGTTTTTTTAATCTTCACCCCTGTTACATATTGCATTCCGTGTATATATAGTAGTCTTGGGAGTTTTATTGCTGGAAATGACTTGGGGTAATTATTGTCTAATCAAAATAGAATATGTAGATTTTAAATTAAAAGTAAGTTAATAATATTAATAACATAATAAATAATGCGGAAATATCTACCAATTCTATTGAATAAATTACCTTAAACATATAAGAGTAAGTACTTGAGTTTTTTTTCCCCCCCTCCCTTTATTTATTCCGTTCCATATCCAGTCCCTTAGAAATTTCACTGTCGCATCTACCCTGATTCATTCCAAAATATACCAAAGTAAAACTTCTTTAATCTTATAAAAAAAAATATTTGAAATCAATACATTTTGCCCTCTAATAAAAATAATGAACTAATAAATTACATACATCTAAGCATTTTGGCATACCAACAAATGTTTTTAAAACTAAGGTGTAAATTAGGTCCTAAAATATTCCTTTACTAGCAATGTTGTCTCAAAAGTTTTTTATTTTTCAGTTCAAGATCGTCCCATAAGTAACAAAATAAATGTTGCTAGTCATTGTTAAAAATGTTGGCAATAAACATTGACATCAAAACTTATGAGAATGAGTGAAAACTTTCAGAATAAATTTATACGTTAATATATCTTTTCAATATTATATTTCAATCATGCTACTGATGATTTTATACATTTACATCTTATAAAACATGAAATATATTCGAAATAAGACACGTTAAAATTATCGAACTCTTAGACCCAAACTATAGAGATCGAGTACCACAAATTAGTCACCATGTGCTTTGAATTATGTCGACTAACTCACTCTCGAAAACAGACCACTAGCTAAACCTGGAAGCTTATGTTATTAGTTTCCAAGAGGATACAACTAGTCGACAAAAGTTTGGATTTCAACAGCAGAGATTATTTTCAAACTCATACCAAAAGAGATTATTGTCGTTACTACAACAATACGAGCTCTTAATATTACATACAAGCTACCTGGAGGCATACTCCCATGCTGGGCCATCTATAAGCAAAGCTGCAACTTTGACAATGGGGGAAATCCACGCAATCCGACTTCATACGCACAATTTACATTGCATTGTGATGGCTGGAAAACACGCCCATATTGATTATGCAGCTTTTAATGCCCTTGCATGTACGATTTAATCATTCACCAAGCTGGATTAGCAAGTCACTTGTCTAAGCAAACCGGAATTTGGCATGGACTCTGCTGGTTTCCAAATAATGTCTGATAGTTTTTCACAAAGGTGCTTGTAAAACTGCAGTAATACAAACAAATGTTACTGTCACATATACAAGCACATTATTTACATATAAATAAATATGGATGTGAGCCTTAGGCTAGACCCTAGGTCGAGGAATTGGCGCCCTGCTCGGTAGTTCTTGAGTGTGCCACATGAATTTATATAGATAATAGTGGAGACATACGCACATATGGAATTCTGAATGTTGAAGACAATGCTTAAGCTTTTTGATGAGATAATCTAATCCGTACATAACATTGTTTGCCGGTTATAGCGTAGCAGGAATGTGGGTTTTCCAACATCAAATAAAAAATCATCTATCATGTCCAGCAATCTTGCTGAATTAGCTCAGGCATGGAAATGTAGGGTTGGGCTCAATAGATCTAGACACATTCCTAATTCATGGCTTTCCAGGTGTCAAGACTCGAGCACCCTAGCCCAAAATTTCAAGTCGTGAGTGAACACCCCCAATGATTGGTTTGATTTTTACTACTATCAATAATATGCCCCGAACAAGAAAACCATTTATGCTTGAAGTTTGGACAACCATAGGACCATTATATCGTCCATTAAACTTAAGAGACCCGTAACACAAATATTGAATTTCTGATAACTTGGTCATTGAAGATTTGCTACAACGACGAAAGTCTAATTCATCCCAAAGATTTAAGCTATTAAGCCAAGCTACACAGTCACTATTATAGAAGATTGATAACAAAAACATGGTGAGTGCAAGATCCATTTCCGTTTGGGAAAGTTTCAATACACTGAGTCTTGAGGCAGAGGTGGCAAAACTTTTGAGCTATCAAAACTGAAAATATAAGATGTAGAAACTAACCTTGTGATATTCAAGAGTATCCCCAGCAGCCTTTCGAACGTCTACCATGAAAAGTGAGGGTGCAACTTCATAGACCTTTCTCACAAAAGCAGAGGTGATTTACAATATGACTGCTGACTACTATAGAAATCAAATCTTCAAACAGAAGATGATAAGACTGCAAGACCATCAAATGTAGAAATCAGGTTACCTCCAAAACCACTGCAAATTGTCCAGCGTTCCTTGCAGATGTGCCTTCAAGTCTCATCTGCGAGAAAAATATTATTAGGGAATCTACAGAAAATCATTCAACAAAGCGACCATGAAGAATAAGAAGAGATTAGGAAAGCTATTATTCATAAATTATGCATTAGCATGCTAGGTAGTGGGCCTAGGGTCCAGTAACTGTACCTAGAGAGATTAGGAAAGATATTATTCACACTCCTTAGGATTTAATTCAATTAGGAATTTAGTATATAAAATTTTTTCCTGGTCGTATCAATAAGGTCATGAAATTTCAATTTATTTATCTTTTATTTTACATCTAATGGATTTATCTGAACCGATACATGATTTTCTTTTTATCTTTTTGGGATCAGGTCTTGTATTAGGAAGTCTGAGAGTAGTATTGCTTACCAAAACAATTTTTCTGCCTTTCCATTGAGGTCCAAATTATGAATTATAGATATACTAAGTAATACTCCTCCGGTCCTTAATATAAGACCCAATTGTTGAGTTGGTTTTAGTCCTAAATATAAACCCATTTCTCATATTTATCAATTTTATCTAAATTACCCCTATGAATACTCTCTCAACCATAATCAAGTAGAAAAGGAAAAGAGGGTATTAAGAAAGATAATTATGGTATTTTAAGAAAAACGTGTCACATTTCTTATAATTAATTAACTTACCTAACTTCCTTAATCTAATCAAATTAGTTAAATGGGTCTTATATTAAGGACCATAAGAGTATTTTATTTAAATTAGGATTAAAAATCATATTGCAAATTACTTTTCTTTTATCTAAACAGCTTTTTATTTGTATTTTTACCTTTTATTTATTTTCTGCTTCCTTATATTTCGGGATCATGCATATGGGCACATGGTATTAAATATCTGGGAACTAATTTTTTAATATATTGGCTGAATGTCTCAAAACCTCTCTTCCTGAACGAGTTCTGTCTTCCCTCTTTGTCTTCATCCACCTTTTCATTCTGTGCCCTGAATCAGCTAGATGGTCATTGGTCCCTAAAATTTCTTTCATAATCTGTTAAATCTCCACCCATTCATGAGTCAATAGCTATCATTTAGAATTACTCGTTTCTATTCCGGAATTCCGGAATTCTACCTAAAGACGAGAGATTATATCTATTTTTCTCTCCACCCATAAGTAATATGAATGCAGAGAAAAAGGCACAAGTTATAAAGATGGTACTATGGGATTTTTAATGGAACTGGTGGTGGAATTGCAGTATTAGCGAGACAAGTGTGATGGCTGGGTTAAATCAAGTATGTGAAGGATTAGTGAGTTTGGGATTGTGCTGCATGAACTACCCTGTGTGTGTGTGTGTGTGTTGTTTAAAAACAAAGCTCGGTACTTGACCTAATTTACAACTTAAAATATAAATAAATTTTCTGGCCAAGTCAGTCAATCACTGCCATTGGGGTTTACCTGTTTCTCCACATGATCTTAGAAACTCAACAGTAAAGCTTCCGTTGTTTCTAAATTCATGGTCAAAAGTCCAATTATCTCTCCAAGGAGCTCTGCCCTAACCCTCCACCCCCACAACCACCCCCCCGGGGGGTGTTTCCCTTTCCTCTGGTATAGCCTAAATATCAAGTTCTGTCCAAATTTCCACTTTGGACCTATTTTCAATTACTGGAAAACTTTCTTGTGAACCATAAGATTGGAACCCCCAGCAATAACGTACGGGCAATCATGAGTTGCAGTATTTTGTCTAAGGTTTAAGGTTCCAAAGTTAAGTCTGCTTATATTTGATTTTTGATTCAGTTTTGTTGGTAACAAATTGAATTTGAACAATTTTCAGCTTGAGGAGAAGTAGTTAACGTAGTTGATATGATGGCTGGCTTAAATTGTGTTAAATATTAGTGATCTTGGGCTTGCACTACATGTACTATCCTTTGTATTTAACCTAAATTATGAATAGGCACACAGCGTGTCTTGCTGAGTAAACTGGTAACCTCAATGAGTTTTCTTTCTTTCAATACAGCTTCCCATTAGCTTTAATCTCCTGATGTAATTGCATCATCCAACTACATCTAACACAAACACAGACATGCAGAGAGGTACCTTGTAACTGCGACAGTGGACCTTAAGGCCCATTGATTCTGCAACAGCTTCAACAGATGCAATTATAACTTTCGCAGGCTTACGAGATACAAAACGAGTTTGCCTCTTTATGTAGTCCTGTTAAGACAGCAAAAGAATATCTTTTGCATTAATGCAACGAAAAACCTTGGAAAACACAGAATATGGAAACTAATAATACAGTGCTTAACCTGACGCCTATCAAATAGGGCTGATAGATTCAATCCTTGTGATAAAGTTATCATCTCAAATGCATTCATTGTCAAAGGACCGACCTCAGTATTTTCTGACCGTTCAGCCACATACTTGTCCTGTCAAAAATGAATGAACAGAAAAGGCCAAGATAAGACCATGTATATAAAATCTAAAACTGATTATATCACTCTCAGCATTTTTGTTGCTCGTTATTACAGTTGAAACTTCAAAAAGCACCCATCTATACATATGTCCTAAATCTACCGTAATACATTTTTTCCTCAACTTGACGAGCATATTTATTCATTGATTCAGTAATTCAAACACACTTATTTTCCATCTTATTTCTTTTTATCTTTTGGGTTAGGTTTTCCACCTTTGTGTTGAAAAAGAGAAACCATTTCCTTAGACTTAACTAACACTGTTGTTCATGTAACATCAAATTAGTAATTCAAATGCACATTTTCAGTATCATATCCAACTTAGGACAACTGACATACTACATATATGTAGCCATCTTTCGGCATCTTCTAGTAGATTTCTTCATGTAGATGCGGTACATTCATCATAAAATAGTTATATAGTAGAAATGCATTATAACTACTTATTTATCCAAATCATCATTCAAAGAGAAATAGCAAACCTCAATGTTATCAAAAACAGCCTGAACATCATCCAAATTCACTTCCTCATCGTTCCCAATTTTAACGGGAACATAACTTTTAATGAACCACGGATCTTTTCTTATTTCTTCAATTCGGATGCGCTGCAATTCATACCAAAAACAGCTCAGGAAAAAAGAAATAAAGAAAGATTCAATTGCTAAGCATGCAACACCTGTCAGGATTAGCTAAGTGGGAGGAATTGAAAAGTATCATTGGAAATTACATTTCCAGTTAATTTTGATTAGACCAAGAATCAATAGATATAAGCAGGGGGGAAAACTTCATTATGAAGGGCAAAGTAGTTATTCCACTCTATGCAAAAACTCATATTTTTATGACTATACAACCAGAATGGGCAAAGTACTTTTAAGTGGATCAGTACCAACATCCTTTGCTCAACAGGAGAGTTTTATTTGACTTTTTGCGACACTTCTATCCCCCATCCAAAAAAAGAGCAGTGCAATCATTCAGGCAGCAACAACCAACAGAAATATTTAAATAAAATCATTGGCCGGCCTTGCCCTAACAGCTTAACTGTATTATCGGTTGGCCTTACCCTAGCAGCTTAACAGTTGACCCTTGGGTTTCTACTAACAGCATCACCTACGGTCCTACACATACGCACACTACTGAAGGCATCCTATCAGGATACATGATCACTATTATCCAGAAAACTAGCATCTAACTCAACTAATCATAGATACAAACAGAAAGCATTTGATTAATCACTTGTTTGCAGCAGCACAATACATAACCTATACTCCCGCCGGTCCTCTATATATATATATATATATATATATATATATATATATAAGGCATTCCAAACTTTTTCACACATACTAAGAAAATTTGTTTTTGTATTAAATTTGTCAAAAAGCAACCAAAATTTTCATTTTTACCCTTATTAAAACCTTCATGAGATCAATAATTAAAAGTGTTGAGGGGTAAAAATGGAAAGCCATTACAAAATATTGAGATACACATTATATTATGGACCAAGGGTGTCTTCTAGAGGACACTTTATAAATAGGACCAAAGGGAGTACCAATTGGTAGAAAGAGCAACAAGTCATATTGCATTGGATGAGATTGGCTACATGTAGAGTAAGGAATTCAAGCTGGACTTGACGGGGCAACCTAAATAGGCCCAGTAAATTATAGGGCCCGGCTTGATGAAAATGATCATTTTAAGTAATTCGGGATTATTCAAGCTGGCCCCTCTATTGTTTAAATTTCTTTTACAATGAAGATAATTGAGGAGATATAACTGAATATGAATGAAGAGGTCTAACTTCTTCCAAGTTGATGCTTGTATGTTTATTTTCATGTCAATTTGTTCTGTGGTTTGACAGAAAATAGAGAGAGAGAGAGAGAGAGGTAGAAGGAGAAGTTAGGAAGGAGAAGAGAGAAAAGCAAGAGAGAATTCTGAATAGTACTATCAATTACTTTCAAAACTGTTCTGCAATTACAGGTAACCTCTCTTATATAACCCCTAACATAATTATACAACGGCCATATTAACTAACTCCAACTATAACAAACCACCCTTACTAACTAACTATTCTTTTATTACTAACTAATAATACATCACATTGTTTATGAGCTTATCCATATTTGTGCCCTGAACTTGAATTGCAACATTTGTGTGAACTATGAAGATTATATTGTACTGTTTTGATTTTTATAGAGTCGAAGATTTATTATGAGCTGAACAATTTTTAAGTTTATCCATGCCAAAATTCATATTCTTGTTTTCGTAAAAGAAAAAAATCAAAAGGAAAAAGGGCTAACGGACCGGCTCATTAGCCCAGTCATCTATGGTTAAGCCTTGTGCATTAGAACCATTTGGCCTAACCAGGCTTATGCCAGCCAGCCCAAATAAGCCCGGCCCCCCCAAATTCCCATTTTTACATTGATCACACAATGCCATTTTGCTTTAACAACCAACTCTTTAAGACATATCAAAAGGTCCCATTCGATAACTTCCTTGAGGATTCTTTTAACAACAATCAAATCTTTTAGATATTCTTCTTGGCCATTCTCTACTCTTTCCACAACTCAAGACCGTATGTTCCATCCCCCTCACATGCACCTCAATTAGCCTTCATTGTGTATGTTTGAACCACATCAAACAATTTTCTACTATCTTCTCCTCAATAAGATGCCACGCCAGTTCTTCCTTGTATATGGTCATTAAGAATCTTATGTTTTCTTGTAGGCCACCCGTCTATCTCTACATCCCCATTTCTACTATCCTAATTATTTTTGTTCTTGTTGTCCGGGACAACTTGTCCCTTTGATGCCTAACATTCACTATCATATAGAATTACTAGTCTCATAGTAATTCAATAAAACTTTCTTTAAGCTTATTAGGTACTTTTTTTTTTTTTTTAATCACAAATAACTCCAATGCCTTTCTTCATTTTAACCACCCAACTTGTACTTCTACGTGTAACACTTCTACCAATTTCACTGTCATCTTGTATTATCAACCCCATATGCCTGAATTTTAGCACTTGCGGTATAATTTGATCCCTAGTTTTAACCCAAATAAAAAAAATCACTTCTAACTTGCCTCTTATTGAACTTGCAATGCATGTATTCTTACTCCAACACAAGCAAAGGCCCTTTAATTCCAAGCTCCGTCTCTATATTTCAAGTTTAGAGTTAATCTCTTCTCTTGATTTAGCAACAAAGACTATATCACACATAAAAAGCATGCATTTGAGGATTTCCTCGTAAATATAAGGAAGAATCTAGCACTTATTGGTGGGGGCCCAACTGAAAATTATCTTTGAGGGGCCAACCATACATTTTAACATTTTTTTACAGGCAAACTTTTCCACAATGCTTAAGATTGAATCAAGTATTGCATCCATCTCTACTTGAGTGTACTGAATTAGAACGCCTGAAATCAAGACAAGTAAGGGCTAAAGATTTCTATGTAAACCAATCTTTATAGGGAGGTCTTTTGCCACACTTCCAAACGTTGTTACACTAGTTGTGGTCCCCTTATACATTTTCTGTATACATCTAATATACACAACATGTACACCTTTGTTTGCAAGGGCTTTCCATTAGCACTTCTCTTGGTACAAAACTCATTAGCCTTTTCTAAGTCAACTCCACTTATGTTTCATGGCCAACCCCAAGTCTACGTTAGGCCCTTATTAGCCAACATAAAACTTAACCAAATCTCATGTGGAAATGGATCATAGAAAAAGCAAAGAACAAAAAACAAATAATAATAATATTTCCACTCTCAATCACCAGGACTTCCAAAATACTGCAATGCATGCATTTTGAGTGTTTATTATTCATACACCCGTCCAACAAAAAGTGAGTTGATGTACTTACCGTTTTAGGATTTGGATCCAAAATTTTATGTAATAATGTCTTTGCCCCAGCGGAAAACCAGAATGGACAAGTAAATTCGGCAGCATTAATCTGCACAGTTAAAGGGCAAAAAGAAAAAAGAAAAAAAAGAACAGTAGGTAATGAATTACGAATCTGCAGCAGTAAATACTTTTTACTACAAATATCGTTAGGCCTACACAAAAAAGGATTCTCACGGTCTCTAAACATGACAACAAGGTAATCCCTATCATCAGAAGACAAGCCTGAACTTAAGAACCATGCATCTTAACCTATGGTGCTATATAAATGACAAGTAACAACCGCCATGGTCAGGAAGATTACCATTTTTGAAGTTTGCTTCATCATTTTTGGCAATTTTTCCATTACTATATGAACTTTAAATTGGCCTTTTTTTTCTTCTTTTTTTTACCATTCAAATTTTCTTTTACTTACGTCTTAAATTATTAGGTAACCTTTTATTTCATTTCTTATTTTTATAGATTGATTTTCTGAGCATTACTATAATATTTTAATAGGATCCAGTAGAAAGGAAAAATAATGAACCACATAATAGTAAATTTAATTATTCATCCTTTGATGCCTAGAATTGACAAATTAATTGCAATGTAGAGTACTCTTCCAATCCCATACTCTATCTTCTTTCTGGCCCTCTTATCTCTCCGCTTCTGTAAGAGAATTAGGAAGAGTAAATTACCCTTTTGAACAGAGCCGGTAGATTTGGCTCCTCAAAAGGAAGATATCCAGCCATAAGGACGAATAGGATGACTCCACATGACCAAACATCAGCCGCTGCACCATCATAACCTAGATTGCTAAGAACCTACAGGATGACATTTTGGTAAGCCACTGTCACACAAGACAGCTTATATGATTATGGTTCTTATTGACAAAAAATCAAACTTATGCAAGGTCATGGGCAATAACTTCCTAAAAAACAAACATAACTTGTCGCACTGACAAAAGTGCTACCAATTTGACCAGCTATTGTGCTGCTCATAAATATATAAATGCCATCACAGCAGAAGCACATGAATTACCACTTGAAACATTGAATGTCTAAATAATGAAATGAGGACCAATTTCACACAGCAGAAAACCAAGATGAAGAAACATGCTCAACTTCCTCAGAAGCTTTGCCTTCAAATTCAATCCTTCCCTACTAGCTTTTCCAACACCCATCATGAATCTTATATTTGGATAAAGGTTCTACAAAGAATATATCAGGGTTTTCCCATCATATCTTGATCTGTATCATAACCAGCGATTCAATAAAATAACATGAATTCTCACATCATAAATGTTGTCAGCTTTTGAAAACTGAAGTTGACAATGACATTCATTAATCAAACACAGCAATTGGTTCAACCACTAAACAGGGAAAATATCAATGCAGCAACTACTGATATATTAAGATTCAGAACTGTCTGATCAGTTTTACCTCTGGGGCAACATAATTTGGGGTTCCACATGTAGTGTGGAGGAGGCCAGCACCCTGCAAGAGAGCACAAAAGGGAGTAAGGGCAATATTAGAGAGTACAGTATAGATTACAGAATTAAAATCCAGGATAGATAACAGGATACCAAGAAAGGGCAAGCTTTCTTGATGCAAGAAAGAGAACTTTTCTCATAAATTAAAGTCGAGTAAAATATAGACATTTTATTTGACTTCTTTACATCAACTGGCATGTTCTTACCTGCTTAGTCAAGGCACTTAGTCCAAAATCAGAAACCTTCAGATTTCCAAAGGCATCAAGAAGCAGATTTTCAGGCTGTAACAGGATAGATTACAGAATTAATCAGGATTATAACATGGTATATTAAACAAGAACTAAATGGACAAGAAAATTAATACCATATATTCTCTTTTACCTTTAAATCTCTATGGTACACACCCTTACTGTGACAATGAGCAACAGCATCTATGAGTTGCTGAAAGTAGCGCCTAGATTCATTTTCTGAAAGTTTCACCTGCTGAACCTAAACATCCAGAAAAGGTAAAGAAACATGAAAGATGTATATTTACGTCTGCATGAACCATGGATATATCTATTCTCATCATAAGCAGAAAGTCATCACTTTAGTGTTACTAGCATAAAATGGTCAAACTTAAGTATAAACAAAGAAGAATCAACCTAGCATAGTCTATGGCATAAGTGAGGGAAAAAAGTAGTCTTACAATTTTGTCATATAGTTCTCCTCCCATGACAAACTCAAGAATTATGTATATCTTAGTCTGGCTAGCTAAAACCTGAAATTCAAAAACAATGTTTGTAAATGAATAAAATTAATTTCATCCAAAAAATTAAAATGGGGAAACGGGAATAGCTGATGTATACATCACGATGTGCCAACACATACCTCATGCAACCTGACTATGTTGGGATGCCTGACAATTTTCATAATGGATATTTCTCTTTTAATCTGTAATAGCATTCAAGTTATAATAGTTAATATGAAGGGTAGTCTAAAATTCAACACTGCCATGCATCAGTATTCTGTGTTACATGTGTTGTTAAGCATATACGTCAAGCTTTTGATTGCTGATGCTACGAGCAACATTATCATGGGGAAAGAATTTTCTTTTTTGAGCTGACTGGAGTGATGTAGACATAGTTATTGCACAACAGTCATATGCCAGAAAGGGAGATTAGAATGACAATGCATATAAAAGCAACTTTAGTTACATGTCATTAGAGTTCCCCATATGTAATGCAACATGGAATTGTAAGCGTACTTCCATACTTAAAGAATCAAGATTTTGTAAGATAAGCAACTGGCAGAAATGAAAATGAACCTCCATAGCTTTTTCGTTTTCTCCTTCTTTAATGTGAGAAATGTTTCTGGTATAGATGTGGCCTCGCATTAAACCTGATGGGCATTCTACCCGCTATCACTTAGCTTAACCAATCCACCTTATAATGGTTCTAAAACAAACTATCAATTCGTTTCTCCATTTCTCACCATGGTGACCAAAATAATGTTATGAACCTGATTCAGCAAGTTTATGAAAGATTTGACCACATGCATATGTCTTAGCTATCTATTACAGTATCATAAACATGCATAAACAACAGCACAGACCATGCTTATGCGAAGGCTGAACACGTCTATTCAACGAATATTTCAAGCGTTCTGTTCACAAACGTACGATTCATAAAATGGGAAAAGAATATTAGATGACAAAATGCGCATTAGAGGTTTTCAATGCTCTTTTGCGAATAGAACTACATTTTCAAAACACTACACTTATCCATGATATGCCTGGAAGCTGAAACATGAAATTCTGTCAGAATAGAAGAAGAAGAAAACGAAAACGACACCTGTTCAACCATTCTGTGCTCGAGAATGGTGCTCTTAGACATTACTTTAATAGCCACACTCTCCCCTGTCTCTGTGTTTCTTGCAAATTTAACTTTGGCAAAGGTACCTTCACCGATGGTACGACCCACTTCATACTTGCCAACCTTTCTCCTCACCTTCTTCATGGTCTTCCAGAGCTCATTTATCGGGTAAAACCAGACTTATCGTCAAAATTCCAATTCAAAGATGACCTGAAAGCATCAATTGGGTCGTTAAATACCCCACGCATATAAACTGAACTCTACAACCCATAAACCGAAAATGAATTCTGTTTAATTCCTGCTGAACACAGAGAATGAAGAGGAGCCATTTCCGCGCAATGAAGATCATATGAACAGCATTATCTTCCGGTTAAGCAGTCGATCAAGAATTATATTAACAGTCCAGTAACCACTTCCTCGGAATCTAAAAACCCAATACCCTAGCCACCGATCAAACGAATGGCCGAGCGACCAAAGGAAAGAAGACAACAAGAATTAAGTAACCTTGAGACAAGAGTTGACCGATACCTCGCGTTGTCAAACTCCGAACTAACAAACGGACGGTGAGTCGAGGTAAGATTGGAAAGCGAAGGGAATATGAAGACAAAAGAAGGCGGGAAGGAAGCAAAAGAGAATATTCTAGAAACGATCAAAGCCGTTAGTAATGGGAGACAACAAGAAAAACGAAGCACCAAGTTTTCCGGAGCTCCGGCGAGAGGAATTGAGTAAACTGAGTAGACTCGTCCGACGAGACGGTGATCGGCAAGAGAGACGAAGAAAAGGAAAAGTTTTTGTTTTGTGCCTGTGGCTGCTTGTCTGTACGTCCCAAATAAGCCGCTCGAGACGTAGAAGATTTTACAGTCTCCTTGTCGAAGCAAGAACATCGTGCGGATTACAGTTGTCTTCTTTCCTCCCACCAAATAAAAACTACCGTGAAAATTGTTTCCGTAGCATCCAAAAAAACCCACCGTGAAAATCAAACGGTTAAAACTTAAAAATATTACCACCTCCTAAAATATTACCACCTCCTAATATCCTCAAAATATACGTAAACAACTAATTTGATATTCAATTTGATTTTAAATATAAAATCACAATCTATTTTATCTCTCGTATTTATCTGTTTTCTTTAAGGTAGTCCTTATCCTTTTTTTTTCCCTTCAAAGTGGTCTTTATACTAGTTGTACATATTAAATACTCCTCCAGTTCTTAATATAGGACCTAATTGTTAAGTTAATTTTGGTTCTAAATATAAAATCCATTTCTCATATTTATCAACTTTTTCTAAATTATCCTTATGGATACTCTCTCAACTGTAATCAACTAGAAGAGGGAGAGGAGATATTAAGAAAGATGATTATAGTGTTTTAAAAAAAAACATGTCATATTTTTTTATAATTAACTAACTTATCTAACTTCCTTAATCTAATCAAATTAGTTAAATGGGCCTTATATTAAGGACCGGAAGAATATTTTATCAAATAATAGTTCTAACTAATATACATGACTAGTAAGAATATTTTAAATAAAATAACACCTATTTATTACACATAATTAATTTAACTAATATTTTTAATTTACTCAAATTAGTCATTTAACTTTTATATTAAAAATGGGAGTTATAGTTAAATTTAATAAAAAATAAAAAATACATAAAGAAAATAAATCACGCACAATCAATAGAATAAAAGTAAGAAGGTTAGTTTAAAATTTTAAACTTACAAAAAAATTTAAATTTTTAAAAAATTATATTCGAAAGAAATTGTTTTTTTTTAATAAAAATGACAGAGGGAGTACCTCCTATCATATAGATTTTACTTTGTAGTCCAGATTTTACTTCAAAGTGAATGTTTCTTCAGAAGTGGAGCTAGTGATAGCAACTCTGAAAGCTTAGGGAATTTAAAAAACAAAATGTTACCAGATTGTTCACAGAAAGCAAGGTTTTAAAATTTTGATTAACCATTCGATCCGGATGTCATGGGTTCAAATTTCAGTCCTGCCATAATCGAACGGCCAAGATTAATTAAATGTATTTCTAATTTATAAGTTAAATACTCCTCTGATCTATTTATAAATTATTTCCAATATGTTTTATACAGACTAAAAAAAACCTTAAACTTTATTAACTCATTTAAAATTTAATAACTTTTTAATTTTATCCCTACTTAATATACACTATACCTCATACAAACAAAGTCAACATAATAATAAACAAAAGTTAAAATTGTATATTCACATAAAAAATTTCTCTCCTTACCTTATAAAGAGGGCCAAAAAATATCTTCTCTATTTACTCTGTAAATAATACTAAAGTAGTATAATATTACAAGTTGCTAGTCAAAAAGTATAACATTGCAAGTAGTAATAGTTTTCTTTTTGCGACCTACAAGTAATATTTTATATATTATCATTTTACTGAACTAAATTTATGGGATAAGTTTAAGTAATTGTTTGACTAAATCACATGGATTAAGGAAGATGGTTAAGAGCAATAAACATATATAATGCCCATATAAATTGGTTCTCAAGTTAGTTGTGAATTGATCATCAATATGTCATGATTTAAAAGTAAAAAAAAAAATTATGAGATTTAATATTTATATAATGCGTATAATTATTTTATAACATATACATATTTCTTGCACATATGCTGATTAATTTTCTCTTTTCAAATGCTTATAATATATAAATATGGATAAGATATACTACTTCCTATTCTAAATATAAGATCTAATTTTGTGATGTAAAGTTAAATCTTATATTTATGATAAGAGGTAGTATCACAGGAGCATTACTTAAAATTTTCAAAATTAAAAAATTTTGACCAGTTAGGTTGCTTGTCAACAGAACTGGCCTTTTGACAAATCTAGTTGAAGTTTTGGACAAGTTAAATCCTTCTTTTTTCTTTTTTTATTGAACCTAAAACAATACTAATTCCGGTTTTTAATATAAGAACTCGTTTAACTTTTATTTTGGTTCTAAATATAAGACTTTAATCTACTTCATTAGTAAGGATATTTTAGAAAAGACAACACATATTTATTACAAATAACTAATTTAACTTACTTCGTTAATCTCCTCAAATTAGTCAATTAACTCTTATAATCAGGACTGAACGTAATATTATTTTGAGTTCAAAAAAGATAACAGTCCGCTACTCAACCAAACTTGTACTTCAGTAACTATTTTGTTGAGTTATGTGTGTCTTTATATATGAATATTTCATTCGCAAGTGAAATAAAAAAAGTCACTCTTTTCAGAGTTATATATAAATATTTTTATCTCTCTCTACAAATATTTTTTACTCATTTTAATCAAGTTATATTATTTTAATTATGACTGGTTTAATCACGGGTTCATCCTAGTTTAAACAACTAACATTTGAATAATTGTCTCAATTAATTCAATGATCAATCTGATTTTCAAAACTTTAACTTAAAAGTTTCACCAGAAAACCTAGATCTCTAGATAGGCCAAGTTAGAGAAAGTTAGATATACTCAATTCTAACCTAATTGACCACCAAGTAGTGGTAATATTGTTCAAAAGTAACTTTTTAATCATGAGCTAAGTATGTAAGAAAAATTTTATTCCGACGTATGTGAATGTGTTTCGAAATATTTATATTAAACAGTTTCAAACAAGTACCTAGTTTTTGAAATTCTGACCTACTTGATTAGATATTCAAATCTGTAACTCAAACTAGACTATTCGAGTTGGCAAATTAACTATACATCATCCACTGAAATAGTTCAACAAGAAAATCAAATCTACGGGAACTCAAAACACAACACTAGAATAAGGGAGGAAGAAGATGGATAGCTGTGGAGGAAGAAGAAACAAAAATAATCAAATATTACCAAATATAAGAGTTTTTTTTTTGGTAAAAAAAAGTTTAATTAAGTTGAGTCCCGAGAGCTCACCAGGGCCAGGGCATGCCTCTAGGCTCAGAAAGTGCTTACAGAGGTATTTACAGATTATCTACCAACAAGGTCCTCACATCAGCAGCATGATTCAAACTCATGACTTTGTGGGTTATGAGCCGACTCCTTACCAACTGGACTAACTCTTGATGGTTTATAGTGTAATTTACACTATAAATTAACTCTCATATTTAGGATCAAAGATAGTAGTCCAATAGACAAATACACTCCAATCAACATCAAGGAAAAAGAAGAAGCAATCAATTCATATTGAAATGTCTTCCGCTAGCCTTTATAATTAAATCTATTTATGCATGACTATGAATGATACGGTTAGAAGTTAGTAAAGTGACTTTCATTGATAAAGAGAAACCAATGTTGTTCAAAATGCAACTTTTTTGCAAACTTGTTAAACATGCAATTTAAAAGCCAAACACCCCCATTTTTTTTAAAACCAAAGTTGTTGGATCATACGGTTTTACACTTTTAGATGTTTAGCTGTGGTTAATATTTTTAGAATTGGCTGAAAGTTCCCAGACGAGTTTGTGAGTTTCAAATAGCTATTTCATTTAAATTGTGCACACCAATGATTTAAATTGCGCACACCAATGATTTAAATTGCATTTTTAATAAGTTTTATATTTAAATCAACAGTTACTGCACACAAAAGTCGCAGTAACGTTAGTTTACGACTTCTGTAAATGAAAAGCAAAGTATTTCATCCGAAATTTGGGAGAAAAGTGAAAAATAGAGTGACTTTTCTAATATAAGTCTTTTTGTTTATGAGTATTAAATACTATAAGTTAATATATGTTGGTATTTTCTCGTAGGATACTGTTATTTTTTAGAAAAGATGACAACAAATAAAGACTTCTCAACATGTGAAATTGGGATTTGAAACTCCAATTTAGAAAATAACAAATAAAGATCCGGTTTCATATTACAAATATGAAATCTTAATGAAATGTCTGAAATGCCCTTCAATTAAGTGACAAGTTGACTATAGAAAATGACAAGTTTATTTTAATAAATGACAATTTCAGCAGATCAAATAATAACTTGGTTGAGGAGTATTTCAGACATTTCACTAAGATTTTATATTTGAAATATGGGACAAAGTCTTTATTTGTTATTTTCCAACTTGAGGGTCCTAAATCATAATTTCACATATTAGCAGTCTTTATTTGCTATTTTTTCTTATTTTTAAATGCACCAGCGATATAAAATTTAGGGGAAATTGCAAAAAAAGACCTTGGAATTGTAAAAACGCAGATAGGGACCCTTGACAACTTCACTTTGGGTTTTGACAAGAATAATATGCCCTGAAGTTGTCAAAACCCAAAGTGAAGTTGTCAAGGGTCCCTATCTGCGTTTTTGCAATTCTAAGGTCTTTTTTTGCAATTTTCCCTAAAATTTAACTCAGAAAATTTATTTTACTTTTGGTTCAATGATTGCGCTTCGAAAGGGCAAAAGGGGATGACTGTATGACGAGGGTATATGTAAATCTCACTCATAACTTTCAATTCTATCGCTATTTCTTTTTTGGTTCTCAAAATAAAAAAGTGACACTAACAATAACAAACTAAGGCCTTTTTTTTTTTTTTGACCGGAATAAACTAAGGCCATTTAGTGTAAGATATACACTTTATGTACATGCATATTTTCTTTACTATCTCTCCCACTGCAGATATGCCGGGAAATTTAAAATATATATATATATATTCTATGTGACTTATTAATAACTTGAATCCAGTAGCCTTTCATCAATTTAAATTTGAGTAAAATAATATACCAATATCCCTCTACTTTATCTAGATTACAGAAACCTCTCTTTTACTATTACTATTACTATTACTATTATTATTATTATTATTATTATTATTATTTGGAATTACAAGGCAAGCAAAGCTTAACTACTGCAGGGATGGAGGTGCCATAGAACTACTTCTAAAATCATGAACCAAATGGCAAACTTGGTGAGGTGATCTGCACATTTCTGTGCTCCCCTATGAAAGTGAAAATAAAAACGTAGATAAAATTTTCTTGAAATTAAACTATATGTTACATGTTAATGACAAGTTGTCTTAATATTAGCGCCACCTGTTTCATTTGACTAAAATATCCTTTTTTGACATAAGAATTATTTAAATATCTAAAAAAAATTCAAATGTATTTTTTTAATAATATTTACAAAAAAATATTATAAATAATTTATAAAATTTCATAATTTTAATTTTTCATCAATTAGTATAAATGATGAAGTTTAAGAGATTATATAAATCACTTGAATTTATAATTTAAATTTTTTAAAAATATTTTTGCTATGCATATTTATAAACACATTTTGTCAGGTATATGTGTATTTAAAGAAGTAATCAGGATTTTAGTCAAATTTTTTCGATCTAATATAATTTTTAATTAAAAATATATTTTAAAAATATTTTAAGGGTCAAAGTGCAAATTTACTCATTAAGTATTATCCCATATGAACCTAATATTGTAAAGTTTCTTTAAGTGTAAAAGCACCCATGAAAATTATAAAACGGGAAAAAAAATGTTACGACTATTAAGGCAACTAATGTTAACTGTTTAGCAGATATCTTAGTAAAAAAATAAAATAAAAGTACATATAAAGGTTTCAAAATAGTGGATGCAAAAATGTTATAGTCATTAAGTCAATTAATATTAATGTTTAACCAATAGTCCTCACACTCATTGCATAGCGTTTTCACTCCCAGTAGCCTTATCCACCATTGCTAGGTCATTTGCATGACATAATGGCTATAGTGGCCCCTCCTCCAACCGCCCCATTCTCCTTCCTTCTCTCTAGTTTAAGAAGAATGTTAGCTAAATTAACAGCCGTGACATTTTTATTATTTTAGAACTTTCATATGTACTTTTGGAGTTAATGAAACTTGAAGTTGTCAAGTGTGCATAGAGAGTATTTAATGTGTAGATTTGTCCCTTAATCTTGTTTTTAACATAGTCAAGGGTTTTGATAGAAGTGTATGTTTTTGAAATAAAATTTAGGCATGTGTAATTAAGGCAAAATGTAAGGGATGTTCGAGTTTTTTTTTTCACTCTATAATTTTTAGGAAAATTTTGAGTACAAGATCTAAAAAATAATATTTATGCAAAAAGAATTAAATTCAAAAGGGAAAATAAAATCAAATAAGATTAGGAAAATCCCACAAGAGCAATCTAGAAATTATTAAATTCCAAATCAGGTTCCTACAAAAATGTAATGTTATTTGCAATTTAAGTATAATGAAAAGTCAAAACCTAATAAAGCGTAGGAAAGAATTCTGATTTGAAATTTAGTACTCCTCCCGTCCTTAATATAAGACCCATTTAACTAATTTGATTAGGTTAAGGAAGTTAGGTAAGTTAGTTAATTATAAGAAATGTGACATGTTTTTCCTAAAATACCATAATCAACTTTCTTAATACCCCATCTTCCTCTTCTACTTGATCATGGTTGAGGAAGTATCCATAGGGGTAATTTAGAGAAAATTGATAAATATGAGAAATGGGTCTTATATTTAGAACTAAAACTAACTCAACAATTGGGTCCTATATTAAGGACCGGAGGAGTAATTTTCAAGTTCCTTTAACAGGATTTTCCTAACAAGATTTAGTCAATTTTTCTTTTGAACCATATTGTACACAATTGAATCCCCCGTTACCATTCCAATGTCTTTTCACCAAGGCGTCTATGGTTTATCTTTATAACATTTTTGGTTCATTATTATTATTATTTAACATCAACAATATATATAATATAATATAATTAACATTAATGGTGCATGTAAAAACTAACTTTTTCAAGCTGCTACTTAATCTTTTCAAATGCATGTCACAAAATATTTAAATAATTCTCTTTCACTGAACACTTATATCCTTTCATTCATGGTGCATGTCTTCTAGGTTTTTTCATTCTTTAGCATTGTAAAATTTTATTTTTAATAAAAAAGTATTACAAAATAAGCGTAATTCTCAAAGGTGTTTGAGCTGGACTAGATTGCTCAAATTGACAAGTTGAACCAAGAACTGGTCTATAATTGAAAATAAAATTTTACAAGGCTAAAGAATGAAAAAGCCTAAAAGACATCATGAATGAAAGGGCATATATAATGGATAAGTGAAAGAGAATTATTTAAATATTTTGTGACAAGTTGGACCAAGAACAGGTCTACCGTGTTGGGACACATATTATGAATCTAATGAATAGTCAATAGGTCAAAACTTGTCAATCTATGATTAAATTGATCAAAATTAATAAGACTAATTAGGAGTGGCTTTCTTCCTCTACATTCACCATTCACTTACCATCCTCTGCTTGGAACAACGCCATTTGAGGAGAAAATGAAATCTGGGTCAACTAAATAAGACGACAACATTTCATATAATGCATATTCCACTTCTTTGTCCAGAAACACGACCCCCTCTTCAATCATTAACTTTTCGAATGACTGCCCATCACTTTAATAGCGTCCTAAACTCATTATATCTTGATAATCCATATATTATTTGAATAGTCTGGATTTGATTTATTTTTTATTTTTATTTATTTAAAACAATTATTTTAATACGTATAAAATCTAAAATAGAGATGATTTCTTAACTATTATTTTTTCAAAAAAGTTTTTCTATTTAAAAATAATTAATTAAAGATTTTAAATTTAGACTATTTAAATCAAATATAGATGGTTTAGATTTGATGAGTTTAGAATACTCATTAAGGCGATGAGTACTGAAACTAGTTCCTCTTTTGGCTAAGATTTCACTTATCAACGAAAGCAAAGCATGCAAGCCTAAATCTAGCATTTCCCTCTCTCATTAGCTCAAGAGCTTTAATTAGGCTCTTCAACTCAATTTCAGAATCCCCAGAAGCCTTCTAATAGCATGGCCCCGTCTTTAGTCATTGATTCTTCGACCCAAATTTCACTAATCGGCAAAAGCAAAGTGAGCAACTCCAAATCTGGCATCTTCCTCTCTCACTCCAAATTTCAGTTAAATTTCATTGCTTCATTTCATATATTAAATCTATATATAAAATCAAGTAAATATATTTTGCCATCTTTTGCTGGTGGGAGGTTTGAAATTCTTTTTAATGATGATCAAACACTATGAAGAATGCATATAAACTTGATTGGGAGTGCAGGAAGGTCAATTAATAAGCCTTTCATTTTAGGGAAATATGTATATAAAATCATACAATTTTTAGACTAACCGCGTTGATCCCTAATATGCGGTATTTTTTATCTGACATGTTTTATTGTTTAGAAATCATTGCATATATTGGTGATAAATTATTTTTCAAAGATAACTATAATAAAACTTTCCTGCTAGAGGGAAGAAGGAAACATGAAATACATGAAATGATGTCATCTGATTTAGTTGGCCCAAATCCCATTTTTTCACTAAAAATGTTGACTGATTCTGCTTGTTTGGTATTGTCCCCGTTTAGGGGGATTTTTTTTTCTCGTGAAAAATAATAAGTTCAAAAATATAAGATATTTTTTTGGATAAGTATTAAAAATTATGAACTAGCTGCTCTCAGTTCTCATGTGCATCACCATATTAAATGTGAGTAAACATGGTAAGAATGACTATTTTTTTTAATGACATTTAACTGATTTTCTTAGAGTGTAAACTAGTTGAAAATGCCTTATAATTTTGAGCAGAATGAGTACTTTTTTTAGCAGTTCAATTGGAAAAAAAATGATGAGAGAAATATATGAAAGAAAATAAAGACGAATGAACAAAGACAAAGAGGATTGGCCTAAACAATATATCAATATATAGGAAGTTTAACTATTCATACACACACTATATATAATATTTTTTCACATATTTTAATAAAGTTGACTGATAGAAAAATGAGTATAATCTTCGTAAACTTTAGATTATTTCTTCTCCCATGGAACGGACAAAAAATTATAAAATTGCATATTTTTTTTTCAGGTGAAAACTTATATAGTTTTTCTATGCATCCTCTTAAATATTTTTTTGGCCTCACCCACTAGTTTTCAAATATCATTTTGTCCGCCAGCCCTCCCTGGCATCTTGCTAGGAATATTGTATAATACTAGTAGTAGATTTTTTTAAATATTTTAGTAATATATTGAGATATTGTTCTTTCTTTATTCTTAGAAAAAAGCCATTAGTTTTTAAATTATAGAAATGATAAGTTTTCAATGGAAAATGCGGACGAGACTGCCTAATTAAACAGTGACGAAACACATAAGCAATTGAGAAACTAAATAAATCCCCATCTAAGCAGTTCTGAACTTCTGTCTATATATGTGTGATGAGAAACATAATCATCATCTTTGGATAATGACTGAATTATAAAATTAATTAATTAATTTTTGATAAGAAAAAATTAGTTAATTAATTGTCAAACTCATTGTCTGATCGCTTCTGCCTAACTTTTTCTCATTTTTCTCAGCTACGTGGTTGGCATCGCTTCTCTCACCGTATCCTTCACATCTCACGCCGCTCTAAGCTTATATTTTATTTTAATTCTACGTGCATGATATTAGAAATACCTTCTCTGATCCTTATTGTCAGAAACTCAAGCATCTTTTCTTAGCAAATAAAATATATTTTATATAAAATATTTTTTTTATCTAGTGTCCATAATTAGCTATAAAATTTTCTTGCTAATTAAATAAACTCCTTTAACTGATGACTTTCATTGAGGATAATTTTAAAATTTTGTAAGAAATAACTAATTTTAGTTAACTCCATTGATTTACGTAAAGTTATTTATATTTTATGATAAAAAGGATTAATAAGGTTCCTTGCTCCGTGAAATTGTAGTAAAAAAAACTTCTTTTTAAATGAATCATGAAAAATTATCTTTCTTTCAGCACTGACCAATATCAGAATTATTAAAACAGATTCCATTTGCAGCGCTTTTCAAATAGAGTAAAAGTTCACTAATTAATGCAATTTTATTTATTCATGAAATTTGAAATCGAAAAATAACTTAAGGGTATCAAATTTTCAGGACAATTTGTAAATTTATTTTTTTGTCAGATTGCAATTTTTTTAATTTAATTCTTCAATCAATCATAGTCCTCATAGAAAAGTTCACAAACTCAGGGTCCACAATACAAAATAAATTAGGTCCTTAAGCCAAAGTTTCGCTATTTATTGTTGATTAGCATATTTAAGCCATTATATGCACATAAAGCGTGAAACAAGTTATAGTGTTTAAAATAATTTTTATTCTACACTGAATTATATATCTCTCACAGACACATATTCTCACAAATTTTTACAGGGTGCAAAATATGTGTCTTGCAGTTCTACACATCTACAACAATTGCGATGGGAACAGTATAGAAAATATGATCGATGACAATTTTGTAAATAAGAAGCAAGATTATTGATTTTATGACACTAATTGCCAAACTAATTGGTGGAGAAAACACTTTCTACACTGGTTAAATATTTGCAATTGGTATAGAAAGGGGGGAAAAAAGGATTTTTCCCTCAAAAATCGATTAATTTCTACGCCAATTGTAACCGGTGTAGAAAGTGCTTTATCGAATTTTTTAAATTACTTTCTTTACCATTTTTTGCTTTAACCAATGTAGAGTCATTTGAAATGCCTAAAATTAAAGTTGTCTTTTCTGCTCATTTATCCTGTCTTCCTTTTTGTTTTCTCTATTTATTCTCCCTTGTCTGTGTACTCATTTTTCCATCACCAACAAATGATGTTACTTGTATTTGGTTTCCTTTGCTATGTTTGTGCTTGTGTCCGTTGTCATGGTTCGTGTTCACAATCTATCTTTTGTGTTCTTCATGCTCATGTTCTTCACAATTTTCAGGTATTTATTTCATTTTTTTGGGGTTAAATTTTTGTCATTTTCTAGTTGTTTTACTTCTTGATTTATTTTGGAATAATTGAATGCATATGGCTTTGACCTAAAATAATGTTATTCTGCTAAGTTCCATTGGTTTTTGTTGGGTTTGTTCTATAATAAAGTCCTTTTACTGGATTTTGTTTTTCATTTGAAATAATACTAATATATGCAAAGGAGTTTTTTTATTGACTATTTTGTCGGGTTTCTGTGTTCTTAATTTGTTAGTTTGATGCATTTTATTTCAAGATTAAGAAACCGATTTTTATCTAGCTAGACATGCTTGCTTCCTATATTATTTAGTGATGACTTGTAAAATTATTGGGAGGGTTTTAAATGATTAAATTATGTTAGTTTTTTTGCCGTAAAATTATTAGGGGTCCGAGTTTTAAGGATACTAATTTTTCAAAATTTATAGAGTATTCCTTAACATCAATTTCCTTGTGTCCCCTTATTTAGGTAGTCACTGATGGGTCGTAGCTGAATAAATGCTAAAAGAATAAGTGATGAATATGATAATGGGTTGAACATTGTCCTTTTATGAATTGTCTAAATGAGAGGCAACTAAGTGTTGTAGAATAAGAGAGCATCTAATTTTTGATGATGAGGATATGGACAATTGGTTAAAAAGGGGATCAACTTCAATTAAAAAAAAAAAAAAACCAAGTGCTGATACACTCTGATATTGGAAGGATTTTGCGTCCTCTTATGGTAAGTGATAATGTAGGTAAATTAACATGTGTGAATGTGCGTAGTCTTCTTTCTAGTCTCTTATAAATGAAGGAGTAGTTGAACTTATTAGGCCACAGGAAGAAAATAATTACTCTACTGCTTGGGGTGTTTAGTTGCATTAGTTAGAAGATTTATGAAGCGCACACACTGTGAACTTGATATGTCATTCTTATTGGGTTTAAGTTGTCCATTTGTACTACTTGCTCATCATGATCATGCATAAAAGGTGCTCTATGGGTCTTAGAAGCATTCATCACAGTATACTGGTTTTTCTACAATAAACCCAATTATCATAGTTGATACATTATCCCATCCGTTATACTATTCGCAAAGGCCCTTTTTTGTAAAATGATGATCACTTTGTTGACCTAGTAAAGTAGTTGAGTCCAATTTAAATATAATTGTTAATTTTCAATTTTATCGTGACATATATAAGTATTATTTTTGTATGGTAAATTAGGATTAACTATACATCAAAAGTTATCAATTAGTTGACATCTTGGCAGCTTGAAATTGTATTATTTGAAGTTTAATTAGCTTGTTTATAGCTTAATTACTACCTGGCTATGTTGTATATTATTCATTCTACATTTTCCAACAATAAATGTGTGGTGAAGGAAGAAATAGAACTTACACTGGCTATTATTAAACCCAATATTTTGATAATGACAAAACAATTGAAGAATTATTTTGCATGATAACTTAATTGGTTAAATATATGCTCTTAACCCAAGTCAAGTATCCTGCTAACTTGAGCTAGTTATTACTTTAGTGATTACTAGAACTTGCATTCTAAGGTTGTCTGTGTTTAACTCAAGCCAAAATTTGTCTTTTAGTGAGTTGACCTTTCCAACCTCAACTTACTTAATATTTAACTTGAGTCATACTATTCATTAAGTTATTAGTAACTAAGCTAAAGTCACAACTTTAGGTATATGCCAACTAAAAGTTAATATTTGTCAGCCTGTGTCAGGTTACCTTGATTTGCACATAGAAGTGTCTCAACCTCAAGTCATCCAAGGTCAACCTGAGTTGTAAGCTCAATCTTTGGTACTATTCAATGCAACCCGAGTCAAAATAGCCTAACCTTAAGTTTGTTCTTCATTATATTTATACTCAACTTGAGGTTATTGATAGTCAACTCGAGTCAAGCTGTTAGATTTTGAAATTTTTATTAATTGAATTGGAAATTACTCAAAAGGTAACATCAAATATTCGTTTATCATGACTAGGTCTTGTGGCTATCGATATTAATTGATAATCACACTTATTTGTGGCTGTTGGTCTTAAATGATGATCACACTAATTCTTATATCCATACTTCATTTGTATCATTTGGAAGCATAAAGCATCATGTCATTGTTTTTGGATAACTTTTTTTTTTTGGCCAAAAATTGTTTTTGGATAACTTGAGTTAGCTCTTTTTGAACTAGAGTTTGAATGCCATATACCATAAGATAATGTTTTCTGAACATGATCCAACCTTTATCAAAGTTGATCTAAAGCTTTTTAAGTGTCATATAACATGTAGAACATATTTAAACACTCTTGGTAGGTGATTAAGCTATAGATTAAATGCCAATGATTTTATTTCATGAGAAGCTGCTTTTAGGTTAGAAATATTAAATACACTCAATAGTAATAAACTTAATATCTACCGAGAAGATTAATGTGTCTAACAACTAATCAACTACTAACATTTATGAATAGTAGGGGTATTGAAGATGAATGAGATAACAAATAAAAAACAACAAAGCGCTAATACTTAGTTACAGTAATTTTTTGAAAGTTTAGAGTGCTTGCTTTCTATATTTCAATGTTCAACATCATTTGTTCTTGAGTGAGAGAGTTTATTAATTGTACTCATTTATTATATTAAGAGATTGTCACCTTACAAAGAATAAGGGGGGGATATTCAAACTCGAGAAGTCTTGTGAAATGTAGTGGCTTGACGAGTGCCCTAAAAGAAACGTATTGTTTCTGGTGGCTTCTCAAGTGCTTGTGGTAAACTTGGGGATTGCAAGGCTTTGCAAGTGTCTAGGGTAAATCTGAGTTATAGTCATTACTTGTAAACTCAGATCGGACTAGCTAGGTTTGCTCGAAAATTAGCAACCCAACCATTTAGCTGGTTTGGTCTAAGCTCTAACTCGATGGATAATTGACTCATTATGACCCGCTCTGACTCGAGGTAACTCAAAATTAACCTGTGAAACTCAATGAGTCTAACAATCTCCATAAGTTAACTGAAAACAAACCATAATAGAGAAAAAACTTAACCCTTACAGAAAAAGAAAAAGAACAAGGAAGAAAGATGGAGATGAAAAAGAGATGTAAGATCCCTTTATTTGATATCTCCTTCAATAACATCAAAAATCATAAAAGTTGAAAGAACATAACAACAAGAAACATATGAAGTCTTTGGCTAACACCATTGTGCTTGTCTTAGTGTCTTGACTCAAGACAAATTTGATCATATCATAAGCGTAATCACATAGCAACTTCCAATCTTCATAAGACTTTGAATATTTAAGAGCGATATAGAAGAAGACTAGCGAAAATGAAGAAAATATGGAATCTTAAAGAAGCCATAGTCATTTGAAAGGAGAGGAGATTAAGTGAAAATGAAGTGTCAAAAATAGAGCAACCTAATATCCATTGTGTATAAAATAGAAATAAGGGTTGGATGTGAATGGGCAAAACAACAAATTTGAAAAGACATGGATTGCATAAATTTTAATAAGATGATAAACTTCTCAAAATAGAAAAGTCATCACATTCTCTTAGTGTTGACACTACATTTCTCAAGAAAAAAAGAGAAAGGCATAGAAAATCACAATATATTCCCATTTATTTGATATGATATTCAAATTAATATTTTAAGCTTTTTTTGTAATTAAATATGAATATTTTATATAATTTAATTAGATAATATTATTTTTATTGTAACTTATCTAACTCTATTCAATCCTAGTTTGACCCAAGCGTTGAACTACTGCCTCAACTGGATCAATGATTGGTTCAATTTTTAGCATCTTGGTTGCGGTGATTCTCAAGTACCACTAATTTAAGAAGTGGACTTTTTTTCTTAATTAATTTTCTTATATTAGCTAGTTCTTCTGGTGATTGAATATTTCTTTTGCCAAATTTAAGAAACTATGAAAACACAAAATCTAGCAGCTAACTACTAACTAGTAGTAGGGTTTAGGAAAATAGCTCACAAGAGAAAGAAAATAAAGAAAGATGAGTTACCAGTGGTTGACAAAGAGAAAAAAAATGAAGACCGATTCCTTTTACAAGGATGAGCCAGATCTTTGTGGAGTACTTGGTCATTCAAGGTACTGCGACTCAGATTTGATCATACTTGAATAATTAGATAGTTGACAGAGTTCCTCATCCTATTTAATGGACCAAATACTTGGTGAAAACCATGATGTCAATTGTGATGATGCCTCAAGCCTCAGACATTCTTTAATGGATAGACATTCAAAGCTAATCTTACACAAAAAGAGACCAGTATTAGGATTTAAGTAAATAGCTCAGGAGAGAAATAAAATAACAACGATGTTACCTACAGTAAGAATAGAATGGCAGAGATAATCGGGATGGATAGTAACAGTAATGGCAAGTGACAGAAGATGACTTGAGCATTCCATACCATCTTCCCATAGCTCCAGAGGTGAGAGAGCGCCTCTCCGTATTTTGAGATTGCTAAACTAAGGGTAAGAGGGCCTTATTTATTACTAGGGTAAAATTTTAACATCGGTTGATATAAAAACCAATGTTGAAAACTCATTTTACATTGAACGTAAGATAACTGGTGTTAATTTTAAATGTTACATTGAACTTGACAACACCCGGCATAGAGCTCCCACAAAAAAAAAAATCAATTACTAGTTTTTCTCTTTATTTAAGCCAGGAACATTTTCTACCCCAATTTTATTTGTTGTTATTGATTGAGAAAAGAAAAATGCATTAAAAGGAGTAAAGACAAGAGTAGATCATCACAAAATGGATAATAGATTATATATAATTGGTGGCGGTGTGGAGGCTGCCTTTACAAAATACTTTAACAAAAAGGATTACATTTTTATATTATATTAAAAAAAACTAATAACTAAGGAGGAGGAGGCTTCTTCATTGGATGAGAAGAAGGAGGCAATGAAATGGTTATCCATGTCGTCATACTCGATGTGCCTATTATCGAGTAAGAGGTTGATCCTGCTGTTAAGGGCATAGAAGAGAGACACTAGGCAATGGAGGTTGCAATCAACCGCAACTACTCTTGCAAGTACTTGGTCAAAAGAAGAGAACGATAGAGGATGCATTAGGATAGTTTTCTACCATTTCATCATTATGGGGCTACCGACGATAGTAGACAAAGGTGATGGTAGAAAAGAACAATTGGCTTTTGCCCTTAAATAGATAGTGACAGAACATGGTGACCATTGGAGTTCAGACTACTTCAGGAAAATGAAAAGGAAAGAGATAGGCATATGCAAAGATTAGTAACACTGATTGTTCCAATAATTGCTGTCATTTAAGTACGTTTACACAAGTTGAGTTAACATTTGATGAAGAAAATAATAACAACACCGGGCTTAATAATAACTAGTGTAAAAATTGTATCGTTATTTACAAAATGACTATTGCCTTATTTATTATATCATTGGCACAATAACCAAGATAGATGAGGCGATATAAAAGAGTGTTTTTCTAGTAGTGATAAGAAAGAACTATTCCTCAAGTGACTTTGTTTTTTTTTTTTTTCCGCTAGTAAGTAGTAGTTGTTTTAATATTCATTAGGAGAGTTTACCAAGTTCAACTCAGCTTGATCTAAGTTGGGATATGAAGGACTCCATACTAGATACACATACAAAAAATATCATTCAAAAAGTTTAATATGTCATAAAAATTGTTACCATTCAATATTTTTAAGTATCTTAGTAATTAAACATTAAAATATCCTTTTTACCCTTTTATTAGCTTTCGCGTGGCAACCAACCATGACGAAAACTTGTTTTAGGGATGAGCCGTGCCCTTTTTTTTTTAATTGTGTTTTTTCATTAATCTTTTTTTCTTATTTATTTGGATTACGTATCCATTTAATTTTTTTCATAGCACTCATTATTCCAAGTTGATTAATTTTTGGTGCATCCAACACTTTAAATTATTTTTTAGTAGCACTCAATATCTTAAGTTATATTTTTATGCATCTAACATCTGGAAATATTTTTTCAATAACACTCAATATATTAAGTTTATGGTTTTCATTGCTACTAATTAAGTGGGATGTATCATGAATTAGTTCAAATACTTAGTGCTGTTAACAAAATACTTTCAGGTGCAAGATGTACAAAAATACTTAACTTAGAATACTTGGTGCTATTAGAAAATATACTTCAAAACAATATTGGATACACTAAAAATTAATTAATTTAGAATATCAGGTGTTATTGAAAAAATACTTCAAAATTTTAGATGCACTAAAAATTAATAAATTTAGAATATTGGGTGTTGCTAAAAAAATACTTCAATGTACTGAATGCACTTAAAATTAATCAATTTAAGATTGGGTGCTGTTAAAAAATATTTTAAGGTTCTATATACAACTAAACCCAAATTAAAAAAATAAAAATTATTTTTTTACCAGCAAAAAAAATGAAAATTAATTAAAAAAATGAACACCCCCTTCTCATCCCCAAGCACTAGTGTTTGGGTAATAAGCATGCCTGTTCATGGATTCAATAAGCAGGGTATGCGGATCCAAATTGAAAAAACTCATATTCACGCTGCTGCACTCTATACATGACAAATGTAATCATCATCTTTCTTTAAATTATTAAAGTGTTATTTGTCAACATCAGAGTCTCAAATCTCGCCTACCAAACCTTTTATCACTTTGAAGAATAGGCTCATTTTTTTAATTTTAATAAAAAATAATCCTTTAGTACTCAATGTGGCACAATAGTGCAATTTTTCTTGCCAAAACAAGATTAACATTAAAGAAAAATTATTTTTTATAAATATAAAATCACTATTAACTTTTTGTGAAATTGTGATTATTATTTTTGAAATTATAAGGTAATTTTTTAAGAACAAAATTTAGGTCAAATTACATATATTTATTAAATCAAATTTTTCTAATTACATTTATTATTTTGCTATTATTAATAGTTAAATTGCGTATATACACTTATGAATTTATCTATGAATATTTTAAATTTTGTATAAAATTTTATAATATAAATTAAGATTTGTATACTTTCATATAGATATTTACTATTTTGTTACTATTAGTTGTTAAAATATGTATATTTACT
Organism: Neltuma alba; assembly: GCF_004799145.2. Taxonomy (NCBI): domain Eukaryota; kingdom Viridiplantae; phylum Streptophyta; class Magnoliopsida; order Fabales; family Fabaceae; genus Neltuma; species Neltuma alba. Next base: position 128,200 of record NW_021635315.1, on the reverse strand, counting down.
TATAAATTCAACCATAAAATATGGACACTTGTCGTTTGGTCTTGTTATTAGTTGCTAAAATGCATGTGTATTTGTAAATTCTCCTATGACATTAATATTTTTAAGTCTTTGATTTTAAAAATATAAGTTATAACTTTAGAAACAATAATAGTATGATATGTAAAAAAAAAAAACATATATAGTAACTCTGCTTTTCCAAATATTTTATATCGTTAACATTTTAAAAATAATTAAAAATAAAAATGAAGAAAAAGAAACAATTTTTCACATATTTTTTGTAAGCTTTTATTGTTTCCAATATAATATATAATTTGGTTGAAAATAATATATATATATATATATAAATATATTTATATATAACAAGTGCGGGTTTCACGGTAAGAAATAAGTTATATTATTCATTCCCCCACAAATAAGACAAGATTTTATAGACTTGATATCATAAATAGTTATTTAATCTAAAATTCTTTTTTTTTTGGGTGTTACTAAGTTGTTGGACGTTTATATGTTCATGAAAAATAAGATTCTTGCTTTTGATCTTCCAGCAAAATTCTTCTAAGCATATATAAATTTAGTTTGGGATTATCTTAATGAGATATTATTAGCAAGAATCGCAGAGAAGGCTAATATGTGAAATTTAATTATTAATCGATTCCATTTACATATCAATATATTTTTTTGGTTACCTTTCTCAATATGTTAAGTTATTAGTAATTCAATTATTTATTTGAAGCTTTTTTGTGATTCTCCTTTTACATATATTTGCTTTTTTCTTTTAACCAGAATTTGGTTTTTTAGAAACATAAATGTCAATATCAATATCTGTGTATAATATAAGAGCCGCACTGTTTACAAATCATGAACGGTATATATAAATTTGCTTTGAATGACATGCTTCCCAATCTTGCTTTTCAATTTAGGCACTGTTTGGTGCCTCCAAAATCATGATTTGGGAGGCAAAACCATGATTTGGGTGAAATATCACCCAAACAGCATTAATTTTAGACAAATAATCTGAAATCATGATTTGGGCAAAAATCATGGTTTTAGGAGAAGTGAATCTATTCTGCTTCTGGCTCAAATTGGAGAGTATGATTGTGCCTGTCAGAGTAGATTTCGACAATAATATGACTCTAACATCCGTTAATTATTTTCTTATAAACATATTTAATTTTATATCTTATAAATATATATACACATATTAATTATTTATTAATTATATTATCTTATGTATTATTAATTATGTTGGTAAAAAATATATTATTAACAATTTTATTCCTTCAAATTAAAATATATCATAAAATCTATCTTTTATGTAATTATCATATTAACTTATATTTTTTTTAGTAATTTGTATATATAAAAAGTGCTTTTGATAAGTGATAACAGCTATCCAAACACTCTCTTAAACAATGAGAAGTCGTTTAAGGTGAAAAAATAAATAATTATTTAAGGTTTCAATCATCTTAGTTGTACACTGCATTGCTACCTACTTTTAATTTTTTAATATAAAAACTAGTTAACTAATTTAGGTAAATTAAAAAAATTGGTTAAATTAATTATTTATAATAAAGAGATATTGTCTTCTGTAAAATACTCTTGTTAATTATTTGTATTAGTTAGAACTATCATATGATAAAACATTTAATATGTACAATTATTATGAGGACTATTTAAAAAAATAGATAAATATGAAATACAAAGTAGATTAGAATATTTTATTTACGATCAAATTAAATGTCAAACTAACTCTTATATTAATTATATTTCTTATTTTTCTTATGGCGGCAACGTGTCATGTAGCTTTCGTAATGATGTTGAACTTTAATATCTTATTTGTAGAGTAATTTACAATTTACAATTGTGATTATGATGCGAGTTGTTATTCAGTAGGACCACAAGTTGAAGAAAACAATTAATGGAAAAGTTTATGATGAAAAGAAAAAGTCAATGTAAAGAAATAAAAAAAATCATGAGTAACACATGCAAAAATAACAAGCAAAAGATCTAAATTTTGAAATATTTGAAAAAATCTTAAGAACTAATATTATTTTCTATAAAGTAATGATAATATCAATATGACATAAGGAGGTGAAATTGACTACGGAAATTAAATAATTTTGATTTATAATGGATTTTTTTCTGTAAATATTAAATGATATAAGCTCTTTAACGTAATTTCATTATACCTGCTACCATCTTTATCTTGCGCCCTTTCTCCCTTCTCTATCCAAAAGGGCCAATTCTTTTGAGTTTCATATAAATGTTATCACTTTTTTTTAAAATAAAAATATGATAAATTATTATGAAGTTTATGTTTGTCAGTTTGTTTCATTTTTCATTTCATCCCCACAGTGTCAGAGCCTTACATTTGAATAGCAAGCTTCGTGTGAGTAGAAAGTAAAATACTTCTTATTAAATGAAATGGTAGGAAACAATACTGCTTATTTGATATTTTAAAAATTGACTGTTACTTATATAACCGTGAAAGTAGGTAAGGAAGAACTTAAGAAGGCATTATTGTAACAGCTTTTGTGTTAATTGGTACAAATCCTTTTAGCTAAAAACACGAATCATTTTACTGTTTACGAGAATAAAAACTATGATTTAAAACTTGAATGATTAAAAACCAAAATAAGAATAAAGTTGAGTGATCAACGATTATATTAACCCTTGAGTGTTTGAACCAAATGCATTCGAGATAGATAGAGATCAAGTCAAATGCCACTCCTAAGCTATTCAAGTTAGACTAAGGTTTACACCTTATATGTATGTTGGGATATCCAAATAGAATGGGGATATATTCATAATATCTATATCATGTAAAATAAATTTCAATGGACGATACAAGATCTAAAAGTATGCAAATTGTGAGGATTTGTAAAAAAAATAAAGGGAAAATACAACTTTTGGTCTCTCAAATTTAGACTCATTTAGGTTTTGGTCCCTGAAATTTAAGACCTAAGATATTAGTTTCTGGAATTTATTCCATTACAAGACATTAGTCCCTGGGAGTCAAACGCCGTTACACTTTGTTGATGTGTCAGCTATGATGATTTGGCTTTTGACTTGGCAACATGGTATGGGGAGCTAGATATCTGATTAGGGGGGGGGGAAAGGCCCTTGGTTAAAATGCACGCACATGACACTTAGGGAAAAAAGGGGAAAACGAAAGTGCACATTGAATAGAAGAAACAAACGAGAAAGGCACTAGGTCAAAAAGGACCCACACTTGCCAATGAAGAGTGACCTGGCCATCACCAAAATAGCAGCATTTCCAGTAGTCATGGTGCGACGAAATTGAACCCACCATTTGCTTCTTCAATTGTTCATTAAAAGGTGAAGAAGTAATGTGTTTGGTGAAACAATCTTTCTAAATAAACTGATAAATTTAAATTTTCATAGTAATTTTAAGAAATAAGTTTTTTTTTTATAACCAAACCATACTAACAGCAAACTAAAATCTATCACAATCATATAAACTAATCTATTACTTCCTCCGTTTCTTATTATAAGAGACAAATAACCAAATTACGTTAATAAAAAAAACAGTTAAAATTAGTTGAGGACAATTAATGTGTAAAAATATAATATTTTTTTTTAACAATGCCCCCATTAATAAGGGAGAGAGAGTATGAGAGAGAACAATTAAATTATTGAAAGAAAGAGAAGTGGGAGGGAGATAGAGTATGAGTTGGAGACAAAATAAATAGGGGTAAAATAGGAAATCAATACAAAAAAATAGAGACAACTTTTAAGTGTCTCTTATATATGGGAACATACCATAAGCATCAAATGTCTCTTATAATAAGGAACGGAGAGAGTATATAATAGGGTTATTCGTGATAGAAAAGAGTAGCATCCAATCATACAAAAAATCACGGATTAAAAAAAGCTTTACTTAACTCATTCAAAAGCAAACCATGTTAAAAAGGATCAATCTCATCTAATATAATTATAAAATAACATATTATAGAGCTCATAAATCAAAATAGTAAGAATTAAATCTTAATTCATATTTTATATAGTTAACTAACTCTTTGTCACTCATGTATTTTGTGGGAAAGAATACAAAAATCTATATTTTGTAAATTCATTGCATTGGAATTACAACTCTAGCAAATTGCCTTTGTTCATTCATGACATGAAATGCCCAGCTTTTGGGAATTGTGGAAATAAGTTTACCTTTTCATTTAAAGGAGTTTATATTAAACTGATAAAGTCCATTTCACATTTCCTCCTTGCTTTTGGTAATTTAAGTACCGAAAACCTGTGCCAAAATAAAAGTAAACTTTCCTGTTATTATCTGCAAATTTTCAAAGAAGTACTTCTTTCTCGGAGCTTCAACTCCTATCTTACGTCGAATTTGTCATTTGTCAAGGCTGCAGAGAAAAAATTTTGCATCGTGCAATTCTCTTTTTATATCACTATTAATCTCACTTATTTGTTTTGACTCGAGCTATACACTTTTTTCCAAAGTTGGATATTAGATCCCTGAGGCTTGGAGATTATTTGGGTATGGTCGAATGGAGAGAAAATATTGGAGTGTACTTGTTTTTACTCGGGCTATACATTTCCTCATTGTTTTAACTTTTATTTTACTTATCCAAGTCTCTTTAATATAGCAATTGGAGTAATATTTTCAGCAACAGATTCTATTTGCATGCATGTATAAATTCTTTTTAATGTGAAACTCCAAAGTTTCTTTAATGTGTTTGCCTGAAGGTAGACATTAGTGAAACATATTTATAATTTGTGTGCTTTCTTCAATTAAGCATGCATAAATTGCACAATGAATTGTGATTGCCTCAAATTGTAACATGTGAGCTTGTTGTTTGTTTGTTTTTTAATTTGCAGTTCCAATTGCTAGACCTAAAATCATGACTGATGTAAGTAACAAAGTCATCTTAGATGGTAGCACTAACTATGCTGATTAGAGAGATGATGTTTTGTTGTAGCTTAGTTGTATAGACCTAGATTATGGCTTAAGGTATAAATAGCCTTTGAGACCAGATAATAGCTTAGATGATAAGGAGACAAAAGAAAGGTATGAATCATGGGACTGGAGTAACCACTTATCTCTTCTGCTTATACAACAAAAGATTACTACAAGCATTCAGGGAACAATCTCTAAATATGAAATGGCTAAAGGATACCTAGAAGCTTTAAATAAGCAATTCAAGCCAGCAGACAAAAAAATGGTTGGTGCCATCATGTCTTAATTATGTGTTGTGAGGTTTACAGGTCTTGATGGTGTAAGGTAGCATATAATAAAAATGAGAGACCAAGCCTCTTAATTGAAATCCTTTGAAATAGAACGCACCGAGCAGTTCCTAATACAATTGATCTTGAACTCACTTCCTGCTCAATATGACACCTTCATGGTCTCATGGTCTCGTACAACACACATAAGGAGAAATGGTCAGTGGATGAACTACAGTCCATGTGTGTTCAAGAAGAGACTAGATTATTGATGAGTGAGAAGGGTGCACAAAAATAGGCTCATTTAGTATAAAGTTGCAAGGCTAGCAGTAAAAGGGGGAGAAAGAAAAAGAGAAAAGAAGAAGAACAAAATCCCTGCTATTTTTGTTGTCAACAAGAAGGATGTCAAATACTTCTTTTGTAAGAAAAGGGAGCACATGAGGGATGAGTGCCTCAAGAGGAAGGCATGGCTGGAAAAGAGGGGTATGTTTACATTGTGTTAAATTTGAATCTAATTTTTCTAGTGTTAATAATGACACTTAATGGATTGATACTGGTTTAATGATCCATATTTTGACTACCATGCAGGGCTTTCTAACAAGCAGGCGTCCACATCATTTTTTCAAATAACCATGCTTTGGACCTTTTTGATGTTTTTTATGTTCCCTCTTATAAGAGGAATTTGATTTTTATGTCAAAATTGATTTCGTTTGATTATCATTTGGTTCTTTCAAAGAAGTTTGACTTTGACAAAAGACTCTGAGCATGTTTGGATCACCGTTTAAAGACCCAAACGTGCCTAGGAATTTGTGAAATGAAGGTTTGAAGCTCATTTGTGATTTTTTGCTCGTTTGGGTCAGCGTTACTAGAAAAGCTCAAAACCAACTTATCACCTGATAAAGCCAACGCTACTTTTTGCTACTTTTCCCACGTTAGCGTCACCATTCGGTGTTAAGAATTTTCACATGCCCATCTTCTCCTTCACACATATCATTTCTCTCTCCCCCTCTCTTCATGAATAATAAAGTTCTTGTTACTATTTTTATTTCATTTCTAGTCACTATTATTTTTATAATTAATATTCTATCCCCAGAAAAATTAAAATAATTCACTAATTAAAAGTTATAATTTTATTTTGATTTTGATTTTTATGCCTGACTCATCAAAATAAAAAATTATTAAAATTAGCTTTTTAATTAAAATATGACAAGTTATATTTTACAAATTTTTCAATAATACTTGGACTCCTTTTAAGTCATTCTCACAATTAATTTTAATATTTCTCTTAAAATTATTACATTATATACATATAATATAAATATGTATTATTTAATTAATATAATTCATATCCTTTTAAGTCATTTTACATCCAAACTTACTTTTTTATTAATCATCCAAACAACTTTTAACTTTTTCAACTGACTTTTTATAAACATCTATCCAAACATAAATAGTATTACACTAACTAACTTTTACTCTAACTTCAGTTACAAAAATCAGTTAGACTAGAAGTCAGTTTTGCCCACCGCCAATCCAAACATACCCTCTATTTTGATTGAGAACTTAGTTATGATTTATGGTTTATTTAGAATTGTTTTTTATTTGCCTCTATCTTTTTTTGTTATGCATGGTACTAAAGAAGTGTTATTGATGATAACCCTCTTAACTTGTGACATAGGAGATTGGAACATATCTCTGTTGAGAGAATCAAAAGGTTAAGTAAAGATGTAATTCTTCCATCTTTAGACCACTTAAAATTTGATTTTTGTGTGGACTACATAAAAGGAAAGCAAACCAATAAGTCATATAAAGGGGCTAAGAGGAGTCCTACATTGCTAGAAATTATACACACAGATATTTACTGCCCTGATTTGACTGCATATGGTGAAAAATACTTTATCACTTTTATTGATAATCACTCATGATACATGTATGTCTATATGCTTTATAACAAAAGCGAGGTCCTAGATACCTTTAAAGAATATCAAGCAGAAGTAGAAAAACATGTTGGAAAACCAACAAAGATTGTAAGATTAGATAGAGGTGGTAAGTACTATAGCATGTACACTAATGAAGAATGAGCACTTAGTCTATTTACTATTTTTTTTCAAGAGCAGGGCATAATAGCCCAATATACCATGCTGAGTAGCTCTAAACTTTCAATCTTCTTATGGAAGGAAGCACTCAAGACAACCATATACATATTAAAGAGGGTTCTAGAAAGGCTGTGTCTAAGAGACACCTTTAAGATCTGGGTAGGTTGGAAACCTAGTTTAAATCATTTTAATGTATAGGGTTGCCTTGCAGAAGTAAAAGCATATAACCTATAAGAAAAGAAACTAGACCCCTACTATTAGAGTTTATTTTGCAAGGTATGCAAAAAGATCAAAAGATTATAAGTTTTATTATCCGCGACCTTCCAAAAGTTTTGTAGAATATAGGAATACTAAGTCTCTTGAGGATGATGTGATCAGAGAGAGTGATTATCTATAAGATAATCACATAGAGTAAACAAATAACACTAATGATAAAGGAACACCAATAGTTAATGACTCTCTTACTTTTAGGGTTTTCGATAAACATGATGTGAATCCCATAACTCAAGTTGACAATGCTAGAAAATAGGAACATATATAAACTGACCAAGCTGCTACACAAATAGAACTAGCAAAAAATGTGATGAAGGATGTTCCTAATCATTAGGCTGAACTAACCCAAGACGTTGGGTTAAGAAGATTAATTAGAGAAAGAAGATTGACATTACCTAATGACTATATAATACTCTACTAAAGTTGACTATGATGTAAGTGTTGAAAATGATCCATTGACATTTACTCAAGTTGTAAAGGTTATAAACTCCAAATTGTGGCATGATGTTATGATTGATGAAATGAACTCCATGGCAAACAACCATGTTTGGGAATTTATAGAGTTACCTAGTGGGTCTAAGGCCATTGGCTATAAATTTTTTTTCAAAACTAAAAAGGACTCATAAGGCAATATTGACAGATACGAGGCTAGGCTGGTTGCCAAGGGTTTCACGCAAGTAGAAGGAATCGACTATAGGGAAACATTTTCACCTATATCCAAGAAGGATTCATTTTGCATCATTATGGCATTGGTTGCGTATTTTGATCTAGAGTTGCACCAAATGGATGTGGAGACTGCATTCCTTAATGATAAAGTAGAAGAAGAAGTCTCCATGAAACAACCTGAGGGATTCGTTGCAGAAGATGAAGAGCAGTTTGTATGCAAGCTAAAGAAGTCAATATATAGTCTAAATCAGGCTTCACGGCAGTGGTACTTAAAGTTTCAAGAAGTAATCACATCATTTGGTTTTATTAAGAACATTATGGATGATTATATATATCACAAAGTTAGTGGGAGTGAGATCATATTCTTAATTTTATATGTGGGTGACATTTTGCTTGCTACTAATAATATGGGACTATTGTGTGAGGTAAAATAGTTTTTGTTCAAGAGTTTTGACATGAACATCATAGGTGAGGCATTTTTTATCATTGGCATAAAGATTCATAGAGATAAAACCCAAGGTCGTATAGGTCTATCTCAAGAAGCTTATATTAGCAAGATTCTTAAATGATCCAAAATAAGAAAATACTCATCTAACAAAGCTCTTATTGAAAAGAAAGATAAATTTAATTTAGATCAGTATCCCAAAACTAGGCTTAAGAGAAAATAAATGGAAAAAGTCTCATATGCCTCAGCATTAGGAAGCTTAGTGCATGTACAGGTTTGTACAAGACCTAACATTGCTTTTGCTATAGATAAGTTGGGAAGATATCAAAGTGATCTTGGGGAAGTACATTAGACAACTATAAAGAAGGTGTTTAGGTACCTACAAGATACTAAATACTACATGCTTATATATAGATGAACAAGCAATTTGGAAGTAATTGGGTACTTAGATTTAGATCTTGGAGGATGTGTAGATACAAACAAATCTACAATCGGGTAAAGCAAAAAGAGCTATATCATAGAAAAGTGCAAAGAAAACACAGACAGCCCCTTCTACTGGTGATGCTAAGTACATTGCATGCTTTGAGGCAAGTTTACAAACAATCTAGATAAAGAATTTCATTGCTGGGCTCAAGATTGTGGGCTCAATCTCTCGGCTAATTAAAATATGTTATTATAACGCAGCTGCAATAGCCATAGAAAATAACAAAAGGAATAAAAGTTGAAGTAAATTTGTGGAGCTTAAATTCCTATGCGTGAAAGAAAGAGTCAAGATGGTCAAGCTTCAGTTGAACACATCAGTACAAAGAACATGCTAGTTGATATATTGACTAAAAGGTTGAGATCGAATGTTTTTGTTTCACATGTGCCTCACATGGAACTCAATCCTTCATTTGATTAGTTGATGTATGAGCAATAAAACCAAATTTATGGTTTATCATTTCTAGTTTATAATTGTATACATTTGTGATATTGAAATTGATAAACATTGAGATAGGAACCGAATCAATATTGAGTTTATTCATAAAGTGATACCCATTAAGTAAGCATGCTGCCTGTAATACATGGAAGGTAATACTCAAAGAAAGAGGACTTCTTGCCATAATTCTTGTAGTATAACCTTAGCTAACCTTAACAGGGCAATGACATTGATTATACGAGCCAAGTGGGAGAATGTGAGATATTTATTATATTATAATTATTTAGATATTAATTAGGTTAATAAGATAAATACCTTGAGTGTAGCCTGTAGTCATTTTAGACCTAGTACAAGAGTGAGTAACCCTAGTTCTAATCTTTGCTCTCTTTCTGAGGGTTCTGTACTAGTGATAGCTATCTTTTAGTTACTATCACTATACCCAATCACTAGTTGAAAGATTCCCTATATTGTTTTCTCTAACGGTGTTCTTGGCTTTACAGTTTTCTATTATTTAGATCAGGGTCTTCATCAAATCTATTAAGCTAATGGCAAGAGGTATTTATAAGTAAATTTGAATAATTTAATAATAATTATTAATAAATAAATTTTAAAAAAAAGGAAAGAGAAAATATCTTGGAACGAGATGATCCCGTCTCGTGTCCTGTCCTGATCACTGTTTCATCTCGTCCTGAAGTTTTTTTTTTTTTTGTCATGAACACCTCTACGCTTCAATTTTTCTCTACCTACAGTTTTTTGGTGAAAGGATGATGGGGGTTGTAGAGTCATTGATAGCAGCAACAACCCTACCCCCAATCTTTTGTTAAGGTTTTTTTTTTTAAGACTGTTATGCATTCGGCTTTTTTTTTTTAAGCTTACAAACCTTTTTACATATTCTAATATATTTTTAATAGATGAAAAATATAAAAAATGTATCCTAACCAGCGCTCTTTTGAGAAAAATGAATTTTATGAACTAAAAATTTTAAATTTGAATAATTCAAATTAAATTTAAAATGTTTCAGATACCATTATAACAATGCCTGCCACTCTAAGTTCTGACAAGCACTACAAATGGATCCGCCACTAAAATTTCACAGCTCCGCCATGAAGAGGTTTTCGTTGCTGTGATTGCTTTTTATTTTTTATTTTTAAAGAACCGCAAATCCAGACCTTAATAAATTATAATTATTTTGAAATTATACTAGTATGGTATCTTACATGGTTTAGTTTTTTTGGGCCTGAACATGGTTTAGTAATTTATGTACATTATTTTGTTTATTTTCTTTTAAGGTTACACTATCTTTACTGATAGCATCTAAATAATAAGAAGGTAATTAAATCCTCTTATCATGAATAGCAAAACGGCATTTTAAATTATAAAATTTTTATCTTTTTTTTTTATTCCACTTTTCATTCTTTCAAAAAGCATCTTCATGATTCATCAAAACAAACTTATCACTCATCAATGATCAGTCATCCTAAGTGCATACATCAGAGTTCCCCACCTCCAAGAGTAATAACCTCACAAATAAGAAACAAAAATTGGGCTCATATTAACCAGATCCACCCAAGAACCGACCCGCCCACCAACCCAAACCCGAGAAAAACGATCATCACGATGGCGCTTAACTCAGATTCCGACGGCTGCACATGCTTTGGTGCTACAATCATAAGGCCACTTGTCAAGAATCCATTGGTCAGTCCAAGCACAAAAGTCAGCACCACAATTGGGCCCTCTGATCTCAGCCACCTAGGTCCATAAAGACAAACTATGAACAGTGGATAGAACAAAAGCCTAGAAATGGAAGCCCACGCTGCCGTTTTGATCGATTTCACAACGTAAAACGCAGTCAAACACTTTCCCATAAGATCTGCTATATTGTAAACTGATATGAGCAAAATAGGGTACCAATCCTTGAACAACTCTGATACAAGATCTTCTGCAATGAATCCTGGGAAGATGGAGAGAGTCACTACGTAGATTATAAAGATTCCAAAAGCGTGACCCCGGATCTTCGCCGCGACGGCCCAGAATTTCGGCGCTAAAGAATATGACGAGTTCTCGCCGTTGTTGCCGGCGGCGGCTTCCGGGAGAAGGCTGTGGTGGTGATAGTACTGTTGCATGACCGGCAACTTGAACAGAAAGTTGCAGAAGATTATGCAGAAGAGGAGGAAGATGGTGGCGACGATGAAGTATAAGTGGGCGCTTGTTTGAAGGCCTTTTGGTGTTTGAGGAAGTGAGGCCTTTGTTATAATCCTCAAGATTGAAATTATAATGCCTGCAATAATGGCAAAAAGAGAAGATTTTGATTTTAAGTGATGAAGTTTGAACTTTGATAGCAGCTAAGGGAAATTAATTAAGTTGAGAAAAAATATTTTAGTTTTTTTCAAAGTAAAATATTTTAGTTCAATCTTGTGATAGGTTTTTTTGTTTTTTGGCAGAATAAAGTGAATATTTCTTTAGGCTAAATATTGAGTCATGCTTAATTAGTATAGGGAGAAGTACATAAACATTTAATTTATTCAAAATTGATAGACTTTTAAAAGTAAAAAAAACATTTTATAGTTATTATATAAATTAAAATAAATCAGTGTCTGCTATTATATTGCTGATATGCATTAATCAGAAATTTGCATATCAATGCAAAATAAAATACGGACACACACACATATGTATATATGTGTAGCAAAATTCAAAATAAATGAGTTTGCTTCTATAATTTCATCAAAGTTAAATCTTATAAACTAGTCTTCTTTTAAGAGAGATTTGTGCATGTTTAATTATTTTTTTTTTACCTCAACAGCTTTAAAAAAAAAGGAAAACTTACATGAGTTAAACAAATTCATAGAATATTTAAAAATAAAATATATATTCCTTATATTCAATAGAATTTTGAGAAATTTACCCAATTTAATTTATAAATTATAGCTTTTCTTATTCCTAGAATCTTGTCTAACAGAGAAAGGAGGCCAAATCTTCATGTAAAAAAAAAAAGGAAAAAAATTTTGCAGAAAAAAAAAAGAGCATTAAATTTGTGAAGCGCCACTTACCAGAGGAAGCAGTTCCAGCAAAAACAGCTTGCATATACTGTTTAGGCAGCTTCCCAGCAGAACCAACCAGACTTCCTCCGACCAACCCATCAGCTAACCCACAAATAACCACCGCCGCAACAGTCAACCCGTATGCCCCGCTCGGCCTCGAGCCCCCGGCGGTGGCCGCTGCAGAAGCCCAGTCAATCACAGGAGGCACCATGAGAGACAAAACGAACAAGGAAAACCCCAGGTTCATCCTCAACCTCAAGCTCATCTTACTCCAAACTCTAGGCCAACTCATCATCAAAACAAGAACCAGCACGGACGAGGCCATGTAAGCCACAGAGAAAACCTTCTCAATGTGCTTCGTTGGATAGAGGTAGGCGAAATAATCGACGGCGGTGATCAAGGCATTCCAAGGCAGCAAGTTTCCGGCGCCGAGGAAGAAGTGAATGATGTAGGCAAATCTGAACGGGTCTTGAACGGCGCCGCCGTGATGATGATGATGATCAGACTCAGACGACGGTTTCTTCACAGGGAGTTCCATCTTCATCAGCTTCATCTCGATGTGTAATTAGTTGGACATGATTTGAGGCATTGCATGTGATATAATAAGAGAGAGAGAGAGAGAGAGAGACAAGTTGGTTGACGTTTGTGATTAGAACTTAGAAGAGATGGTCGTATATATGCGAGTGAGGTTGGAGGTTTGAGAAGGAGGACAGTGAGTGTGGGGACAGGAATGGATGGGTGATATTAGATATACCCTTTGGGATAGTACACTTACACATGGGCTCATAAGCTGTCTTATCCTCCTTGCTGTATTTGGCTCATTGCCCTTAGGTTTAGCTCTTGAGAGTCTAATTTTCCTTCTATTACCAACAATTGAGGCTGTGTACTGCTTCCAACTACCTATATGTGGCCAAAGAAATTGCCTTTTATTACATAGCCTATCATTATTGCATTATTGGTCGCTCTTTTCCCATAAAGAGAGGGTGTTATTTATTTATTTATTTATGAATGTGTGTATATACATCAGTGAATGAAAACTCAAACTGGGACTAGGTTGACCCAGAAATCTGTAAATCGATTTCTTGATTAGTCTAGTCTTTTATTTGAAATCGGTTAGAATCTAATTTGAGTTCAACCCATTTGACCTGAGATTAACCAGGCTAATTTCGTGAGTTAAACGGATCCGTCACGTAGGATTTTATATAATTTTTTATTTATTTTGTTGAACCTAGTTACATTTCAAGTTGAAAACAAAAGAAGAAGAAAAATAATATAATAAATCATATTTTTGTTTTAGTAACTCCGTTTTGTTAAATTATATTTTTTTTAAGTATAAATGTTTCTTTTACTTGGGGATTAATTTCTTTTTTATGAAAATATTATTTTTCATAATTAAATATAATTTTTTTATATTTTAATTAAATTATATTATTTTAATTCCGATCCATCTGACACTGTTTCCCTTACTACCTCTTAAATCACTTATTACGACCAGTTCACTAACTCTTTGATGCCTTCCCCCCCACCCCAACACACACACAACATAAACTTAAATATTTTTGTTTAATGGATAAATAATATAGATGTAGAATGCATTTTAAGTACAATTATGAGTAAGTTACTTCATATTATTACGATGCTTGGATGACGCAACCATTTATGCATTATTACGAATATTAGTGCGTGAAGAAAACAACTTCAAATATACTCTTCTTGTCCTATTTATAAGATACTTTAAGCATGTTTCACACAGATCAAGATAAAAATCTTATATTAACTCTCCATTAAAATATAATAATTTTTCAACTTTATCCCTATATGATATATATGCCTTTAAAAAAAATAACAATTTATACTATAATAAATAAATAAATAAATAAATAAATAGTACATTCATGCTAAAAACTTAATGAAATGACTTATATATGACCAAGAAAAGCTCTCTCTCTACACCTTATAAAGGGGACTAGATGAGTATTATATAATATATATTAATAGTTATATTAACATTATTGATATTGATTTGGACCATTACTATTTTTTAATGATTAAATAGTAAATATATCTCTTTAGCTCTCTTAATATGACAAATTAATTGTATTATTAATGGAGACCCTCGTTTATATTTTTTGTATCATAAGTTTTTATGATAATTTTCTATATTCAGAATCCTTGAAAATAAAAAATTTGTAATACTAGTCATATATTCAGAGAAACGGCCCCTCCCTCTTTCCCACATATAAAGGACGAGAAAAGGGGGCGGATTGAGTTTTGGTTACCCCCACCAAAAAAAGACCCCCCCCATACCATATTGTTGTACCTAAATAGAAATGAAATATATACTCTCTTTAGTCCTTAACACAAAAGTTAGATTAATTAATTTGTAGAGAATAAATAATTAGTCTCTAATTATTTGCATTAGAACTATCCTTAATAGAAATCCCTTTAACATATGCAACCAATAAATGTAATTAAAAAAAGTACAATTTGTAAAATAAAGTGAATTGAGGTTTTATATTTAAACCAAAATAACTTTCCTAATAACTAGCTCTTTTATTTAAGACTAAAGGGAATATATAATTTTAGTTGGTTTGTTGAGATATTTATGTTATCTATAATATTAACTCATTATTAACTTACTTATATGTATATTATATATCAATTGAGCTTTCTTCAATTTAATTTCCTTATCATATTTATCTTTGGTTCCACATTTAGAGTAAGTTTTATTTTAGTTCTTTGACCCTAATCCAACACCTCACAACATGAGCTGATGATAGCTATGCACTAACTGTGTTCGCGTTTTCAAAGGCATCCCTCTCTTTCAACAGGATTCGCGGCATGTCAAGTCCTGGTAAGGTTTTTTGCTTTGCATTGAATTAAACCACATGCTCCATTGCTTGTGTTGGCCCCGTCAATTCCTTTGAGTTTCATTCTTACAAAATTGCTAATTTTCATTTTCAGTTAACTTATCTAATGGTATTAGAATTTAAAAAGTTTTATTTGAAGCTAGCTCACGTAATAAAAGTGAAGGTAGAGGTTAAGAATTCAAACACTTCTAATACATAAAAATATACAACATTTTGGAGTTCATCTAAAAAGGTAAACGAATATAATCAAACTTTAAAAAGTTAAAGAAGCAATAGGAAAATCTATTTTGGAGTATATCGTTGCCAATGATTTCACTTCTTTTTGTTTTTTTTATATGTTTTTATAAATAGCTATAGATAAAAAAAAATCGACGTTATCATAGCATAATTACTTAATGTTTATAATTAGCCTACCATGATGTGGGCCCCATGTGCCTTTGTGATATTATATATATGCGTAAAAGATCATTAATTACATTTAAAAATTGCAACTAGAAATTTCGAAAAAAGGCCTTGGTAGGATTATTTTTTTTCAGTAGACCAAAATGCCCCCTCAAAACCCTGGCCTTTCTTTTTCTTTTTTTTTTTTCTGTTACAATTTCTTCAACTAATAGTCACAATCCCTGAAAATAATAAAAAGTCCTCCAATCAATGTGTGTTTGCCATTTTCCTTGGAATGCATTATATAATGAAATGACACATTAAAAAATTGAATAACTCGCGAGCGTCCATGTTGAGAGGAAGTCAGTGGTGAGGAGCTAATGAAGGGCTTGTCAAGATTGACATATCAGAAAAAGAAAGAACGAAAAAAGAAGGGTGTGAAAGAAAGAGTTAAATTATGTGATGAGAAAATTATTTAGTAAAGACTTTGTTCTGTAAAGAATTTGATACTGTTGAGAGAGAGAGAGAGAGAGAGATCACATTCACATATTCACATGCATTCTCTTTGTTTGACAAACGTCATTTCCTCTGCTACATGGATGCCGTTATTCCTAGCTTTTCTTCACTTTACTAGCTTGCTCGCTTCACAATACTCTATAAGCTTCTCCAATTCGAATCACTCCTTGCTTTAATATTACTTCACAAAAATTATCATTTTTATTTGTTATGATTGAACTCTCACACCAACACAAACATGCATATTAATGTCGGTCCGAATGCAGGTAGCGTTACTGTTAAAACAACTAGAGAAATATTCTTTCAAAAATTTGAGAATATACATGTACCATTGAAATAACTTAACAAAATTACGTGTGAGAGATATACATGTACCATTGAAATTTGAGAATCGCAAAATATTCTCTCAATATGATTTAACTCTCATGAAGTTATTAGGCGCTATTTTGAGATTAATTTTTTAAGAAATGATGCAATTGTTTATAGTAAATTTAGTTGTCTGATCTTAGTTGTTGTTATTTCATATGTTAAAGTTATTATTCATTAAACCATTATTTTGATTCTGTTATCCTATTTTTCAGATTTCAAACTAAGGACATTTAGATAGTTTTGTTACAAAATTTAATTCCAAAGTACTCCCTAAGAATTGACAATGTTTAAGCCATTTTGGTGTTCTAAATTCAAATTTACAAATTTGAGGGGTATTTTTGTATCTTTATCATAAAATTATATGGATTATTTATTTTTTTTCTCTTTCTAAAAAATGCTATGACAAGACCATAACATTACATAATGAATATATAAAGGTGGTAGGTGGTGACATGGCATAATGTGTTCGGATGATAAGAGTTCATCATAGTTCCCATAATAGTAGACTCAACACAACAACAAGGAGGTTAAGGATTCGAATATGAGGAAGGTGCATTTGGGAGGTGAAAATATTAGTCGATAATATGGCGAGATAATATGGCGAGATGTGGCAAGTGGGTAGTGACGTGATGCAACATGGCAAGTCGGCAGGTAAGCGACAACATGGGGTAACGTGGCATGGGGGTGATGATGTCTCATTATTTTTTGCTATTTAGCATTAACATTTTGTTGTTGCTAAATGTGACATTTAGATGTCACCAATAAAGTGACCACTTATTTTGTCTCCGTCAATTAGTATCAGTGACATTTGCTATAGCAATGACTTGGTGACAATAAAAAGTTATCGCTAAAAACTTTCAACGGTAACTTTTTGACTTTCAGCAATGACTATTGTAGATACCAAAAATCAATTTTTTTTGTAATGAAAATAAAGTATGATATATCTTTAATTTATTCAAATAAATTAACCCCTTATATATAATATAAGAAATCGTAAAAAGAAAACACAAATAAAACATTAAGATAGCTAACATTTTTTGCAAGCTATTTTGCATATTTGTTGGCTCTCTTTAATAAACATTTTCTAATAAGGCAGATTATGAGTTTGCTTCAAAGGACAGTGGATGATTTAGGATCAATACTTGACGATATGGAAATAGAGAAGGAACTTTGATCCAATGATTGAATCAATTGAGGATGTTATTGTTTGGGTTGATAAATGGATTTTCTATTAGAGGCTTTTGTGGGACATTTTTATTAGTGATTGGAAATAGGATTGGGAAGATGGTGAAGGCAGACCTGTTTAGACCATTGTTGACAAGAGAGAATTATGCTAGATTGGCGATGCAAGTGAATCTATAGAAGCTACTCCTTGTAAACATAATTTTTTAAAGGAGTATGCCGCTGAGTGAGGGTTTGTATTTACTTTTTTATGATTGTGAAAAATATGATCATATAGAAATGGAATATAAAGATAAAGTGCAAGAAACTAAAAGTAATAGGAACAAGAATATAGGGCAAGATAGCTAGATGAAGGAGGAAGGGCAGAGGAAGGTATTTGGGACATGGATAACTATAAGGAGGGATAGGAGAGCAAGAAAGAAAGGAGTAGGAGGTATAAGAGGAGATAAAAGAGGTACAAGGTTATGTTTCTTGGCTCTATTGTTGAAGATGAGGGAGGGATAGTAGAAGCTCAAGAGGAACCACAAAATTTTACATTTCAAGAAAATAGCCAGTATGAGAAATATTAAAAGGAAAAGGAGGAATAGAGGAGGACAAGTTTCGATAGGAGAAGAATAAGTGAATTTTGAGTGGAGCAATAAAGGGTTAGCTTGGGAAGAGGGAGGTAAAGAATGAGATGAGCGATATGTTAGTCATATTGTGCATCAAATTAAACTAAGCTAACTTTATAGTATAGAGGTCAACCTAAGTTGATGTGTTCACTTATTGGAACTTAATGAGGCATCCCATGAGGTGGCTTAGGCATTGAATAATAAGGCCATCTAAGAGAGTTTATGTGGCCAAATCACAAGGAAAATGAAGCAAGATTTATCCAAGTGTCCATGATGAAAGTAAATGGTAAATTTGAAAGTTTACCATAAGGTGAATTTGGCTCACGTTATAAATACGCACTCTCCTCCCATTTGCATAACCTTTCAGCCAACATAAAAAAAAGTGGGAGAGAGGCTGAAAATTAAAGAGGAAGAAAGAGGAGAGAGAGAGAGAGCAGGGAAGCTTAGCAAGATCAAGCTCTAAGGTAAGGTATGTTAATGGTTTTTGATATAGTTTATCTTGTTATTTGTCTTGTTGAGCCTTGCCATGGTCTTGATGGACTGTAAAAACTTGAAACCCTAGGTTGAGATGCTGTTCAATGATGTTTAAATCATGAAAAAGACTAATTGATGCTAGAATCATGTTTAAAGGTTTAAAAGAGATGAGAAACAAGTGATTTTGAAATGATTTGTGAAAGATTTCATGGTTATATACTTAGAGTTATATTTTCAGCAAAGGCTGGTTCTTGAGATTGGAGTTAGATTTTGATAATTTTGATGTTTTTAATGAGTTTAGAATAAAAAATTGTCTAGGGTATAAGTAAGGAAATATGTTTGGAAGCATTAGAATTGAAAATGAAAATTTTAGATTCCAAACCCTAACCTCTCAGCCAAGTGAGATTCAAAAGGAAAGAGTTAGATTTTATTAAATCCAATCTCATATTTGACTTCTTCATGAAAAATTGAGTGAGAATAGTCAAGAGAATGATTTAGAAGTTAAGAATAAGAAAGGAAAAATTAAGTTACAGATGAGTCAAGTTTGAAAGTAAGGGTTGTTATTAATTTTCGTGGTCTTAATGGAATGGTTATTAATGTACAATGTGAATTTAGGGCTATGAGACATCGAGGAAGATGAATGGCAAGGTTAAGCAAGCAACCTAATTAGATGAATGCAAAGGGAGCAAGAGAAAGCTAATGTTCTAAGGTAGTGAGCTTACCCTTTTTGTTTGCTTGATATGTATGCTTGTGTGTTGATGTTGCTTGATGATGATTTATATTATGAAAGATTAAATGTTGCTCTATTTCTTGTATATTCCATGGCCATGCGTGAATGAAACATTAAGCATTAGAGCATGTCATTTTGTAAGTATAAAAGTATGAAAGGATGTAACCAAGCATGTCATCCACCAAGCATTACTATTGCATACATATGAGTAATTGTTTACTACTGAGATTCTCCTGAATCTCACCCTCCCTTAACCAATCCTAATAGGTGTTAATGAGTAAGTAAGAGAATGTATGAAGTGGTGCAAGAAAAAGCAATGAACAAAAAACCGGACCGGATACTAAACCGGTCTAGCTAGTGGGTTAAGGGTCAATGGGTCAGACCGGGGTCAAACCGGTCATATTAAAATAATATAATTTAATTGGCAATGACAAAATAAAAATAACATTCATCAGTAATAACCATTCAACAAAATACAAAAAACAACCAAAGTGATTTAAACATTTAATTGTACCAAACTAACATTAACAAATATATATCTTCATCATTACAGAAAATCAAAATCATCAT
This sequence comes from Neltuma alba, assembly GCF_004799145.2. Taxonomy (NCBI): domain Eukaryota; kingdom Viridiplantae; phylum Streptophyta; class Magnoliopsida; order Fabales; family Fabaceae; genus Neltuma; species Neltuma alba. The sequence goes on along the minus strand of NW_021635315.1, from coordinate 107,855 downwards.
TAAATTCATTGGCAGGGTCAGGAATTGAGACATCAATAGTTGGAAGAGAAAAATTAGAAGGAGTAGCAACATCATCTTGTAGAGGTGGAGGTTCAACAATATTCATATCATCATCACCACCTAAATAAGACAATAATAAAGTGTCAATTAAATGTATGTAAATCAATATTAAAATAAAAATATTTATAACTTCTAAGAGACTAAGACAATAATACCTTCATTATCCCTCCCAGGAGTTGTCAAATTTGAAATGTCTTCATTGTTGACAACACTTTCAAATGTTGCCACATCTCCATCATCAAACTCTGGAACAGGATCTTCTTCAGTCACCCAAAAGTCCACCAAATCAATGTTTTCAAAGTCAATAGGATCATAGCTTGCCTTCTGCTTCTTCAATGTACTCCTGACAAATAAAATTTTAATTAGATGTAAATCCATATCAAAATAAAAATGTTCATAACTTATAAAATTACCTATACTTTAATCGCAAGTTATAGTTTGTGAAAACTAAATCATTTAGCCTTTTGTGCTCCAGTCTATTTCTTCTTTTTGTATGAATGCGTTCAAATAAACTCCAATTCCTTTCACAGCCAGAAGAAGAAGAAGTTTGACTAAGAATGCGCATCGCAACACGTTGCAATTCTGGCACTGAACATCCATAATATGTCCACCATTCATCTAAATCATGAAAATATGAAATATAAAATTAGTGAATGACCATAAATATACTATTAGCTATTAAATAAAACACTTACAAGGGTCAAGTTTCTGTGCTGCTTTTTGACATGATGGTCTACTGAAAGATTCTTTGGCTTCACGATAAGTAGTTGCTTGTTTCATTACCAAGAAGCCATCAACCTCTTCGTTTGAGTAAGACTCCACCACATCAATTAAAGCCATCATTAACTTTGACTTGATAGAGCAGTCTGGAGCATATGTGATTGCAGGATTCAGCAAATATGATGCTGCATGAAGATTGGTCTTTAAATGCTTGTCCCATCGAGTTTGAATGATTGTTGTGTAGGGCTTATACAGCTCCTTGTTCTTCTTAAACATCTCCTTAATTGCCATTTTCGCCCTTCGCATGCCTTCATAAACATAAGGCAATGAAGGCTTCTCATCTGAATCAACAATTCTCAACAATTTTATGAGAGGAGATACAATTTTCACAACTTGATAACAATCATTCCAAAACCGATTGTCCAATATGATTGCACTAAAATTTTTTCCTGCTTCAGTCCTTGATAATTTGTGGTCCACAAAGTGTTTATCAACAACTAAGCTTACAAGTCATTCTTGTGCATATATATGCTGTGCAATGTAATAAATGTGGTAGCAAACCTCGTGGCACCAGGACGCACAATTTCTTTCCAAGTTGGTCTTCTCCTCAACCACGATAAGAAAACCATATGATTATATGCAAATACAGTTATCTTTGATGCCTTTGATGCGAGGTCTGACACATGAGGCATGCTTGAAAAGTCTTTCAACACAAGATTCAAACAATGTGCAGCACAAGGTGACCAATAAATACTTTTATACTTCTCTTTAATCAATCTACCACATGCTACATAGTTAGCTGCATTGTCAGTCACCACATGAACAATATTTTTAGGACCAATCCACTCAATGACTTCACAAAATAGTGTGAATAGAGTTTTGGCATCTTTAACTAGATCTGATGCATCAACAGACTTTACAAATACCATACCATGTGTAGAATACACTAAGAAGTTTATCAAAGTACGTTGTCTAACATCAGTCCATCCATCAGCCATGAGTGTGCAGCCATTATTTTTCCATTTAGCTCGATGACTATCAATGAGTAACTGACATTCTTTTCTCCAGTCACTCAACAAGTTGGTTTTAAAATCATAAGCACTAGGAGCTTTAAACCCAGGCCCTATTGAAGCAATACCATCCACAGCTTTTTGAAATAAAGGGCAATCAAACGCCTTAAACGGAATGCAATTTACAATAGCCCATTCAGCAATCAACATTTTCACATTATGCTTTGCTTCTTTAGTAGCTAATGCACTCTTAATGCCAGGTTGAGAATCAGGAGTTGTTCTAGGAGCAAAATAATTGTCTATGCTCCCAGAAGCTTTCCTCTTCCTTGCACTACTTGTGACATTTAGTGATCCAACATGAGTTTCTTCGATTTTCTCTTCTATGTTTTCAATAGTTTTTTTCTTTGACCCTTCTTTTAAAGACTCTGCCATTCTATGACGTACATCATGTGGAACTTTTTTACAAGCAGCTATTTGACCAACAGTGCCAGCAAGATGTTGCTTCATCCTATTGATCCCACCTGCTCTATAACTATTAGTACAAAAAAGACACGTATATATATTTTGTGTTCCCTCTTTTTTGTAGGCAATATGTGCCCATGCTGGATCAGTTTTGGCACGTAATGAAGATGTGGGTGTGGAGGTTTTGGTTTGGGGAGTTGAAGATCCAGTATTAGAAGTCATGTTGTCATTTCCAGAACTTTGGTTATTTGTAATATCCATCACTGCTACTAAAAAAACAAATCAAAAGCTTAATAAAACATTAATGATTAAACAATCAAAATGCAACAAGTAAAATGATTCTTCTCATCTGAACATCGCAGCAGCCTTACAAGCCAGGATCTATGTATTGCACTAATTGTCCCTATTTTATTAAACACAAAGAACATAACACCACAACTCCATATGATTAATATAAACCCATATATTATATTTCGGTTCCAATGCTATGGTAAATTGACTAAATTCAATCTATTATTTCCAGATAGTCTAGCAATCTATGCCAAAGCTTTTTTATCATCAGACATAGTTTAATTAGCATATGATAATCAGATTATATGCAAGGGGTTACATTATGACTTATGCAGAACAGCTAGAAGTCCAGAACTTGAAGTAGCACGGAAAAATGACAGACAGGCAGAGAATCCAAACTCAAAGGAAAAATCAAACCAGAAATATAATAGATGGCAGAGATTATCACCCTCAATCCAAGTTCAAACGAAAATAAGAGTGGCCGAGAGATCAGAGAGACAGAGACAGAGAGCTCAAACCGAGTCAAACGAAATTGGGAGTATGGACAAGCAGCTTCAGGCGAGGCGACGGCAGGACGAGCAGCTTCAGGCAGGGCACCGAGCAGCTTCAGGCGAGGCAGGGGACGACGCGGCAACGGTGCAAGCTTCAGTGAGCTGAGCTGGGAGATTCAGTGAGGCGATGGCGGCGAGATTCAGCGAGCTGGTACCGAGACAGGACAGTGAGCACACGGCGACGGCGGCGAGGTTCACTGAGCACACGGTGACGGTGGCTGGGACTGAGGATTAGGAAGGAGCTGCTGAGATGGTTTTGCCGTTTTGGAGACCGAATGAGGAACCGAAGGATCGAAGGAGACGGGTTGGGGGGTCGAGCTGGTCTGGGTTTGAAGTTTTTTTTTTTAATAAAACGCCGTCGTTTTGGGGCTCTGGAGGGGGAAATGTTTTGAACCGGCTAAATCACCTAAACCGACGGTTTACCCGGTTTTTAACCGGTTCATATCGGCTCAACCGATTCACCACCGGTTTAAGCCCTGGCCGGTTCTTGCCTTATTCCGGACCGGACAACAGGCCGGTTCACCGGTTCACTGGTTGAACCGGCCGGTCCAGTCCGGTTTTTTTTTCCATGAGAAAAAGAGAAAAAGAATTGAGGAAAATGTGTTGTAGCACATTATGCAATTTGTACCTCAATATATAATATGAATGTTCTATTAATGTTATGTGATGTTAAATGATGATAATGGCATAAAATATTGAATATGATAATTTATGGGAATGAATTATGCAACGTTGGCATGATTATGGGATAAGAAATAAATGAATATAAATTATTAATGTAAGTAACGGGGATAAGTTATCCCTAGATGAGCCATGAGTCTGTGATGAAGCGGATGTGAGGCAAACAATTGAATCTGCCCGTGAAATTTGACACACTTAAATACCACATCCTAAGCTTTAAAAAAAAAAGGTAAAAAAAAAAAGGTAGATTACTTAAAATAGATATGTGTACTAAGAGTTATGGCTGTTCAAACTTAGGATAGAAAAACTAAAAAGTACAGTTTTTACCAAATAAATAGTAAATTTTCACGAATTAACTATATGAATTAGCATGGCTAAGTCCAGATTTATATTTGTTTTCTATAGATAATCGAAAAACCTTTAAATAGAGACTTAAATCACCTCAAAACAATTTTTCTATAATTAGTTATGAATCTTCAAAATTGAACAAAAAATCTGAAGTTTATCAGTGAATAGTAACCTGAGAAGCAAATTTTAAATTTTCAATCTATAAGCTTATTTTGTGATCTATTTGAACTATAATGCTTTTAGACATATACTAAAGAGATAAATAGAAGGATGTTTTAATTTCTTAGTAAGTAAGTACCAAAATGGATGGTAAAAAGGGATTGGTTTTGGTTTTTTACTATAAAGTACTTTTACAAAATTAAAAGTAGCAAATAGAAAATACTTGTTTTTGGTGTCTTTATCAAAAAGGAATGCTTAATCTATATGAATGATAATGCAGAAGACCAAACTAATTAAGTGATACACAAATGATGAGGTATTCCCCTTCAGAGCTTCAAATCATGTCATCCTCACTTCAATTGATTAATGGAGCTTTTAAGTACCAATCTATTTAGTTAGTTCAAGCAATTATTTAAACTTAGGTTAATTAACTTACCAATGACAAACTCAACTCAAAAAGCCATCACAACATTAATAGTCTCAAATAAGCACCACTAGTTGAGACTACACAATTAAATACATTCAAAACACCAATCACATAAACTTATGCAATGAAAAGTAACCTAAATCAATCATAAAAATATTATATTAATTCAATCCATCATTCATACAACCGATTCAATATTCAATAATACAAAACAAATCAATAAAATAATTTTGATATTCCAATCTCCTAAAAAAATTACAACTATAATGGTTCAAACTCAAACTTAGTTACATAGATAATACATCTAACTAAGATAAATAACAAGATAGCAAGGAAAATGGGGATTATAATATGAAAAGCTCCCTAAATAATGCTCCAAGCTCTGGCATAATTCTCTACTCCTTGGGGAATTGTGAGTTTAGCCCCTCATAGGTTGGGAAGAGACTTCCACGCATTGTTGCCAGCTTTTCTCCTTAACGATGAAAGAACCAATCGGATAGGATGAGAAAATGGAAGAAAACTAAGAAGATTGGTGGAAAGATGAAGGAAAATGTGTGGAAATTAATGGGGGATGAAGGAGAAGTGAAGATAGGGTGAATAGAGATGATCAGAGTCGAATGTGGAGGCTACTAGGGCATGAAAATCACGACCAAAACCTTCCTCCCTTTGTCAGATCTAAAACCCTTTAGCAAAACGCAAGACTTTTATTAGGCGACGTTCGCTACATCGAAAACATCCATTCAACATGACAAATGGTGTAGAAGACTTTCAAAACACTGCACTTCACTTTTAGCCCTTCTTTGTCTTTAAGTGTGGTCATTTTTTGGTCTTCTAGGGTCCTTTTTCATTAGGGTTTGGTTCTCAATTGTAATTTCTGGAATTCGCTCAAGGTTACAAAAATGCCCTAAAATGAAATTTAGTACACTATAGTACCTTGTATTGTAATAATTAATAATAATATGACCATTTTACCCCTTTTTTTAACACTAAGTCATGCAACTACTCTTAATGCTCAATAATGAACAACTTGTGCAATTAAGACCTCAAAAACACAATAAAATGCCCAAATAATGCATGAATTAGTCAACTAAATCAAGAGCACATCACTTAGACATGTAGTGTTTATTAGTCCTTTTCGGCTCCATTTGAATTAATTGAGGTCCAATGTAGTTCGTTTTTAATTTAATAATCTAATTTTACGAATTAAACGTGTTAACTCATTTAGTGATAAATGTAAATATTTTCAACTATAAATAAAAAATTAACTCGTTCAATTTACTATTCGTGATAGTTGTTTCATAATGGAATGAATTGATTCGTTCGTTAACTCTCTCGAAATAACACTAAAAATAAAGTTGTGAATTCACAAATATGAACATTGTTCGTAGAATAAAATATGATTTACATATAGATGCTGTAATACATTAAAATCTTAATGAACTTTTTTTTTCGTGTTTTATCCAAGCATCTAAAGTGTGTGAAATGTTTTTACAAGTTGTGAGCTGAAATGGCGATTGGAATCAAAGAATTGATTGTGGCCCCTCGGAATGATTTGTACTTTATTTGATTAAAAGAGATTAGGGAAAATCACACTTTGAGACCAGCTAAGAACAATGACACTTTAGCATTATTCTCTAAAGTTAGCAATATTGATTCAGGACGTTGTCTATGTCAATTGACCACAATGCCCCTGTTCATATATAAATTGGAAATTTTACACTGTAGAAAATTGTTCCAATTTGTTTTCAAGGATTTCCAGCTTAACTTCTCAAAGTTTTCAACTTATATATGAATAGGGGCATTTTGGTTAATTGATTTTTCTATATACAAAAATACAACAACAATATCAAGTTTTTTATCTCATTAGATAGGATTAATTATATGAATCACAGGATGTCATATTGTGCTCTATCAATCACTAAATTGTCAGATAAATTATGAACAAAAAGGTGCTATTTAATAACTTCATTGATATTTTCTTGGTCTCTCTCTACTTCTTTTTAAAGAACTCTATACTACTTATCTATCCTGCTCACCAATGCATCTTTGCATGTGACTGAACAACTTCAAACGATTGTTTTAAATGTCAGTTAAAAAAAAAAAGATCCTTATCAATTATCACTTTTAAATTTTAAAGTGTTAAATCGTTATTATCCTTTTTGTTTGGTACATTAGTGCCATTTGGCCAACAGATTAATGTGTGAAACTTTTCTCTTTATGTCAAATTATTGTTAGTGGAGAAGACGAACCCAGTACCAATGGTGATGCTGATGGCTACAAGACTTAAACCTAACCTCTTATTATTATTACGTTTGTGACACAAACTGAGTGGACAGAAACTATCATGTAAAAGCAGTAAAAATGGACCCTTCATATTTGTAATTATTAGCAATTTGTCAAGTTTCATGTCTTGTTCTCCTCCATTAATCAAATATTCTCATAAAATTCAACATCTAACAGCAAGAAGGACAATCATCCTTAGGTTATAATTCAAAATCAAAGGATCAATATCAAATATTTATTTGACAAAGAATTATTCTTTGGGGATTAGACTGTACCAATAAATTCAATCTGAATTTGATACAGAATATTTGCAAAATTAATCGAGTTAAATTTAAAATAGTCAAAGTCGATAAAATCTGATTAAAAATGGATAGATTCTTTTAGTTTTAATGTGATACTTTCTCTCTCTCTCTATATATATATATATATATAATTAAAAACAGAAATGAAATATCAGATATCATGTTATTAACTGTAGCAAAAAATATCGAGTTAATTAATGATGAGTTAAGTTTTAGTAAAATTGATCATCACGGGCCACCTTTGATTTATTGAAGTGATGATGAAGTGTCTTTCCTGTTGTTTAGCATATATATGGTGTCTTGTTTAAAAAAGAAAAAGAAAGAAATCAAAGAAAGCAAGGATAAGTCTGTAAGAAGCTTTCATTGTTTCTTATTATCAAGGGAACAAAAAAGGGAAAAAGTTTCTGTTCATCAAGTTTATCAATATTAATAGGAATATCAGATGTTCAAGTTTTCATAATACAATATGTATTACCCTCTTAGTCCTATTTATATGTCACTTCTAACATATTTTATACAAACTAATAAAAATATTAAACTTCATTAACTTTTATTTAACTTTATCCTTATTTAATATACAATATACTACATGAGAACAAAGTCAACACAGTAATAAATAAAGGATAAATTTATATATTCATATGAAAAATTTCTCTCTTTTCCCTATAAATAGGACCAAATTTTTTTTCTTCTTTCTACCCTATAAATAGGACTAGAGGAGTATGTGATATATATTTGTGGTTTTTCCATCATTTTCATATTTTCTATTAAATAATTATTGGCAAGAACCCAATAAACCTAATAGGAGAAACGAACAATGATACTATCTCCAATTCTTAATAGTTGACTAATTTGAGTAGATTAAGAAAATTAATTAAGTTAGTTCTTGGGAATAAATAAGTGTTTTCTTTCTTAAAATATCTTTACTGGTTATGTGTATATTAATTAGAATTTTTAACACGTGTAATTATTATAAGGACTACCTTAAAAAAATTAGATAAATATGAGAGACAAAATAGATTGAAATTTTATATATATGATTAAATTGAATGTCAAACTAACCCTATATTAAAGAGCAAAGGTTGTATTTTTTAAGACAATATTAATGACGAAAGATAATATTATTACTTTATGTTTTTTTGCTTTTGGACTTATGCAAGTGTTTGGACTTATCACAACAATTATTGATTTGATTATGGTCCATTCAACTAGAAACAGATTAGTAAATTTAAATTAGCATTTTTGTCAATCTCACAATCAGTCAGTTTTCATAATATTATGCAAAAAAAAGGGTGATAGATAGAAGTTATATATATCCACGAGCAACATTTTTTAAAATCGAAAATTAGCTTCTTCTTCTTCTTCTTCTTTTTTTTCATTCTGCAAATAAATAAGTTAATGCAAAGTGAAAAGGGCTAATTACTTGAAATTTCTCTGAACTTAATACCATGCACAAAGAACTTTTTAAATTTTAAAATTAATTATGAATTCCCTTGAAGTTTTAAATTAAATATCCATGGATAACTCCAATATATTTTATTTTATGCCCTTTAAACTTTATTTTTAAATGCATATAACCTCTTCAAACTGTGAGCAATATGTAGATAAAACCTTTAAACTCTAAGTGGTTTGCAAATAAATAATGAACAAAAATAATAATATATAAATAATCTACATAAATATAAAGGTTTAGGAAAGTTCATTATATAATTTTAGAAGTTAAGAAGGTTATTTAAAACTGAGGGAGGTTTTGTATACTACTTTCGGTTTTTAATGTAAGAGCTAGTCAATTAATTTGAATATAATAAGAAAATTCGTTAAATTAGTTATTCATAATGAATAGATGTTATCTTTTCTCAAATATCCTTGCTAATCATGTATATTAGTTAGAACTATCATTTGATAAAAACTTTTAACATGTGCAACTACTACAAGATTACTTTGGAAAAAATGGATAAATATAAGAAATAAAGTAAATTGAAGTCTTATATTTAGAACGAAATTAAAAATTAAACTAGCTCTATGTTAAAGACCGGAGGTAGTATATAATTTAGCTGAGTTGAAAATCAATACACGAAGAGCATGTGAAAACGGAGCGAAGTACGAGCCACTTGATCCAAAGGCATCTCTCAAAGAGGAAAAGAGAAAGTTTGATCTGATGAGTGATGTAGCTAAAAAGAAAGACCTTTGTTCCTGTTTTGAAAGGCCTTGAGGATTCCTATCTATCTGAGTATTTTATACTGCAAAAACGATATAATATAATGATCAGTATAACAGAATATTCCACTCAAATTATTGAGGGAACTAAAACTCAGAATTTGACAATAAAAGAAAAAAAAATAAAGAGTAGTTAAATTGAAGAGACTATAAGAAGAAAGAGGACATGTATGTTAATAATTACCACGTCTTACGAATCACTTGTGGCATAAAACTTGTTTACGTAGTACTGTCCTACGTAAGTACACTTGTCCTTCTGTAAAATGAATATATAAGCATGTGGGAGGCTATGAAAAGTTTTTTCTTTTTTCTTTTGATTATTATTTCTTAAATATGCATCTCAAAGCTGAATAAGAGGTATCAAATTCCTGCTTCTTTTCAGTAAACTTTAATGCTTGATAGTGCCCAACATGCAATATGAGAATTTTGACTTTTCACGAGTCTGTTTAGCACCAAATTTGTTGAAAACAATGATAACGAATCCCAGGATTGGTTTTGTACTATAAATGAATATAATAATGCAATGTGCAAGTGTGTTACAATGTTTTAAAAGCTAGGTTGGGTCGGAGGGCGAATAAAAAAAAGCTAGCAGTTTATGGATCTTATACCAATCGGACTGATAACGTAATAATTAAATAAAAATTAATTATATACATAAAATATAAGAAATAAATTCATAATAAAACTAATTTTCACAACATCGCATGAGTACAAATTCACCAAAAATGTACTAGACTTCTTGCGAGGGTAATACAGGTTATTATTTATTTTTTTCATCATTTTTTCTTGATGCCAAAAAAAGGTTTAAAAGTTGCTTTGGTTCTTGGTTTAATTTTGAGTTCCATGTTAATGATGGCTCAACTCCCATCTAACATGACTCACCAATGAAAGCAGTTTTTTATTCGAGCCAAGTTGTTAACGATCTGGTAGATAGATTTTCTAATTTTGTCTTATTTTCATTATATTATCTTTCGTGAAAAGTTTTATATTTTGGAGTTAAGTTTTTCTCGAAATTTTTTGTTATTGATTTAATTTAATTGCATGCACGCTTACTTTACATGAAACTAAATGTGTTGGAATCATTTCATTTTAATTGGGAAAAAGAACTCAGTTCCTAAACTTCAGGGGAGAATGACAGTTTGAAATGAAAAGAATGAATTTAATTTGAGTTTAGCGTCAAATGATTCTAAAATTTTAGTAAAGAATAAAAAATTATTAAGTAATTAATATTGATATCTAATTTAACACTTTGATTGTGAAATTTGTCACTGCTATTTCAAGAATTCTAAATGACTTCTCCTTAATTCAAAGTTCAGAATTTTTATCCTGGATTAAAAAAAAAAAAAAGAAAAGGGAATTAGTCCCTCACATCATACGAATTAAGGTTAGAATCTCATTGGAAGGGGTGTCTAATTTAGTATTTGATAATGCTTTAAATAGGATTGCCACCAAACTAAAATATCTATGCTTATAAAATAAATTTGAGTTTTTTTAGCCAAACTAATTAACTTTTTTCCTTCTCAAACCGTCATTTCCCTTAAATTTTATTGTCAAGATTTAACAACCCTAGTCTTTTCTTTTATCAGTGTCAATTTGTTTGGGACATCATTCTTATCACATTATAATGCTATCAAAAAAAAATTCAACTATAACACAAAAAAGAAAACTATTGGAATAATATAGGTAAATAATGAGTCTTGAGCCCATTGCTATATTACAATGAACACAAATTCAAATGTTATGGTTAAAGAACCTTTTTTTAAACATATGCAGCATTTTTTGGTACTCCGTAAGTAATATGGTCAACATTTTTTCTTTTTAATTTTATCAATTTTTCAATTTTTTTCCAAAAAATAATAAGACAATTTAAGGGAAAATGCCAATAAAATTATACTTCAATTTGAAAAATCCCAAGTGATCACTTCAACAAGAGAAATCCCATTTTAGGAGGTGTGTAGGTAGAAACAAAACTATGATTTTAAAAGTGTTTTTATTGTACACGAAGTAAATATGTAAAGCAATTTGTCTCGATTTGTGAAAAAGTATTTTACAAAAGCACCTTTTTAGGGTTACCAAACACCCCGTTGGTGGAAAATGACTAAATAAGAATTTTGAAATATGCTAAAATGACTATATTATCCTTATGTCCTTTGTGTTTATTCTATGAAAATATTTTGAAAATATGTTGTTAATTGCATCACTAAACTTGTTAATAGTGTTATCTGACTTGTTAACCACATTTTAGAAATTAAAAAATTATCAATTCATGAGGCATTTAGAAATATCTCAAAGTCAAAATACCTCTTAGATTACTCGGTAAATAGTATTATTAAAGTTGTTAATATTGTTATGAAGGTTGCTAACTATGTTATTGAAGTTGAAAAAAATTTCACTCTCACAATTTCTAGAAAAATAGGTTGCTAATTACATTACCAAACTTGTTAATATCGTTATAAGACTTGTTAATCATATTATAAAAGTTGAAAAATTCCCAATTTATTAGGCACTCATAAATCCCTCAAAGTCAAAATATTTCTCAAATCACATGGTAAATAGCATTATTAGAGTTATTAATATCATTATAAGAGTTATTAATCATATTACCAGAGTTAAAAAAATCCCACTTTTATGTAATTGTGTTACATGACAACTCATGTAATGATATTAACAAGTTTAATAATGTAATTACAAGTATATTTTTTTTGAAAAATTGTGAAAGTGAAATTTTTACTACTTCATTATTACTACTAAAAACTCTTGTAATAATACTAACAACTTTAATAAGGTTATTCACCACATAATCTAAGAGATATTTGGACTTTAAGATATTTCTAAGTGCTTAATAAATTGAGAATTTTTTAACCTTTGTAACATGATTGACATATCATGTAAAGATATTAATAATTTTGGTAACGCATTACCAACCTATTTTCTAGAAAATTGTGAAGTGAAATTTTTCCAACTTCGTTAACACGATTAATAATATTAACAACTTTAATAACGTTATTCATCATGTGATTTGAGAGGTATTTTAACTTTGAAAGATTTTTTTAGTGTCTAATAAATTGAAAATTTTTTAACTTCTGTAACATGGTTAATAAGTCATGTAACAGTAATAACAAGTTTGACAATACAACTAACAACATGTTCTCCAAATATTTTCATAGAACAAACATAAAAAACATAAGAGCAATATAGTCATTTTAATAAATTTCAAAATTCTTATTAAGCCATGCGTGACTAAAATAGAATTTCTCTTATTGATGTGATTATTTGGGGGTTTTTCAAATTGAAATATTATTTTATTGCCGTTTTTTCAAAATTTAATCAGGATAATATATATTTTTTCAATCATAAATATAAGAATTAGTAGAAGGATTTACTTATAATTTTAAATATAAGACAGCAATTTAATTTTATCTCTCAAATAATTTATAAGTATTTTTCTAAACCCACTTCTTATTGACTGCTCATATTAATGAAAATTTTTTATCGAGAAGGTAATTTTTTGATACAAATGATTAAAAATGGTACTTTATAAGAATCATTATGTGTATTTTTTTCCACCAATAATTAGCTTAATCAATTTTTAAATTTTTACAATTAGTATTTAGCTTCTGTGTTTAAAATTGAAAAAAAAATACTATTATATATATATATATATAGACACACACACATATAAAATTAACCTCATTACGCGCGCGCACGTTAATTATGTTTGTGAAAATCTCGTGTTGGAACAAAATCGGATTACTTTCTTGGGCCATGCAGGCTTACATATCGTTCTTGCTAGTGGGTTGGCATTAAGTTGAGTGCTTCTTTGTTTTTCAGCAAAGAAAGTAATTTCCGATACAAATGATTAAAAATGGTACTTCAAAAGAATCATTGTGTGTATTTTTTTTTTTTTTACCAATAACTAGCTTAATCAACTTTTACAAATTAGTATTGAGCTTCTATATTTAAAATTGAACAAAATACTACTATACACACACACCTATAAAATTAACCTTATTTTGCGCATGCATATTAATTAAGTTTGTGAAAATCCCATATTGAAACAAAAATCCAATTACATTTTTGGGCCATGTGGGCTGACATATGGCGCTTGCTAGTGGATTGGCATTAAGTTGAGTGTTCTTTGTTTTTCAGTGGCCCAATGGTTTGCATTTATCAGGCGCATAATCTTTTACTGTTCAAGTTCAACTATGGACTTCCATTGTATTGGATTGTGATTTGTCTCTCTCCATTGCTTGAAGGAAACCCTCCATGATTTCCCCCTGAGCTGCTGGCACGTAGTTCAAAGAAGACTGAGAATGGTCAAGGCAATGGAGTCATGGGAGTATTCCTCAAGAACAGTGGCCGAGGCTGTGAACAAAAGGCACTGAGTGGACCTTCCTTTGCTGAGAAACTGAAAGGAACCCCCAGACAAAGTGATTTGTCCGGGGAAGAAATGGACGAGGATAATGGTGATGCGATTGATGACACAATGTCAGAGAAATCAAATGCTGATATGGAGGAGAGCCAAGAGCAACCCTGATGCACAAATTGTGATATACGCACCGATTAAATAATAAAGAGTATCGTTTCCACGAAAAATCAGATAAAGTAGAATTTAGGTATTAAAGTTCCTATTTTCAATTAAGTTTACTAAGCTGTATTATGATTGATCAGTTAATTAAAAATAAAGATAGAAAATTTAATATTAAAGGTAACCTAGAGTCATTAATCCCTTACTAGTTTCCTAAACTTTTGCTTTCATTTAACTAATTAGTCCCAATGTTATTACACTACAAGGAATTGTAGAAGTAGCAGCGGAACCTTTCTAGCGGTTAAACAAAACCGCTAGAAATTTCAGATATTTCTAGCGGTTCCTACAAAAACCGCTGCAAAATACAGACGGTTTGACCATTAAACGCACATTTCTAGCGGTTACCCCCTAACCGCTAGAAAATTAGAGCTAGAAAACTCCCCGGGCTTTGGCGGGAACTTGGCGCCAAATTTGTAGCGTTTACTTTCTAGCGGTTCAGGCTAATAAACCGCTAGACACTGAAAAATTCTAGCGGTTGATGCATGAAGCGCTAGAAATTTTTTTCATTCCCCGAGGAGTTTTAGAAATTTCTAGCGGTTCGGTCCCTAACCGCTAGAGATTTCTAGCGGTTCACGGCCGAACCGCTAGAGATTGCTAGCGGTTCGGCCGTGAACCGCTAGAAATTCCCAACGGTCATATGACCGTTGGGAATTTCTAGCGGTTAGGCACAAAACCGCTAGAAATTTCTAGCGGTTTTGTGCCTAACCGCTAGAAAGTCTCGGTCTATATATACCCCCCCACACTCTCACTTCTTCAATCGTTCTGGAAGCGAAGCTCTGCTGAATTTTCTTCACAAACATATTTGAGTTCTGATTCAGTTGCAGATCCTTATTTTCAGGTAAAAATAGTAATTTATTGATAAATAATTTTTATTTTATGTTTTATTTTATTAATTTTATTACGTTATAGCTTATAAATTAATTTTTTTTATTTCATTTATAAATAATTACTATTTGTTGTTATTAGGATGCCTCGTCGACATGGGAAAGACCCAGTTGATCCTGAGAGAGCTGGACCCAGTGAGGTTCATCATGATGCTGATGAGCCATTTCCCAGCATTCATGACTACGATCTGAGCGAGGAGGATATCCTCAGTTTTATGGAGCAGGATGGTATTGAGCGGACTGAGGAGGCTCATTTTACTGGGGATGAGCAACCCCATGCTGATGCTGCTGACGAGGAGGAGGAGGAGGAGGAGGAGCAGGATCAGGGGAATGAGTATCCCCAGGCTGCACAGCGTCCTGCTCCGAGACGTCAGGCTGGTTATGAGGTGGAATTTGTCGGTAAGTATTTATTTTAACTTTTTAAAGTTTTGATCAGTATTTAATTTATATAGAAATTATATTAATTTATTGATATATAATTTATTTCTTAATTAAATTTTGTAGACACTGAGGGGAACAGGTCCTATCGGAGGCTGACAGCCAGAGAGCTGTCTATGATGACGGGCGGACGAGTGGTTGTGCCGCTCAATGAGTTGGGCCAACCGACGAAGAAAGGTGGCCAGTTGTACAACAAGTACGTGCGCCTCCTTGGTCAGCAGTGGACGCTGTTCCCCATCTACGTGCAGGACTGGAAGAAGATCACCTCAGACAAGAAGCAGCAAGGCTGGGAAATAATGAAGGTAATATAAAATTGTTATTTATAATTTTTTTTAATTTAAATAAATGATTATATATTTTGTTTTCAAATAATTTAATTGTTTGATTATAATTTTTTATTTATTTAATTTGTTTGTTATTTATAATATTTTTAAAAGTAGTTAAATGAATATATATTTTTAATTTAAATTATTTAAAAGTAGTTAAATGAAAATAATTTGTTATTGATTTCATTAATTTATTACTTATAATAATTTTAAATTTAGTTGAGTAAAAATATTTTTTTATTTAAATTACTTAATTGTTTAATTATTATTAAACTTTGATTAATTTATATTTTATTTATAATATTGTTAAATTAGTTAAAAACTAATTATTTGTTTTTAATTATTGAAATTGCTTAATTATTTGTTTATAATTTGTTATTTAGTTAATTTATTATTTTAATCATAGAGTAAATTTATTCTGGGGGAGGAGTTGAGGGCTGACACGATCAAGAGGCTGGGGATGGCATGGAAGAACAGGAGGGCCGACCTGTGGAGGGAGAAGAAAGGTGACGGGACGAGGCCCCTCCAGGAGATACTGGCAGATGTACCTGGTGGAGTCCCGGACCAAGACTGGTCCACTTACGTCTATTTTAGGATGACGGCTGACCAGATGGTATGATAATATTGTATTAATTATAATTTCTTTATTTTTTATCCGACTTGACTCATTTAATTTAATTTTTTTACATTTTGCTTCAGGCTCTTTCTAGGAGAAATGCTAGGAGCGTCAGGCATCAGACGATACGTCATAGGGCTGGATCCAGGAGCTTTGCGATCACTTATGACGAGATTGTGAGTACTTGAAATAAATTTATTAAATATGTAGATGTATTTAATTTGTAACTAATTATTTCTTTGATTTCATTTACAGATAGAAAAGACGCAGCAGGAGCGGGGATACACGCCCACTTATGGCGAGATGTGGCCGATGGTGTATAGACCCCGAGACGGGCGTGCGTCGGATGAGGTTGAGGAGATAGCGGTAAGTAATAAATTAAATATTAATATAATATCACAGTGTAGATATCATTATATTATAATTAACTTCTTTATATTAATTTTGGTAGGCACGGATGACTCAGGTCGATTCCGAGTTGCGTGAGTCTCAGGGGTCTGCCTTGGATCCCACCGCCTCACTTTTAGCGGGTCTTGGCCGGCCGCAGCACCCTGGTCGAGTTAGCGGGCTTGGACTTGGACCTACACCGACTAGGCTGCCCCGCTCAAGTGGCGCTGGCCCTTCATATACTGCTGGGAGCTCTCATGCGAGTGCGAAGCGGCCGGGTTCCTCATCTTCAGAGGAATTGCGAGAGGAGCTCAGACAAGAGTTCGAGGCCAGGATCGTGGAGCGTGATCGTCAGTTCCAGGAGCGTGATCGTCAGCTCCAGACGCAGCTTGACCAGCTCTTGGCAGCTGCTACGGCTCTGCGTCATGTGGTGGTCAGTATAGCTCCAAACATCTCGGTTCCTGACATCCCCGACCTACACATGCCACCAGTCCCGCCCCTACCCCGCCATCCGCCAGTCCAGTCCCAGCAGGTTGAGCGGCCTGCCCACCGTCAGCCGGAGGATTCAGCAGAGGATGATCCCGATGATGCTGCTTCTGCCCCCCACCCATGATTTGCTTTCATTGTATCGGATTTTATTAGAATCTTAATTTTACGGTTTTATATATTATTTAGATATTTATCTAAATTTTATATTTATTTGTTTCCTTTATTGATTTATTTCTATAATTTTATTTATGTCAAGTACTAATTAATATTGAAATATTTATTTATTTATTACAACATCAACATTACAATTTATTAAACACGTTAAACATATTAATTACTCGAAATAATTCTATAATCATTTATTAATTTAATAAATATTTTTAAAACTGTAGAATTTTCTAGCGGTTCACCAGAACCGCTAGAAAATTCTCAAATTTGACCGCATTTTCTAGCGGTTATAAAACCGCTAGAAAATTCAAAACAGATGGAGAGAAAATTCCCGTTAAACCGCTAGAAATTTCTATCGGTTTGTAACCGATATTTAGAATTTCTAGCGGTTAAT
Source organism: Neltuma alba (assembly GCF_004799145.2). Taxonomy (NCBI): domain Eukaryota; kingdom Viridiplantae; phylum Streptophyta; class Magnoliopsida; order Fabales; family Fabaceae; genus Neltuma; species Neltuma alba. Next base: position 90,054 of record NW_021635315.1, on the reverse strand, counting down.
AACCGCTGGAAATTGAAATTTTCCGTTAAAACCGCTACAAATTTGTAGCGGTTTTGTAACCGCTACAAAAAAATGACTGTTCCTCCACCCTCCTTTATAAGCTGAAGCACTTCAACTGAATTTCATTTTAACTTCTCTTTGAGCTCTGTGGCATATTTTCACGAAATTTGAGCATTATTAGTCATGGATAGGTCGTGGATCAACTTGCACCGGTCGACTCCGCAATACTTGGCTGGTCTAAACTATTTCTTGGATTTTGCTTTCGCCAATGCTGCCGTAAATGGTAAGATTCAGTGTCCCTGTCCTAAATGTAATTTCAAAAAGTGGCATCCCAAAGATATTGTTAGGGAACATTTAATCTTTAAGCCTTTTCCGCGAGAGTACGTATTTTGGCAACTACATGGGGAACGGCTAGATATGGGTGCTGAGTCAGTGCCAGTAGTTTCACGGATGGGAGTTCGAGTGGATGAGGCCGATGCCGTGAATGATGCTGTGCGTGATGCTTTTGGTGTTCACGAAAGCTCGAATCCCAACGAAGATGAAGTAGAGGGACCTCAACCGGAGTTTCTAAGAAACGAAACTGCTCGGGAATTTTTTGACCTCATGACCGAAGCTGACAAGCCTCTTTATTCTGGGTGTACAAAGTATTCGAAGTTGTCATTCTTGGTGAGGCTGTATCACATCAAATGCTTGTGCGGTATGACTGACAAGGCGATGTCTATGTTGCTGGAGTTACTGGGAGATGCTTTCCCCCAAGCTGAATTCCCTCCGTCTTTTTACGAAGCAAAAAAGATTATTAACAAGTTTGGCTTGAACTATAAGAAGATATATGCATGCCCAAACGACTGTATGCTATACTGGGGAGATGATGCCAACAAATAGATTTGTACGAGATGCAAGACGTCACGCTATAAGTCGGTACGAAAGGGCAAGAAGCAAAAGAAGAAACCGGCCAAAATTCTCAGGTACAAATTATTACAGCGTGTTACTTGTTCCGTCTCTAAAAATATTCGGTATTTTAAATTTTTAATATATTATTTTCTTAGATACTTTCCTTTGAAACCACGGTTGCAAAGAATGTATATGTCATCAAAAATGGCTCAGCACATGAGGTGGCACGCGACTGAGGAAAACCTAGATGGTAGGTTAAGGCACCCACGAGACTCGGAGGCGTGGAAAGCGTTTGATGCGAAATTTCCAGACTTTGCCAATGATCCTAGAAATGTACGTCTTGCATTGGCAACCGATGGTTTTAATCCCTTCGGAAACATGAGCACAAGTTACAGTATCTGGCCGGTGGTGTTAATTCCATACAATCTACCACCTTGGATGTGCATGAAGCAGAGCTCCTTTTTGCTTTCCATGATCATTCCTGGCAAGAAAGCACCAGGAAATGATATTGACGTATACCTGCAACCGTTGATACACGAATTGCTCGACCTATGGACGAATGGTGTTGAGGCATATGACTCACATGACAAGCAACTATTCAATCTCCGTGCAGCCTTGATGTGGACAATAAGTGATTTTCCCGGTTTGGGAACTTTGTCTGGCTGGAATGTGCATACTGGGTTGGCCTGTCCTGAGTGCAATTTTGATTCTGTGCCATGTCGCCTTCCACACAGTCGCAAGTGGTGCTTCATAGGACATCGACGGTTCCTTGATTCCAAGCACAGACTTAGATTGCAACGGATTCGCTTCGATGGGAAACAGGAGAAGAGAGATCCTCCTGTTACTTTGTCTGGTATGGATATTTTGCGGCAGTTAGAAGATGTTCATATCGAGTTTGGTAAGAGTGTGGATCCCGAACGATTGGGACGACGATCTCGTGGGACATCTGATACGCAACCTATGCAATGGCGGAAGAGAAGCATATTTTTCACTCTTCCTTATTGGGAATCTAATTTGCTACGACACAGTTTGGATGTTATGCACATTGAAAAAAATGTGTGCGATAATGTGCTATATACGTTGCTCAATGAAGCTGGAAAGTCCAAAGACCATCTCGCAGCTAGAAAAGATTTACGGGCCTGGGGAATTCGTGAAGAGGCTTGGCCTGATGAAAACGACAAGTTTCAGCCAGCTAAATTCACCTTGACAAAGCAGAACAAGGATATCTTCCTCTCGACGCTAAAGAACATAAAAGTACCAGATGGATATTCTAGCAACATCTCAAGGTGTATCGATCTGCAGGCTCGAAAGGTTACTGGGTTGAAAAGTCATGACTCTCATGTTCTTATGCAACAGTTACTTCCATTGGCCTTGAAAAACACACTTCCTTCTGATGTATCGGTGGTTTTGGTAGAATTATGTTCATTTTTCAAGAAGTTGTGTGCGAAGGTCTTGGTAGCGGAAGAGCTTGATCAGCTGCAAAATAAAATTATTCTTACACTTTGTCACTTGGAGATGATATTTCCTCCATCATTCTTTACTGTTATGGTTCACTTGACTGTCCACCTTGTTCGAGAAGCAACGGTTGCTGGCCCAGTTCACTATCGATGGATGTACCCTATAGAGAGGTACTAGATTATCTTTTATTCCCGCCTCTTTAAATTTCACATTGTTCTTTCATTTACTCGTAATTATTAATGCAATTTTAACTTACAGGTACTTGGGAAAATTAAAATCATATGTTAGGAATAAGGCATGGCCTGAGGGGTCAATAGCAGAAGGTTATTCCGGAGATGAGGTCCTAACTTTCTGTTCGAGGTACTTTGATGACATGGAGACATCTTTTAACCGCCCGCGTCGCGTAGATGATTCTCCTCCCGGTCCTTCCACGTCAACTTTATTTCCTCCTGTTGGGAAACCAGTTGGAGGATATGAATTCTTCAGACTCACTCCTACAGAGAAACTCCAGGCACACAGACACGTTTTGATAAATTGCAGCCAAGTTGAACCCTTCATGCAGTAAGTATATATATCATATAAGCTCACTAGCTTTTACACTTTATATTTGTTTCTTATTGACTCTTCTAACAAATTACACTTTACTATAGTGAGTTTAGGAGTTATCTCAGGCGTCAGCTACGGGGCCGTGCGCGTTCTGCTGACATTGATAAAAGAGTCCACAAAGAGTTTCCCAGTTGGTTTACACGTCGAATACGTAATGACAACAGCCCATACACAGATGAATTCAGAGCTCTTTCTCTCGGTCCGTTAGACCATGCACGGAGGTTTACCGCGTACAATGTCAACGGCTTCAAGTTCTGTACGGTTGCACGTGATCAGGGATTGCTCACACAAAACTCTGGAGTTTGCGGGACATTCGGAACGAGATGTTATGCTAGCAGTAGTGATGGCGATATGCGCTTTGGAGGCGTCACTTACTATGGAAAGCTAATTGACATTATTGAGTTGACTTACCAGCTTTTCACCGTGACACTGTTCAAATGCTCCTGGGCAAATACGACAACTTCACGGGGACTCGCTACTGACCATTTGGGCATCACCTCAGTCAATTTCTCAAGACTTATTCATACGGGGGCATCTGAAGATGATGAGCCATATATCCTTGCTTCTGAGGCACACCAAATTTACTATGTCGAGGACGAGAAACATAAAGACTGGAATATGGTCGTTCACCTCAAGCCACGGGATCTTTACGATATGGGTGATGGTGACATTATTTACGACAGTGAACCCTTCCAACCCTCGAATTTTGAAGACTTCTTTCCTCAAGGAGATGATAATTTGCCACTTATCAGGTACACGTCTTTTCTTAAATTATTTAAATAATTAACTACTAATTACTAATTTTTTCCAAATACAACATAAATTTAACAAATTTTTTTAAAATATGTCCTTTCAGGCCGGATGATGATGGAGAGTAGCAGCATCCAAAATAAATTATTTAACAAATTTTTCGTCCATAAATACATATGTATAAATTAAAATTCGTAAAATTTTTTTAAAAATAAAAAAATTTCATTTGTAGCGGTTCATAACCGCTACAAATTTTTTCACGAAATTGTAATTTGTAGCGGTTATTAACCGCTACAAATTACAATTTCGTGAAAATTGTAATTTGTAGCGGTTAATAACCGCTACAAATTACAATATCGTGAAAAAATTTGTAGCGGTTATGAACCGCTACAAAATACATACCTGTAAATTAAAATTCGTTCAGATTTTAAAAATAAAAAATACTAAATTTCTAGCGGTTAATAACCGCTACATATGTAACCGCTACTAATTACTAGCGCTTTTATATACGCTAGAAAATGAATAACAGCTACAAAATGTTATAAAACGCTACAAAAACACCGCTACAAATGTGTCGCTGATCTCTATAAATACCATATCTTCTCTACATTCATTTACTCCATCTCTTTTCCTTCCTCTCCTATTCTTCTTCATAATTCTCTCTTTTTTTCTTACTATCTCATATTGTGGTTTTTTTCTCTTTACTCTATGGTAAGTGAATTTTATTTTATAATTCATTGTATCTTTTATTTGTTTTTATTTAAAATTTACTAACATATTTATTTCTCCTTTCCTTTCAGATTTTTCTTCTCCACATTTGTCATGCCCTCCTCAACTGATTCAAATACTCATCAACTTAATACTATAGGTTCAATATTCCAAAATATACCATCTTCAATTCAACTATCTTATTAAATATTCAATTAAATTATCTTGTTAGATTAAATTCACTTCTTTTAACACATTCATAATTTAATTACATATTTTTTATTACAAAATTTGAATATATAAAATGTAACATATAACTAATTATACAAATTAACAAAAATTCTTCAAAATAATTTATTTAATGGTTTTTAAAATTATAATATGAAAAACCATAAATTTTTTTTTCTGGCACGGTAAACATTTCTAGCGGTTCAGAACCGCTAGAAATATTTCGTCAAATTTAAATTTCGCGCCAAACTTTCTAGCGGTTAAGAACCGCTAGAAAATTTTCCCGCCATTCTAAAAATTCAATTGGTGTGAAAATTTAATTTCCCAAACATTTCTAGCGGTTCTATAACCGCTAGTAATTTTCGCGCGCTACTGAAATTATTTAATTCCCGTTTAGCAGGTTTCTAGCGGTTACAAAACCGCTAGAAATTTTTTCCGGGGAAACGTTTCTAGCGGTTTTATAACCGCTAGGAATGTGTCTCCTTCAGATAATTTCTAGCGGTTCGTAACCGCTAGAAATGTTCTATCGTTTTGACCATGATGTGTAGCGGTTGAGATAACCGCTAGAAATTTTTTCTAACACCTGTTTTTCTAGCGGTTTCGTTAACCGCTACAAATGTTATTTGTTGCAGTTAAAACCGCTAGAAATGTAACACCATAACCGCTAGAATTAACATATTTTTTTGTAGTGTTAGTAGCTAAAATTGTCTTTTGATCCACATTTCCTAAGTAATAAAGTTATATCTAATCCAAATACTTAAGAGGATAAATAAATCAAATTCATTTTTCATCAATTATATGGGGCTCCTAGATGTATTTCTATCTTACTCACAATTAAATAAAAATCTAATCCCATATTACTCAATCTTAGAGCCTTATTTAGATTTTCTTTGTCAAGGTTAACCTCGATGTTAAAACTCATTTAGTGATGGCCAAACATTAAATAGATATATTAAAACAGAATTAAGTAACTAAAATTAATATCAAGCATAATTAATTGAATGAAAACAAAGTCTAATCTATAACTAAGTTCATAACTACTCTAGATTAAAGAAAAGAACTAGCCACATATGACTGAAAGCACATTCGCAATAGAAAAATAAAATTCAATTTAAAGAAATAAAAAAAGAAAGATAAAAAAAAAAAATTAATCTCAATGCTCGCGGGGGCTCACTATTTAGATTGCTCTTGGCAACATAGAATCTGCTCCAAGTTCCGCTGCTGTCACAGGAAATCAGAGTCCCAGCTTCAGGATCAACATGCTTTGTTCGGCTGCTGCTAGGATGATCGTCCAAACGTTCCTCGTTTGTTCTTATTATAATGGTCTTGCGTGCGTCTTCTCTCTTTCTTCAATCCAGAAATGCACCGCCCCTGATCCGCATCTCCTATTCAATATATTACTAGGTTCTTATATATAAACTAGTTAACTAATTTAAACAGGTTAAGAAAATTAGTTAAATTAGTTATTTATAATAAATAGATATTGTCTTTCTTAAAATATCCTTGCTAATCAAATGTATTAGCTAGAAGTATCATTATGACAATGACTTTTTAAAAAATAAATATAAAAAATAAAATGGGTTAAGTCTTATATTTAGGACCAAAATAAAAATTAAATGAGCTTTTATATTAAGAACATGAGGTAGCATAATGTATTATAATGTGATTGATGATTTGCTTCCCTTGGTTCACGGACTCCACGTGCCTTTATATGTATGTGTGTGTATGTTCATTTCTTTTCTAATTTTCTTTTTTTTTTTTCAAAACTTTATAATATTTTCTGCAAAATAAAATAGGATATAAATAGGATTTACAGCAAAATCCATTTTTCCCTATAATTTGCCAAAGAGATAAAAATATATCCAAGTTAATTAAATAGGTGTAAATTATTCATAGATTTACCCAAAATAATATCAAAAGTAACAATTATTTAATTATAAAATAAATACTTATCAAACCCTTGTGCAAGACTAATGAAGATCCTAACAGGAACTTCTCATCATTTTGCTTCTTTGGAGAAATGAAAGCTTGGAAGAGAGTTGTTATCGTGAAGTTGTTGGATAAAAGTATTGGGTGTAAAGCTCTCCAATCTCGACTACAGGCAATGTGGGCAAAGAGAAGAGTTATAAGTCTCATTAATAGTGGCTGCTAGTTTTTTGTGGTTAAGCTACTGTTAGGCCATGGGAGCCCAAGTTCAGACCGGACAGACCAGCCATTGATAAAGTGGCAGTATGGATGAGAATGCCTTAGGTCTTTCTGGAATATTATGCTGTACATGCTCTTACTTGTATTGGAAATCAAATTGGAGAAACATTAAAAATTGATATGAATACATCCTGTCAATTGAGAGGTCATTATGCTCAATCATGCATCCTTGTGGATTTAGGGAAGTAGCTAATGTCGGGTTTTCATTGGATGGGGAGAATTACCATCTTGGATACAAAGGGTTGCACATCCTTTGTACGTGTTGTAGTGTGTATGGTCATAGGCATGAAACTTGTCCAAAGAAATGAAAAGAGCAGGAAGCAAAGGAGTGCATTGAAAAGGCTCAAAGTATTAACCAAGATCAAATGACACAGGTTAATACTAATTCTAGAATTCATGAAGAATGGCAAGTTGTGTAGAGAGTTCGTAGGCACTAGAAGATCAAGGATAATAGGTGAGACGAAAAACAGGGGTTCCTGTTTTGTCATGCTAACTGACAGGAAGTGTCCTGCGCATGTCTTTAAGCTGATTGTCAATATTATTGATGTTGTTGGATAGCAAGAAGCACCAGAACAATCCCTACCTCAGTGCATTATGCTTGCGCAGACAACAAAAGGGAAGAAAAGAGGGGGACCAAAAAGACAAAGTGTTGGTATTGAAGGTATGGAGAAATCAATAATACAAGCAGCATCAGAGAAGGGGGGAAAAATGAATTTCAACATAAAAATGAGAAGAGAAGATGAGATATGCTAAGGAAGGAGAAATTGAGGAGTGAATTAAAAAGTGGAGAAATTCTGATGTTGACATAGAAGACACAAACGAGGATGCAATCATTATGAATCATGTGGCGGCACATAATGATAAGGATGTTAGGTTTGAGGAAAGGCCAGAACTTGAGGCCTAACATTCGGATCATCTGAATATGGGAGAAATAAGGAATGAAGAAACTGATCCTGGGAATCCTTCTATTGAGCCTGAGGTTGATAGCCCAATGTGAAGTGAGAATATTGAGACTCAGTGTAGTAGTGGAACATTGGTGCTAGAGACCTAATACTAGAGGGGCCTGTGATAAGGGTCTTTCTCGAAATTTAAAATTAATTACTAATGGGTCGAAACCCATTATGCTTATTCTTGATGAAACACGTTGCCAAGGATAATCACGTTTTTGCTTTCTTTAGTCTCTAAGATATGACTCAGTGAAAGTGATTCCGGGTGAGGGTCGTTCTAGGGGTCTGGTAGTGGCCTAGAAAATTAGCCAAATTAAAGTCTTCGTAGTTGAAGAAGATTTTCAATTTTTGCATATGGATTGCCCTATCGCTGGTAGATCGGATTTTCTCTTAACATCAGTTTATGCAATTCCTCGTTCAAACCACTGTCAGATTTTGTGGGATAGACTTCTGAATTTCTCATCATCAATTTCCAAGCCTTAGGTGGTGTTTGGTGATTTCAACAATATTGCTTCCCTTGAGGAAAGAATTGGTAGTCAACGATGCAATTTTTCTCGACTCAGATAGTTTCAAGACAAAATTGATAAATGTGGTTTAACGGATATAGACTTCAAGGGTCCGAAGTTTGCTCGGAAAGGGCCTCAAGTTGTACCCGCTTCTTGTCTCTACAAAAGGCTGGATAGAGCTTTGGCTAATATATCCTTTGTTTCCTTATGTCAGGACATGTTTATGAAGGTATCACCTCGAACCCACTTCTCAGATCATAACCCTATCATGATTCAATTCTCTTCTCAGAATACTAGTATAAGAAGGGCTACAATGCTTTGTTTTGAAGCGATGCGGCTAACTCATGCAAATTTTAAAAATTTCCTCATTGATGTTTAGGCTAATGAGGGGAATATTAATGATTCTCTTGATATTTTTCGTGCTGCTCTGAATTGATTGGAATAAGAAGATATTTGGTTTTATTAAGAAAAGAAACGACATATTCTTGCTAGATTGGATGGAATTTAGAATTCTTATTCTTATTCCTACTCAATTTTCTTGTCTAATCTCGGAAAAAAACCTTGCAATTAGAGCTTGATGAGCTTTTAAAAATGGAAGAAATTAAGGTGATGGGAATACAAGATGCTGTCATTTGAAGACGAATTTGAGGAGGTGAAATAGAGTTTTAAGTCTTAAAAACAATGAGGGAGAATGGTTGGATGATGCAGAAGAACTTAAGTTATTGGTCCCTGATTATTTTATAAATATGCATCAATTAGAAGGAATTGTTTCCTGTACACTATCTATTGGAACTAATTTTCCAAAGGCGGATAGTAATTTTTTAAAGGCTTTAGGTGATATGCCCAGTGAGGAGGAGATTAAAATGGCTCTGCTTGCAATGGGCCCTTATAAAGCCCCAGGATAGGATGTTTTCTCTCCTATTTTCTTTCAATCTAATTGGAGCACCGTTGGCCCTTCTTTGTGCAATTTTGTGAAAGGTGTTTTTAAGAATGAAATATCTTTGCTAGAGCCTAATAAGACGATGATTTCTCTTATTCCTAAGAAGGAAAATCCGGAAAGGGTTTGCCATTTTCAGCCTATATCTTTATACACTGTTCATTATAAGTGTATTACAAAAGTCATCACAGCCAAGTTGAGGAATATTATGGATGATTTGATCTTTCTTTTTCAAGCTGGCTTTATTAGAGGAAGTGAAGTTAGGAAAACGAAGCAGGGCCGGCCATTTACGAGCTGCAGGCCTAAATGGGCCAGCTTGTTTAGGCACGTATTCTGAAAAGAGACATTTTTAAGAAACTCAGCACGCAGGCTTTTAACCGTTTAACAAAAATGATTACTTTTTACATGTTTTTAGAAAAACAAAAATAAAGTGACAAAATTACTTATTAAAGACATTTTGTTTAAAAAAGAAAGGAAAGAAATTAGTATCATGCTAGCTTCTGAGATATGTGAATCACTTTGAGTTTATTTTTTTCATAATTATTTTAAAATTAATTTCCTCTGAACCTTTTTTTTTCATGTTCTTTTTAACTTTTTATTGAAAATGTAATTTCTAAAAGGAGTTTGATATTTGTTACTTTTTTTTATTTGAGGATGTAAATTTTTTTTTTTTTTCAGTTTGAAGATGTAAATTATTTTAATTTCAAATTAAAAATTTTATTTTTACCAAAATCAAAGAATACTAGTCAAGAAAAACAACTTTACTGTAAAACGTGTAAACCATGTTTACTAAGGTAATATTCATTTTTATTGAGAATGTCAACTTTTAAAATGAGACTAGTAGATTATATTGGTTATTTTACATTTACATTAATTTTGCATGTATAATTTTTTTAAATAAAAAGTGACTTACATAATTATGCAATCCTCATAATAAGAGAAGTTAAACATTGTAACTTTATCCATTTTCTTAAAATACATTGAGTGATTGTTATGAGTGAGTGTTTTGTTTTTTCTATTTCTATCCTATAGCTTTTTTTTTTAGGTTAAAAAGAGAAATAAACATAATTATAATATTCATATTACCATATTAGTTCAAAATTTTAAAAGCAAAAAAAAAAAAAAGCGGGCTTAAACAGCTAGCCTGCAGCCCTGCAAGGTCAACCCATTCAAATGTCAGCCTTACAAGATTGGTCCTTTTAAATCCAACTTACCTTTAGAGGACTCAAATTACAAGTTTAGTCCTAGTTCTAAACAGGGTTAAATAGCAGGCCTGACAGGCTCAGCCTGTTTTTCCGGCTCTAAGAGGGAGGCACATACAAGACAATATCATTATTGGACAAGCAATAATGCATTTAATAAAGAAAGCAAGAGGGAGAGGCTTATTGGCTTGAAAAATTGATTCAGAAAAAGCCTATGATTGGATTAGATGGGATTTTCTAAAGCAAATTCTTGTGGCAATTGGGATAGAGTAGGAATTTATTAATCTTATTACGGATTGTGTTACCACAATCTCTTATAATATGTTATGAAATGAAAATCAAACTATTTTTTTTCTTGCCTAAAAGAGGACTTTGACAAGGGGATCCAATATCCCCTCTGCTTTTTTGTTTTATGTATGGATTGTCTATCGCATGTTATATGTGAAGTTATTAAGGAGGAAAAGTGGAAACCTATTATGGGTAAGTAAAGTGGTCCTGCTATTTCTTATCTTATGTTTGCAAACGACTTTCTTCTCTCTGGAGAGACTAATGAGAATCAAGCAAATTGCATGATGGAGTGTCTTGATAATTTTTGCTCGGCCTCTGGTGAGAGGATTAATAAAGGCAAGTCTTCTATGTTCTTTTCTCCCATAGTTTCTGGAATATGGAAAAATAAAGTCAGGGATATTTCTAGAATGATTAGTTCCACTAAAATTGGAAGTTATCTTGTATTTTCTATCACTAGAGGGAGGAGTCCAATTGATACTTTTCACCATATTATTGACAGGGTCAGATCAAAATTGAGTACATGAAATGAAAATTGCATTTCTATTGTTGGAAGAATTACTCTTGCTAAATTAGTGTTGAGTGCTATCCTTTTGTATCCTATGCAAGTTCCCAAAATTCCCTAAGCTATTGTAATGAAATGGAGAGATTACAACTGAATTTCATTTTGGGTATTGGTCAAAAAACTCATGGGTTTTCACCCTATTAGGTGGGAACAAATCATGTTGCCTAAGCATCAAGGCAGATTAGGATCTAAGAGGTTGTCCTCTCTTAGTAGTGCTTGTGGTGCTAAACTAACTTGGAAACTTATTTCTGGTTATAAAGTGTTGTGGGTAGATGTGGTATTTAATAAATATATGCTGAGAAGTGAAGAGGACTTACTTGATGCAAAAAATGGCGTCTAGAAATTTATTGTCTAGCAAAAAGAAATAATTCACATGGGAACAAAATGGAATCTCAGAAATGGTGTTCCATAAATTTCTTTAATGATCAGTGGTTTTTTCCTAATAAGCCAATTAAAGGCTATTCTATTAGACCTGTAACCTATGATGAAGATGAAAGTAAGGTAGCAGATTGGGTAAGTTATAGAGCTTGGGATTTTCAATGACTGGCTAATATGTAGTTCCTAGCAATATATTGCATATATGAATTTCTATGCTTCCTCCTATAAATGCTGCTGGGAATGATTTTTTGTCTTGGAATGCTACTATTGATTGTAGCTATTTTGTGAATAGTACTTATTTCTTAATTAAAAAAAACATTGTTGATTCTAATGATTTTGTTTATAAAGCACTATGGAAATAGACAGGTATAGAACAGAATAGGGTTTTCTTACAGATAGCCTATAATAATTTGCTATCCACTAATTTTTGGAGAAGCAAGTGGTCTTCTTGCTTTTCTATCCGTTCTGATTGTAATGTTGATGCAAAAGATGTTTTCCATATCATTTAAGACTACCATTATGCGAAACACCTCTGGATGCAATTAGTAAATCTCAGTTTTTTAACTCCTTTTCTGCCTCTCTTCGTGATTGGTTTGCTCTTGATTTGAAGAGGGAGTGGGAAATAAATAGGGATAGGAATTGGAGCCTCATATGGGGTGTAGAAATATGGAAATTGTGACTGTATCAAAACAATTCAATTTTTGATCCTAACTTTGATAAACCATTGCATCTGGCAACAGTGATACAGCAGATATGGAGGAATTATGCGCTAGTCCAGGACAATACTCCTATTCAAATCTCTGATAATCTTTGTAATATCAAATGGGCTCCTCCTTCTTTAGGTTGGGTCAAGATTAAAGTGGATGGTGCTATGACATCTAATGGGAAGAAAGCAAGCTGTAGAGGAGCAATCAAAGATCATGAGGGGCATTAGGTGGCTGGATCTTCTTATCATATTGAAATATGTAGTGCGTTTGATGCAAAAGAATGTGCTATTTATAAGGGACTATAGCTTGGTTAGGATATGGGGTTTAGGAAAGTGGTGCTGAAATTTGATGCAAAAAATTTAGTTACTTTGCCAAATAGAGGAGAGCGCACAAATGTCGGTAGTCTGATGTTTTCAAAGAATCAGAGGATTGGTGTCTTTTTCATGGGATCTACAGCTCACGTACATAAACAAAGAACAAAACCAGGCTGCGGATGCCTTAACTAAGGAAGGTTTGGCTAGATCTATTGTGCCTAGTTCTTGCCCATCATATTTACAAGCATTTGTGCAAAAAGAGAGTTTGGGATTGAAGCCCCCTTATTTTATTATTTCCTATTTGGGGCGTTGGCCCTCCTGCGTATAAAAAAAAAAAAAACTCTTCATGTCTTCTGTTTTTTTTTCTAACACACAAATTTTTTCTTATTAAAGGCAATCTTATTTGAGACATTATTGGGTGTTAAATTTGAGTATTTCTCCTAGTGAAGATTTGAATCTTGGTTTGTTATATTGTGAGAGACTAACTTCTTTTGCTAGACTCAACCCTCATTGGTAGTAGCTCTTTATTTCTTTTATTGTTTTTTATTGTTCCTTGCATTTAAGCCTCATCTATGTGAAAAAACTTGAGAGAATTAATCATGTAGTCATAAGGCTACGTTAGGATTCAATCTCTAGCGTTTAACTCATTCAATTTAATCCTTCCAGCTTCAATCGTTCAATTTATTGATCCTAAGAATTATAGAAACTAAGTTGTAATAAAATTTAAATTACATGAACTAATAATTAATTTTTTGGTTAAAAATGTCTTTGTAAAAGAATTTTGAGTATAATGCCGCTCTAGAAGCACATAACAATGGCAACCTAGATCAACAAACTTTTCTAGAATATTAGTTGACTTGATTATGCTGATGTTACGACAGAATCATCAAAATTGACCGGGAAAGTGAGAGACCAAAGACTGAAACTAAATCTAGAACGGACGAGAAAGAGGAGGGTGAGAAGTGAGAGGACCGTTGGACATTTTCAACTTTTGATCCCCTTTTCCAGTATCAAAGCAGCTCTTCCTTCGGTTACTGGAAGAAGAGAAACTTCCCTCATGCATGGGAGTTGGGAAAGCATGAATCAGAGAGAGAGAGAGAGAGAGAGATTTTTTTTTTTTACCTGATATTTCTCATATCAATGTATAAGTTCATTGGATTATTCTTTCTAGAAAAGAAATTAAAAGAGGACACGTGTAAAGATGAGCATTAAATTAAAAGATAATAATATTTATAATAGGGGAAATCACAAATAAAGACCCTCGAATTAGCAAAATCACTCTATGGTCACACCTGAATATGCTAAATTACTGAGGGACCCGGTCTCAAATTGTAATTATGAAATCATGGCCAAATTACCAAAATACCCCTCTTTAATTTTTTTTTTTTAAAAGAAAGTCACTACCTCACCGGAATCCGGCCACCGGCGCCGGAGCTTCGGCGGCCGCTTCCGGCCACTGTCGGCGGCAGGACGCCGAAGTTCGGCCGCCGGAGCTCCGGCGCCGGCGGCCGCTTCCGGCGGTCTTCCTTTGTTTTTTTTTTTGAAACTGTTTTTTTTTTTAAATTGGGGGGAAGTGAGGTTGGGGGGATTTGATCCCCCAACCTAATGCTTCCCAAAATAAGGAATGACCATTGAGCCAACAAATTTTTGTTAACATTATGATGCAAAAAAAAACATAAGTTAACTCATTTACTCTTGTTCCAGGTGATAACAACAATACATTTGGAAATAACAAGTTCTGATTGTAAAATAACACGTCTGGAATAAAAATTTAACAATATGTTTTTTTTATAACAATAAATTTTGTTGCAGGCAATAACAACAATACATTTAAAAATAACAAGTTCTGATTATAAAATAACAAGTTTGAGATTAAAATTTAACAATACGTTTTTTTTTATAACAACACACTTTATTTCAAGTGATAACAACAATACATTTAAAAATAACAAGTTCTGATTATAAGATAATAAGTCTGGGATTAAAATTTAACAACATGTTTTTTTATAACAACACACTTTGTTTTAAGTGATAACAACAATACATTTGGAAATAACAAGTTCTGATTATAAAATAATAAGTTTGGAATTAAAATTCAACAGCACCTTTTTTTTTATAACAATTAATTATTTTATACTTTTGGAAAATAAATTATTTATAACTTATAAAAAGTACTTGTAATCTATTTAATTTGCTAAAAAATAATTTTTATCTCCAATTTATAATCAGAACTTGAAGTATAATTTTTTATAGATTAAAAATACTTTTTTATTGTTCAAATTTATAAATAAAATTTAGAGAAAATGGCAACACACTTTTTTAATTTTTTTTTTAAATTTTTAATCTATATATCTATACAACTTATTATAAATCAAACTACTTCTTATAAATTATAAATAGTACAATTTATTGTGGATTAAAAATACTTTTTGACTGCTGAAATTTATAAATGAAATTTATCTCTAATTTATAATTAAAAATACTATTTTATTCTTTAAATATAAAAACTATTTTTAATATTTAAAGAATGAAATAATATAAAATTTATACTATGATTAATAAATCAAAAATGCCTTATTATAAATACTTTATAATTTATAAGAAGTAGTTTGATTTATAATGAGTTGTATAGATATACAGATTAAAAAGTATTTTTTTAGAGAAATAAATATATTAAAAATATTTTTTATAAGTTATAAATAATTTATTTTTTAAAAGTATAAAATAATTAATTGTTATAAAAAAACGTGTTGTTAAATTTTAATCCTAGACTTATTATCTTATAATCAGAACTTGTTATTTTTAAATGTATTGTTGTTATCACTTGAAACAAAGTGTATTGTTATAAAAAAAAACGTGTTATTAAATTTTAATCCCAAACTTGTTATTTTATAATCAGAACTTGTTATTTTTAAATGTATTGTTGTTATTACCTGCAATAAAATTTATTGTTATAAAAAAAACATATTGTTAAATTTTTATTCTAGACGTGTTATTTTACAATCAGAACTTGTTATTTCCAAATGTATTGTTGTTATCACCTGGAACAAGAGTAAATGAGTTAACTTATATTTTTTTTTTGCATCATAATGTTAACAAAAATTTGTTGGCTCAATGGTCATTTCTTATTTTGGGAAGCATTAGGTTGGGGATCAAATCCCCCCAACCTCATTTCCCCCCAATTTAAAAAAAAAATAGTTTCAAAAAAAAAAAACAAAGGAAGACCGCCGGAAGCGGCCGCCGCGCCGGAGCTCCAGCAGCCGGACCCCGGCGTCCGGCCGCCGACAGTGGCCGGAAGCGGCCGCCGGAGCTCCGGCGCCGGTGGCCGGATTCCGGTGAGGCAGTGGCTTTCTTTTTAAAAAAAAAAAATTAAATAGGGGTATTTTGGTAATTTAGCCATGATTTCATAATTACAATTTGAGACCGGGTCCCTCATAGTAATTTAGCATATTCAGGTGACCATAGAGTGATTTTACTAATTCGAGGGTCTTTATTTGTGATTTCCCCTTTATAATATCGGCATTTATGAATGTGATTGCGAGTTTGTTAATTTATTTTTTAGTCCTTCAACTGACTCATGATCACAAGTTAAGAAATTGAGCTATAGACAAATTAAAAGTTGGTGAATTAAGCGATTATTTTTTCTTAAAAAATAAAAAAATGATAAAAGATATTTATTGAATTTTAAAAAAATATAATGATTTTAACTATGTTTGTAATAATTTTTAATATTCAAAATCCGTGAAATTCACCTTTTTTTTTTTTTAACTTTTGAGACCACACGTCCACAGCCCTCTAGAGCGTGCGGCTGACCTTGCTCTCACTGCCAAGGTTCCTAAAATAGTGAAGCTTCATCCTCTTTCGTACTCCACAGAACCCAACCCAAGCTCGTCCTTTTTCGACCCCGCTTCACCCAAACGCTTTCCTCCTCCGTTCCCATCGCCGGTGACCTGTGTTTTCATCCTCTCCTACGCCACCGTTGGCTTGTGGGTCTTGCCGATTGCTCGTGGCAACTGCCGATTTCTCCTTCGTTGGCGTGTTACAGTTTTTGCTTGTGGTGTGCCGCCGTTTGCTTGGCATTCGGTGCGTCCCTCCCCTCCCTCTCATCTCTTCCTGTCCGTCTTTTGTTATGGTAATGGCGTCAATGTTGGCTTTATCTGTTGCCTCCCTACCTAAATGCATGGTAAGCTGCTTACATTTGCGTAACGAATTAATCTGCTGGATTAATCTAATATATGTAGCAATTGATGTTCTCTTCCTTTTCAATTATCAGGAGTCCGACAAATTTTCAGATTCTTCTCTCCGTGGTTCGTGATTAGCTTCCTTTTTTTTTTGCCTTCCAGAATGAATTATCCTATTCATTGAGATGACCTTTCAGAACGCATTGTTATTTTCCATGTTAATAGGTAAAAATAAGGAGTCTGGCTATTTGCGCTTTTTGGAGCGAAGAAAAGTGGTTCTCTCTTCCGTCGGGATACTTTCCTGGACGTTGTTGAATAATGCAAAGGACGGAAGTAGCGTGGCGACTGAATTTGCTGACAGTAATTTCCTTTGTTCCCCTTGTCTAGATATTACAATGATACTATTTGTAGGTTGACTATGAGATATTCAGCAAGCTTAGGAACGATATTAAATTTGGCCCTTCTTTAAGTTACGGGGTTAGCGATCAGCAGAAAACACACACACACACACACACACACAGAGTTGCGATGGTAACGTGCAAACTTCATTTTTAAAATTTTGTTGCTGTCTAGCAGCCTTTCTATATTGCTTGATATTTATTCCTGCCAACTGCTGCTATCAAAGATTTCACATTATTTCACTATTGCATCACGTCCAAGTATTACTGGCAATCATGACTGTCACTAAGCTGTTAAGGTATTGCTATGTAAGACTTTGAATGCTTTAGAGAAAGGATTTTTACTTTTTCATGAATTCTGTAGCTGAATTTTTCCTCAATTAGGGGAAACCTTAGTTTTCTTACTGTAGATGATGCAACTTCTTAGCTATTTATGGTATAATTTAGGTAGCTTCTATGTCTATGCATGTACCGTTGAGTTACATGGGATTCATGACAGCATGAGAAATTTCACAGCTGTATTGACTTTCAGCAATTTGTTTGTACACAGTGCCAGCACTTAGGGGCAAAAATTATGGCAAGACAAAAATGCGATACCCAGACTATACAGAAACTGAATCAGGACTCCAGTATAAGGTCAGTAATTGGTTGATAGTATGTAACTACTTCAGCATAAGTATATTTTGCATTAAATTCATATTGATAAATAATGCAGGACTTACGAGTAGGAGATGGCCCTAATCCAAAAGCGGGAGACACAGTGGTGGTAAGACATTACATTTATAGTTTTTCATTGTGATTTTGGATCTAACTTAGCCAGTTATCTTTCAATGAACAGAATACTCATTCAAAATGAATACATTAGTTTGCTCAGTTTAATTAGTTCAGCAGCTTGAGCTAGAAAATGATAGTAGCTTTCATCTGCCTAGGCAGACACTTTCAGGACAATATCCTTGCCTCTTCGAATTAGATAATTGAAGCAACTTATGGACTTTAGATTCCATTCAGGTGGATTGGGATGGTTACACCATAGGTTATTATGGTCGCATATTTGAAGCCCGGAATAAAACTAAGGGTGGTTCTTTTGAGGTATGAAATCCTTTTCATCTTGTAGCTGGACATTGTACAAATGGTTGATTGTTACACTCCTTTTCACTTGTAGGGTGATAACAAGGACTTTTTCAAATTCAAAATAGGATCTCAAGAGGTGAGTCTTCGTTTAATGACATCCTAGTTCCTTAAAATTTGAGGTACATTTTTGTTTAGGTTATGACATTATTTCATGAGCAATGTTTATGTTGTTTTTTGTTATGCCAGACAACAAACATCATATTTAGAGCTTTCTATGTCATGATATTTAGATGTAGGGAATTCAATAAGAGAAAGTTTAGAAGATCCCGGTAGTATGTGGAAAAGAGAAACTAGTTGAAATGCTGGGTAACATTTGATACCCTTTATTATGCTTCGATGCCTCTTATAAGTTTGATATAGTTCATCACAACCATCAAGAAAAGAGCTTGCTAAAGGGGGGAGGAAGAAAAAGAAAAATAATAAAAGAAAAAAGCGAAGTCAGGGCAAATAGAAGTTTGAATTGAGTCTATTCATAGGAATGGCAACTTGAAGTAATGAAGGTTCACTGGCTTCTCTGAAAATATTTATTATGCTTTCCTTTCACATAATTGTTACCATAACTAGAACAGGATTTCCTGAGGTGGCAATGAAAGAAATGACAAGAAAATTTGTTCTGGGAGAACAAGATTGTAGAGAGGAGAAGAATTTATCATGACCTTAAGACACTAAACAAGTAGGAAAGGAACTCATACGAGTTTCATTCTGCTACCGCAGAAGCTTAAACATGATAATTAATACTACACTTTGGATGTAGAGTTTTATGTACTTTTTTCAATTTGAACGAATGGAACTCCAACTTTATGATCATGGTTCTCTTGAATTATGTAGTTATGTCCTCCATCATGCCCTATATTATACTGATAGTTGTCAAACTATAACTAGGGGTGTTGAAGGAACTAAAATTAAGGCTATTGAACTGACAAGCTAAGTAAAACAACGGTGCTGTTATTTTGTTTATTTTTGGCTAATTTCTGTTTAGAGAAAAAGTAAATGACGCTATTGCAGTTTGGTTCGGTGAGTGGTTGCAATTGGATCAAACTAGAACGAGATTAGAATAGTTTAAAATAACATGGAACGATGAGTTGAAAAAATAAATCAAGATGGAACCAGTAGTTCTGTTTTACACCTTTAGCTAAAATTTCAAAATAGAAGCACAAGTCAATATTATTATTGGATGCTAGAATACATATGCTCTATTTTTGGGAGCTATATCACTTGCGTTTTAGATGACTCCCTACACAAACAGGGGGTTTTGAAAAATGGTTGCTTATGTTCCTTGAACGTTCAGGTAATCTCAGCTTTTGAAGAGGCTGTTTCAGGCATGGCTCTTGGGGGAATTAGAAGGTTCTTCATCCTTTTTCTATTTCTTAGAAATTTAATGTGCGTGGTATTCCTGAGTTGTTTTGTGCAAATTTATTTCCTGCTAACATAACAGCTGGGAGTTCGTGAACTCTGCAGATAACAGGCGTTTGAATATAATGTCCTGTTCATGACACCACAAATATTGTGTTAACATTTGACCATTTATGAAGCTGAATGTTGAGTGATTTACTTGTTAGAATTGCATATTGTTCTAAACTCAAGCTCTGTATTTGGGAAACTCTAAAAACGTATTTGGGGTGAAAAGATGAACAAGTGAATTGATTGTTTCCTAATGTTGGGTTTGAATTTTTTTAATACTCTAACTACTCTTGGAGATGCATCGTGGGCACATCTTTCAAGAGAAACAGTTTGGGAGAGAGATGCAATTTACACTGCATATTTTAATGATGCAGGATAATTGTGCCCCCAGAATTGGGATATCCTGACAATGATTTCAATAAGAGAGGCCCAAGACCAATGACATTCTCGGTAATGATTGACTTTTTTGTTTTCGCCTGATCCAAGTGGGGACTTAGGAATTTGCTATGAAAACTTGTTTCAGGGCCAGCGAGCCTTAGATTTTGTGCTAAGGAACCAAGGGCTGATAGATAAGACTCTCTTGTTTGATATTGAGCTGTTGAAGATCATACCAAGCTGACCTGTCAAATGTTGCGGCTCATTTTCTGAAGGCTCAGGTCAGTTTTCTTATGACATCTGCAACTCACTTGGTATAGATTGATAATATTTTTCTGATTCTGTTTGCCTTGGTAATTGTAGAGGTTCTCTCTTGGAACCAGTTAGCTGATCAACAATTGTTATATGATAATTATAATGTGAGTGCTGCTAGAGTGTCTTTTGAAGTATTTAATGCGTGCTTACTCATTCTTCCTAACTTGCGTTTTGGCCGCAGCACATATATGGAACCCAACCTTCTTATTTACAGAGGTATAGAGGAATATAAGGTCGTTGCTTTTCCTTCGTGATTGAAATATTTGTGGCTTTTGATTGAAAAAACAATTTTTTTCCCCGCAAATGTGCTTATAACATTTAGTTTAAGTGATATTTGCACGTGGTTTACTAAACATTGATTCACTGTATATGCGTGTGGGGAGGAACACAATCATATGACCAATTATGTAGATAAGTAAAAGAAAAGAAAATGAAACTTTTGGTTCTTACCCACTTGTCACTTGCAATTCGATCCCTATATTTTGATTATACGAGTGTTAATTTGTTCCATACGGTTTCGAAGTCTTGTATAACTAATCCTCTGATTTGAGCGTTATATAGATGTCAAATGAAGTTTTACCCAAAATTCAATCTTCTTTTGCTGAATATTACTTCTTACATTGATACTGATCTTGGTATCATATTTATTTAATGTTCTGAAATTATTTGACGTTTATTGATGTATTCAAAGGATGGGGACTATTTAGGAAAAAATCTCAAAAAACAAACAACAAGCCTTATCCCACTAGGTGGGGTCGGCTACATGAATCACACGACGCCATCGTGCTCTGTCAACAACCCAATCCTTAGATATGTTGTTGATTAGGAGGTCTCGTTCAATGACCTCATTCAGCGTTCTTCTCGGTCTTCCCCTGCCTCTTTTTATGGGACTCCATCTTGTTTGATCCATCCTCCTCACCGGGGCTTCCAAAGGCCTTCTCTGCACATGTCCAAACCATCTTAAGCAATTTTCAACCATTTTTCTTGGATAGGTGCCACACCGATTCTGTCCTGATCTTTTCATTTCGAATCCTATCTTTTCTTGTATGACCACACATCCATCTCAACATCCTCATTTCTGCTACTCCGACTTTGTGCTCTTGTTTTCCCTTTATTGCCCAACATTCACTACCATCTATCATAGCTGGTCTTATAGCAGTCCGATAAAATTTTCCTTTAAGTTTCTCAGGTACCTTCTTATCGCAAATAACTCCGGTAGCTTTCTTCCACTTTAACCAGCCAGCTTGTATTCTATGAGAAATGTCTCCATCAATTTCCCCATACTCCTGTATAATGGATCCTAGGTATTTAAACTTTGATACTTGAGGAATAATTTGCTCTCCCATCCTCACCTCCAAATCCCTATTACCTTGTCTCCCTCCAAAATCACAATGCATATATTCTGTTTTGTTCCTGCTCAAACAGAAACCTTTCGACTCCAAAGTCCTTCTCCATAACTCCAAACTAGTGTTAATCTTTCTTTTGATTCCGCATAAGAACTATATCATCCGCGAAGAGCATGGACTTAGGGATTCTTTCTTGAATAGGTTTAGTTAGAACATCCAAAACAATGTTGAACAAGTACGGACTCAGAGAGGATCCCTGATGTAGGCCAATCTTAATAGGAAAGTCCTTTGTCTCCCCCCCAGGCGTCCTTACACTGGTAGTTACCGCCTCATACATATCTTGTATGACTTTGATATACGCAACCCGTACACCTTTCTTTTCCAAAGCCTTCCACAATACTTCTCTTGGCACACGATCATAAGCCTTTTCCAGGTCAATAAAAACCATATGTAAATCTCTTCTTTTACTTCTATATCTCTCCATTAACCCCCTTAGTAAATAGATTGCTTCCGATGTGGATCTCCCTGGCATAAATCCAAATTGGTTTTCCGAAATAGAAGTCTCCAACCTCAATCTATATTCCATCACTTTTTCCCACAACTTCATTGTATGACTCATAATTTTTATCTCCCTATAGCTTGCACAGTTTTAAATGTCTCCTTTATTCTTGTAAATAGGAACTAAAATGCTTTTCCTCCACTCATCCGGCATATTTTTAGAGCGTAGAATTTCATTAAAAAGCTTGGTTAGCCATACCTCCCCCTCATCGCCCAAACATTTCCAAACTTCAATAGGGATACCATCAGGCCCAACGGCTTTTCCATTGTCCATTTTCTTGAGAGCCGCCTTAACCTCTCCGATACGTATCCTGCGGTAGAAAGCCAAATTCCGATCATCTTCGTTAATTAGCAAGTCCTGCAAGTCCTGAGTCGCATAATTGCTTTCCTCATTAAACAACTTGTAAAAGTAAGCCTCCCATCTGTCCTTAATATCACCATCAGTAACTAACACTTTACCATCTTCATCCTTTATACACTTAACTTGATCCAGATCTCTCTTTTTCCTCTCCCTTTGCTTCGCGATCTTGTAAATATTTCTTTCTCCCGTCTTTGTTCCTAACTCCTGATAAAACCCTTCATAAGCTTTAGTACGTGCTTCGCTCACTGCTCTCTTTGTCTCTTTTTTAGCCAACTGATACTTTTCCTGGTTCTCTACACTATTGCACAAGTGTATGGCCTTAAAACAATCTTTTTTCTGTTTGACTTTCTCTTGCACACTCTTATTCCACCACCAAGTCTCCTTATCTCTTTGACCAGGACCTTTGGATTCTCCCAAAATTGCTTTAGCTACCAAACGAATCCTTGTAGCTATCTCTTCCCACATCATGTTTGCATTTCCCTGCAACTCCCAATTCCCTTCCTTCAAAAAAGTCCTTTTGAATAACTCTCGCTTCTCTCCTTTTAACTGCCACCACTTAATCCTGGGTTTTGCCACTTGATGGTACTTTTGCCTGGTACTCTTAAAACATACATCAAGGATACGTACTCTATGTTGGGCACTCACCCCGTCTCCTGGAATCACTTTGCAATTAGTACACAATCTTCTGTCCGGATTCTTAACCAAAAAGAAATCAATCTGTGATTTTGAGACACCACTTTTGTACGTGATTAAATGCTCCTCTCGCTTCTTAAAACAAGTGTTGACAATCTTAAGATCGTATGCAAGAGAAAAATCGAGAATAGATTGTCCTCCACTGTTAAGCTCCCCAAAACCAAAACCACCATGGGCCCCGCTGAATTGTTCTGCTTCTTTACCAACATGTCCATTAAGGTCCCCACCGATAAAAATTTTTTCTTCGAGTGGTATGCTTTGAACCAAGCCTTCCATATCTTTCCAAAACTTATCTTTAAGGTGTGTCTCTGCTCCAACCTGAGGTGCATAGGCACTAATGATATTGATAGTATCCTTTCCAACAATTACTCTTAACGATATTATTCTGTCCTCAAACCTTTTAACCTCTACCACGTTTTTTTTCCATGTCCCATCAGTGATGATACCAACCCCGTTCCTTGTGCTCATCTTTCCTATGTACCAAAGTTTATACTCTCCAAGTTCCTTGGCAGCTTCTCCAGTCCATTTGGTTTCTTGGAGGCATAAGATATTAATCCTTCTGTCCCTCATAACTCCTGCTACTTCCATAGATTTCTCATTTAACGTCCCAATATTCTAAGTGCCAAATCTAATCTCAGTCTCATGAACTAACTTCTTTAGCCGCCTCCGTCCAAGAGAGTGCGGTAGCCCTTGCTCATTTAACACTACATCCGGGCGACGATGCAGCGGCTCTAGCTCATTTCTCACTGTACTCGAGCCATACAGCGCGTCACATCTGGGCAACGACCTAGCATTAGCATAATTACTTCGTTGATCCATGTTCATGAGATTCGACGGGTTTTTACGTTGGCTGTCGAGGGCCTAACACAACCCTCCTCCTTTATCCGGGCTTGGGACCGGCTATACAACATAGGCGGAGTTATTTAGGAAAAAATCTCAAATAATCCAAAATTTTATTTGGGTGATTCAATTATCAAATTCTTAATGAAGTCACAAGACTCAAAAAGGAATTTTAAAATTTTATAGAATGACACTAATGTCTTTTTCATTACAAACCCAGAAAAGTGAGAACTTCCTATCATTTTTAAATTGTTAATTTAGAATTAAAACGTGTTAGTTGCGTAATTAAACTTGTTAATTTTTAAAATTATTATTATTTTTTATTCAAAGGCTTATTACAAATTTGTTTTAAAAATAAAAAAATTATTAATTTATAATAGAAACATATTAATTGTGAAATGTAATATATTACTTTTTAATGTTGTATTATGATTAAATTTTATTTAAAGTTTTACTACAAATATTATGGGGGTATAAAACTGTTAATTTAGAATTAAAACTAGTTACCTATATAATTGAACTTATTAATTTTTAAGGTTGTATTGTAATTAAGTTTTATTTAAAAATTTATTGCAAACATGTTGTGGAGGCATAAAATTATTAATTTAGAATTGAAATATATTAATTACAAAATGGACCATATTAATTTAGAATTTTCTTTTGATTTCTAATTAAATAGGCAATAGAGTTAGGGAAAATGACAGCAACAAAAAAAACTTGAAATTGTGAAATCCTAATTCAGAAAGCTAAGGATTGAAAATGATAGAGGGAAGTAAATTCAAATTAGAATTTTGAAACTCAAATGAAATTACAAAAATTTCTTTTTTTTTTTTTATTTTAAAAACTTCAACCCCTTACCAGATTTCGCCACACAAGTCCCCTCTTAGGAAAGTAGTGGGGTAGGATTTAATCCTATCGCCCTATGGTCATTTAAACCAACTAAAAAGATTTGTGCCTATTAGGTTGCTAATGATTTCTTAGCATTATTTTTTTGTGTTTGTGAGTGTGCACGTGTGTATAAGTTAACTCTTTTATTCTGATTTCAGTTCGTAACAACAATTTATCTAAGAATAACAAGTTTAAACTTGAGATTAATAAAGTTATATATATATATATAATGTGAAATAACATGTGAATTAGTTAAAAATGATACCAATTTATTTAGGGATGATTAGTCTTAATTGTAAAATGATAAGTCTAAACTTGGGATTAACAATATTATTTTTAATTAATTCACATGTTATTTCTTCTTATGTATTAAGAAAAAACAAACTATTAATATGAAATTTAGACTTGTTATTTTTCAATCAAGACTTGTTATTTTCAGATAAATTGTTGTCATTTTTAGTTAATTCACATGTTATTGCACGTTATGTATCAGGAAAAAATACTTTGTTAATCTTAAATTTAGATTTATCGATTCTAGATAAGTTGTTATCATTTTTTTTTGGTAATACAAAGAGGCCTCAGGCCCAGAAAACCAAAATAATAAAAATCAACCTGGGTCCATATTCCTCATATCATCACGCTCTACCACTGAACTCATATCTTCTCTGCAATATCCTGACACCTTATCTTGTTCAACCTGACTTTTCACTTCAAGGGGGATATCATCCCAAACTCGACAACCTCCAATCATGTTTCTCCCCATTTTTGCCAATATATCAGCGCAAACATTCAAACCTCTATCAATATGGTAGATCTGAATTTTCCAGTTCCTGTCTAACATATTCAAAATTCTGCTTTGTATCCCAGTAGACAAACCCACTTCCTTCCCTATCAGTTTCCTCGCCAAAATGGCCGAATCTGTCTCCATGCATATCTGCCTAAAACTTTTATTCCAGGCATTCTCCAATCCTTTAAGGATACCCTAACTCTCCGCATCAAGGGCATTACAAATTCCAAGACTTTGAGCAAAACCACAGATCCAATCTCCTTTTGCATTTCTCAACACTCCCCCACAACTCGCTGGCCCAGGATCACCCATGCATGAGCCATCTGAGTTCAGCTTGACCCAACCTTGCTCCGGTGGCACCCAACTCCCAGGGCTCCAAGAAGAAGCTTCTGTCAATTTATCAATTACTCCCTTCGTGTTAGCAAATTCAAATGCTAAAGACCAGACTTTTCAAACCAACGAAGAGCTACAAGGGTTCGAAGCTTTGAATATTTTTTCATTCCATTGCCTCCAAAGGCTCCAACAGTTGGTTCCAAAGATCACACACCAAGGTATACCCTGAACCTTCTGCTTGACTTTAAGATTATTTACTACCCAATCAGTTTGTGTTGCTGAAAAGAATCCTTTTTGGTAATTGTTGTTACAAAGAATCTCTAACCACACCTTCCTTGCCCATGGACAATCCCTAATAGCATGTAAGGAGGTTTCCAATCTACCACAGTTCTCACACGAGCCCTTAGCACGCCATCTACTTAACCGAAGTGCATTAGTATGTAATCTATCTAGGAGCAAGAGCCAGAGAAAACAACGTACTCTTTCTGGTCCACTCCATTTCCAAATTAGGTTCCAAAAGCTCTCCTTTACCCCAAGCTTGTTTCCCCTTATTCTTCTATAGCCTTCCTTAACTAAGTATTCCCCAGTCCTACCTTTCCATAACAGTAGATCTTTGCTATTTCCTTGGGGAGGATGAACTGCCCTAATTCTCTCTAAAGCTTCTCTGCTTAAAATGCCCCTGATTCTTTTCCAATTCCAATTACCATTACGGTCTACCACATCTGCCACCGTCCATTCTAGACAATCTTCAGCTATCTCTTGAGAGCAATGATTGATCAAAAGAACATCTTCGTTGATCCATGGTTTGAGCCAAAAAGAAGTGGTTTTTCCATCTACAACCCCTTTCCAAGAATTCTCATTGAGGGTCTACCAAACTGCATCTATATCTCGCTAAAAGGCAGAGGCACTCTTTGGGATTTGGAGGATTGAAGAGAGCTCCTTTCCAGAATTATATTTATGCAACAACACTTCTCCCCATAAACCTCCCCTTCCATTTCTCAGTTTCCAAGCTAATTTCAGAAAGCAAGCCTTGTTGAAAGATTCCAGGTTTAAGACCCCCAAACCTCCGTATTGCTTTGGTTTTTGAATATGTTCCCAACTCACTAAATGAATCTTCCTAGTAGTTTCTCCATGCCCCCAGATAAAGTCTCTCTGTAATCTTTATAGTTCTTCAGTAATACCTTTAGGTAGAAGGTTTATCATTATGGGGTACGTCGGTATAGCTCCCAACGCAGACTTAGTTAGAGTGACTCGTCCAGCAAAACTTAGGCAGTTCGCCTTCCACCCTGATAGTCTCTTTTTAACCTTTTCCACCACATATCTAAATTTTCCCCCTCTACCACCAGAATAATCCAAAGGAATGCCAAGGTATAATCCCAAATCTTCAATTTCTTTAAATCCAAATAAACCGACCAAAGTTCTCCTAGTTTCTGTAGAAACATTCTTGGAGAAGAAAATAGCGGATTTTTGAAAATTTACTTTCTGACCTGACAAATCACCAAATTTCTTCAAACAACTTAACGTAACCCCAATCTGCTCTTCTGTTGCTTCCCCAAATAACATCAAATCATCTGCAAACATTAGATGGGAGATTTCTGGCCCATTTCGTCCTGCCTTAAAGGCTTTCCACAGGCCCTCATTAGTAGCCCATTGAATCAAATGGGTCAACTTCTCCATAGCTAACACGAAAATATAGGGGGATAGGGGGTCTCCTTGCCTGATTCCTCTAGTTGGCATAAACCTCTCAGTCTTTTCTCCATTCCACACCACTTTCATAGACACGGTTGTAATGCATTTCAAGATTAGATTTTGGAAACTCTACATAATTCCTGCAAGATCTCATCAATAAAACTCCATCTTAGCCTATCATAGGCTTTTTCTAAGTCTATTTTCATAGCAAAATAGCCCTTTCTTCCTCTCATTTGTTTCATAGAGTGAACAATTTCCTGAGCAATCACCATATTATCTTGAATATGGCGTCCAGGAACAAAACTAACTTGGTTAGGGGCAACCACCTTATTCAACACTCCCTTCATTCGATTCACAATCATCTTAGTCACACATTTATAAATCACATTACATAATCCAATCGGTCTCATCTGTTTCAAAGAATCAGGTCTATCCACTTTAGGGATTAACACTAATAACGTGTTATTTATCTCTTTCAATTCTTCTAAGTCCTGCCACAGGTGAAAGACATATTTAACCACATCCTCTCCTACCATGTGCCACTTTCTTTGAAAAAAGACTGCCGGAAATCCATCTTCCCCAGGTGCTTTAAAAGCTCCTATAGAAAAGATAGCATCCTTTATTTCCTCCTTAGTAATTTCTCTGTTCATACTACACAACTCTTCTGTCTGTAAGGAGGGAAAAGAAACAGTGCAATTGTCAAAAAAACTTTTCTCCTACACCATCTCTTCATGGAACTCAGAGTAAATATCAACATAGAAATCTTTTGCCATTTGTCTCAGGGCCACTTGATCTTCCACCCAGTCTCCATTTGCATCACGCAACATCACTATTTTGCTCCTCCTTCGCCTAGACACTGTTCGAATATGATAAAACTTTGTATTCCTATCTCCATCATTCACCCATTACCCTTTAGATTTCTGGTACCAAAGGACTTCTTCCTGATGAAGAACCTCTTCGAGCTCTTTTTGTAAGTCAACCTCAAGATTAACAAGAGCCCAACTTGGTCTATTAAAGTTACTGATCTTCCTTTAAATCCCATCTATTCTCGCCAATAACTTCCTCTTTCTATTCTGAATATGTTGAAACACCTCCTTATTCCATTGTAGCAAATTAGGTTGAAGATTCATCAATCTATTCTTCAAACCCCCTTCCCCTTTCCAGCAACCTTTCAACATGGCATCAAACTCCAAATGCATCAACCACATTGCTTCGAATCTAAATGGTCTCGGACCAAAACCATACCCGCTATCATTAGAACAAAGAAGTAGCAGATTATGATCTAAGCAGCTTAATCTAGCAAGATTTTTCACAACAGCATTTTGAAGGAGACATCTCCAACTAGTATTACATAGTCCCCTGTCCAGTCTCTCATACACCCTCTCATAACCAGGTATAAGAGGCCCTTTCCAAGTAAATCTGTTGCCCAAAGCGCCCAAATCCAACAGGTTACAGTTGCTAACTCTTTCTGCAAATAATTCACACCTTCGGGAATTACAAGGAGCTTCCCCCTTCTTCTCATTTTCCTCCATTATGTCATTCAAATCCCCTAGAAGAACCCATGGTTCTTGAGTAATTTGTGCAAACTGTGCCATATCATCCCAGAAATGTTGTTTCTCTTTATCTCAAGGACAAACATAAGCAATGGTAGCCAGCCAATCTTTCTGCCCTTGACCACTGAATCTTAAATGAACATACTGGGCATTCTCCTTCTCCACAGAACACCCTACTCCATCCCTTCAAGCCACCCAAATACCTCCAGAGAAACCCATTCCTGGAACTGGCACCCAAGTTTTGAACCTAAGCTTCTGAAAGATTTCACCAGCTCTAGCAAAGTTTACTCTTGTTTCAGGAAGGCCAATGACATCGGGATTTCTTTCTTGAATTAAGAAGCGAAGACCTCTCTCAAACTTCTTACTTCCTACTCCCCTACAATTCCAGGTCATGATTTTAATATTCATCATCATCATATAACAAGAAAGAAACAAGTTTCAAATCAATCAATACTCATACACCCATTAGGCCCTTCCTTACCAACCTCAACTAACCCATAGTTATCTTCCATACAATTACTACTAGACTTCCCTAGATCATGAGGTCTACCTGCCGACCTTGCTCTCACTTGCAACAATTCCTTTGCAATTTCAGGAGTTTCATAAACTACATTCACATCCATTTCCTGCACGCAATCTCTGTCTATGTTAACAAGTAGCTCATCTCTATTGTCAAAATTGCTCTATTCATCAAAATTACTTCACTTCATAGCACTAGAATGCCCCTGAGATAATACAGCGCCTTTCTTCAAGCTACTTGTAGGTTCCCTAGGGATCTGTTCAACAGGAACAATAGCAGAAGAAATCTGTAAGTCTCTCCCTTGTGTCCCTTGCATTCTTTTTTTGTACCAGACTTTCTCCTTCAGATCACCTTTAGATACAACCATAGCAACCCTAACATTCTCTTTTTGCCCATTCTCTTCTTCCATCATCAAGTTAGCAAACCGAGATCCTTTCCCTTCATCTTTTTGAAGCCCAGAAGACTTAGCCTTCCCCTGATATGAACGGCGAGTTCCTCTTCTGTTTTGCACCTTAGACCATTCCCCAAAAACATACTCCTTCCCTTCCTCATTTTTGCGCATCTCCTTATTCCCTTCTAAATCCACCACATCCTTCTTCTTACACTCCTTTTCTGTATGACCATACATTCCACAACAAAAACATAGCAGATGTAAGCCCTTATACATTATAACCCTTTCCTTTCCATTAATAATGTAGGAGGGTACTAGGGGTTTCCTCAGATCCACTTGGATTCCCACTCTAGCATAACCTCGTCTTGCCTGCAAAGCAGTTGACATATCTACTTTGATTGTTTGCCCGATTTCATTACCCATAGCCTCTAATATACCTTCATCGTAGTACTCAAGTGGAAGATCAGGAAATCTAACCCAAATAATAGCCTCCTCAATCGCCTCAACCTTAGGGTTAAAATTTGGGCACTACTGTTATACTTTGTTTAATTAATTCATATGTTATACTTTGTTAATATCAAGTTCAAACTTGTTATTTTCTAATCAAGACTTGTCATTACCAGATAAATTGTTATCATTTTTAATTAATTCATATGTTATTTCACGTTATATATCAGGAAAAAAAAAACGTTACCTTAATCTCAAGTTTAAACTTGTCATTTCTCAATCTAGACTTGTAATTCCTAGATAAATTTTTATCATTTTTAATTAATTCACATATTATTTCACGTTATATATCAGGAAAAAATGTTTTGTTCATATCAAATTTAGACTTGTCATTTCTCAATTAAGAGTTATTATTTTCAAATAAATTGTTGTCATGAGTTGGAGTCAAAGTAAAAGATTTTTTTTTTCGCATTATAATGTTAAGATATCATCGGTGGCTTAATGGTCACCTATCTTTTTAATTAACCCAAATGACCATAGGGTGGTGGGATTTGATCCACCCCCAATCACTTTCCTCAAATAATTTTTCATGGGAAAAAAGAAAAAGCCCTACCGGCAACCACTACACCAGTGGCTAGTGATGGCCTCTGGCAAGGGGTTGAAGTTTTTAAAATTAAAAAAAAAATAAAGGGACATTTTTGTCATTTGATTTGAATTTTAAATTTTCAGTTTGGGTTTACTTCCCTCCTTGTTATTTTCAACCCTTAGCTTTTTAAATTGGGATTTTACAATTTCAGGCTTCTTTTTTTGTCATTTTCTCTTAGAGTTATTTCATAAAATTTTAAAATCCCTTTGAGTTACCTAACTTGATTAGGAGTTTGACAAATTTAATAATCTAGATTAAAATTTGGGTTATTTAAGTGTTTTTTAAGAGATTTTTTTTGAAATTAATGGGGTTAATGATGTACAATGGCAAGTCAAATTTTGAATCCCTAACAAAAAAATTCATAATTTAAAGGCCTAGTAAAAAATGCATACTTTATTATTGAAGAAATTCTCACCTTAAAACTGTCTTCCTAGATTTTTACAATATTTTTAATTTATGGTATCTTGCAATTTTTAAATTTTGAAATTTTCTCAAAGGTTTTTTTTGTCTCCACCCTTAAAGTCGTTTCTTAACCATTATAGCATACATTTTATTGACTTTTATTTGTTAGCGAAGTTTGCATAAGTAGTCGAACAGCCCATCAAATTAACCGTCACAAGGAGAAAGCTTACAAACATTATCACATAACAGTTGAAGTATTCCTCCGGCCCTTAATATATGATTCAATTCTTGAGTTAGTTTTGGTCTTAAATATAAGACCTATTTTTCATATTTATCAATTTTTTTCTAAATTATCCCTATAGATTTAAGAAAGATGATTATGGTGTTTTAGGAAAAATGTGTTACTTTTCTTGTAATTAACTAATTTACTTAAATTTTTTAATCTGATCAAATTAGTTAAATGGGTCTTATATTAAAAACCGGAGGAGTATCTTTTTTCCAAATAAACTTATAAACAGTTAAACACAAACATATATAAAATGTTGTGTGAAAACTTTAGTAGAAATTGAGTTTTTCTTTTCTTTTCTTTTCTTTTTTTCTCTTATAAGTTAGAGTATCTCAATGATTTTAGACTTAAAATTAATATTTGTCGGATTAAGAATATTAAGATTAAAGCCCTCTCTTACCCATGCAGAAACGGAAGACGTTCAAAATCTAAGTCATAGAAGCCTTCAAAGTTTTGGGCCGAATTGCCCCAATGAGACTGAACCCGAATGTCGCCCCTCGGGTCCGATGGCGTCAACTATATTGGCCCATAAAATATTAAAATAAAAAAGTTAAATAATTAAGCTTGCATATTTAGTTTAATCAAATTTTAAATGTATTTGTGCTTTTTTATTTTTTAAGTGAAATTAATCTAATTTTAAAATGAAATTAGATTTTAAGAAACTATTTAATAACTAAAAAAAAATATGTGGAATGCTTTGATACGTATTAACATATTAATTTTCAGTTGGTTAAGTTATTAATACAACTTTTTTTCCTTTGTCTAAAGAAAAAGCTTTTCTAACTTTGGGGCAAAATTTTACAGAAATTGTGCCTATTGCATGGGAATAGACAAAAACTTTCACAACAACCAATGGCAATCATATTCAAATATATCGGGCACTAAATGTGAATATTTTTCTTAACAAAAATTCGAACCAAATCGTATGGAGTAACCCATCCCACTAAATTCAACTCTAGTTGGTTGAATTAAAGGGATTTTGATCCACTTATTACAAATTGAATCTTTTTAATATTACCTCCGCTCCTTAATATAGGAGCTTATTTGATTTTTATTTTGGTCTTAAATATAAAACCTCAATCCACTTTGTGTCTCATATTTATGTATTTTCTTTTCAAGATAATTCTTTCAATAATAGTAGTTCTAGCCAATATACTTAATTGGTAAAGATATTTTAGTAAAGACAACATCTATTTATTACAAATAACTAACTTAACTTATTTTCTTAATCTACTCAAATTAGTCAACTAATACTTATATTTAGTACTGGAACTAGTAGATCATTGCCCCAACGAGACTGAACTCAAATGTCGCTCCTGGGTTCCGACGGCTTCAACTCTATTGGCCCATAAAACATTAAAATAACAAAGTTAAATAATTAAAGCTTGTATATTTGGTTCAATCCATTTTTAACTGTATTGCTGCCTTTTTTAAAATGGAAATTAAGATAATTTCAAAAGGAAATTATGTTTTGAGAAAATATTTAATGACTAAAAAAATGTGGAATGCGTCGATACATATTGACATGTTATTAATTTTCAGTTAGTTAAGTTATTAATACAACTTTTTTTCTGTGTCTAAAGCAAAAGCTTTTCTAACTTTGGGGCAAAATTTTGCAGAAATTGTGCCTATTGCATGGGAATAGACAAAAGTTTTCACAGCAACCTATAGCAACAATTTTCAGACTTTGATTTTCTATAGGAATAGGCAACATATAAGAATTGTTGTGTAAAATTTATTATTTCGGATTTTGTGCACCTCTTGAATGTAAGAGATGGCTCTAATTCTTGAAACGCCACTATCATATAATATAGTGAAAAATATTATATATGTTATGAAATTAACCAACAATGAAAGTAGATTGGAGAAGAGAAGTAGACAAGAAAATGAGAGAATGATATTGTATTCCTTCACTTACTTCACTTACATCACAATACAATGGCATGCCTTATTTATAGGCATAGTCTTACACATAAGTTACATTGATACTTTAATGATAGATAGTAGATAATAAACCACATGAATATGAGCGGGGAGAGTTACAAGATTAAAAGCATAGTAGAAAGGTAATGAAGTAGTAAAAGATTAATGGCCAGTGGAAGTAGTGGGAGTTGATGATGAAGTTAAGAGGAAGAGGAAGAGGAAGAGGAAGAAGAGAAGATGGACATCCACATGTTATAATATTCATAACACTCCCCCTTGGATGTCCATTATATAAGATATGTGCCTCATTAAAAAACTTCAACTAGGAAAAACCCTATGGGACAAAAACCTAGCAGAAAAAAAAGAGTACACATTCATTGATATACTATTTTGTGCTGTCTCATTAAAAACCTTGCTAACAAAACCCAATGGGAAAAACCATAGACAAAGAAAAAAGAGTACAGCGTGTATTAACTCCCCCTCTTGATAACATCAATTGATATCCTTGAGTCTGTGACATCTGATATCATGAATAAATTTTTCAAATATCATACAAGGAAGTGACTTGGTGAACAAATCTGCCAGATTTTCATTGGAACGGATTTGTTAGATATATATTTCACCATCTTTTGAATATCATGAAATACTTCATCTGAAATTACTAACATGTGGATCAAAAAAGAATCTAGAATTCTATTCCAATGTTTTTGGTGAAGAACTATATCTTACCAGTAAGTTAACAGCAAATGATATGTGACGTCATGCATGACTGATGAGATATGATATGGTACTTCTGAACCTATGATTTGGTAATTCTGGACCAAGTAGTTTTTCATCACCTTCTCAAAATATATAAGGTTCTTTATTCACCTCCACAAATCTCACAACCATCAAAGTATATAATGGATGTGATTTATCCATATAAAAACACTTTAAGGCCTTTCTTGTATCAATTATTTGATATATAAAAATCTTCATTTCTCAAGTATTCAATTTGCAATCCAAAGCAAAACTTTGTTCTTCCCAAGTCCTTTGTGTCAAATTCTTTCTTTAAGCAATCCATAGCTTTTGTAAGCTCTTTAGAAGTTTCAATAACATTTATATCATCAACATAAATAATTATAGCAAAACTCATTTTCAGATCTTTTCACAAAAATACATGGGCAAATTGGATCATTTTTATATCATTTCTTCAACCGATATTTACTTAATCGGTTATACCATATACACCCTGATCACTTCAATTCTTATAGAACTTATTTAGCTTAATTAAGTATTATTCTCAAGAAATTGAATTATATGCTTGTGGCAAGTGAAATCCTTCAGAGAATTTCATATATTTTGATCCAAAACTATAAAATGATGATACGTACTGAAATTATTTTAATCTTCATAATATTTCATATATTGGAACCTTTTTTTTATATATGCTCCTGGCATATTTTGGATCCTTCAAGGATTATCATATAAATTTCACCATTTAATGATCCTCATGCATGGATCATAATAATATCTAACAAACGCATTTTATAACTACCAAACTATTCATATATGCAAAATTATATCCAACTATTCAGATCTGCCAAATTATATCCACCACAAAGTAATATGTTTCATCATAATCATTCATGAACATCTTTATTTTCACATAAACATCTATATATTTTATAGAAACTTTATATTTCATGTGTTCAGACTGTAGGCCTATTTTCACATATCGAAACAATATTTCCATCACGTCTTTTCCTTTTTACTTTTTTTCTTGGCCAAATTTATATCTATTTTGTATGATAGATCTATGTGTAAGATCCTCTTTTTATCACGTAATATTCTTATGAAAATCATTGTCGACAACTTTACCTTTTTGGTTCCATTTTTTTTTTGTGACATAACTTGTTGAGATCTCTTTCTTCCTTTTCAGGTACCTAAACCTCTTCTAGGGTTTTTCAATTAGTTATGTCTTGACACTCTTCTAGAGTATATGCCTCCTCAATACAACTTCTAAGTTGTATGCTCCTCTTTATTCAAGATATTTATATTGGAATCGATTAACCTCTCATACTTCTGGCATGTCTTAATATTTAAAATAATTGGAGCATTTTCAACTGGAATAAGAGATTTAAAAATTTTCATTCAAGTCAGTAAAATATTTTGTAGTATTTTATGAATGCAATTTTGATGAACTTCTGGTCCATACTGATATATATATGAGGATGTGTATTTGATAGTAATAATGCATTCTATGCATTCTCTTTTCCAGCTACTCAATTTCTCCCCCTCATGTTGGGAAAAAATTTTCAGATAATTGTCAACTAATTATGCAGTATAAGTCTCCTAAATCAATTTGCTTCTTTTAGGAAAATTGTTTTATTCCATTTAGAGACAAACAAGAAGAAGGAGGTTCTCATCTAACATATGTCCCAACTTTCTTTTAATATCTATCTATGTGCATTGTAGTAGATTGGTAGAAATAAATATTGCACATTTCAATTTTTTTAGATGAAAAATATCTGGCTCCTGACCAAGAGCCAATTTTATTGAGAGAATTTTGTTGCCTTGATGTCTATAAGTGCTGCAATATATTAAATCAAATATGCCAACACTAAAATGAAAAAAATTTGTTCTCATAAATATTCATCAAGCTATTCACAGAAGAAATGATTTTGCCTGATCAATTTGTTATGCAGGCTTTTCAATATTAAAAGCCTGATATATAAATTTACTAACATCTTTAAAATCAAGTTTTGGGAATCACATAGTCTGGAAATATTTATCTAAATAATCTTGCAAACTTCAGGTTGCAAATTAATGTTAATCACACATCTTACCATTTTATATAGATGCATCTATCAAATATTGAATACTTGTATGGCTTATGTGCTTCTAAATAAGCCCATATATATTTCCAGAAATGTAGTGATCCATTCGAAAACAAAACATAACTAGTGATATTTTATAATCAATTTTCTTTGAGAACAAGCAGCACATACGAATTCTTAAAAATATTGGCTATTCGGAAGAATCTTCTCGTTCTTCAATGGATATCAATACATAATCTTCAATAATTATATAGTTTAAGATGATCAAACAAGTCATGCCAACAATAAATCTAATTATATCAATAAACTTCTAGTTTACTGTGCCATGTTTCGTTACCAATAATAAACTTTTCAATATAATATGTGATTGATGATATCTATTTATGAAATTGATATAAAAAATATATCCAATATCAACTCATACTTATATTCCAACAATCTCCTCTTAAGATTGAGTCATTCAAACATGATTCTTTTATTTATATATTTCATAAACAGTTATGAGCATATAATGAGTCAAGGTCAATAATCTATCTTTTACTTGAAAGTCCAAGTACTTCATAATTCATATATACTCTGTCTACTCATAAAAAAATAGCATTAGTTCTTCTGGAACTATATTAATACTATTGTATCTAGTTCTTCAAGAACTATATAATTTAAGAGGAATATGAAAGACAACTCTATTTCAATATATTATTAACATAATAACAAATAATTATGAGTATCACAGATTTAACTTGCAAGACACACAGAGAACACACAAAAATGATGAAGGACATTTAAAATGAACTTTTAAAAGTAAAGTACAAATAAGACTTAATGTTCAAAACTCCTCAATATTAATCAAAGTACTATAGACATTTAAAATATTCAAAACTAATATTGAATCAGATCATATAAATAAGATATAAATAAACAAAATATAACTAGTAACTTTTGGGTCTATTTGATCTATTTAGTTTTATATCACACATTTATCAATATCACAATATCAAATTCTTATAAGAATTTGTTTATTACAAATCAAAATAAATTTAAAAACCGATAAAAATTAAACATTATACATATAGCCTTCTAGGCATATACTTATATGTTTTCTATTTTTATATATACTTTGGGCATCTATCTTTCTTCACAACTTATTGCTTTCAGGTATTAGAATTACCTTCGATATTTTTATAATATCCCATGATCTTTTTGGTTCCATAACCATTTTTTTAACATTTGTTTTTCAATGAATTGATACATATTTGTATATATGACTTCTGGTCATATTATAACATTTGTTCATAATTTTATCATATTAATTATAGGGCTATTACTAATTCTTCTGTCATGATTCAATAGTCAAGCCCAAAGATTATTGCCTTTTTAGTTATCAGTTCCACTGATACAATGTGATCATACTCTTTATCACTCTTATAGATATATTCTTGGGAGAATTTCACTATAGGACCGCGGAAGACAATTAATCTCAAAGAGCCCCCAAAACTTTCTGAAACCTCACTGCAGGACCAAGGGGCCAATCTGATATTAATTCCACAAATGAAATGACGCTACTGCCCCAACTTATTTCCTTGAGGAAACAAGTGCGGGAGAGCGCATTTGCAAGGGGAACTAGCCAATTTGCAGAATAAATACATATATTAGAATCAGTCCGTTCACATGTGGACTGGTTCACCTTGCAGTGAAACAAGTGCGGGAGAGCGCATTTGCAAGGGGAACTAGCCAATTTGCAGAATAAATACATATATTCACACATGGAATCAGTCCGTTCACATGTGGACTGGTTCACCTGATGCATGCGTCCGTGAAGGAACAAGTGCGGGAGAGCGCATTTGCAAAGGGAACTAGCCAATTTGTAGAAGAAATACATATATTCACACGTGGAATCAATCCATTCACATGTGGACTGGTTCAGCTGATGCATGCATCCGTGAGGGAACAAGTGCGGGAGAGCGCATTTGCAAGGGGAACTAGCCAATTTACAGAATAAATACATATATTCACACGTGGAATCAGTCCGTTCACATGTGGACTGGTTCACCTGAATCATGTGTCCGTGAGGGAACAAGTGCGTGAGATCGCATTTGCAAGGGGAACTAGCCAATTTGCAGAAAAAATACATATATTCACACGTGGAATCAGTCCGTTCACATGTGGACTGGTTCACCTGATGCTAAGGGTAGTGGCGTCATTTCGCTTGTGGAATTAATATTAGATTGGTCCCTTGGTCCTGCAGTGAGGTTTCAGAAAGTTTTGGAGGCTCTTTGAGATTAATTGTCTTGTGCGGTCCTACAGTGAAATTTTCCCTATATTTTTTGCTTTCAATAGCATACCATCATTTTTCTCAAATATTAGTCTCCAGGACCATAACAAAATTTTCAAAACTATAAAGTTCTTTTGTATTGTTTAATCTTTTTAATCCATCAATTTTCAGGACTTTGATATAGATTATCAAATTATGACAATCTTGCTATACCATCTATTACTACCACAAGATAGTCTTTTATCTAATAATCATCAAAACTTGATGTGGCTTCTGGCCATCTAATAACAAAATCAAGAGTACAATGGCTATTAGCCATTTATTTATAAGTTTAACATTTTACTTTCTAAGACAACAATTAACTAATATCATAAATGATAATCATATATAGTAATGCTATTGATGAAAATAAACCTCATAGTAAATCAATGAGTATAAGGATAGTAGAATCATGAAAATATAAGAAAAGTAAGAAATAAAAACAAAAATTTTCATATCTTAATACAATAAATAAAATATTCGGCTACTAATGAATCAATAAGATTAATATACAAACCACTATTTCCTCTAAATAAATTAGAGAAATCTTACCAAACTGTTCGGATCAAACTATCTTCATTCAATGAACAAAACCTCAACGTGTATCAACTAGGAGTCATGAACTCTAATGGTAGAATCTCATGCTGATAACGTGTTATGAAATTAACTAACAATGAAAGTAGATTGGAGACGAGAAGTAGACAAGAAAATGAGAGAATGATATTGTATTCCTTCACTTGCTTTACTTACATCACAATACAATGGCATGCCTTATTTATAGGCATAGTCTTACACATAAGTTATATTGGTACTTAAATGATAGATAGTGGACAACAAACCACATGAATATAAGTGGGGGGGTTACAAGATTAAAAGCATAGTGGAAGGTAATGGAGCAGTGGAAAATTAATGCCTAGTGGAAGTAGTGGGGAGTTGATGATGAAGTTGAGAGGAAGAGGAAGAGGAAGAAGAGGAGATGTACATCCACATGTTATAATATTCATAACAATATATAGAGATTATTTTCAAAGTAACTTTGGAATTTATCCAATTAATAATTTCATGAATAGTTTGACAATTAAGACATCAATTTAAAAAATATTGAAAAGGTATAAATATGAAAGTGAATGGTTTTCTTATGTATAGGAAAAATAATAAGCAACATTTTCCCCTATTCATAGGGAAGAGTTTTCAAATGTTGTACTTTATATGTTACTTATTTAAAACTTTTGTTTCAACAGATAAAAGTTGTTCCCTATTTTGTTATAGTGAACAGTTTTTTCATGTTACTTAATATTTGGTCCCTAAAGACCTAAAGTGAGGATGTTTTGGTTTGGGTTCATTTCATGGATCTACCATTAGAATATTGTGAGGAGGATGTTTTATAAGCTATGGGGAATGAGATAGGCCATAAGGGCTTGTTTGTTTCTAAGAGCCTGTTTGGCAAATTGCACAAACCATGGTTTTTGGACCCAAACCATGATTTGGGTCAAAAATTTGCCAAACAAAGGAAAAAATCAACAAACCATGGTTTTGAGCCAAAACTATGTTTTTGGGCTCAAAACTATAGTTTCAAATAAAGTAAATCCATTATGCTTCTTGTTCAAATTAGAGAGTATGATTGTGCCTGTCAGAGTCTATTCTAATGGTACCTGACTTTAACACTCCTCAATTATTCATTCCTTGTTTTTATTTTCTTTCCGCCTTCGATCCTTCGCTCCCCATTTGCCATTCGCTTAAATCAAAAAAAATCATAACTGGAAAGAGAATTTTTTTTTGGTCATTCAAATTAATTTTTTTTCCTTGGTCATGAAAGGAATAGGAACATATTTTCATTTTATGTTGGGTTAAAAAAATTAATTACATATTATAAATAAAAAGATAGAGTTTTTGTTTGTTTTGAAATAATAACGAAGGAGAAAAAAATGTTAATATGGTATTCATTAGGACTGTTCACAGGACAGATCGAAATCGGGACAGGCCCGTTCTGGCTTCGTCCTGATAAACAGTAACGGGACAGAAAATCTGTCCCGTGTCCCGGGGTTGTCTTGGTCCTGATCGAGACGGGACGGATCCGGGACGGGACAGATTCGGGATGTCCTGAAGTTTTTTTTAATTATTTTTTTAAATTTTTTTAAATTTTTTTAATAAATCTTATTTTTTTAATTATATTTTTAAACATCTTTTTATTTTCTTTTTTATTTGTTTGGGCACTCTTAAATAAAAGCCCAAAATATTACATATAATAGTCATTAAAAACTCTAAACAAAAGCTTTTAACACAATAAAAATTTGCTAAAAACTCTAACCATCAATAATCTCAAATTATTAACAAATATAAAAACTCTAAATAAATATATCTATAGTTCCATACAATATTCTCAAATCTTAAAAAAATATGAAAAAAATGATATTATATAAATAGGATAAAAAATTAAAAAAAAAAGTAATCGGGATGAGACTGGGACGGGTTCGTCATGTCCCAATAAGACCGGGACTGGAACGGGCCGACCGGGACAGTCCAACCTTGAACACTCCTAGTATTCATAGCTTATTTGTGAAAAAATGTTATGAGATTTTATATTTAAAATCTTTAAAGAAAATTAATATTTTTGTGGTAGTGAAAAAATAATCATTTTTCTATAAAAATATTTAATTTTATATTTTATAAGTATATATACACATATTAATTATTTATTAATTACATTTTCTTACATATTATTAATTATATTGGTAAAAAATATATTATCAACAAATTTATTTTTTCAAATTAAAATATATTATAAAATTTATCTTTCATGTAATTATCATATTAACTTATATCTTTTTACTAATTTTCATATATAAAAAGTGCTTCTAATAACAACTATCCAAGCACTCTCACTTTATCATAATTATTTTTTCACAAAATATATTCTTCATAAAATCTGTTCTCTAGAAACTATTTTTCAAACTATGGTTTGGTTTCATCCAAACACTCTTTTAGTGTTTTTTGTTTTCTTGTTTCCCAGACAACTTTATAAAATTGTCTTTTAAATCAAGTTTTAAGGTAAAAAACAAAAACATATGTTTGGATAATTATTTTAAAAAGTCACATTTGTCAAATGGTGGCAGTGACACGTGACTAGCGATCGGCAAGTTAAAAAAAATTTCTTCAATTTTTCAGAATAAAAAATACCAAAAAAAAAAAGAAAACATCTAAAAATTATTTTTATTTTTTTAGTTTTTAAAAAAATATTAATGTTTTTTTAAAACAAGCAACTAAAAACAAATTATTAAACAAGTTTTGTTTTTGTTTTTTCATTTGTTAAAAATAAAAAATTATTTTCAAAACAAAAAACTAAATGAGTTCTATTTAGAAAATACCGAATCTCTATCGGCACAAGCAAATTATTGATAAAACTCCAAACTACAAAGCAAATTATAGTAGAGTTATTCCTGTCAACCTTTTTTTTTCCCCAACTTAATTTTATTTTAGACCAAAAACACTATTTAAAAAAAACATGGTTTCCTAACGGTTCCTTTATGGCGGTTTTTTTTTTTTTTATAAAAAAAAAGCTATAAACTCGAACATTAGTAGCAATTATAAGTTCAATCGCTACTAATTTGCAACCCTCTGATTCCATGACACTTATTAGCGTTTATTTGTATTGGTTCCATCAGAGTTTCTTAGGCCTTATTGAAAATTAAGTCTCACGTGTGCGACTTAAATGAAATTCCCCCTTCTTACTATAAGTTACCAAGTGGACTATTGATTTCATTTTTTTTCCAAAATTGTCCCTATTTAAAAATTCGAGACAACTTTTCGTTTTCAGTTTTTAAGATCTAATTCATGGTTTTAAATATGTAAATTTAAGGAAATAAACTTCATTAATTTCAAACAAATTTAATACTACCTTTGGTCCCTAATATGAGCGTTAATTGGCTAATTTGAATAGATTAATGATAAATAGGTATTATCTTCTCTAGAATA
This sequence comes from Neltuma alba, assembly GCF_004799145.2. NCBI lineage: Eukaryota > Viridiplantae > Streptophyta > Magnoliopsida > Fabales > Fabaceae > Neltuma > Neltuma alba. The sequence goes on along the minus strand of NW_021635315.1, from coordinate 46,801 downwards.
CTCTTATGAATTATATGTATTAGTTAAAACTACCATTCCATGAAACATTTAACATGTACAAATACTGCAAGAATTATTTTAGAAAAAAATAAAAAAATATAAAAGATAAAATAGATTAAGTTCTTATATTTAAGACTAAATTAAATGTTAAACTACTTTTATATTAATGATTGGAGGTAATAACTTAATTACTTCTATTTGACTTTGGTGAGATCGTTTGAAATGCCTTATACTCTATAACTAGAAATTTTTACCCCGTGTGATGCACGGATTAGCATTTGATTAGATTTAAAATTTTAATAAATTGCATTATATACTGTAGTTCAAGATTTACTTTTTATAGGAGTATGATTTTTTTATTCATTCAAATAGAACTTGAATTATAGATGCAGAATTCAGGAGGAATAGATAAAAATTTAAATTATTTATTTATTTCTTCATTTAAGCCTCCAATTCACATAGTATTTAATTATGATACTCTACATTTAATACAATATATTTAAATCCCAATCAAGATATTATTCAAATTCAAAATTAATTAATAATTTCTTCATTTTGAGCCTCCAATTGAAATTTCATTTATTTATAATGTTTACTATTTAATTCAATATATTTAAATTTCAATCAATATGTTATTTAAATCTCATTAATTGAATATATTCAAATCCAATAATATAATACCTGACTCATTTTTAAATGAATCGGATATTGTAAGTTTTTAAAAATATAATTGATTGGTTGATTGATTAATTGATTGATATCGAAAGAAGTATACACATACATATACGTACATGAAGGTAGATATTCTGCGCCATCATCACACAAAGGGTGATTGGCCACACCCAAACCACTTCATCAGTTAGGCGTATGGTGAATATATTCCAAGTTGTGCTGATGCCAAAATGCCGAGTGACCTAACGTCACAAGCAAAGCTTATTAGGTTGAGATCATGGAAGTGCCATGTGGTGGAATGGCCATCACACATCATTCAGAAACCATTTGGATAATAGCATCATTCTGCATTAATTCTCTTCATAAATTCAAGCACATCCTCCTTTTTTCAACCAAAAAAAAAGGAAAGAAAATTATAACAGGAAAAGATCTTATATTAATTCATCGAAGTTTGAAAATTCTATATTTGAATTGAGTGGTTGAAATGTGACTTTTTTTATTTTAACTTTTTCTAAAAAATAAATTTCATTTTTTTTCGAACCCATGATATCAACTGCTAGTAGTAGTAACTAATTCTCTCACATCATAGATCAAACCCCTGACTAAATGCTTAAGGAACGTAGCTAAGTGCCAACCATATTAGGCCTCATGGTTAAAATAAATTTCTTTTTTTTAAAATTTGATAATATTGAAATTGTCACAATCAATTACATGCATAAAATTTAAGCCATTAATTTGCTAATTTATCAATAAAAAAAATAGAGTAAATAGCATTATAAACCACAAATTATGTGACTATTTTTTTATATCTAGTTTAATTTTAATTAGTCCCATATATATATAAAGGTACATTTATAGTTTATCATGAACTTAAATAAAATTAATCAAATATACAAAGGGACAAACAAAACGGCCCCCAACCGCCCCCTTCCCAATTCCAGTTAGCTCCATTATATATATAAAAATTTGGCCCCCCAACAGTCTCTAAATATAAACAAACACAAATTATCAACATAAAACAAAAACACATGAAAATAAAAACACTACTAGAAAAATACATTTTTATCCCGCTTAATCAGCCCTGATTATTGTGCCAAAGATATAATAAATGAAGCGATGACATTTTTGTAAATAACGATACAATTGTTACATCGGTTTTCATTACGCTCAATGTCATTATTACTTTTTACATTGAATGTTAACTCAACTGGTGTAAACATACTTAAATGGCATCAGTAATTGTAAACAACCAGTGTTACTAATCTTTATATCGGCCTATCTCTTGGTTTTTTGTTTTCCTAAAGTAATATGAACTCAAACGGTCATCATATTCTGTCATCATCTATCTAAGGTCAAAAGCCAATTGTCCTTCTCCTTCTCCATCATCTTTGTTTACTATCACTGGCAACCCCATAATGGCAAAACGGTAGAAAATCATCTTCACACATCCCCCACCATATCATTCCCTCCTCCCCCTCCCCACCACCCTGCCCCTCCTCCCCCACCTTCATGTCCTTTCAACCAGCTACTTACAAGAATAGCGGTGATTGATCACGACCTTCACCATATAATGTCTACGCCCTCAATAACAAGATCAACCTAATACTCAATGACAAACACATTGAGTATGACAACATCAATGACCCCTTTGCTGCCTTCTCCTCCTCATCTAATGAAGAAGCCTCCTCCTTGCCGGGCAAAAGAAATATTCAGTCATCAAAAGAACTATCTAGTCTTAGAAAGTTAATTAAAAAAAAAAAAGGTTAACTTCTTAAGCCATGGTCTAAGAAGTGGACCCATTTTTTATTTAAATTTTCAAAGGTTACATTGATTGGTACAATAACCACTATTAAAATTATAGTTTTCTACATCGTTTTTATAATTAGTGTATAAGGTGCAGACTTTTAACACCACCCATTGCTATATTGGCTGTCTTTTTGATGTCAAATACACATCCTAACTGGTGTAAAAGACCTCTTTTCTAGTAGTGAAAGGATTAAGGCATACCAAACACCCTAAATGATTTTATGAGATACATTCAGAATCCTAAAATATTTAGTAGTACAATTTTATTATTAATATATTAAAACTAGAATACGTCTGCCCCTAAGTTAGGTTTGTCTTTAACATCGTTTTCTCTTGAATCCATTGCAGTTGTTGATTGCTTCTTGCCAGCTAAGTACGCTCCTCAACATCACTTTTGTTCATTCTTGAAAGCTCCTCGTTTTATTTATCTTCTCCAGATCAATCGAAGCCATGTTCAAATTTTAAGACACAATAAATAAATTAATTTTTTGAAAATTATGGTGAGGTGATTCTAAGTAACTTATAATAGGAGCAGGAGGCAATAAATAAACCTGAACTCTTGTTGAGTCTTGTGTATAACAAAAGAAAAAGAATTTTTTTTCCTAAATACAAGTATTTTCTTATTAGAGATAATAATATTTAAAGTATTATTAAGTACTAAATATATACACATCTCCCAACAAAAATTTAAATTTTAGTATACTATATTGTAAGAAACTAACATTTTTTTGCTGCTAGACCCAACCCACCTCGTTTTGTAATTAAAAAAAAATGCTAATTTGAATGACTGGACAATCGAGTAATTGTCAGGTTTTCAAACAATGCCACTTTATTTTTCTGAGGCCCACTTGAAAGGAAAGGAAAGGAAAGAAAACAGACGAAGAGAAGAGACGATAGATGGGGGTGAAGGTGAAAGCAGAAAACAATAATTCCTCTGTATAAAAAAAAAACAATAATTCGCGGGAGTTGCGTCCACCGGCCTCACTAACTTCAATGCAAAGATGAAATGACATTGAAAGGAAATTAAATGATATGACTTTGACGTTTCAGATTCTCATTGTCAGATCCAGCCATTCATTCAGTCAGAAGCAGCATGCAGCCTTCCCGCTGCAATGTTGCTTGTTTTCACTCCCACCAGATTCCGAAAAGCCTAACCTGACGGCCTGGAAACCAAACCCCGTTTCGTTTCTTTGGAAATCATTTTTTTTTTAATAGTAATTTACTCCCTCCGTTTTTTATTATAAGAGACAAATAGCTTAATTACGATTATAAAAAAGTAGTTAAAATTAGTTAAGAATAATTAATGTGTAAAAAATATAATTTTTTTTCTAAAAATACCCTCATTAATAAAGAGAGAGCATGAGAGAACAATTAAATTATTGAAAAAAAGAGAAGTGGGAGAGAGAGAGTGTGTGAGTTGGAGACAATAAATATGGATAAAATAAGAAATCAATACAAAAAATAGAGACAACTTTTAAGTGTCTTCTATATATCGGAACATGCCATAAGCATCAAATGTCTCTTATAATAAGGAACGGAGGGAGTATAAGATATGAAGTTTTTATCTTGAATTATGTGAATAAGTATTTTGGAATTTCAATTATACTACTCTGTTTTTTATTATAAATTACTTATATCCCAAACCTGCAAACCGACAAATACATTAAATTAACTAGTTTTTTCTCATTTACCCGATATGAAGAGGGAGAGAGAGGGATGTGTTTTGAGGAGCCATTACTTCATACTTAAATTAATTAATTTTTTTATTAAATTAATAGGTATAAAATTGAAAAAAGATCATTAATTATACTACAAGTGACTTACATTTTAAAACAAACTTTTAGAGTACAAGTAACCCATAATAAGAAACAGAGTGATAATCACAAACAATCACTTTAAGTGTTAAGTGTCCAGGTTGCATATATATAAATTGCTCTTTCTTATCCTCTTTGAATATTGGATTTAAAATATGTTGGTATTGAAATTTCAAATATTAATAAAAACTCTTAAAGTAATATATTAAATTTAATTTTGAAAAGTAGTAACAATAGTTGATGCAAATATATATATATTTAATAGTAGTAATAATATTAGGTTTAAATGGCTGAGAAAAGATTAGGGAGAATTTCACAAAAAAAAAAACCTGAAATTATTAAATTTCAAATTAATTTTGGTAACAATACTTTTATAGGTTTTGATAATACTGAATGACAAAATATTTTTGTAAAAATATATTTAAGAGTAATAATATTAGGTTTACATGGCTGAAAAAGTACTATATAAAATTGTAGTACAAAACTGAAATTTTTATAAAGTTGAATTTTTCGGCCAACTATATGAAATTAAAGGATTAAAAACATATGTTTACTGCTTTTTTAAATGCTACTACATTTATTTACGTTACTAAATCTCACTTTTGTAGCAGTGTTAATGGACATAAGATTAAGGGAGAATTTTATAAAAAGAAGTTTCAAATTACTAAATGCCAAATAAATAATTTTTAAAAAATGTATTGTTATTTACAAATTTAATATTGTCAAAACCTATTAAAATGTTGTTATCAAAACTAATTTGAAATATAGTGATTTCAAGCTTCTTTTTGTGGATTCTTCCTAAAGTTAATAGTATTTCTCAGCTTCTATTTATAGGTAAAAAATAATAAGTTTTTTTTGCCCTGCACTAAATTTTGGAAAAAATAATATCAAGCACCGTGATGTTATTTCTCATGTGCATTTAGTACTCTAATCTTATTTATGGTGCACTCAACACTCCTTAATATTATTTTTCAATTACATTCAGTACCCTAATTTTATTTATATTTCAAGGTGTGGGATGCCTTATAAATAAAATTAAGATACTAAAAGCACTAGAAAAATAACATTAAGGTATTGGATGTAACTGAAAAATAATATTAAGGTGTAAATGCTACGTTACCCTTAAAGTTTTTTACATGAATATATAATTTTATTCTTTATTTATCATAATGTAAATTGTTATTTTTCTTGAAAAGTATATTTATTATACATGGATAAAGTCAATAATTTATTAAATTTTACAGTATAATTAATAATATTTAAGATTTTTAATTTTAATAAAATATGTTCAGAGTGACTTATAAATAAAAAATTAGTAGTACGTGTAAAGTGTGACAAAGCAACTTGCAAATTTATTGCTCCATGTTTATTCCTTTCATGGAGATCCATGGGATGGTGAGACTTATGGGGTATGCCATTATGGCACAATGGTGGTCCAGAAATTCCTTTTCACTAAAGGTTGTACTTTAAATTATAAGGCTTTTTTTTTTGGGGGGGGGGATTGCTTGTGATGTATAATATGACCGACTCTCATTAAATTTTATATTACATGTTACTGGCAAAAGTTTTTTTTATATTGCTGTTGATTTTACGTACCAATATACTCTTCTCGGCCAATTCAGACTATAATTTAGACTATGGAAAATGCTAGAAAGGAATTCCTAATATGATCACGTTTGGTATGTTTGAATCAAAATTCCATCAAATAAATGGAACTCTCTTTCACTAATGCAGCCAAGGAATATAATTCTGTCAATTCTAGGGGAAAGAAGTTAAATGTATGCGGACGTTTTTGCCTGATATATGTTTAACATGGAGAATAAGAGCCGCAATAGGTATTACTTCTGTCCAGTATGGTCCTATTTATAAGTTTTAAATTTGAAGAGGGTATGATCTATTTTTATAAATTTCAATTTGGGTTAGTGTATGATAAAACGGAATGAAAGAAAATGTGATGAGAGAGGATAAATAATAGAGAAAGAAATTATATTTCTTGGATATTTATTGTTTAAAAATAATTTTAAGCTAATTCTTCATTATCTGGAAACTTATAATAACAATCAAAAGGAATATTGACCAATCCCCCCCCCCTCATTTAATGAATCACTTTTACCTTTTCGTGTTGAATATTAATTTTATAAACATGGTCATCATGGAGTTTGACCCCAAAATTTAGGATGAATAAATAATTATAGATGATGTGCAGTGTACAATATTTCAGTTTTACCTATCATAGAGGTTTTATATGAATGTAGAAGCTGTTAATAACCTTTTACATATATATATATATATATATATAGGTTTTCTTTTTTTTGGCCAAAGAACTGCTTATAGAGTCAATGGCGAAATTTTCATTAATGAAACTTGAGGATTACTTTCTAAAAGCTAATTCACGGATAATAAAAGAATCAGATAAATTTGTTATTTTTAAAGAGTGTGTGTTAAGTTTTCTAAAATAACTCTCCTTGTAATCATTTACATTGGAAGGTTACTAATATAACTTTTACATCATATAAGAATAAGATTGAGATCTTATATTTATGAATAAAACAAACTCTTGATTAATTCTTATATTTATGATTTGATAGCGAGTATTCATTACAGAGTTTATTAACTTAAGCCAATGTGGAACTATGTGTGTGTGTGTGTGTGTGTGAGAGAGAGAGAGAGAGAGAGAGAGAGAGAGAGAGGTTTAAGTGAGTCACTATCTCATCTAGCAAGAAGATGAACTCGAGATTGAAAATGAAAAAGCAGCATCATTAATTACTTCAATTTATGCCAAGACATTAAACCGATCGACCTAGTACTAAGGGATTACAGTACAAGTATATTGACGAAGAAAAATAACTAACTGCCCTTTTAAACACAACCAAAGTTAGAACATTGTTTGTTTGACAGACTCAAATGATGAAGATTAGAACCACTCTTTGTTCAAATATGTAATCCATAGCCCTTGACGTTAAATGCTTCCTCGCATTTCCTGAGCGCATCACTTCGGTTCCAGAAGAAGAAGAACCAAAAAAAAAAAAAGGCAAAAAGATTACATCAATTGTGCATTTTGTATCTATAAAATCAATATTGAATCTATATATACATGATCAACCAAAAAAAAAAATATATAAAAAATTATAACATTCGCAAACCATAAATAATAAGAAAAACCATGAAGATAATTTTCATGCGTTTGCAATTCCACATCACACGCTTGAGTTTCGCAAAACGATTTTCTTTACATGTCATATTTTAAATAAATAACACACACACATGTATAATATAATGGCAGAAATGTAAGAAACCATATAAGTTTAGTCATATGAATAAATAAAAAATGACAATTATATAGTTGGAATTTGGCATGCAAACTGTTCAAACAAATAAATTTACAATTGTGGGAAAATTCATGGATATACTTACATTCCCAATCCTAGCCTGATTATTGGCCTCCAGCATCAACCCGAAATGAATGTGAGGGAAATGTGCCCACTAATAATTAAAAGTGAAATAATCTCCAGATATTAGCAACCTCACAAAGCAAATACATAAATTAAAAGGAAGATATTAAATTAAAAACCAATATATATAATAGTAATATCTGTTAATTACATTCTTCGCAGCAGTGCTGAATGCTTCCCTGTGACTGATATCTGGGTTATTGACTTTGATCCTCTGAATCTCTTCTCTGCATACATAAACAGTGACAGTTCAATTGTATAATTGATGATTTTATAATTTATAATATAATCTGATACTTATTGAAATAAAATAATTAATTAGATTGTAATAACTAGTCATATTACTTTATGAACTGATTGTACGCAGAAGGTACGCGCTGCCTCTTCTCGGGAGCTGTAAAGGATAATAACAGCTCATCAGAAGATAATTAAGAGAAATGTAGTATATAACTATATACTTAATTCTTTTTTTTGGTCAAAGAACTATATACTTAATTCAGAAAGTAATTTATTGTAAATTACTCACGCCTAGGGGTCACAGCCTCAGTTGCAATACGTGTGGTAGGGGTTCGCATGGGAACCCTATTGTTGCTTCTGGAAGACGAACCAGTCTCGATTCTATACTCTGGATTGGATAACCCAGAAGCCTGAAAATCAAAATGTCATTAAATAAACAAAAAAAAATACCTTTAGTTAGTTTTTTGTACTTAGGAATTGAAGGCTCATTCCAATCTATTTTTCCTTTTGTTTACACTGCTTTTCAAGGTTTTAAGGTTTTGCTCAGATGATGATTTAGGGATGGGTCTCAGGAGGAAGAGAGAGAAAAAATGATCTCAAAGCATTTCATAACAATTAAATTTGTGTGTATTTCATATATAGGGTTTAAAATGTGTCAAAATTTATAATAATCTACCTATAATTTCACTTTTTTTAAGTTTGGTCCGTACTTAATATATCATATATTGACATTTTGCCCCCCAAGAAAAGTTAATGTGCTGTTATAAGAAGTGGGAAAGAAGTAGCAGCAGCTTCAAAGAACTGAAATATTGAAGCTTAGAATGCAACGTATCAGATATGGATGAGCCACATAAAACCCAGATGACAGTTGTTCAAATAAAGGGCTACGATCTGGGGATCTTGAAGAAAAGGAATCATTTTTTATTTGTTTTAAGCAAACTAGGAGTATCTGGGTAATACTATAATATGAGGTTTTACCCAAAGAATAAATATATAGATATCTATACACACACACATGGAGGGATATGAAGACGTTGAAACCTAAGAAGAACAAAGTTGGGCAGTCAAATCAAGTTTTAACGTTTTAACAAAGGAGACTAAAAATAACCTTACTTTGCCTGCCTTGAAGAGTTAGGACAGGTTCTGACTCCTCTATACTATAATCTGCAAACTTCAAAAAGCAAAAATAGGTGTGTCTTATGGCGGCTGCAGGTATGGCTACAACATTTAACAGCTAGGGTTTTCACTTTTCAGGTCCCCAAGTTCCCCACTTAGTACTCCATTTATTATTAATAGATTTTTATAGGTCATTTTACATGAAAAAATAAGTTATTAATTAAATTTTTTAGAGATAATACATTTAATTAGGAGAAACTGAAAAAAAAAATTATTTCATTTTTAAGTAATACTAGTGATTTAACCATTTTTCTTAACTCTAATGAATTAATAAAAGATGACTCTTTACATGTAGAATAAAACAACAGCAGGGAGTATATATGGTTTTAAAATTTTCAGAGATGCTTCGAGTCTCTCAATAATTAATTAAAGCCTACAGAAACAAACAAACAGAAGCTGCCTCTGCGTGTTAAAAGAGCATCGATTTGCTCAAAAGAATAACACTCAGAAACCCTAAGAACCTAAGGGTAGATATAGGACTCAGAAATAATCCCTAGACATGTATGTGTATATATATACTTGTATATATTCACTCTGTTATAGTTATATATATTATTTAGAGTGATTATTACTTATTAATTAGCAGCAGAAACAGGCCGCCCAAAAAATAAGCTGAGAAAACTCAAGTTACCTGAACTTCTTGCCATGACAGTGACTGAAATGCGGCTGCCATGTTCACGGACCATAGATTGGAGCAGTGACCACATCGGACGGTCACGATGTCACAAAGATTGCTGCACGGAACACTAACCTGCACAAATTACACCATATTATTATTATTATTATTCCATGGAGGCTTCTTTTTGCTCAGAAGAAAAGCTCAGGCAGTTAAAACGAAGGAACAATGATAGAAAAAAAGTCCAGATCTCATCATGATCATAGACAAAAAGAGAAGAGGTTATCATATATGCAGTTTGCTTTGGTTTGTCTACTTCAGACATTTAGGGAAGAAGAAAGAAAACCCTAAAATAGGAAGTTGCAGTATCCATCAAGTAGAAGAGATTAGCTGGGATCCTCTTAACATGAAGCAAAACACAAAGTAAACTGGTGAATCAGGAAGTGAAGAAATGAGCTATCAACATTAGTAATGCTTTGTTTTTGGTGTTTTTAAGTGAGCACTAAGTGATGTTACCCAAGAACAATAATTAACCCTACAAGCTAAGCTGCTCCTTCTTGATGATATTTTTTATGGGATTCAATTAATTAGCTGAGACACAGAAAGTTTGTGAGTATGTCTCTTTAGGTTTGAGCACTTGAGGGCTTTCGGGTGGGTTTATGACTTTTCTTTGACCGCAAAAGAAAAGTGAATAGAGAGAAAAGGAAAGACCAGCTATGGATTGAGACCGGACTGTAAGAAAACCGAGGAAGAAGCCCCCCCCCCCCCCCCCCAAGAAAAGAGAGAAATTGGAAACATTAGGAGATTTCACTCACAAAAACAGCACGCATATGGAGCTAATTCTAGGTTACTTTTCTGGATCTCCTAGGAGAAAAGAAGACGAAAGAAAGAAAGAAAACCCAAATAGGAAAAACTAAGAAAGCAGCACACTGTGTGCATATGTAAAACATATTAATCATTAGGGATTTTCTCTGAATTGAAAAATAAGACAGTCACCAGATGGATCAGCAACTGAAAGGAAAACAGATCTGAAACTGCATATATAGAAATCAGGGAAATATATATATATATATATATATATAGTTATATATATACCGCAAGAACAATGTTGCAAAATTTGCAGGGGATATAGCATAGTTGCTCAGAACCAACGTCCACGTTGCTGCTCGACATGTCTCTGCTAAACCTTGTTAATTGACTCAGAGAAGAAGGAAAGACGAAAATTGATTGAGATCAAACCAAGGAAAGAAGAAGAAGAAGAAAGCTAATAGATGTAGCTCTCAACAATTTGCCGAAAGCAAAAGCTTAACCCGGTTTATTCTCTTTCAGGACCCCTCAGATACCGGGCTATATATGTACAGTTAAACTTGCTCGATCGTCTTGTATATATAGAGAGAAACTCATAGCAGTAGACGAAAGCTTAGTAACAGGGTATTCTTTTGGGACCCAACGGGGTAAAGAGGGAAGGCGAGAGAGAGAGAGAGAGAAAGAGAATGGGAAGAAAAAGTAGCTTCAGACAGAAAAAAGCCGTTTTGATCTGGTATTGGAAAAATGTAGCGTACTGCACTAAAAATTACTTATTACTTATAAATTACATGTATAGCACGTAAATATACAATGATTTAATCCTAATTCATCTAGTTAGGTGTATTAATCACTGTACATTATGCGTGGGGTACAGATCGATATGTGCCTAGCTGAGCTTTTCTATATGAAGAGATAATAAGACGTGAAGATGGAGGTTCAGTGAGGTCTCATGGGAAGAATAGTTAGGGTTTCGAGGAAGAAAGTGTTTTGTTTGAGTTACCAAATATGTACAGATTGATGATACAGTAACATTTATTTTAAATTGAAACGTGAGAGTGACCACACAATCCTCAGTGACCTGCAACTTCAGCAGCGGACTAGTGGGGCGAAATTTTGTGTCTTTCATAAATAGCACCACCAGAGATTATAGTGTTTATAATTTAATTAAATTTGGGCAGCTTAAACGAAGTTAAATAAACTTCTCTTAAAAACTTTGATTAAACAAATTTTTTCGCTTTTAAAACTTTCCTTTTATTACAATGTGTATTGTGTATTTTGTAGTAAATCATTGATATTTTTTTTTCACTTTTTTCACACTAGCATATGGCTTTTTTAAATTTTGACCTACAAGTAGATAGATTATCACTAAATTTTAGGATCGATGCATAGTTACATCTTGCCGTTGTATTCTTAGTTAAATAACGTGCCAGTTAATAACGACATAAAAGTTATTTGCATAACTTCGAAATTTTGGACGAAAAATATATTTCAACTTTTAAATGTCATATACGTATTAGCACAAAATTTAAATTTCAAAATAGATATATAATTTTATCATTATTTAATTACTCAAACTGAAAGTATACTTACCACTAATTTCTAAGTAGCAACGTAAACTAACTACTCCTTTCGGTCCTAAGAGTAGGAGTTATATAGTTTACATATATTAAAAATTAGCTAAGTTAGTTAATATGTATTCATTTTTCTAAAACACTCTCTTTTAATCATTTGTATTAAAAATTATTTTTATTGCTAAAACTTCTTTTAATATACACAATCAATAGGATTGTTTAGAAAAGGAATTATAAAATTACGAGATAAGAGAGATAGAAATCTTATATTTAAGACTAAAATAAACTTTTTAAGTAAGAAAAAATTTGTTAAAAATCCCCATTTGACAAATTCAATGGGGAGTGGAACTTGCAATAAATGTCAAGATGTGAACCCGTAAGTGTAAGTAAGTGTAATAAGAAAAAAACTATATTGCCTTTATGAATGCTAATTGCATATGACAGATCTTTATCTACATATCATGGATCCTCAATTGATACAACATATGCTTATTTGTGCATAATTCATTGCATATGAAGGATAATCACTTATATATAAAGGATGCCTACTTGCATACTTGTTTATTGTGTAATACAGATGCTAATTTCATCTAACGAATACTTATTTGCATGAGGGATCCCTACTTGTATATTTGTTCATTATGTAATATGGATGCTAATTTCATATAACATATGCTCACTTGCACATGACAAATACTTACTTGCATATGATGGATCCTTACTTACATACGGGTTTATTGTGTAATATAGATGCTTATTTATATATGATAGATGTTTACTTGCATATGATGGATGCTTACTTGCATGTGATAGATTTCTAACTGCGTATGGGTTTTTACAAAATACGAATAATCATTTGCATATAACAGATGTTCATTTGCATTTAACGAATGCTCATTTGCATATAACTGATACTCATTTGCATGTTGCGGATCCCTACTTGCACATGGGTTCTTATTGCACGTTAATGCTTAATACAAATGCTAATTACATATAATGGATCCTCACTTTGCATATAACATATACTTACCTGCATATAGATTCTTAGGTTATTGCATAGCTTACTTGCTTATAGATTCTTAGGCTATTGCATACTATGATGCTAATTACATATTAAGTGAGTATCCATCACATGCAAGTTAAGATCCGTCATATGCAATTAGCATCTATATTAAGTAATAACATTCAATAAGGATACATATGCAAGTAATTATCAACTATTAGCAAATAAACATCCGTTATATGTAATTAGCATTTGTATTACACAATAAATCTATATGCAAGAAGGCATTCATCATATGTAAGTAAACATTTGTTGTATGAAAATGAACATCTGTAATATACAATTAGTCATATACAAGTGAGAATCCGTCATATGAAAATGAGGATCCATAGTATGCAAGTGAGAATTTGTTATATGCAATTAACATCTGTCATGTCAATAGCCTTTTTATTATCATATTTATTAATACTTGAGGTGCCCACATCTTTACATTTATTGTAGGTCCTATTCTCCAATTAATTTGTCAAATCAGGATTTTTAACCAATTTTTTCTTTAACTAATTCCTATATATTTAAAATAAGAAAGAGTGTACAACGTAGAACACCTCGTCATACTAACTATTACACAAGCTATAAACCACGATTAGTTATATTTGAAACTTTTGTACCTAGTGGTAAAAGTTAACGTTAACTTTCTCTATTCTGAATAGAATATTGAAGTTTGTTATTAAGCTTTCCGTGTTAATGAGTGCATGTTTGGGACAACCTTAAGAATTCTTAAAAGTCAGTTGAGACCCAAACAAAAAACTACTAGAATGAAAAAAAAAATATTTGGCATCATTTTGGAGGCAAATGAGTTTTTGCTCCCCCAAAGTTGTTTTAAAGTTTTTTTCTTGGCCAAAAAAGTTGTTTTAAGGTTGAAGAAACTTTTTTTACTTCTGGCTTTTGATTTTTCTTTATACTACCTCCGGTCCTAATTATAAGAATCAGTTGACTAATTTGAGGAGATTAAGAAGTAAGTTGAATTAGTTATTGGTCCCAAAATAAGTGTTGTCTTTCCTAAAATATCCTTGTTAATCAAACGTATTGACTAGAACTATAATTATTAGAAAGATTATCTTAGAAAAAAATGAGTAAATATGAGAGACAAAGTGAATTGAGGTCTTATATTTAGGACCAAAATAAAAGTCAAACAGGGTCTTATGTTAAGGACTGGATGTAGTATTTAAACATTTTTGAAACTAATTCGTCAGTATATTATCTAAATAAATTTATGGCAAAATGACTTTTTCTGTTTAATAAAAATCTATCTATAAATATAATCATGTCACATTGATTAACTTATAATAAATATTACTTTTGCCTGTTCTTAGGTGGTAATAATAAGTTAAGGAAATGTCTTTCATTAAGACGGCCTTCGCAGGACCTTTTGTTCCAAAGGCTAAACAATCAGTCAGGAAAACCTCCAAACAGTTACATCAAGTGTCATGAACAGTGGAAGCCATATTGAGAACCACTAAAAATGCTTCATACATATCCATCGTGCGTTGTGCTTTTTTGCTTTATCCTTTTATTACTTCCTTTTGCAAAACAGTGTGATTCAGACCTGTGTCTTCAGACGCATGTTTATTGTTATTAAGTGTGGGATTTAAAGACCATGAGAACTTATAAAAAAGAATGAGAATTTGATCTTTAAAGTAATCTTTAAGATTTGAGCTAGTCTCATAAATAAATAAAAAAAGTTATTTTTGAGAAAGTTACTTCTACTTGTGAGGTTGAGTGTGAGACTTGAATTTGAATTTTTATATATATTCAAAATTTCAAAATTACTCTCTATTATTAAGTTCATTATCAAGGTTATTTGGTTAGTTGGAAAGTTGTTTAGTTAATTGGGGAATGCGTAGGAAAATGAAATTTATGAAAAAAAGTTAACTCTTTTGGCAAAACAAAAAAATTTGGCCAAAGCGCAGTCTTTAGTCCTTTAACTTCACATATATAATGTATCATTGTGTTCTCTTAATTTTATAAATTGTTTTTTTAGTTCTCTGATTCTATAGTGCTGTTAACAAATTAAAGATGTTGGCATCAAAATTTTAATTGTTAAATAGAAATAGAAGAAGCATAATCATAAATTACTGTCCTAATAGCACAATTTTAGGCCAATGTCATAATAACACAATTGAGGGGAAAAAAGAATAGCTTTATAGGAACAGAATATTTCTTAATTAATTACTCCTCCGGTCCTAATTATAAGACCCAATTGACTTATTTGAGGAGATTAAGGAAGTAAGTTAAGTTGGTTATTTATAATAAATAAGTGTTGTCATTCCTAAAATATCCTTGCTAATTAAGTATATTGGTTAAAACTATCATTATTAGAAGGATTATCTTGGAAAAAATGCATAAATATAAGAGACAAAATGGATTGGGGTCTTATAATTAGGACCAAATAAAAAGTCAAATGGGGTCTTATAATAAAGACCGGAGGAGTAGCTTGTTTGCCATCTCGCAAAGAAAATATCGGCAAAATGATTTCATTTGCAGCCATTAAAAATCATGGAAGAAGACAAACAAGTTACGTTTGAATAAAAAGCTTTTTGAAGATCAGAAAAGCATATAATGATGCTCAAGAATTTTTCCTTTTCTTTTTGCTTGTCACAACATTATTAGGATCTCTTCTTTGTGGATTTATTAGCCATTTTAATAATGAACTGCTCCATTGCCCTTTTACCTTCAGTCCCTTTCAATGTCTGGTGTAATAAATTCTGCATAGCTTACTTTCCAATCACTGTATTATTGGTAGGTGATGCTTTTCTTCTTTATATATATAATTTCTTTTTTATATTTGCTCCTCTTGTCTACCTAAAATCGGTATTTTAATTCCTTACATTTGTGTTTATTTTTAGCTTTTTTGTCAATTATGTTAGACAAATAAATATATGCCTTACTCCGGCAAAATTTATGTATGTATGTATGTACGTATCGAAGGCTTACATTAATACAGTCTATTTGTAATTATGTGACGCGAATGCATTTTCTGAATCCTTGTTTACATATAACTTCTGAGAAAACTATAAACTCAAGATTATTTGATCATAACACTGATATTCTCAAATTAACCAAAAACTCATTAAGGTTAGCACATGTATATATTCCTTAAACCGCCTAAAAAGGAGAGACTATGCCAACTGATTAGTTTGTTGGGTGAGAAAGTCTCTTAAACTTATAGATCACACTTTACTTATGTAGGTAATCTTCTTCATGAATATCGGCCTCTTAATAAAAGACTTATATTACGAGTATAAATTCAAAAAAAAAGAACCTGTCCCCAAAGACTAACATATTGAATAAAATAATCCTTTGAGCTCATAAACCGTATTTCACCTATGAGACTCCCTGGTATGGGACTCACAACATTACAACAGTCGATCAACCCTAGCTAACTGGATACATGTAAAAGGGATAAATACACAGAATGTTGACCAATAAATTCATGGAACACTAGCTAGAGAAACAACAGTTGAATTTATTATCTTCTTATCATACATGTATCCTTTAAATGCGGAAAGATGTTATCAAGAGAAAGGACACATCAATGATCGACCATTCTTCAAATTAACTAAAACTTTTATCTATGATTTATAGAATTGAAGGATATTGGGTAGAGTCACCTGTAATACAAAAAGTTCTTGTGAATTATTTTGTCTCATGCAATTTGGACTGTAGCCACCTGGAAACCACATTTGCGTGGCCCCAAATAGATAACAAATTAAGATATCACGTCAGAAAGGGAAATACATAGATATATGTATATGTATATGTATATGTAATCAACATTAATGAAATATACGAGAAATGAATTTTATTATAACTTTGAATTACTATTTAGAGAAAAATATGGGACTTACACATACGTGCAAGCATACACATTAATGAGAAACAATCACAAAGGGCACACATATTCTTCAACCTGGTCCCTCCAATCTGATCACTCACAAAGCTTTACGTGCACTCCTCCAATCCTCATGTTCTACACCCAAGCAGCCCAAATTGTGGCTGATCATATGTGTGGGCATATCATGATAGTAAAACCCAACTTGGATTGGCTAATTAAACTAATGAACTAATTCCCTGGCCGGCCCAACCGTGAAGAGATTTGAACAATAGACCGGCCGGGTTGGATTTTATATCTCTCTCTCTTTAGTCAACCTAAAATGACATCATTTTAAGTTAATATAACATGGCAAACTATCATACTTTTACACTAGTAACACAATTTATTAGATTATGTATGGTTTACATATGAATGTTCCATTGACTTATAAATTAATGTCTTTTTGTGTAAATATTACTCTTTAGGGTTGTGTGTGAAAGAGAATTTTTTATATGTTTTACTTAAATTATGTGATTTTAATCACGGCTAAGTTAACTCCAATTAGACCATATTCATCATTGAACCACTGTCTCGACCAGTTTAATTATTAGTCTGGTTTTCAATGCCTTGGGTATGTTTTATAAGCCCGCATATTCAATCCACCAAGATTAACTATAAGGTGTGGTCCTAGTTTTTATAACCTCGCCTTATAATTGCAACGTTAAAGTTTCTCCTAACCCTTCATTATTGTCCAAGGGAAGAAAACCAATTTAACGTCCGAATCACACCAACCGAATTGCAATAAGCTAAGCCTAATGGTTATGCAATCTCTAGGGAATATAAAGAGGAAACGGTGCACAAGAGAATTTATACTGGTTTGGCTTATATGTCAAGCATATATAAATTCAAGTCACTGGAGTTATCTTAGAGATTTTTCATTATAAATAAGAATATTTCAATATATGGACTTTTTCTAAAGCCGCTTACAACCATATAGATTCTTCAAGAGTCATAGCTTAAACGGTTCACTCTTCTTATAAAAGGAGTTTCTTATCCTTGAGAATATTGTCTCACAAAGTGCAGTAAGAATAAAAATATAAAATAGATCTCATAAAAGAGTACAGATTCACATTTGCAGGGCAACTGGATGAGCAAGACTGAACCATTTAGAATGACTGTTTTCCTTTTCTTTTTCTTTCTTTCCTTTCTCCCCCCCCCCCAAAAAAACACCCACAAATAAAAAGAAAAGCCTCTAGATTAATTAATTGATAGGAGGTTTGTATGTATGGGCTTCCACCAAAATAGCCATTAGAAACATCCCCTAAGTAAACTTATTTGAAAAGAGCCATTAAGAGGAATTGAAAACACCAGTGATCTGACTGTGGCAACGATTGTGGATAATCCGATCACTACAAAAAATATATAAAGAAAAGACTTGCGATTACTGATAGAATTTAGCGATAAAATTTTCATTGAGCGATGGAATTACTGACCGGATAAATTAGCAATGAATTAGCCATTAAAAACCCTCAAAACCATAATAACAAGTAGCCCTTAAAATGTGCTGACTGTCTTTAAAAATCACTTCTGCTATATCTTTAGAATAGCGGCAATCCAAGACCCACGGTTATTTAATTAACCACAACTGAAGCTCTCTATGTAGGGAGTGTCAGGATCCCTCAAAAGCACTTTAAAAAAAATATTTTTACATAAATTGAAACAAAACTCTTCATCTTTTCTCATATATTTACTCTAAATTCGGTAAAAATTATTTCTAAAAAGCTAATCCAAACACCCCTATATAAGTAAATCCACCTCCGGTTTTCACCTTTTTCAAAGTTTCCTTTCTTTTTTTCTTTTGCTGATAGGAGCAAGTGGGACATGTGTATTTCACTATCATATTTTTTTTGACTGTGAGAACTGAGAATAAATCTTTGAATTCCTTATAGTGATTTCATTTAATTAATTTTTTTATCAGGATTTCATTTAATTAATTGATTAACTTAAATGATTGCAACAACGTGATAATTGTCCAATAGAATCTTAATTAATAGAGTTAGGTACTAAGGTGTTTTATATCGGCACGCATCCATGAATCATTTTCAAAACTATTCATTGAATGAAGAAAATAAATTTGCATAACATTTTATATTCATCAAATATGTTCATGAACTTTATTGGATAAACCAACGCAACGCTTCACATTCGTATCTGTAGATTATATGACAACGGAATTGTTTGAAGGAAAGGTTTTAGACGCATATGGTTCAATTAAATTCAATTAATTAATTATGTTTACTAATATGGTTGCATCTAATGGAAGGGTTCAGGTCTTTATAACGTGGCGAACTAATGTTTGAATCATTATTGAGAGAAATACTCACATTTAGTATTCTATAGTACTTCGAATATGATTATCTTTAATAGAAGGATACATATGCGTAATCACTGCAAAAAAAAAAAATTGACTTTCAGTGGCGACAAAAAGTCACTGTTGAAAAGTCATTGCTGTAGCAACTGTGGCTGAAAATTTTTAGCAGTGACAAAAAGGTCACTGCTGAAACACACTTTTAGCGGTGATCACTTTTAGAAGTTTAAGTCGCGACATTTATTGCCACTGAAAGATTCTTTTGGCAGTGACCTTCTTGTTGCCACTAAAAGAACTTTCAGTGGTGACAATCTATCGTTGTCAAAAGTGACTTTCAGCAGTGACTTTGTTGTCGCTGTTGAGAGTGATACCCAGGAAAAATTGGCTTTACTGATGCCACATCATCACTGGCCACCTCCACCTCATCACTACCGGGGTGCCACGTCATCATTAGCCACCTCCATGTCGTTGCCACATCACTCCTCCCCGTCTTCACGTCACCGCCCAAATATTTTCACCTTAAATGTGTCTTCTTCAAGGTTCGAACTCATGACCACCTCCTTTCGTATCCAATTTTCTTGTCATTAAGTTGGATTGAATTTGTTTATTACTATTATAAAATAAAATATATATTATTATATTATAATTTCAGCAGTAATATTAGAAAGTCGCCGCTGAAAATGAACCCAGGTCTTATATTCAGCAGCAACTTTTTTTGTAATTGCCTAAATTTTTTTTTGGTAGTGTTGGTACACTTTTTTTCTCCTACTCAAAATCCTTCAGCATTCAATGCCGATAATAATTCAATCAATAGTACATGCACCAAATCGATGTTTTCCTAACCTATTCATTTTATGGCTTTATTTGACGATGATTAGAAGATTTGGCTTGATTTCCCCCCCTCATTTATGGCCAAAAGGACTATTATGGCTGTATGTAATATCACCCATTTTTAGACCATATCAATATTTTGATTCTTCTCAGTTCTCTCACCGCTTCTGGATATAGAAATTAAATTAAAATACCCTTTTAAAAGCTGTAGTACTGTTTATATACGTGTGTATATATATTTCCCAGATGAAGAGCGATTCACAAAGGAGGACCTGAGATCACATATATATCAAATAGAGATGATGGCTAAGATAGAGAAGGTGGCAATTCTAGTGGTGGCTGCTTTAGGAGCAATAATGCTACAAATGACAGAAGCTGAAGATTTCACAGTGGGTGACTCCACAGGATGGATCAATAATCCTCCTGGCGGCGCTTCTTTCTATTCCAACTGGGCAAAGAATTTCACTTTCAAAGTCAACGACACCCTTGGTAGGTTTGTCATCAATCTTGTTCTGGGTCTAATACCTCTCTAATGCCTCTATTTGCAGTTGACCATGTTGAACTGAAAAAGATAAATATTATGGATGAATATATATATATATATATCTTGATGTCCTGATAGAGTTTTAGATTTTAAAGAGTATGTAATATATTTGATCATCTAATTTTAAACAAATTTTTAGTCTAGTCCTTTAATATAATCAAATGAAAAAAATGCTGTTGCAAAGCATAATTTCAATGCTTATGGATTGTATTAAAATATAAAAATTATTATATTAAGGGATTATATAAATTTTCTATCGATTAAGTTTTTCAGCAGGTTTACCTTAATCTTAAAATACAAAAATTATTATATTGGAAGATTAAAATCTAAGCATGGTTTGTGAGCAGTTATAGTTTTGGAATTATCATTTAAACTCGTTGACTCGGCATGTTCCATCAAATGAAAGTGACAAGATTAAAATTAAAGGACTAAAAATATTCCATATGTATAATCTTCAAGGAAAGCTTGATGTAAAATTAAGGCAGGGACCAAGCGTATACTTTAACAGTTTGTCTTTCTATCAAAATAACTTGAACTATCAGGCAAAAAAAAAAAAAAAACTTGAACTAATTTGATAAGACTTGCATCAAGTGTGTGTGCGCCTTTAATTCATTCTCTAATTAGTCATATATATATATATATATATATATATCTTTTCTTATCTGCTATTTTGTTGGGGCAGTGTTCAACTTCCCAACAGGAAGACATGTGGTGGCCATATTGAGTCAGGCAAACTTTGAGAAATGCAACTTCACGAAGCCGATTCAAGTGCTGAGCACAGGACCGGCGAGAGTGGCTCTGAACCGAAGTGGTGAATTCTACTTTGCCTGTGCTTTCACCGGTCACTGTAACAGCGGCCAAAAGCTTAGCGTTAATGTCGTCTCAGCCTCCACTTCTACTTCTCCTTCGCCTGCGCCATCCCCTACCGCCTCACCGCCCTGCCAATAACCATTGTTTCTCTAAATTAATGATATGAGTTTTCTGTGTTGTGGAGTGATAATAATAACATTGCGTTGAAAGAATAAATTAACGATTACGTACGCACACAATTGGTGGATTGGATCCATTTATATTATTTATATAGTTTTTGTATTGACTGTTATTTGTTACAAAAATTGCGCCCGTTGCAGCCATGGCCAAGGTTTTAAGAACGTCTCTCTCTGCATTTTTTTTTTTAAATTTTTGATGAGCACGGATACTTTAATTTTTGACAAGCACAGACATTTTGAATTATATATGTATCCCTCTTGAGGGCATTAAATTAGTGTTTAGTAGCAGTGTTGTTTCAAAATAATTAGTCATATTTCAAAATAATGATTATAATATGAATGTTGAATTATGCATAATAATGATAGAAAATTTATAAATAACTCTAGGGAAAAAAAAACCAAATTCAAGTTACTTATATTTATTATAACAAATTTTTAAATCAAGCATAGTCATGTTTTTTTTTCCTTTGGTTTCATGTGGATTAATTACGGAGGGAGGGTGGTAGTACGTTGTTTTATTTTGGGTAAGAAATGAGAAGGGCCGAAGCCCGGGTCACAATACACTGATGGGGCCTAAACCCTATGAAATCATACAAGGCCTAGTTAAAAACTGGAATTGGGGGAGTGGGGCCCACCTATATACTGTTCTGTCAGTTTTGGGCTTTCTCTTAAACTTTTTTTGGGGGATTAAAAAAGCCACTGGCCCAGCATGGGAGAATGAGCACTTTACAAAAGTATATGTATATACTACGGAGGTTGGATCTGGACTCTAGTAAAATCTAGTAGAAAGAGTTAGTTTCTTACAATATGATAAATTAAGATTCACATGCCTGCTGAAAGAGATGCCTGTATTCAGTGTCCGATAATGTTTCAAATAGAATTGCTTCTAATGAGAATATATCTATGCATAGGGGGGAAAAAACATCATGTATATAATTATTTTTTTAAGTGTCAAATGTAATACTTTTATAATGCATATATATTAATTGTTTTTGGCAACTAAAATACACCGGCATTCCCCTTAGTTTACTTCAATTACGTAAATATCCCTGGCATTTTTAAAACACATA
The DNA here is from genome assembly GCF_004799145.2 of Neltuma alba. Classification (NCBI taxonomy): domain Eukaryota; kingdom Viridiplantae; phylum Streptophyta; class Magnoliopsida; order Fabales; family Fabaceae; genus Neltuma; species Neltuma alba. The sequence continues at coordinate 23,971 of NW_021635315.1, read as the reverse complement.
TAAATCTCTCCTGAAACAAAGATTTACGAAACATAAACTGCCTGCTATTCTTGAGATTTTAACTCTCATCAACTCAATCATTAATCAATTATTACATAACATATTTTAGGCTAAAATACCCATCTTTAAAAACTATGTTATTGTTTGAAAATCATTGGTAATAATTTTGATGCATATATATATTTTAAAACTTTTTTTATCATATCTTAAATTCTTTAATTATGTGAACTTACTTATTTAGTAATTTTTTAAAAATTTAAATATACAATTCGATTAAGATAATATTTCAAATATACATATGTATGTAAAAAATATTGTCACTAATCTAGTGTTTTGTGGTATTACATGCAATGCAACGTCTCAATTGGAAATGTGAAGCCAGGCTAACGTCATATGTAGAAATAAATTGACAAAAAAACGGTCTTTATCGAAGTGACTTCTGTCTCTGTGTGTGTGTGTAGTATACGTTGGTAAATAATTTTCACAGCGTTGCATTATTAGAATTTTATTTCCCTTTTTATACCATTATTAGCCAATGAATTTTTCTGTGTTTGTGTGTGTGTGTCTCTCTCTATATATATAGGTTGAAAAGTTCTAGAAGTAGAACCTGAATAGCACATAGTCAATGTACAGATGTTTCACGTAAACTAATTTGATTGGTTGCTTTATATTATAGTCATGCTTGATGAAATCATCAATATTGTACTAATCTATTTATGTTTTGTATGGTATTAGCTTGGTAGTATAATAATAATAATAATAATAATAATAATAATAATAATAATAATAATAATACATGCATTTTAGGACTCGTTCAATCTATGGACTTACCTACAACTTCATTGTAATTTAAGGGTGTGTGCTTATATATACACACATAGCACAAGACAAAGCCCTTCCAACCTAAAACATCAGAAACCAATAGAGCCAGCGGCAGGACGACCTGAGATCACATATCACGTTCGTTAGAGATGGCTAAGTTGGCGAACATGGCGATTCTTTTTGTGGCTGCTTTCGCCGCGATTTTCCTCCCCGGCACGGAGGCTGAAGATTTCACGGTGGGCGGCTCCACCGGGTGGACCAATAATCCTTCTGGCGGCGCTTCTTTCTATTCCAATTGGGCTTCAGATTTGACATTCAACGTAAACGATGTTCTTGGTAAAGAAATTCCTCCCTTCACATATATGTTAGGATGTCAAGTGTCAGTGGATTTGATTCGATATTAAAAAAAAAAAGTAAAAATATTTCATGTTTAGAGCTTGGCCGGAAAACATGTAACTTTATTCCTTTGAGTTAAGATGTGGTGTTAAACTCGTCACGAGCGTAAATACACAAGTGTGGATAATTCCTTCTTTCTTATACTCTCTTTTGCTTTTCTCTTTTTGGGCAGTGTTTAACTTTGCCACGGGGAGGCACGATGTAGCCATATTGACTAAAGACAACTTTGACAATTGCAACGTGAATAACCCGATTCAATTGATTAACAACGGACCGGCTAGAGTGACTCTGAACCGAACCGGAGATTTCCACTTTGCTTGTGGTTTCCCAGGTCACTGTAACAGTGGTCAAAAGCTAAGCATTAATGTCTCCGGCTCTTCCTCTCCTACTTCACCGCCGTCTGTGCCCGGAGCTCCGGGATCTTCACCACCCGGCGAAACTCCTCCAGAATCCTCAGCCACCTCTCTGGCTATTACTTTCTCTCTTCTTCTCGCTACTAGTTGTCTGAACTTGTTCCTTCATTTCTAGATACATATATATAGATATAGTGATTATTACAGGGAGATTTTGGTTAATTTTCTGTGTATTATTCATACTGTTGGGGGTTCATTTTGCATTGGTGGAATTTAGTTTATGTGTTATTTTGATTAGTTATGGTTCAGATGTATTGGGTTTATTGCTGAACTAGTTTGTTTTTCTTGGTTTGGTGTATATTAAGATATATTATTATTGCGTTGATGGAATAAACGATTATATACATTGTTGTGGAGTAGGTCAATTTTGAGTTTATTTTTCCCATTTATTTATTAGTTATTAAAAATTGTGTTGACTAAATTAATAAACCAAAGTTGAATTTTGGTGATTTGAAGAGAAATTAATATATAGGCCACGTATGTAATGTGCATGTCAAGTTCATAGAGGTGCTATGACTTTTTAAAGTCATGGGTTTCTTTCAATGTTAACACATTGCATGGCACATACATAAAATATGCATTAGGATGGCGTAACACATATTATAAAAAATAAGACTACGTAAATCAGGTTAGTTAAGGCTTTTGTGACGTTGAATAGTAATGTCTTTAATAATTAAAAAAATTAATGGGAGAAGTGCAGCAAAATCCAATATATATATAATTATTAAAAAGTCCTAATAACAATTGAGTATCCTGTAATCACAAGTTTCAGAGTTAAAAATAACAACTTCTAATTTATTATTAGGATTTCTTAGTAATTATGTTCCTTCTCTGGGACATAATTGTAATTTCTGAAAAATTAATTCATCAATCATAATTTCACTAAATTCTTAATTAATTTTTCTTTTTGGCCAAAAAACAGTCTTTCATTACATATTTATAGTTTTCTCAATTATAAGCATCACTGACTATACTCGTAAGTTGCCACAACATACGAAGTAAAAAGTAAAAAAAAGAAAGTAAAATGATGTTTTCTTAAAAAAATAGAATGATGAAATAAATTTATTTATTATCAACATAAAAAATAAAAAAATTATGTCTTGACTGTCTTCTTATATCTATATATAATTTTTAATCTGGTTGATTTTGATTTTATTTTTTTAAGATTGAGATTTTTATTTTATTTTTTCGAGTGAGATTTTGATTTTATTTAGATGATTGGGCAAAATTAATCTAAGTGCTCCTTGAGTGAGAGTTACATCAATAATTATTAATACTGTTTTTCCAGCACGATTATCAATGTTGTTTTCTTTAGAAATTAAAAAATTATAAATATAAGAACTAATTAGTATCTATAGTTGTGGAAATTATAAGGACCCAATAAAAAATTATAAGAACTTAATTGAAAAAATGAAATTAGAAAGACTTACACATAAATTTCCTCTAATAATTATATTGGTTATTGAACTATTCAAGATATTGGTTCAAAATTCACCCAGGTCAATCTATTATTAAACTCAACTAATCACAATTTTTTTGATAAAAACCTAATCAAAATTAAATTAATATGTTTTTAATTTTTATATATTAAAATATTACAAAAAAAAAGAAAACAATAATATTGAGATGGAATCCAACAAAATTAAGGAAAATCTGTAAAATATAATATTAAGACAGAAAATATATTCGATAATGGAAGAGTTTTTAAATTAAGAATATTAAAAATTTACAAAGTGGACACACCAATTTAGAAGTTAATAAAAGCCAATTAAAATTAGTATATCCAATAAGAAGAATAAACAAAATCAAATAAAAATTAATACTCACATTTAATATTCGATAGTAGTTCCTCGAATAGGATTGATTCTAATAAGAGGAACCTATGCCTAAAAAAAATTAAATAAATGTATGTGATTTAATAGTGAATTGACAATTAGATGGACGGTTTATATGGATTTTAAAAATAAAAAGAAAGTCTGCAAAATGAAAGAATATTAGTATATTTTTACTTTTATAAACTGGAACGATACAGAAATATATATATTTTATGATTTGTACAATGACTTGTAAAGATTTTTTTTTTATTTCTTGCACGTCATGCAACAAATTTAAATTTGAATATATTAAATTAAAGTAATATCTTTTTAAAAAGAGAATGAATAAATAGTAAAAAAATAATAATAAAGAAACAAGAAGAGTTGGTGGATGAACATGAGGACACCGGTGGAGGGGAGATCTGCGAACGCCAGATGCCGGGGGGTGTTGGAGTGGTTGAGAAAAACTCCACATATGATATAAAATTTTTCCCAAAACAAAGTCTCAGTTGGCTAGTACTTAAAAATGACAGGAAAGAAATTGAGACCTAATTTAAAATTTTAAAAATGTTGTGAAATTATCCATATACTATTTTGTGATAAATGTTATGAAATTTGTCATTTTCAATTCAATACTTATTATTTTTATTTTTCAGTTTACAACTTCTTAATTTACTAATTAAAATAATGGAGAAAAAGAGGAAAATGACAAAAAATTGTAAAAATTACAAAGTCTCAAATCGGTATTCTTCCAAAAATTTGTTGTTATTTGAAAGTCAAGTGTTATCAAAACCTATTAAAGTATTATAACAAATTGTGATTTGAGATTTAATAATTTTCAAAATCATTATTTGTCATTCTCTAAAAAAAAAAGTTATGAAACTTATTATTTCCAACTCAATATTTGTCATTACTAGTTCAATACTTGTCATTTCTAGTTTTATTAATGTCAGTTATGTCACAAAATGTAATACAGGTAATTTCACAATGTTTTCAAAATATCAGTTCAAACTTCACTTTCTTCCCTGTCATTTTCAAATGTTAGCTATCTAAAAGGAAATTTCATATATTCGGCATGTATTTTATTTTAGAAATTTATCCTAATTTTTTTAACAAATTGTACACTCTTGCTCTTTAAAGGTCAGTGGAAGAATTTATTTTAATTTTAAATGTAAGATCAACTTTATCTTTTAAATTTATAATTTGTTTTAAATTATTCTTATTAATTGCATATATAATATGTTAATAATATATTAAAGAGGACTTTTATCAATGCATGTAATGATTAAAAAGTTATCTAAGAAAACCAGCACACTTTTATTATGAACAATTAACTTGATAAATTTTAGGGTTAAGTTACAAATTTATCCAGTAATGTTACTTTAGAAGTTTTTTTCGGTTTAAGATCACCCTAGAGGTGTTAATATGAAACAATATCATCCCGTTAAAAATATTGAAGCTTAATGTCAATTTTTTGAACCGTCAACATTAATATTTTAATGAAGTGGGGCAGCATTATTATGTTTTTAAATTTCTAAGGTAATAGTAAGCTAAAAAAACTTTTGGGGCAACATAAAATTTTCAGATTAAATTTACACCTTAATCATAAACTTTATTAACATCAATAAATTATATATCTAATTTATTAAACATTTCAAATTGGAGAGTGAGTATTTTTTTAATAGAATAATTAATCTCATTGTTCGGACTCCATGAAACGCACCTAAACAAGTTGGAATGAAAAAGAATTGAACATTTCATAGGTGGGAACAAATTAATAATATAGCGCAGTGCACATTTTCTCAAGTCATGTGACACATGGAGTGATTTACAAGAGAAGTGGCGTGGATTTGTTCAAAAAAGCGCAACATTTTAGATTTAAGTACTAAAAAAATTTGCGGGCCCTTCTCCTATGATCTGTTCCCAGTCTTTCGGGTTAATCAATTTCAGCCGGTGTCGTCGGTTTTGGATGGCCATTTTTTAAAGGTTAATTTCGGCCGAATTGTGAATGAATCAAACTATACAATTAGGCTAACAAAAATTAGTCCAGCTGTTAAGGAGTCTGTTCATAACCATGAGGTCGTGACTTCAAATCTTATTATCGATGTGAGGATCTTATTAATGGGTAATCTGTAAGTATTTCTGTAAGTGCTTTCTGCCTGAAAGTATACCTTATCCCTGGTGAGTTCTGGGAACTAACTCGCTTAAACTTTTTTATATTTAAAATCGAGTTGACCGGATCCTATTCAATTTTAATTAGGAATTATTACTCATAAGTTCCAACTAAAAAATAAATATAAATAGGTTCCTTGAATTACGTTGAATATTAATAGGTAATAAAATACTGAATATTTATTAGTTTAAATTATAAATGACAAGTATACAAGTTTGACTTCTAAACATTAGTTTGTAAATTTGACTCGTAAGTTGTAAATGATGAATGAAACTCAGCTTGACCTATTAATGTTAAATGAAATTTAAAAAAGGTATATTTATATGTAAATTTTTTATAATGTGACTTATGGGCAATTTTCTCTTTTAGGTGCATCGACGAAAGCCTGAATGGCTCATCTGCAATCTTAGGTAGCAGTGAAAGTAGGCTATCAATAGGATTAGAATCCAGTAAAAGATGTTAATTTTTCACAACAATGAATTAAAATTCAAATTTTAGTTGGCAGAAGTGTTTACATTTAGTGTCTCATAGTGCCTTGAATAAAATTATCTGTATTAAGAAGATATTTGTGCTTAACAAAAAAAAGAAAGAAAAGAAAAAGAAAGTAGGCTAGACCTCTATCAAGAGCTTATAATCTAGTTTTAAGCCTAACTGAGCCTATTTAGTAAATAGGTCAAGCTCAAACTTAAACATACAGACTTGGCCTACTTAGTTTTTTTTTTTTAAAAAAATTTATATTATTACATATAATATAAATTATTTATAAAATTACTAATTTAGCCTTAACCCTAAATTTCACATCTTGTCATACGCACAAACTCTTTCATTCACCAACCATTCACCTCTCTCTTTTTGTTCTCTTTGATATTTTTTTCTTCCGTAACTTGCATCTTTTGCTTAAAGCATAATAGTTGTTATAAGTTTATTTTAGTGACGTCCAAATGAATTATTATGATCTTATTATGAATAGTTTGTCGTTTCAATTTCTATCAGAACAATAAAAGAGATAAAATATAGTTTTACACATTACTTGTTGTGAATATGCTTGTTAACATTAATTACTTGATTCATTTTGTAGGAGTCATCTAATGAAGAAGAAATTATATTGAATTCCAAGATTATTGATACGATCATGATGTAATATTGTGCCGTAATGAGTTTTGATGAGATATTATAATAAGTGAAATTTTGTTATTTTATTGTAAATTTAAATTAACTTTATTTAAATAATTAAATTCTGTAATAAGTTGAAAAAAATAATTTTAAGACAATATTGATAAAATTTAACTTTTTTATTTTGATAATACGTGCCAAAAGTGATTTTTGAATAAGATTAGAGAAGTACTAGGACCAATAATGATTGGTAGATATTTTGGAAGGCTGTAGTTTGGAAACAAGGGCAGGGGCAATTGATGGGGCTTTGGGTTTGCACTTTGTTTTTTTTCCTCATAACATGGTGTTTAGTTCAACAAGAAGGGGATACTAACAAAGGAGAGGAGAGGTCGGCAAAACAAAAAAACAAAGAAAAAAGAAGAAGACTAGAGGAAAAGGAATAGGGAGTGTTTTAATGAATATTTATTTAGATTAGAAAAAATGATATAAAAATATCATGTTGAATTTTAAAATAATAAACAGGTAATTTTGAAATGTTAAAACTATTACAAGAATAGTTAGCATGACTTATTTATCTTTTTAAAATTCAACATGATTTTTTTTAATAATTTTTTTCCTTTGAATTGAAAGGGAGGGGATGTATTTAATAATTCTTGTTTGTGGGCTTTACGGTTGACTAAGTATTTGGGCCTTAAATGTGTCTTAGTCCATGTGTTGTGTAATCAATATAATTCTGTATTAATTTAACGGGTCAAAGATCTTTTTCCCAATAGGCATTAGGTTGCCTCTTTCCAAAATAGTAGTAAATCTTTTTTTTTTTTGCTTAAAGCCCCCAGTATCTAGCACTATTTGGGTAACTGACTAATCTGGAATTTGTCTCGAATAGGCGTGTCGCGTTTTGAACCTAGGACCTGGAGGCGTGGGAGTGCCTTACTACCCACTTTCTAACCATCTGGCCACTGGAACGCAGACCAGTAGTACGTCTTAATTACTATGTTTCAATTTTTCCGGCCATAATGTACCTTCAGTTGTTTAGTTTGTTTCTTTTCTACGAAATTGTCTTTTGATTATTGAGTTTACTACTTTTTTCTATCACTGTATAATGACAAACGAGTTTATCTCTTTTTCCATTATGGTTAAGTTTAGGAGTGTTCATAGAGCCTGGTTGTTTGCTATGCTTGCCCAAACCTACAAAAAAAAAAAGAGCCCACTCTTAAAAAAATAGCCCAAAAGAAATATTGGGCATGTTTGGGCCGGCCAAATTGTCAGGCAGGGTTGGGCAGGGCATTGGGCACGGTATGCTACCCTACACATTGGGCCATAATTTTATTCGTCTTATATTTATTTCTTGAATCAAACCCACTATTGTATCAATATTCAGTGTTCATTATACTTATTTATTTTTAAATGGTTTTGAGACTTAGAAGTCTTATCATTTACTGTGATCTATATGACTATTCTTTTTTTAATGCAAACATTATGACCATTGGCAATTTGTATAGTGGTAGATAAGTAATTATATATCATTTATTTTGAGCGTGACTTCGATAGCCTTTGAAAGGATAATCAAGTTATTTTGAAATTTGTTTTGCTTCTTGTTTTTTTAAAACTGCTATCTCTTTGTTTAGTTAAAATTAAAACCTGATTAAGATACTTTAAAAATTTATTAAAAACTGATTCCATCCCCTTATAAGTATTTGGGAGTTATGGGGAAAAAAAAGATATTCATATTTGGTTAAGTAATTTTAGAAACTAGAAAAGCAATTAAGTTTAATAAAATATAATACCAACTTTTTTTGTCATAGTCCCCTTCTCTTAGCTATTATAAAATGTAGTTTCATAGTATATTAATTAGTAATAACTAAATTAAGGCTAAGTTGTCATTTTAATATAAAGTTATATTAGATTATTTAGAGAGATATACATAATTAGTTAATTAATATAGTATATTGATGTATTGGGTATAGAAACTCGTCCTGCCTAACCCTATATGCCCAACCCAAATTTACTAGGGTTTTCATGGACAGGGTCAAGCAACGGGTTATATTTTCTAGCCCGTTCATTCTTTGGGTTGAGCATTGGGTAGGGATTCTACTTTGCCTAGCCTAACCCTGACCATGTGCAGCCCTAGTTGAGTTAAAGTGGTGTATACAAATCTTTTAGAGAAACATTATACCAAATAAAAAACTTCTAGGGCGGACATGCCATTTAGCCCAAACTAAAATATCATAATTACAAGATTACCCTAACTATTATAAACAAATTACAATTACCACACACATATAGATTGGCAGTATATTGCCAAATTTCTATTTTTTGTGTGGAAATCCTCTCCTTGCCCCTCCATTGTGTCCATCTCCTCCCATTCTCTCCAATGTATAGTTATTGTGCGTGTGTAGTGTGTGTCAAAAACATTGTGTGTGTGTAGTGTGTGTCATCATTGTCATCAGAATGACGATTTTTTTTTTCCAAAATTTATAATTTTTTTTCAAAGTACCCTATTGATTGCATATAGTAAACGAGTTTTTATTAATGAGTAATCGCAATACATATGATTAGAACAATATTCTAGAAAAATCAATATATATTTGTCACAAATAACTAACTTAAGTAATTTTTTAATGTCCATAAATTAGTTATCGAACTCTTATATTAGGAATGAGAGAGAATTTTTTAAATATTCATTCCGTTCTATTCTATCCCATGCTTCTAAACATACCCTTGCTAGGATTAAGGTTTTGATGATAACAAAGTGAGTAAATTGTGATTCAGCATGTTGATCGATCATCTAATCGATCAAGGTTTTATCGATAAGCTGATAGATAATAACTCTGTTTAATTAAGTAAACTCAGTAGAAACTTTGATCGATAACGTGTTAGATAATGTGTTGATCGATCATTTGATCAATCATTCTTAGTTGCATATGAAAATTATCGATCACTTCATCGATAATTGGAATACAAATTTAATAGGTGTTTATCGATCACATGATCAATAAACCGATTATCGATGAGAAGATAGATAAATGGTAATGTACTTACTCATTCTATGTTTTGCTTTTATCGCCATTTATTGATCATATTATCGATCAACCATTTATCGATAATATGATCGAACATTGCCTCATAACTTTTCGTGTAGGAATTTATGTCAGTGGCTTATTGATCACCTGATCGATAAGAATATTATCGATCACATGATCGATAATCAACATATCTTTGTCACATCATGGCTCTTCGATCACCGGATCGATAATCAAATTATCGATAATCTTATCGATAACCACCCTTCATGTTTACGTTGTTTTCACATAACTTGATTGATAAATCAGCTCTTTTGTTTTACAAGAAAAGACCTCTTTATCGATAACATTATCGATCAACCCTTTATCGATCATCTATTCGATCAACTTACATAGTCTGTGCTTTCACAAAATACACTTTTGCCTACTGTTTATCGATAAGGTTATCCATCATCTGTTTATTGATAAAGTGTTCGATAATTAGTGTTTCAAAAGTCATTTCTTTAATACTCTATTTATCGATAACCTGATCGATCAACAAGTGTTGGATCACTTGTTCGATCATGAGGTGATTTCAGTTTAAACCTAAAGTCTCGATGTTTCTCAAAATTTATCATATATTTCATTCGAGCTTTTCTCAGCCTTCATAAATGTCTTGTTTCACTATTTAAAGAGTGTCAAAATCAAAAGCGACTTTGATCTTCATTGTCTATGTATCATAGTATGATATCACTATTTCCCTTTATCGATCACCTGATCGATAAACTGTTAATCCATAACTTGATAAATAATCTTAGTTCTCTGGTTCAAAAGTCTTCATTCAGAATAATCGATAACCTGATCGATCAAGTAATAATCGAACATCACTTTGATCAAGCACGTTTAGTTACTACCCAGTGTATCTGACAACTGATTGATTCTAACCATAAGCTATGAATATTTGATTATTAGTTGTTCGGATCTACTCTTGATCTTATTCTACGAAGAATAAACTTATTGAATTAATGTATTTTTATAGATGATGAAGAAAATCCCAACGGCACTCCAACGGTTATCCAAGTAGTCTGTAACCTACCTTGTCAGAAGCATTAATGGCGGAAACCGTTGCAACTGGAAAAACACGCAACCGGACTTACAACGGCTAGAAGCTCTTTTGTCTAACAGTTACTAAACAACCTCAACTATAAAAGGTGTGAAGAAGCATTAAATGAACAGATTGAATACGTGAGCTACCCTCTGTTGATTTTTACTGTTGCATTCAATACTCTGTTCTTTCATAACTCCGAGCGTTAGTGATTATCATTTATTCACTCTATAAGAGAGTTTATTTACTACTCATTAATCACGTTTGTGTGATACTCAAGGGTGTAGACTCTTGAGTGGGGCTGTAACCTTACGGGAAGTAAAGGGGAGTGATTGAGAGCTTCAATTACTGTACTAAGGCGCCAAAAGCCCGATCAATCTCGGAACATAGTGAAATACTTATAGGTGTTCTGAGGACTGGATGTAGGTCAAGTGGTTGAGACCGAACCAGTATAAATCTTGTGTCCTCTCTACGGTGAAATCATTCTAAACTCACACTCTCTGTTTTCGATAGTTCTTTGTTTTAATTTCATAAATTTTTATAACTTACCCAATTCACCCCCCTCTTGGGTGAGACTGCCACTAACATTTGGTATCAGAGCAGGTCTCTTCAGTAAAGACTTAACAGTCCGAAGAGAGATCCCATGGCAGGATTTGGAGACAGCGTGCTGCTTGAAGGGTGTTCAACGTCCAAACTGCTAGGCTTCAATGGTGAAAATTATACCTTCTGGAAGATGAGGATGAAAATCTTTATCAAGGCAACCGAGTATGGATTATGGGACGTGATAGAGTATGGTAATTATGTCCCTATGAAGACCGTAGACGGACAACAAGTACGCAAGAGTCCGAGCGAGTTCGATGAAGAAGACAGAAAATTGGTGACCCTAAACGACAAAGCCATCAATATTCTTACTTGTGCACTGAGCCAACGAGAATACTTCTGAGTTTCTAGTCTAGAAACCGTGAAGGAAATGTGGGAAGCAGTAGAGATAGCCACGAAGGGACCACCAGTGTAAAACAGAGTAGAATCAACACTCTCACCACAGAGTTCGAGCTATTTAGAATGAAGGATGGAGAGATTGTCCGAGATATGGAAGTCAGATTCTCACATCTCATAAATCATCTCATGGCACTCGGAAAGAAGTATAGTCAGGAGGACCAAGTAAGAAAAATCTTAAGTGGTCTCCCAAAAGAATGGGAGCCGAAGGTAACAGCAATTGAAGAGACAAAAGGGGAATCAATTGGCTCTGTTGCAACGTTATTCGGAAGCCTTGCAGAATATGAGAGCAAGCAAAGATACAAAAAGGAGATGAACGAGAAGAACCGCAAAAGTATCGCTCTTAAAACTCAAGAGAGCGAAGATGACAACGAAGAAGACCTGGACGATGATGAAATGGGTCTTATCGTCAGAAGATTCAAGAAATTCTACAAGAGCAGGGCTGGAAGGAAGTTCTAGTCAAAACCCAGAATTTCAATATCTCAGAATGAGTCAAAAGAACTGATCATTTGCTTCAAATGCAAGAAACTAGGACACATCAAAGCAGAGTGTCCCCAATTTCCAAGATAAAGGACAAAGAAAAGAAGAAAGAAAGATTTAGAAAGAAGAAAGCCTTTGTCACATCAATCTGGGGTGATAGCTCTTCGGAAGAAGAAGAAGAAAGTGATGATGAAGAAACCGCCAACATCTGTCTTGTGGCTCAGGAAGACGAAGACTCAGAGACAGATGAGGTAATTACTTCTGAACCCTCTTATGATGAATCACAGTCTGAATACAATGCATTACATTTGGAATTAGTAAGAATTGCAAAGGAGTTGGTAAGCTCCAAGAAAAGAATAAAGTTTCTGGAAGAATAGCAAACGAAGCCTGAAGACAACGTAGTCCCGCCTCCAGGATGCATGGAATGTGAGAAGAACAGAGAGAAAGCCGAGGATCTCACAAAAACCTTAGAAAAATTCACTAGGGGTAGTGAGATGCTCAAAGTGATTTTGGGAGCTCAACGATGCTCGATGGATAAAACCGGAATAGGATATGATCCTGTTCAGGATAAGTCGAAAGGAAAGAAAAAGAGTAGTGGTCGATCGTATCTTGCATTCTTTAGAAACACCATTCATTCCTCTAATCCATTTGCACTTTGCTCTTATTGTAACCGTAAAGGTCATACAACCTCTTCTTGTTATCACAAGAAGAAAGGAACTTACGGGACATTAAAATGGGTGTCCAAAGGTACTTATGTGCCTAGGACAACTCATACTAACCAAAAAGGAGCCAAGAAAGTATGGGTACCTAAAACATAATTTTTTTTGTGTGTGCAGGTATGCCTCAAAGCATCCAGAATGAACAAATAGTACATTGACAGTGGATGCTCTAGACACATGACGGGTGATACTGAGAAGTTCACATCACTCAAACCAAAAGACGGAGGCAAAGTAAGTTTCGGTGGCAACCAATCCGGAAGAGTTGCTGGAATCAAAGAAATAGGAAGAAACTAGGAATGAAAGTTGAAGATGTATATTACGTGGAAGGTCTGTGCCACAATCTACTCAGCGTCAGTCAGAGTACCGACAAAAACAATTAGGTGATATTTGATTTCGAAGAATGCTTAGTAATAAGTAAAGACGATTTGCCATTGAAGAAAGAAGATTTGAATATAAAGCTGAGAGCTCCAAGGGACAGTAACTGTTATACACTTTAAATTGACTCTAAATCTTCTGAAAACTGTTTTATTAGTAACAAGGAGGAAAGTTGGATGATTTAGCCCAATTATTCTATGTTATTTCATATCATTTTAAGGGTATTTATCATAGATTTTGGCTCCTTTTGATGATAATTGTGCTTAATTTAGATTAAGAGTCCTTGCTTTGAGTTAGTGTCTTTTGAGGTTAAGATTGTCATAATTGGTTATTAATTGTATTCAATTGATTTCTAGGACAATTGATACTTCAAATTGTTGCTTTTTATTGTAGGACAATTGAGAATTGGAGCCAAGATCAAAGACCAAAGGATGACACAACACAAGATCAGAGTATCAGCACTAATAGAGTTCGCCGCGGTGAAGATTCTCTTCGCCGCGGCGCCAAATTGAAATCTCACCAGTAATCTCTCGGGCAGAGTTCGCCGCGACCAACTTACAGCTTCTCCGCGGCGAAATCACAAGATTAGGCGGAGCTCCTCTCGGGCATGCTTCGCCGCGGCGAAGGATTTCCTTCGCCACGGCGAACTCTTCGTATCAGCAATGCCAGATCCGGATCAGAACGCGAAAATGGAGCTTCTAATCATATGATCCGACCCAGATGGACCCCTAAAACCCTTAGAAACCCTATTTTCGACCATACACTCCATTCCATCTCCTACAACACCTCTATTCTCCCATCCTCTTGCCTCTCCACCTCCATCTTCTTCCCCATCCATTTCCTTCATCTTTCATTCACTTCATCTCAATTCCTTCCACTCCCAGCTACCATGGCCGACGGATTCACTTCAGTTGGAGCTTTTCTTGAAGCTATGGAGAGCTAGGGTTTATCAACTCTTGAAGAATGGTGGTGTGGCTTGAGTTCCTAAGCTTCAAAGGGGAGTTTAGTTTCGGTTTGCAATTTTTAGCTATGATTTATGGCTTTCTAGGTCTAGGAGTTGTAATTTCTTAGTTAGGAACTTGGGACTGATACTGTAATTATTGGTTAATGATTACATTTGTAATTTGGATTAATTGATGTTGACCTTTGTGCTTAAATATATGTAGTTGCATATATGCTTATTGTAACTCTCATGATTCTCTCTTATCTTGCATAGTTGTGTTTGGGTATTGAGTTGATTGTGTGTTTCATTGAGCCAATTGCATGATCATTCCAAAATTACACATTAGGGGAGCTAAACAAAGGTTTCATTAATGAGCTCATTAATGTAAGCTTTGGACTCATTGAGTTAATGAGGTTCTCGTTAAGAAAACCTAATGGATTTGTGAAACTCCCAATATTTTAAGTGAACTATGATTGCCATCAAAACCATTTTCAAGGGTTTCCTACCATTCATTTCCATTCCATCATTATTATCTTAAAACACCAAAAATATAGTATCTTAGGTTTGTTTTCATTGCATTTAGTTTAGGCACCATTCATTTAAGTCTTAAAAACCCAAAACCCCATTTCATTGCATTGCATGGCATTTAGTCTAGCTTAGGTAATTAATAAAGGCTCCCAAAAGTGAAACGACCTGAGTTTGCACTATACTGCATAGCTTGGATTTATTTTTGATTGAGAACCCCAAGGCGAACGACAATTAAGGCTCTCTTTCATTGGATTTGGCATAAATGTCTTGCACATGTTAACATGAATCAACTTTCAAAATTAACTAAAAGGGATTTGGTTGTTGGTTTACCAAAACTTCAGTATGAACATGATATTATTTGTGACGCCTCTCAGAAAGGTAAACAAACAAAGTCGTTGTTTAAATCAAAGAAGACAGTCTCAACCGAAAGGCCACTCCAAATGCTTCATATGGATTTGGTTGGTTCGTTGAGAGTGAAAAGTTTCGATGGAAACTTGTACACTCTTGTGATAGTTGATGACTATTCAAGATTCACTTGGACTTTGTTTCTTTCCTCTAAATATGAAACGTTTAATGCATTTATTGTTTTTGCCAAAAAGGTCCAAAATAAGAAAGGTATTTCCATTGTGTCAATCAAATCTGATCATAGAGAAGAATTTGAAAACAACGAATTCCCAAACTACTGTGACGAGCATAGAATTGAGCACAATTTTTCAGCACTAAGAACTCTTCAACAAAACAGTGTCGTCGAACGGAAAAATAGAGTGCTCACAGAAATGGCAAGGGCAATGCTGAATGAGAAAGGAATTTCACAAGTATTCTGGGCAGAAGCAATAAGCACGGCTTGTTACATTTCCAATAGAGCCTACATCAGAACGCTACTCGGGAAAACACCGTATGAGCTATACAAAGGAAGAAAGCCTAACCTAGCTCATTTAAGGATCTTCAGGAGTAAATGCTACATTCACAACAACAACAAAGAGAATCTGGGTAAATTCGATCCTAAAGCTGATGAAAGTTTATTTCTTAGTTACTCTAATCGTAGTAAAGCTTATAGGGTATTCAACAAACATACCTTTACAATTGAAGAATCAATTCATGTTGTGTTTGCTGAAACCGAACTGATTTCAAAACCTCTAGATGACGATGCCGAGATCGTTCAAAATTTTCAAAAATTAGATTTAAACAAGTCTTCAAACAAATTACCTTCAGAAGAACATTTAGAAAACAAAAATAATTTAAATGAATCTTCTTCACAAGAAAATTTAGAGCAGCCTAAGGCTTGGAGACATAACCGAGACTATCCATTAGAATAAGTCATTGGTAAAGTCAATGAAGGGGTCAAAACCAGGAGACAAGTATTCAATGAAGTGTGCTTCTCAGCGTTCATATCCCACATTAAACCTACCAATGTTGACGAGGCCCTATCCGAAAAATTCTGGATAGTCGCAATACAGGAAGAGCTTAACCAATTCGAGAGAAACCAAGTTTGGGAACTGGTACCCAGTCCTAATAATCATCCGGTCATAGGCACCAAATGGGTATTCAAAATATAAGCTCGATGAATCTGCACAAATCATCAGAAACAAAGCCAGATTGGTGGCTAAAGGATATAATCAAGAAGAAGGGATCAATTATGAAGAAACTTATGCTCCAGTAGCTAGATTGGAGGCCATACGGGTACTCTTAGCCTTTGCTTGCATTAAAGATTTCAAACTATATCAAATGGATGTTAAAAATTTTTTTGAACGGATATATTTTAGAAGAAGTTTTTATCGAGCAACCTCCTGGTTTTGAAGATTCAAACTTTCCTGATCACGTTTATAAACTGAAAAAGGCTTTGTATGGTTTAAAACAAGGTCCTAGAGCTTGGTATGAACGTGTTAGCAATTTTCTGATAGGAAAAGGATTTGAAAGAGGCAAAGTAGATGCTACTCTTTTCATTAAAAGAAGTAGGAAAGATCTTTTGATTGTTCAAATTTATGTAGATGATATTATTTTCGGAGCTACTAATGAAGATCTTTGTTAAGAGTTTGCTAAGCTAATGCAGGGAGAATTTGAAATGTCAATGATGGAAGAGCTGAATTTCTTTCTGGGATTACAAATCAAGTAGAAGAAAAATAGCATATTTATATCCCATATGAAGTATCTGAAGGAGTTGCTAAAGAAATATGGATTAGAAAATGCCAAAAGTGTAAAAACTCCGATGAGCTCAACCATCTCGCTAGACGTAGATGAAAACGACAAGGACGTGAATCTGACCAGATATAGAGGAATGATTGGTTCATTACTATATCTCACGGCTAGTAGACCAGATATACAATTCAGTGTGGAAATGTGCGCAAGATATCAATCAGCTCCAAGAGAGTCCCACGAAGAAGCCGTCAAGAGAATTCTTAGATACCTTGCCGGAAGTCAAAATCTGGGAATCTGGTATCAAAAGAAGGGAGCAGAATACCTAATGGGATACTTAGATGTAGATCATGGAGGATATAAGACAGATAGAAAAAGCACCAGTGGACAATGTCAATTTTTCAAAGGGTGCCTTGTCTCGTGGTCGAGCAAAAAGCAGAATACTATGGCAATCTCCTCAACAGAATCAGAATATGTGGCCACTGCAAGTTGTTGTGCTTAGATTCTATGGTTAAAGTAACAACTACAAGATCTAGGAATCAACTTATAAGAGATTCCAATCCTATGTGATAACACGAGTACGATAAGTCTATCCAAGAATCCAATCCATCATGCCCGAGCTAAGCATATAGATGTTCGACATCATTTCATTCGGGATCATGTTCAAAAGAAAGATGTGAAGGTAGAATTCATCCCCACTGAATATCAAATAGCCGACATCTTCATGAAGCCTCTAGATCAACAGAAGTTCAACTTCTTTCGAAGAGAATTGGGAATGGTAAATCCCAATGAGTTGTAAGAAATCTCACATTATCTCTCAAATTTTAATATTTAAATTTAATGTTTTGATGATTAAATAACTAACTTAAGCATTGGAGTGGATAGAAATTTGTTTTGCAGGAAGCTCTGCTTTATCGAAGAAAAACAGAGGTAGACAGAGTATGGAATGATCGAACAAGAGATAGATAGTCATGAAGCCACATAGAAGTAATTTATCGATCACTTGATCGATAAATACAGCATGTGTGGAAAATGAAGAGATTCAGAATGATTATTATCGATAAGCTGATCGATAAATGGATTATCGATCAGAACATCGATCAGGAGCGGTAAGTCTTTTGTGACATATACTCAAATTTTGGTAAGCATTAATCGATAAGCTGATCGATAAACGGATTATCGATCAAATGATCGATAAAAGACTAGGTACGCATTTCCTCTACTAACTTTATCGATAACATGTTCGATAATTGATTATTCGATAACGTGATCGATAATTGTCTTCAGTGTTCTTATGTGTTCTTCATATTTAGCGAATACGTGATCGATCATCCGCTAATCGATAACATTATCGATAATTTTGAACTTTATAATGTTAAAAGTTTCAAAAACCTCCATTAGTTATCGAACCCTAACTCAATCAAAACCGCTCCTCTGTTTCTAGCAACGGTCCAAAAATCACTATTCTATTAAATTTCCGATCACCTATCTACTCGAATCCAACTCTACCACCTTTTGACCACCACCAACCTCAAAACACTTACTTCCAACCAATTATTCTCTCTGAAATTCGTCGGTTCCTCAGAAATGGCACGGGTGAAACAGCCGAATGTGGAAAGGGAAGAAGGCTCGGAGAAGCAAGTCTAATCGAGCGACACTACTCCCTCGGGCACTCGGAAGTGATATAGACCGAAAGTGAGGGAAGAATCATCCAAGACAAGAGGTGTCCTGAAAATCTGAGAAAGTCGGACCGAAGAGCAACCTGTTCCTCCAAGAAAATCTCCCTGGTCCAAATCCAAGCTGCTGGTAGTCACTGAGGAATCAGAAACCGAGTCAGATGATGGAGCCTCATTTCAGAAAGCTATGGAGGCCGCATTGAGAATTTCCATTCCCAAGCAACCGAGGCAGAAAAAGCAAAGAGCCAGTGAAGGGATGGCATGACAAATTCCCTCTGAAGGTATTCCATTTGATTTCTCTGAACTACTAGTTGGAAACCTTGATAAGGAAGTGAATTCGGCTAAGTTTAAGGTTGATTTTACAAACCGGAGATTTTGCCCTGTTGTTTCTGTGGATATAGAAAGCTTAAAGAAAAATACTCAGATTAATTTGGACTTGAGTGATCCCCTGGAATACTATTCCAACTGGCTGATAATTGGTGGAGAATTTTGTCCTGAGGTGATTAAAAGGTTCTACTGTAACATGGAATCAGTAGAAAATATGATGAGCAGGACAATCTGGTAAATGACTATTTAAGGGTCAAACTTAGAGGTAGAACCTTCCACCTTATTGCTGATAAGATTAATGAGTTGCTGGGAACTCAAGATTCGGTGAGAGGGGGAGATATGAATGAAATTAAGGCTTATAAGATTTTGATGCAAAGTGATGAGTACCCCGGTGAGCTAAATTTCCCACCTAATTAGATGTGTGATTATTATAGAATAATCCACTATATCTATTCAAGAAGTATGATCAACAAATATGGGAGCTTCTCACACTTAACTCAAGATGATTACTTGTTACTGGCCTGGATAATCAGTGGAGAAAGGATTAATATAGGGGCTTTGATCTATAATGAGATGAAGGATTTTATTCTCAACAAATCCAAATCTACACCGATCCCCTATCCTCAATTGGCCACATACATCCTACAGGCAAACAACATTGCCCCTTTTGAGCCTGGAGAGTCTAAGACCAAGGTTCCTGCTTTTGGGATTACACAGTTGCACAAGATGAGGATTCCTCTGCCTTTCAGACCATCTCAAAAGGTACCTCAGAAGGACAAGGGGAAGCAACCAGCTGTCAGCACCTCTAAGACTCAGGATGAGGCCGAATCCACTGCAGCTCCTTCATGCCCTTGGACCCTCATTCATGGAGAGATCTCTCAGGGAGATGTTTCAGGCCGAGCTTCAAGAGTTTGAGAAGAGAGTTTATGTCACTGCTCGAGAATATGGGGAAGTCTTAGATAGAAAGTTTGAGGGCATTTCCAAAATCCTAGATCTTCACAGACAAGCAATGATGGTTTTGGAAAAGGAGGTTTCTCAGAGATTTGATTATGTTGACAGAGAAATTCGAGAGCTCAAAGGGATGGTAGCCTCCCTAGCACTACCTTCAGCTTTGAGGACTTACTCCATCATCCCCCATCTCCTCCTCATCATGAGCCTGGACCTTCTACCTCTACTATCCCCACTTCTCCTGTTTCCACTTCACTATCTGTACCATCTACCTCTCCCACTCCCTCTCCTACTTTGGCCCTGATCACTGTTCCCCAGCCAGTTCCCTCTCTTTATATTCCATCACTCTCTCCACTTTCTCACCTTCCCCCTCTTCCTATTCCCCTGTCCATTCCACCTGTTTCTACTCCTTCCTCTTCCCCACCATATGCTGACAAAAAGGGGGAGAAGGATTCTGATGCTTAGAGTCTCTTTTTACTTTTACTATGATGTTTTATTGATGTTTAGCTATGTGTTTTGAGTTTACTAAGTTTTACTGATGTATTTTGACAGCTGATGCCTTCAGTAAAGTATATTTTTACTTCGATTGTCTACTGCTTAATTTTACTGTTTCTGATGTTATTTGATTAATATTTTTACGTATGTTTTGTCATCATCAAAAAGGGGAGAATGTTAGGATTAAGGTTTTGATGATAACAAAGTGAGTAAATTGTGATTCAGCATGTTGATCGATCATCTGATCGATCAAGGTTTTATCGATAAGCTGATAGATAATAACTCTGTTTAATTAAGTAAACTCAGCAGAAACTTTGATCGATAACGTGTTAGATAATGTGTTGATCGATCATTCTTAGTTGCATATGAAAATTATCGATCACTTGATCGATAATCGGAATACAAATTTAATAGGTGTTTATCGATCACATGATCGATAAACCAATTATCGATGGAAGACAGATAAATGGTAATGCACTTTACTCATTCTATATTTTGCTTTTATCGCCATTTATCGATCACATTATTGATCAACCATTTATCAATAATATGATCGAACATTACCTCATAACTTTTGTACAGGAATTTATTTCAGTGGCTTATCGATCACATGATCGATAATCAACATATCTTTGTCACATCATGGCTCTTCGATCACCGGATCGATAATCAGATTATCGATAATCTTATCGATAACCACCCTTCATGTTTACGTTGTTTTCACATAACTTGATCGATAAATCAGCTCTTTTGTTTTACAAGAAAAGACTCTTTATCGATAACATTATCGATCAACCCTTTATCGATATCTATTCGATCAACTTACATAGTCTGTGCTTTCACAAAATATACTTTTGCCTACTGTTTATCGATAAGGTTATCCATCATCTGTTTATCGATAAAGTGTTTGATAATTAGTGTTTCAAAAGTCATTTCTTTAACACTCTATTTATCGATAACCTGATCGATCAACAAGTGTTCGATCATGAGGTGATTTCAGTTTAAACCTTAAGTCTCGATGTTTCTCAAAATTTATCATATATTTCATTCGAGCTTTTCTCAGCCTTCATAAATGTCTTGTTTCACTATTTAAAGAGTGTCAAAATCAAAAGCAACTTTGATCTTCATTGTCTATGCATCATAGTATGATATCACTATTTCTTTATCGATCACCTGATCGATAAACTGTTGATTCATAACTTGATCGATAATCTTAGTTCTTTGGTTCAAAAGTTTTCACTCAGAATAATCGATAACCTAATCGATCAAGTAATAATCGAACATCACTTCGATCAAGCATGTTAGTTACTACCCAGTGCATCTGACAACTGATTGATTCTAACCATAAGCTATGAATATTCGATTATCAGTTGTTCGGATCTACTCTTGATCTTATTCTACGAAGAATAAACTTATTGAATTAATGTATTTTTGCAGATTACGAAGAAAATCCCAACGGCACTCCAACGGTTGTCCAAGTAGTCTGTAACCTACCTTGTCAGAAGCATTAATGGCGGAAACCGTTGCAACTGGAAAAACACGCAACCAGACTTACAATGGCTAGAAGCTCTTCCATTTAACGGTTACTAAATGACCTCAACTATAAAAGGCACGAAGAAGCATTAAATGAATAGATTGAATACGCGAGCTACCCTCTGTTGATTTTTACTGTTGCATTCAATACTCTGTTCTTTCATAACTCCGAGTGTCAGTGATTATTATTTATTCACTCTGGAAGAAAGTTTATTTACTACTCATTAATCACGTTTGTGTGACACTTAAGGGTGTGGACTCTTGAGTGGGGTTGTAACCTTACGGGAAGTAAAGGGGAGTGATTGAGAGCTTCAGTTACTGTACTGAGGCGCCAAGAGCCCGATCAATCTTGGAACATAGTGAAATACTTAGAGGTGTTCTGAGGACTGAATGTAGGTCAAGTGGTTGAGACCGAACCAGTATAAATCTTGTGTCTTCCTCTCTATGGTGAAATCATTCTAAACTCACACTCTCTGTTTCCGATAGTTCTTTGTTTTAATTTCATAAATTTTTATAACTCACCCAATTCACCCCTTCTTGAGTGAGACTGCCACTAACAACCCTAAATTAGGAGGCAAAGAATATTGAAAGTTTCAATGATCATCATCTTAGTTTATGAACACAAGCTTGTATTGCTTATATTAAAATTGGGCGGTTCAGATATAATTTTTTATTATTATATTTTTGATCACTTATAATTTTAATGGATACATGATTTAAAATAAAAATATTCTCGTTACAATTACTCTTTAAAAATGATTTTATCATTTGAATTAAAAATTAAAAAATGTAAAATAGAACCATATATTACATCCAAATCTTATCGTATTGATGGACAGTGAAAACTAAGCCTAAAAGAATGTTAGGGAGGAAAAAAGAGAAAATGTTCTTTCATTTTGAATAATAGTATTTGGACATATTATATTTATAATTTCATTGTTGTTTCCTTTAATTATATTTTTTTTATGCCAGGCATGCTGGTGGTATGATTTTTTTTTCCAATCATCTTCTTCTGGCTTTTTTTTAAAATCAAAATATGTTATGAAAAATATGGGGTTAAGTGCAAATTTGTCCCAACAGATTTCTCTTAGAAGTGTTAAGCATATAGAAGTTTTATTGGGTTTAATGCTACCCTGAAAACTTTCGAATTGTAGCAATATTGCTTGGTCCATTATCTAAGTTAAATTTGACTGTTAATTGATCAAATATGCCAAACTACTAGGTCCATAAATCATCCACATCGTTTTTTAGAGTTGCAAATTATTCATAAAAGTTTTTTTAAGAGGGTATTTGAAATATTGCCTCAAAAATTTTCAAATCACAACAATTTCACCCTAATTATTATTTGTGTTATGTTTGATAGTTAGTTGACAAAATATGCTGAATTGATAGAATGAATAATGAAAGAAGAAGAAAAAGCAGCAGATGGAGGAGGACCTCACTTTCACAAGAGAATAACGAAGAAGGATTGCTAGATGCAAGACATAGGTCAATTCTCTACCTCTGTATTCCAACAATGCCAACGTAGGTGGGAATAACCTCTTCGATTTTCTCTTTGCCAAACAAGATGATTCCACCTCTTCAATTTTTCCCAATCCTTCAGGTGAGATATGTAACACCTTATATTTATACCAATTAAATTGCCTTGCAGAAGCATTTGGAATCACTTTTGAAGACTATAAGTTATGAAAAATCAAGTTTGAAAATTTTTTTTTTGCGGATTACTATTCATTGTAACCCAAAAATGTGGCAAACTTCAAAAATTCATAACTAATTGTAGAAAAATTAAAATCAAGTGATTTTAAGTTAATGGAAAGCTTTTGGATAAAATTTTGAGAGAAAATAGAGAAAATAGTTTCTGGATTGATTGCCTTAAAAATTTGAGCCCAGTTTTTCTTTAAAAGTTACGGTCATATGGTCATTTTTCATTTTACACTTATTTTAGTCCCAACTTTGAAAGGGCATAACTTCTTGTGTGGT